>NC_133664.1:18579414-19179414 GCF_037893015.1 Macrotis lagotis
ACACACATACATGCATACTACACACACATACACACATCTACAGTCCATCTACATATACACCCAGAGAGATCTATTCATGCACATACAATTAAATTAACACATTCCAGCACCTTTAATAGCAAATCTTTGGAATTAGGTCATTGTCAAGGCTGGAGATACATTTTCTCCTCCAAATCTCACCACTTGCAGGCACCAACCTGGGTGTCTCAGAACCAGCCCCAGCATCCTTCAGCATCAGGATTGGAACTTTCGAGCAATCAGTGAGTCTTTTCCTAAAGACATCGCCTAATGTCCTAGGGCGATTTTTCCCTCCTCTTCCTGCCTTTGAAATCAAATCTATCAGAAGAGGCCCATGTGTAAGTTAGCTCTTTAGTTTCCCTTTCTTGGCAATATCATTTACAGGACTGGAGCACCCTGCTGAAGGAAGGGAAACCCCCAACTTTCACCAGCCGTTGAGGTTGCCTTATCCTCCAATTTGTTGGGATGCCAGGCTTCCAGGAACCTTTTTAGGTTCCTGTCAGTGCATGTTTGCAAAGCGAAATCCTATTAAATCCTTGCTCAATTTTACCTAAGAGAGATGTATTTAATGGGAATCATAGACTCTAGGGGAAGTATTAGTTGAATGATGAACTCCGATTTTGTGTAAGTGAAACACATGGAAGCTATCTGGTGACCTCTTCAAAAACTGACTCCTGTGAAATGAATGAAGAATCCTTTACAATAATTCTAAGCATAATAAATGCTTAATTATGAATAGATTTGGACTCTGGGCGTTACCCAATCACTTTTCCTGGACCCATGGGTCTTGACTGAGCATGAGGACATGTGGATTTCACAATTCATAGCTGTGAAAAGAGAGAAGAATTAATGGAGGGGGTTAAGAATTAATGGAGAGGGGGTGGCTAGGTGGTGTAGTGGATAAAGCACCGGCCCTGGAGTCAGGAGTACCTGGGTTCAAATCTGGTCTCAGACACTTAATAATTACCTAGTTGTGTGGCCTTGGATAAGCCACTTAAGCCCATTTGCCTTACAAAAACCTAAAAAAAATAATTAATGGAGAGGAGAAAAAGAGATAGAAGAGGGAAGGAGAGAAGAAGAAAGAGAGCAGAAAGAGCAGAGAAAGAAGGCAGAGCAAAAGCAAGAAGAGGGAAGGGAAGATGAATCTCCTCACCAGTCATCAGAAAAGCAACCTTCTTTCTTTTTCTATTCATAGAGAAGTTGGGAGGATTATGACATCTTTCCTAGTCTCCATTTTTTTCAGCAGGTAAAACTACTACTGCCTCAGGAATTCCTGGAACAAATGAAAAGAGCAAAGTTCTAAAGCAAATATCCCACAGGGGAAGCCAGCCACATACCCCCAGTGATGCTCCCCCCACTTTAGGAGCAGTCTTCTTCAGCTCTACCTCCCTTACCAGAAGGTCAGGAATGCCCTTTTGGATTATGGTCCTCTCATGGGAGCAAAATGTTGCCTCTCTAAACTAATCTACAGGTCTTCTCATGGATTCTATCTCTAGATAAAAAAGGAGGGGGGAGGGGGCCTTCACTATTAGGGATAGAATACTATCTTTTCAATCCCATGACATGTTTGGTCATGGTTAGGAACTAATTCTTACTCTTGTAAGCTGGACAAGGGAGGGAAAGTTCTACCACAGAAATGTCCCCCTCAGATAGTCAGAACGTGTTCAATGACAGCTACGGAGAACTGCCAGGAAAGGCAGCTCTTCTAATGCAGAGAAGCACCTGTTCTGCAATTTATAATCCTAACTTTCCAATGTTGCATCATCTCTGGGTTCCTTCCAAGAGGGAAGTTCCAACCTCAACCTCAACATGTCACCTGTGGCACGTCTCTTCAAAAACGAATCCAAGTGCCCCAGAGGTTCATTCCATTCTATGACTCAATTAGCTGACAAATTAGCTCTAACTAAGATGACCTAGTTAAAACATGAACTACACAACCTCCTTCAGCACATGTGGGAAGAGTAAGGACATGGTAGTGAGACACAAAAATGAGGAACACAAATTCGACTAGAGTAATTCACAGCTCTGTTCCTAAAAGATCTCAATGTCTTCTTTCAGAGCAGCCATTATCCCTGAAAGAAGCATCTCCGGTGGGCAGCCAGCTCACATAGATTCCCCAAATTTAAGTCTTGGTTTTGTGTCCAAAGCCACCTCTCTTCTCTGCTGCCAGAGGTTCTGATTCTTGAAACTACGTCTAACTTTGAATGACTGATTTTCTGTATCCATATCTGTTGGAAGAGTGTGCTTCTGATAGGAAAAAAAATGTGTTGATAGCCCCAAGGTTCTGTGTGGCACTGGGTAGGTATATTTCTAGTGAAGGCATGGAGAAGATTACAGGTGATAAAATGGATATTTTGGATTATATAAAGATGAAAAGGTTTTATTCAAACAAATCTAATACACCTAAAACTAAAAAGAAACTATTAATTGGGGGGGGGAGATCTTTCCATCAGATTTTGCTAACAAATGTTTCATTTACAAGACATTTTAAGGAACTGATTCAAATCTTTAAGAAAAAAAATCACTCCCCAAAGGGAAAATTTTCTACAAATATGAATAGGCAGTTCTTAAAGAAAAAAAAATCCAGGCTATTTGGGAAAATGCCCCCAAATCATCATAATATGAGAAATGCAAATTAAAACAATCTCATGAAACTGAAAAAGAAGGCCAAAGAAATGAACAAATGTTGAAGGGGCTATGAAAAAAAAGGCATACTGATATAATGTGGGTGGATACAGCCATTCTAGAAAGCAATTTGTACTTATATACAGAATTTTACTAAATAGAAGAAAATATGCTATATGCATACAAAAAATTATAGTCCTTCTGGGCCTAGAGTCAGGAAGGTCCATCTTCAGCATTCAAAGCTGGCCTCAGACACTTGCTACCTCTGTGACCCTGGGTAAGTCACACATTTCTGTCTGTTTCAGTTTCCTCATCTATAAAATAAACTGGAGAAGGAAATGGCAAACCACTTCGGTATCTCTGTCAAGAAAGCCCTAGATGGGATCATGAGAGTCATATGTGACTGAAACTTTTGAACAACAATTTTTTTAGTAGCTGTTGTTATGGGGGTCAAAAAAGTGTAAGCTAAGATGGCAAAAATAAAAGACTAAATGAGTTGTGGTATAACAATGTGATGGGGTATTAGCTTGTGATAGGAAATGAGGACATAGATGATTTCAAAGAAACACAGAAAGATTAGTAAGAACTAATGCAGAGAGAAATGAACAGAACCATGAGAATAATTTATACTGTAAAACCAATATTAGGAAAACAAACAAGTTTTAAAGCTGTAAGAACTATGATTCATGGTATAATCATCCATGATTCCAGAGCACCAATAAATGAAGCATTCTCTCTCACCCCTGACAGGGAAGTGATGAACTTGGTGCAGAATGACACATTTTTTTGGCCATGGCCAATGAATAAATTTGTCTTACTTCACTCTGCATATTTGTTACTGGGATTTTGTTTTTTTTTTCCCCAATAGATTGAGGGTTGGGAGGGAGAGACAATACATTTCTATTAATTAGAAAAATAAAATTTAATTTAAAAAAGAGACACAGCTGTATTCCCATGGCTTTCCTATTGCTTCTATCCACCCCTTCCCTAAGCCTTCATGATGCCTGGGAGAAGGTAGGAACTAGGGAGAGGACCAGGAAAGGGCAAGAATTCACTGATCTGGGTCTAATTTGCCCCCTACACTCCCACACACAATATGTACCATTCCTCTGGTCTTACTTTGACTGTGGTCCCTGACTTAGAACCCGTGCAATAGGACATAGTATCTAACCTCAACCAGAACCAATCAGTATTTGATTATTTTTTCTGTACAGAAAAATTTTTTGTTGGCAAGGGGAAAGAAGAATAAGGACTGAGAAAGGATCTTTGGATTTAGCAATCAAGAGACGGCTGGTAGCCTTAGAGAGAGCAATATAGCTATTCTGAGTGTAGCTCACAGTTAAATTGTTTTTTAGGTTTTTGCAAGGCAAATGGGGTTAAGTGGCTTGCCCAAGGCCACACAACTCTGTAATTACTAAGTGACTGAGATCAGATTTGAACCCAGGTCCTCCTGACTCCAGGGCTGGTGTTTTATCCACTGTGCCACCTAGCCACCACCCCCCCCCCCACAGCTAAAATTTTTATTGGAAGAAACGGATTATTTGAAGCAAGGAGCTGACTCAGTCCAAAATTTATGGTGGCCATTTTCCTTGGAACATAGCCATTTTGATTTCCATGGACACAGTCAGCTCTCTCAGTATTCATTGGTTCCTGCTACAGAGACTCATACCCTCCTAAGCATGTATATAGGTACTGGAATTCATTGCTAACTAACCTGTTCCCTCTTATCTCCTTAGTTTTTATTCTCTTCCCAATGTGCAGCCCATTAATTCATATTAATAAGTCCATCAGCATATGGATTCTAAATAGACACTGCAGATGGGCAATGAGCTGGTTCCAAAATTGAACCAGAAGGGGAATGGTCAAGCTCACATTTGATCAATTAGAAGTCTTTTCAAGGATCCCAAACTGTTCCCTGCCTCCAAACTCCATCTGTTTCTCACCAACATTCTTCTAGTGGTGCCATATGGCCACCACTCATGCAGCAGCAAGACCTCTGAAGAATCATTATTGATAATGATCCAAAGAGTAGTGGAGAGATGTTTGATGGGCAGAGGCAGGGTGCAGCGTATTACCAACTTTAACTTCTGTCCAAGAAATTTCATAAAAGACATCATCCAGGAAATGTAAGACTGGAAAAGGAAATGAGACCTCACTAATGATCAAAGAGATGAAAATTAAAATAATATTGAGATCCCATCTCACATATGTTGTTATTACAAATAAAAAGCAATGAAACTCGAGGCTGATGAGACTGTGGACAAATAGGCACACTCATTCATTGCTAGTGGAATTGTAAA
Organism: Macrotis lagotis; assembly: GCF_037893015.1. Taxonomy (NCBI): domain Eukaryota; kingdom Metazoa; phylum Chordata; class Mammalia; order Peramelemorphia; family Peramelidae; genus Macrotis; species Macrotis lagotis. The sequence continues at coordinate 18,584,358 of NC_133664.1, forward strand.
CTTCTAGAAATCTATTAGAAGAGCATTTAGTGGGATATAGGAAAAGTTACAAAAATAATCATGCCCTTTGACTTAATAATTCCATTGTTAGGAATATACCCTTTATGAGAACAAAAGTTGGGCTAATTATTCCAAGATTTTGGATATAGACATACAAAATTACAATTTGTAATCATAAGTATTTGCAAAAGAAATGAAAGCAAATGAAATCAATGTCTAACGATCACAGAGTGGTTAAGTAAATTGTGGTACTTTGGTGTAATGGAATACCATAAATGTAATTAAGATGGACAATTATGACACATACAAAGAAATTTGGAAAGACTTTTATGGAATAATGCAAGGAAAAGAAAAGCAAAACCAGAAGAATGGAGAATACACTAACTATTATCATATGAGGGAAAGCAAATGAGAAAAAGAGTGAACAAAGGGTCCTGATGGCAATCTCAGAATCCTAAAAAGTGTTCTGATATTTTAGGAATTGAAATCACTTAATTTCAGTGGCAAAAATCTGCATGCTTATGTTGACATTTGAGGTTAAGTTGTTAATAAAATGCAATTTACCAAAAAGAAAAGGGGACAGGCTGGTAGAAAACAAAGTCAGGGTAGTGTATGGGAACCCACAGAATGTTTAAAGACCTCCAGAAAGTTAGGCAGCATTTTTGCAGGAGACCAATGGGAAGCTATGAACAGTTATCATTTGGGATGAAATGATATATGGATGGGTTGGGATCTGTGCCAATGGAGGGATTACCCCCCAGTCAATGATGAGAAGATGATGATGATGATAACTATCATTTATTTAATACTTTAAAGCACATGAAGTATGTGTACATCTTCTTAATTGATCCTTGCAACAACTCTGGAATGGAGGTGCTATTGGTACTTCCATTTTACAGATGAAAAAAATAGAGACTGACACTTGCCTAGAATCCCACTGTGCATGAGTGTTTGGGGCAGGACCTAAACCCAGATCTTGATGTCTCCAGGTCCTATGCTCTATTGATTCTGCCAAACTGCCCCTTGGATTATAGAGCTGCTGAACCTCTGAAGTGCAACCATAGATTCTTTTGGAATCTGGTAGCACATTTTCTGCATATTTTTGATCACTTCATCCTAAGTCAGTGAGAGTTGGCAAAGTTTGAGATTTTCTGAAAATGTTGGGTGGTTCAGTTTTCTACCCTTCATGGCCCAAGAAGAGGAAAGAGAATTAATAACCTACTCTATCAGCGTCGAAGGTGCCAACACTCCTGGCTAAACTGAAACCCAAGCATGTTAGCCACCCTCTCAGATTGTGCACGCAGCTGGCACTGTGCGAACCCTTTCCCATTATTCCAAAATAGATTATTTACATTACATCACATGCAAAGCAAATCTCATTATTAAAAACTTTGTTGTTGTTGTTATTGCAGTGCATGAATTGTGATTCCAAAGCAAAGAGTTTCTTGCCTACAAAGCTTAAAGAGAAACCCTTTTGAATCCAGACCCATAATTATCTTCTTTGCCAAAGGAAAACGAGAATGGGGAGGACTGGACCTGTCATATCATTCAAAAGATAAAAGCCACAGAAACAAGACAGATGAGGAGCTTAATCTGGATTTGCATAAACTGGCACTTTTGTCCTCAGTTTGAGAAACTAGGCTGTCTTCTAGAGTGGACACCAGAGGAGGGCAGCCCTGGTATGGAGGGCAGAGTCCTAGAGAAGAAGTTAACTGCTTCTTGCCCTGGCTTTACTACTCTGTGGGTGACCTGAACAAGTCCCTTTTTCTCTCTTCCCCTCCTCATCTTCATTTAGACTTCTCAGATCCCCCTAAATTCCATGATCCTCCTGAGAACTCCTTCCTCCTGAGGAAGCAGAGTCAGAAAATTCTCTGGTTCCCCCAGATGCAGATGCCTTTTCATTCTGTTTGGATTTTTGTAAATTTCCAGAACTTCAGACACACCCAGATTGAGCCACAAATATAAATCTGCCCAAAAGCAAAGGAACAGTGGTTTCCAAACTCATTGTCTTAAGGATCCGGACTGTGGTAAGTTGCTGAATCAATTCAGAACCCAATGTGTCTGTGATTAGTGGCAAATTCTAGGGAGTTGTTTGAGGCCATGGAGATGAAATGACTTACCCCTTGCACAGCTCCTAAATAACAGAAGCATAATTTGAATTTGATCCTCCAAACTCCAAGGTCAGCTCTCCATGTGCCGTGCTATTCAGTTTCCATTAAATACAAAAATGCACAACACATCTTCTTGGATGATGAGGGTGGCACCACTGCAAAGTTGACAATTTTCATTTGTATTTTGGGGGATAACATAATGAAAATTGATTTTTGTGTATATTGTTCTCTCCCCACATTAAATTCTCCTTAAAACTAGTGACTTCAAATTCTATTTTTTAAAATGAGTTTGCTACTCTGATTCATTTAGTGCCTATCACTAAACTTGGTATCAGGAAGGTCTAGCTCAAATCCAACCTTACTAGTTGTGTGACCTTGGTCAAACTCTATCTCAGTTTTCTCATCTATGAAATAAAAGGGGTGGGGGAGTGGGGGATGTTGGGAGCTAGGATTGGACTCAGTGATCTGTAAGGTCTCTTCCAACCTTAAATCTATGATCCTAGGTTTCTTTGACTGCCTGAAAATGTAGATTCCTTCTTCCCTTTCTCAAAGCAAATGTCTGTTGATGGATATAATTAGTATTATTTCATATTTAGGAATTGTTTGATAATTAGAAGTAGTATATTTAGTCAGGGAATTCCCCCCATTTACCATACTAGGCCACCCCCTATAGAGGCAGATCAATGTTCTCATTCAATACAATTTAGAGCAACTTCTCAGAAAAGAAGAGCACCATGCTCAGAATTCTGGGCAAGGAGGCATAGTGTCTATGATTGGCTGCTAGATCCGGGTTCTTGTGGGTCCAGTGCATGGCTAACACACAGACAAATGTCTGTCAGGGAGATGATAATGGTGGCAGTGAGATGGATATTGCATCATATTTTATGTATTTGTTACAAGTCTTCAATGTTCTCCACATTTATGTTATGTTGGATGAATTACATAGCTGTCCTATGCCTGTTATCTACATGTCTTTTCTAGAAAGTATGTCATTAATTCCTTTTGAGAGAGAATCTAGACTTGAGCTTTCCCTAAACTTAATTTAAGGAAATTTTTCCTGGAATTACAGGATGGAGCTAATGAGACTGAAAGGTTAAGAGAAGCCTGTTCCACTCTCTTTGTCATCTGTGACCTATAGGTTTGAAACTCATCCATCTGAAGCCAAAGTGAGCCTGGGTACCTTGTGGGCTATGGGTGATTCTGACATTTACATGGCATTTTGAGCTTGACAAATGATTGCCATATGGAAGCTCCTCAAACTTCTGTAAGGAAAGTTTGGAAGGTATCATTATTCTGTGAGGTATTTTAGGTTTAAAGAGATTGAGGGACTTGCCATGGTTACAGAGTTTGTAGCTAGAAATCAATGAAATATGCAATGCTATCTTTATTATTAAGTTGTTTAACTAAAGGAACTATTAGCTCAACTCTCTCCTCACCCCTTTTGAACAGTGCTCTCTCAAAATAACTTTTCTTTGCTTATGAATGATCATAAGTCCATGGTGTCTATCACCTCTGATTCTTTATTTTAAATTACTTGTATTAGAACTGTTCAGCTAGTTCTCTTGGCACACCTCATTGTTGGAGGGCTGCCCAGGTCGGCACAATCCTCTTAGCCACTGGAGGCTGCCTGAACAGTCTCCCTAAGCAAAATGATATTCTATCCTGTACTCGCCTGAAGAATCAGGGTTTCCTCTAGTATTCTGCTAATGGCATCCCCTCCATCCCCGCCCTCTTATTTAATTTTCTTCCATTTACTGGTGAGGGCACCATCATTCCTCACTTTGAGGAATTTGTCTGAGTCTGGCCTTCTCTTCTAGTTCTCTCTCTTATTTCAATTTTCCAAGACAAGAAAGCTCTTCCCTGACATTGTCGTGCCCACTTCCTTCAGAGCATCAGCTAGAGGAATTTTTCTGTAACCAGCCTGTGTTTTCATAGTGACTGGAGTGTGGATGGAATACTCAAGTTTCCCGAGCCTTTAAGCCAATAGGAAAGAGGGACCCAAATTCTTAACATGAATATCTTTGTTCTATAAGGGTTGTCCTCTTTTCCATATAAACCTCTGAAAAGATGTATCTTTGACATGCTCCTGTTTCTAGGCATACCAGTTCTAATTATGGGTTAAAACCAATGCTCACTCAATGACAGTCCCATTGGGTTGCTCTCCTTGGTATAAGCCAAATGAACAAAGTCAATTTCTAGTGAGATTCCATGATACTGTAGAAGGAGTCAGAGGACTGGGTCAAATCTTGGCTCTGTCATTTACTCTCTCTGTGACCTTAGGACAATTATTTTACATGCCTCAGTCTCAGTTTGTTCATCTTTAAAAGGAGGTGATAGGACCAGATGACCTCTTACATGCTTTAATGGCTGTAGGACTTTTCTAGTCTATTTAATTCTTATAAGCTTAATGGTGTTGAAATCAGAATGTTGTGCTGAATCAGCCCAGATGTCTACAGATTGCATTTCCAAATACTCCAATGAGAAGTCTGAGAAGATACAGGAAATTAAAAATTTTGAACTTTCACTTTTTATATTCAGGGCCAATATAACAGTTATGTCTCTTTAGTCATAACACATTCCACCAAATTATCCCCACGTCTCATTCAATAAATGAAACTACAGGAGGCCAAGAACCCTAGCATTCTGATGGACTTGTATGTGACTGCAGTTCTTATTATGTCTAGCCATAGGTGAGTCCAGAAGTGAATCACCTACTCCAGTTGAAGAAATTGGTTCCAAACTGAAAGAACAGGGGGAGAAGAAGGACATTTTATCATTCAATTCCCTAAGACTCTTCAAACAAGACAGTCTCACCTTTTCCCAAGAACAATTCTCTTGAGTAGGGAAATGGAAGTCAAAAAAATTAGTAGCTCTCTCTCAGGCAAGAGAGAAAAAAGCAACTTTCCCCTTTCCCAAACCTATTAAAGGGAAACCATTAAAGGCTGAGGTAGTCCACCAACTTTTTAGTCCAAGGAATCAGTTCTTGACCCCCTTCCCTCCTCTCCCCTTCACTTTGGCTCAACTCCCATGAAGCGATAACTATTTGCTTTCTTTAGAGTACTACAATTTGAGAACAGATTTTTTTCTAACTGCAAAAACTCTTGAACGGCCATCTGCACTTCAACTTTATCATTTCATTTTAAGTGAAAGTGGCTGGAAAAAAGTCACCTAAGAACCCATTGCCTAGTCAGCCTCTCCTGGATGTCAGCAATCAGCTCTGTTAAATTCACTTCCTCCCAATTATGAAAAACGCAGAGTGAATTTTCCTTTTTTTCTCAGACTCTCAAGTTTTGGCTCATATGACTCAATGATGATTAAGGATTAGGGAATTCAGAGTGACTTCAGAATTGCAAGTACATTCTAGCTGTGTTTACACAGAATGCAAACCAGAATTGAAACAATTTTATGGGTAACCATGGTCAAACCTTTGCTTCTCCTTAGGAAAAAAGAGTCACACCAACACACTTTCAACCGAAGGTATCCTATTCAGTTCATTTATGAAAGTGTTACAGTTGATTATTCCAATTATCTGGATCATTGTCTCATTGTTTTATTCCATTCTGCATATCAAGATACCATTTAAGACATGGTCTAAGTGTTGTGTTTTCTGTTAACCTGTAACAGCACCAGGATTCTCTCCATTCAGTTGATTGACAAATATTCTTCAGTTATAGAAGCATAGAAGTAAAGGGATCTTGGAGGCTAAGCTACAGCAGAGGCCATGACTGGGTAAATAGAGATGGCCTGCCCAGGGTTACACAAATAGAGTCACAATAGTCATTGACATTCCAGTTTGGTTCTGAATTCTGAATTTTTTCTCTCTCTGTCATTCTGCCCCATTTATTCAACAAACTTTTAATTTTTAAATTAATTTATTTTTTCAATTACATGCAAAAATAGTTTTCAACATTTTTAGTAAGATTCTGACTTCCACATTTTTCTCCCTCCTCTTGACAGTAAACAATCTGATATAGGTTATACATGTAAAACTATGTTAAACATAGTTCCATATCAGTTGTTTAGTGAGAGAAGATTCAAAACAAAGGGGGAATAACCATGGGGGGAACCCATAAACCATAAAAATCAGAAATAATATGGTTTGGCTTGCATTGGGACTCCATAGTTCTTTGTCTGAATGTGGAGGATATGTTCAGTCACAAGTCCTTTAGAATTGTCTCTGATGATGTCCTGCTCAGGAGAACTAAGTCTATCATAGTTGATCACCACTGTTTGTTATTAATGTGCACAATGTAGTCCTCACTCTTCTCACTTCATCAGTTCATGCAAATCTTTTCAGATTTTTCTGAAATCTGCCTGCTCATGATTCCTTCTAGAACAACAGTTCTCTATCTCATTCATGTACCACAGTTTGTTCAGTCATTCCCCAGTTGATGGGTATCCCCTCAATTTCCAATTCTTTGCCACCACAAAAAAATAACTGGGTTCTCAGTGGGTAGGAAGGCGAAACTCTGGATTCAGAACAAAGTAGAAAACATTTCTATTTTGATGAGAGAGACAAACTATTCAGCTTAAATCCCTAAGTAATTAGAAATATCAATTTGTGCTTAGCAGTGCTAAGATACTAAAAATAGATACAGATACAGAAGGAAAACCTAAATATCTAAAGATTCAAAGTGGGGGAGAGGGGAAGAGGGAGGGAAAGATTTCCTGGGAGATAGGGCAATGGAAAGAGCACTGAACTTGGAGTCACAAGACTTGAGTTCAAATTCCAATTCTTCCTTTTTCCACATATGTGATCTTTGGTAAGGCGCATTTTCTTTCCGGGCCTCAGTTTCTTCATCTGTAAAATGAAGGGAAGGTTGAACTAGATTACCCCCAAGGTCCCTTGAAGCCTTAAATCTGTGATCCTGTAATTAAGGCCTGGCCCAATGTCAAAAAACTAAAAAATGCACTGGGGGTTATTCAGCCAAACACGTACGGGGAGAAGATGGGCCACATAATACCTCATTTTCCATGATTACTTTAACAAGCATCAAAACTAATAAATTCATGATAATGTTTTTAAACCAACATCCTTGACTGAAAGTGTAAGGTTTCAGGGAGGAAACCAGCCTTCAATAAAAACAGACGATAGAAAGGGAAAAAAGCCTCAACTTCCTGACTGTCCTTTCCATTGTGTCATAGACAAAGCTGATGTTTTCTCCCACAAGCTTGTCACAATGACATAATCTTTCCTCTCTATTCTTCCTGAAGTGAGGGTCCTTGTGGAGCCAGTGTTGGCTCAGAAAAGATATTTGTTTCTGGGGATGCTCAGACATTAGGCTGTAATGGTTCTGGCAGGATGATTACTAGAGGGAGGCGACATTAGCGTTTGGAAAATGGTGTGGGGGAACTTTCTGCCAGATGCTCCATGTGATGGTATTAAAGACTCATTTGATAGAATTAGGCACAGAATATGGAGGGGGCCTGGTTAAGCTCACAGCCTCAGACCACTCAGCTCTGTTTGATAGAAGAAGGCAGATGGAGCTATGGTGTGTTGTTTTGGGTTGGAGACGTCCACAGCACTGCAAGGATAATGAGCCACATTTATCCAGCACTTTCCTTCTCTCTGAGAAATATATGTAGTCCTGGTATTGTAATCTTTGTTTTCCAGATGAGAAAACTGAGGCTGTAACAGGTGATGTGACTTTCCTGGAGTCCTAGAGCTTTAAGCCTCTAAGACAGGCTTTGAATCCAGGCTCATACTTTCTACATCTAGTAGTCTCTTGCCCCTCACGAATGACAAATAGGGAATCTAGAATCACAGGTGCATTACTTTTGAACAAAACTCATGGTCCTTTTCCCTAGACTGTGTACCCAGACAGATGTCCTGGGATTTCTTATCAATAGGAATGATTTGGACAGATTCCAGTCGAGAGCATTATAATTCCTGAGGAAGGAAGAATAGGGAAACAAATCCCAAGCAGCTCCTCCCTGTTCTTGGAGAGGGTTGAGAAGATGGATTTCAGTGATTTGTACTGTCTCCGTCCTTAGATGCATATGGGCAGTCTGGTGGTTCACCTGGGTCCATACAACCTCTAACTCACATCGTCAACTCAAAAATGAGATTTTTTTTTAATTTTCTAGGGGTTTCTTCAGGGGAGGGGCTATTGTATTTTATTCCCATCTATTTCATCAAAGAGATTGTCATTCTGGCCCATTTGTGTGTTAAGAGCAGCTTGATCAATATTCACCTGGGACAATTTGTGACTAACCCTAAATAAACATGGATATCCCTCCCTATACACCACCAATCTGGAGAAGCAAAAGAAAGAGTATTAGATTTTCAGTCAGCGGTGACCTTGTACTTAGAGTAGCCTTGATGGGGGAGAGGAAATTAGGTAAGAGAAACCCATTGGGCAGCCACTCTTTCCTCATCTGTTCCTTGTCAAGCTCAAAGTAGTCCTGCCTTATCATAGGCAGGTCAATGAAGGAGTGAGATGGATGGGTGCCCCTTTCAGTTGCTCTTGTGGTTCTGTCTTAACAACTCTCAGTCATCAGCTCTTCTGCCTCCAGTAGCCAATTAGAACACATTTGATCACGTACTATCATCCTTTGCATCACTCCAAGATTCGGATTGGAACAGAAATTCTTAACTTTGGATCTGTGAACTTATTTTTGATTTTGTTTTTATTTTTAGCTATGTTGACAATTATTTCAACATAAATTGTTTCCTTTGTAATACTGTGTATTTTATTTCTTAAACTCAAAGGCTTCATTTTAAGAAGGGATCTAGAAGCTTTGGTACATTTACCAAAGGAGTCCATGCCCCAGAAAAACATTAAGAACTCATACATAAGAAGTCAGCAGCAGAGAGTACGTAGACAAGGATGGGGCCTCCCAGTCCATTCCAAAGTCAAATTCAGATAGGAACGAGGTACATTTAGTTTTATCTATTCGTATTTTTATTTGTTTGTTAAACATTTCCCAGTTACATTTTAATCTGGTTGGGCTGTTGGGGAGTTCTGTGGGCAATGGCCCCATTTTGACATCCCTGATCCAATCCACTCAAGCTACATGTAAAATGGTAGAGTTGGACAAGTTGCCTCCTGGGCTCTCCCCGAGTCCTCATTCTGGCATCCCATGATCCTCATGAAGCATCTCTTGGCACGAAACGAAGGGGAAAAAATTCTTATTGCATTAATTGTGCTCAAAATTCCTTCCCAGGCAGTGATAGCTACAAGGGAAGATGCAGAATATAATGGAGTGAGGGTGAATTTTGGCCCTCTTTATTTCCTTTAGGATCATTTCTTAAAAATAAAAACACCAGAAGAAACATTCATTTGTAGAGTACAATGAGTTATTGTAGATATTGAAAAGAAGCACGTTCTGTGCATCTGCCTTTGGTTTGTAGGATTGGGCAATGAGTTTTAACTTGTATTTATCTTCTCTAACAAAAAAAAGCTGATTTTTTAAAGAAACAAGTAGTTCTGTGCAGTAGTTCTGTGATTGGGGATAGATAGGGAAGACAGGAGAGCACCTTTACTTGGAGTCATTCTCTGATGCAATGACTCTGATTGGGTCTTCTCTTCTGTTATGTTTTCCAAGTCCTTTCTAAGAGATTCCTCACATCCCCCTTTCTACCATGAATGATCACATAATCACAGTCACTCCACTGTTTTCTGCTCAGAGAAAACCCACCTTTAGATGTGAGTCCCTACTTCATAAACTGGCATAACCATGCCTATTTACTTTATAGAAATGGGAATGGCCTTTTTATTTTGATTCTCAATGCCACTACTATCTTTCATTATGATAGACTTAGTCTTTCAATAATTTAAAATTGTCTTAAGACTTCAGAGTTAATACAATGACTATATTGTCATTCATCCATCTTTTATGCATACACATATGTCCTAAGTGGTATATTTGAACAAATTCATTTTTCCTGTGAGCCTAAAATTATACAACTACAAAATTCAATTAAAATAATATATGGGTATATTTATGGATATTTAAGTTTATATATATTCATATATACATTTATATTTATATATTTTTCCATGTAGGTAGAAACTGTGAAATACTTCTATAAGGCAGCTTAGTAGGTAAAGTCTATTAAAATAATATATTGAAATATACTAGACAGAAATATCACTAAGACAGAAAAATGGAGTAGATGAGGAGTTCAGGATTAACAGATTTTTGGTTGCTGTTTGGTTGGTTTAGTCATGTCTGACTCTTTGTGATCCCTTATGACTCCTGGAATAATAGTCAGCTGGAATTTAGATAGTATTTTAATGCTTGCAAACCATTTTACATTAACATTATCTCATTTGATTTGTGAGGCAGATCCTATGAATATCTCCATTTTATAGAAGAGGAAATCAAGGCTGAAAGAGATTAAGTGACTTGACTTACTCACAGTGTCTGAGGTAGGATTTGAATTCAGATCTTTCTGACTCTAGATTTAATTACCTAGAAAGAACAGATCCCAAGTTTAGCTCTGAGCTATGACATAGTAGTGATGACCTTCAGTGTAGTGATAGTAACCATAGTAGTGGTTAACTTCAGAAAAGGTTATAATTTCTTGACTTTCTCTATCTATCCTTCAACAAGGGAAACATTCTGGATCTGATTCCCTCCAATTGTAAGGAACTGGTTGGTTGTTGGGATGAAAACTGGAATCTTGGAGGTGGGGAATAGTTAGTCCTTTCGTCTTAGCATTTGTGATACAAAAGAAGAAAGTTGGGTGGAGTTTGACAAGGACCCTCCATTTTGAAAGCAGATTTCAAAGGGCAAAAAGGAAGGAGAGTTAGGGTTTTGTAAGCTAAAATTCTATAGGAGAATTCTGTCCAGGTTGTATGGGAAGTTATGGAATTCAAGAAAGTAATGGAACAAAGAGAAATTATTTTGATGAGGAAGAAGGAGGACAATGGTCTGAAGAGATGTGAACCCAAAGGGAACTCACAAAATGATTTATATTTTGAAAGACATATAGAATATGGCAACAAAGAATGATTATCTGGGCATGAAACAAGACTACAAACAAAGTGTCAGAATTAGGCCTTGCAAAGAGAATGGATGAACAAGAAAATAATAGGTGGTGGTTTTGATATTTTGGGAAGAAAAAGGAATGCAAGAAGTAATCCTGTTTGAAGTGGATGAATCACTTGATGAGAAAGGGGAAACAGTGTCTGAATTTGTAATTTGCTTCTGTTCCCTCTGCTATGGTCAATGAGTTTTGCCTAGAAATGAGAGAGCCTAAAAGAAAAATGGCCAGTGAGAAAGTGATAAGATAAATAGGTGGGCACAGCAAGAGAACTCCTAAATGCCCTTGAGTTCAAGATACCTGACCCAGAAGAATAATATCTTTGGGTCTGGAGAGGACTAGCCAGTCTAACCAGGCTATATCTCCCACTTAATAAGCTCAGCAGCTCCCTATTACTTCTGCACTCAAATAGAAAAATGGTCTATTGGGCATTTAAAACCCTTTACAAATTTATCTTCCCAGCCTTATAATAGATTAATGCTCTTCATGGATACTACATACCAGCCCAAATAGCCTTCCTACCTTACACACACACACACACACACACACATACACACACACAGCCCTGGTACATATGTCTATTATATATGTACATGAAAATGCATGTATGTAGATATAGTCTTTGTATACAGTATATATGAATATATATGTATGCAACAATACTGCTTAACTATATAGAGATATATCTCTATCCATCAATTCATCTTTTTCTCTATGTCTCTCTCTATCTCTCTGTCTCTCTCTCCCTCTCTCTCTGTCTCTCTGTCTCTCTGTCTCTCTCTCTCTCTCTCTCTCCCTCCCTCCCTCTCTCTCTCTCTCTGCCCCCTCCCTACCTGTCAGTTTGTGGTCTCTTATCTCTGTACATCTGTCCTGACTATTCCTCCCTTTCTTCTTCTATTTACCTACAAAAATACCCAGCTTCCTCCCAGGATCAGTTCACATGCTACTTCCTTCATAAAGTCTTTCCTGATCCAAACTGATCATGCCTTCCTCACTACAAAATGTCTTGTATCTGTTTTGTATTGATTATGTTATCTAGTGATATAACTTATATAAATGCCTGTGACCACATCTGTTGGTAAATCTGCCTCCCAAGGGCGGTGCCAGTTTGCAGTTTCATTGTCTTTATGCTCTGAGTACTTGGCACCTTGCCTGGCCCAATGTTGATTGATTGGTGTGATTACTAAATGTGACCACAGACTGTGAAAGATCATGGAGTAGAGAAGGACTCAAGCAAGACAAATAGCGCCCAGTCTTAGGACACAGGGATGCAACGGAGAAAGGAAAGGGGGAGGCAGGGCTTGGGCTAGTGGAAACTATAAACCATTGAGTGGAGAGCTTGACTTCAGTTTCAGACAAAAACCTGTAAAGAGATGCTTAGTGAACATTAAGAAACTGAGGACCACAAAAAGGCAGCAGAACTTCATCAAACCAGTTCATATGGATTTTCTTTCTTTCTTTTCTCCTTCCTTTCTTTTTTCCTTCCTTCTTGTCTTTTCTTTTTGTTCTTTTTTAGGGACAAAAAGATTTATTTCAGTATTGCTGCTGTTAGCAGAAGCTAAGGGAGAGATTAGCAGCAGCAGGAACAGTAGCTGCCATGAAAAGATAAGCAGTAAGGAAAGGTACAGGAGAATGAGAGGTTACCTGGGGGCTCATGCTCCCCAAGAGCAGCTGGTCTCCTAAAGAAAGACAAGCTTCCTTCCTTCCTTCCTTCCTTCCTTCCTTCCTCCTCTCTGTCTCTCTGTCTCTGTCTCTCTGTCTCTGTCTCTGTCTCTCTCTCCCCCCTCACTCTGTCTCTCACTCCGTCCCTGTCTCTCCCTTTCCCGCCCTCCCCTACTCTCTCTGCCTCTCTCTCTGTCTCTTTCTCTCTCTGTCCCATCTCTGTCTTTCTTTCTGTTTGTCTGTCTCTGTCTCTCTCTCTGTCCTCTATCTCTCTCCCTGTTTGTCTCTCTTTCCCTCACTCACTCTGTCTCTGTGTCTCCCTCTCCCTTCCTCCCTTACTCTCTCTGTCTCTGTCTCTGTATCTCTCCCTCCCTCCATCCCTCCCTTTCCTTCCTTCCTTCCTTCCTTCCTTCCTTCCTTCCTTCCTTCCTTCCTTCCTTCCTTCCACAAAGTTATTAAAGTGGCGACTCACAGAACTTAGTAGAATTTCTAGTTTATCTAGATTTCCACAAAGCATGTAAAAGAATAACATCGCTCTGTCATTCCCATGGATAAGCTGGAACAATGATGGTAAAGTGATATGGAGTCATTACTATTTTGATGGCTGGAAGCAAAGAGTTGTCATCAATGGATCACTGGCAACTTCAGAGGATGTCAAAGTCTATTAGTCAGATCCTCTCTTCCATAAATCTATCGTTGCATTTTCAGTCTGATTTCTAGGTGCTTTTGTATTGGTTTAAAAGTAGTCATTCGCATGCTCATATTATAATAAGAATTCATCAGAGAAGAGAATTCTCAGATGAGGAAATGCCCTTCACCAATGCCTGTTGGCACCTTTCTACAACTTATCAGCTTAGAGAGCTGCCTGAAACATGAAAGCTTGTCTTGCCCCAGATCACAGGCCATAGGTGTCGGTGGCAGAACTTGAACCCAAGGTTTCTGGACTCCATGGGTGCTCATTACACACTTAGTGACACAGCTCTCTGTAATGAGATGGAGAACTCAGCTTCATATCATGTTTCAATAGAAAGAGTATAATAATATCCTGTGTTTATGTGATCTCTCCCAGGTAGGGTCCCTTCTTGTGTGGCTTCTGCCTGCTGCTAGTAGACTGCCAAGGTTCTCGATGCTGCTTTTAGAAGCAGTGAAAGCCCTGCAGTAAATTAGTAGCTAGAATGCATTCTCTGCGTCCTCCTCTGAGGTATGTTTTTCCACTTTGCATTCTTTTAAGATTTTTTTGAGAAATAAATCAACCTCTCCTGCATCGCAGATGACAGGCTCTACTCTCAGCGTGGCTGCCCGGATATGGCAGAGACAGGGAAACTGTTCCCACAATACTCAAGAGACCCTTTTGTTTTCAAAGCCAAGGCCAAACAAACCACCCAAAAAGTAGACCCGGGGAGCCACAGGGAGCCCAGGGGAGGATCTGGGGATCATTCTCCCTTGCAGTCCAAGTTCAAGGTCACCCATTGTATCCTGGGCCCTCACCAGACATCTTGACCTTTGCCTTGCCACTGGACTTCAATGACTGTGGAGGAGAGCGTGATGAGACTGCTCAGTTCTGCCCCACTCATGTAAGGCATCACCTTTGTGGTGTCATTGGTCCTCTTCAAAAAGTAGAAAGGACAAGTACAGCAATAAAAGTGAGCTCCTTGAGGGCTTTCTCTTACTGTCTTTTTATCACCAGGAGCGGCGTCTGGTTGGTGATGAGGAGGGAAAGAAGAGAAGGAACAAGTGAATGAAGGAAGGAAGGAAAGAAGGGAGGAAGGAAGGAAGGAAGGAAGGAAGGAAGGAAGGAAGGAAGGAAGGAAGGAAGGAAGGAAGGAAGGAAGGAAGGAAGGAAGGAAGGAGGGAGGGAAGGAAAGAAGGCAAAGAGAAGCTGTGTAGCACAGTTTGCCAGCAGTGGGGCTGCTCCATCACATCTGATGCATACTAGCCTCGTGATACTGGGGAAATCTCTTACATTCTTTAATAACAATTCCAACAACGATAATAATGTTAAGAGCTATGCGACAGGAACTGTATTAAATGCTTTATAATGGTTATTTCATTTGTGCCTCACAACAGCCCTGGGAAGTAGGTTCTGTTATCCCCATTTTTACAGCTGAGGAAATTAAGACAAACTGAACTTAAGTGATTTGCCCAAGGTCACATGGCTAGTAAGTGTCTGAGGCTGGATTTGAACTCAGGTCTTCCTGAGTCTTTCTAAGATAATAGTCTCAAAAGTGGGAGTTCTGACATGACCCCAGAAAGTATGAGATCAACTGAGAGGTTCCATTTTACTCTCTCTGCAGTAGCCAATTATCTCCGACACAATCATGATTACCCTTACAGACTTAAAAATTTTAATCTATACTGTATCTGGGTTTCACCTTCATTTAACGTAAGAGAAAACTGAGGCACAGAATGGTCAACTGACTTGCCTAGATTTACACAGCTAGTGAGTGTCTGAAGGAAAATTTGAACTCAGGTCTTCCTCCCTCCAGCACTAACACTAAAGTCCACTAAGCTAACTAGCTGCCACCCTATAAACTATCCTTTGAAGAAGTGGGCCTGTTAGGCTAAAGAAGACAGAAGAGACACGAGTGTTAGATTCCAATACTATAACTAAGAAAAGGAAGCAGGCTTATTCTGTTGATCCCTGGAGGTAGGACTGGGAGTTGTAGGCGGAAGCTGTCAAACCAAATCTTTTTTTTAATTTATCTTTTTAGTTTTTCAAGCTTCTTCCATCTGCAAATTTATGCTACACATTTTTCTGCCTCCCTTCCCTCCCTTGCCCCCTCCCCTTGGTGGTGCAGTCGGGTAAAAATTGCACATGTATATTTGTGTTTAACATATTTACGTATAAGTCATTGAATCTAATGTTGATGTCAGAAAAACACCCTAATGATTCAAATTGCCCCCAGGTGGAGCAGGCTGCATCAAGAGCCCGTGCGGTCTTCCTCCTTGGAAGTGGTCAGTTAGAGGCCGGAGGGCCGCTTGTTGGGTTGGTAGTAGGATTCCTTTGGCGGGAGATGGACAATCTGGATGCTGAGATCCCTCCCAGCTCTCAAATTCTGGGACTCTCCTGGAGGATCCTGGATCTCTTTGCCTTCCTTGGACCCCCTTCTTCATCCCAGTCCTGGTCACTTCCTCAGGTGCAGGTTTGGGGGAGTTTATGGCACTCTCAGAGCAGGGGGAGAGTTTCTCAACAGCTCTCTTGACCACTGGGAGAGGCAACCAATAAGCATCAGAGTATTCTTGAGCATCTGGAGGGGAGGGGAGGGGAGGGGAGGGAGAAGGCAGCAAGGGCTCCAGGCCTCCCACTTTCCATCCTCTCTAGCAGCAGTATGTGCCCTGATCAAGGACAGTGAGGTCATAGTGAGATTGGTTGGTCTTGGATGGTGGTGGTGGTGGTGGTGGTGGTGGTGGTGGTGGTGGTGGTGGCTGCTTTAAAGTCACCTGCTTTCAATTTCTATAACTTGGCAGAGTTCACCAAACCCAATTATTTTTTGCTTTGTGGTCTGTCCCTATATGTCACCCCCACCCAACACCACCTCTGAGGAAAAAAGCTCAGAAACCAAAGCATTCGATCAAAGACTGCTATTCATTAGCATCCACCATTGCAGGGGTTCCTTTGGCTCCAATGAAGTAACAGCCCCTTTATATAGACCAATTTCCAGCTTACAGCCAACCCTGTGAGGTTAGGGTAGCACAAGAATTCTTTGTTTATTTTTAGATAAGCCCTAAGACTTTGGAGATGCCCCATGTAAGAGGGGCTTCTCCAAGGCAAAATTTGATTTTAGTCTTTATACTCTCAGGGCCTAGAGTCTATTAAATAAAAGATTGCTTAAATAACCAGACCCTAAAACTATGGAGATTATCAGTGGCAAGAAAAACAGCTCATTGAGAGTCAGATTACAAACTAAGAGCTACAAGGGGCCTCAGCAGCCTTCTAGGCCAACCCCCTCACTTTACCAATGAAGAGACTGAGGCCCAGAGACCATCACCAAAGAATCAGCGTTCAAGATCTAGAAGAAACCTCAGAGACCATAGAGTCCTTGCATTGTGCAGATGAGGAAACTGAGGACTGGAATGGATCTTAGCTCTAGAAGGAGCCTCAGAAAATCTCTAATCAAATGACCTTATTTTACAGATGAGGATACTGAGGTGCAGGAAGACTGTTACTTGCTCAAGTCACAACCTGTAATCATTGGAGGCAGAATTTAAACACAGGTTCTCTGACTACAGAATCAGTGCCTGGTATCCCAACTGCCTCCTCATTAAATAGCATCTCCTTTACCAGGTGAAAGGTGTACTGTTGGAAAGCTTTTGTTCAGTTACTTCAGTCCTATCCAACTTCCTGGGACCCCAGTTGAGATTTTCTTGGCAAGGATACTAGAGTAGTTTGCTATTTCTTCTCCAGCTTATTTTACAGATGAGGAAACTGAGGCAAACAGGGTGAAGTGACTTGCCCAAGGTCACACAGCTAGTGTTTAAGTCCATATTTGAACTCAGGAAGATGAGTCTTCCTGGTCCAGGACTCTGTCCACTATGATGCCCCATGGTGCAGAGCTACCCCCTCCAAAAACAAGACCCCTTATTGAGAATACTCAACAGCTCCCCCTTTCCCCTTCTTGCAATCTGCTCTCCCCTCCCATCCAGCTATTCAGTCCAAAATCAACTTGAATTTTCCACCAAAGCTCTGCTTGGACTCCTGCTTTCCCCCCCTAAGATTGGCCTGGTTTGGGTGCCTGTTTATTACAGCCCCGGCATTTTTCCTGGGTGAGTCACTTTGCCGGGAGAGAAGCCGGCAATGGGACAATGACCTCTTTGAAGAGTGTCTCCTCCCAATGGAGCCCAAGAGGATGCTCATTGATGCTCAGTTCCAGCCAGCAGCAATGTCCTAAGGATGTCGGGGATGAGACATTCTTGTCCATGTGGCCTTGGGCTGGGGCACACACAAGGGAAAACTTGGTCAGGATTTTGATCCCTGACTTTTCTTCCCTCTACAGACATTGTTTATTTGGTACAAAGAAAACACAAAGTTAGACTTGGTGAATGGAGCCAGTTTGACGCAAACTTCTTAGCCATCAGCTCCATAAGAAAGCTTGGGATTGTCAACAAATATTTTCTGGGGTTTGGGAGGGAGTGACAGTAAGAGAGGGAGGGGAAAAACAAAGACAGGGTAGTTCACAGTTTTCTTATTTTCCTCTTTTGAGGCAAAAAAATTAAAATGGAGTGAAACAAGGTTGCATGTTTGTTCCATTGCTTTTTAGCTTGTTTTCAGCCATATTGTCAATTCATTGAGGTCGAAAATGGTCTCAGGGTTAGCTACTGTCCTGAACTTGAAAAGCTACAAGCCAAGACTAAAGTGAAGGGAGTGCTGATGCATGGTTTTCTTGGTTTTTTTTTTTTTTTTTGGTAGATCATTGTGTCCTCAATGCAACCTCTAAAGCTGAGATGCAACAACATATGGGTTGATTGTCTGCCATTTTTGCTAATTTTGGTATAACAATGAACACTAAGAAAACCCAGGCTGTCCACCAGCCAGTACCACCTTAGCCATATGTGAAACCATTGGCAAATGAACATGTTTTGAATACTGTGGATAAGATAACTTTCCTTGGCAGTATACGTCCCAGGGAGGAACATATTGATAATGAGGTTGTCAGTCACGTTGCCAGAGCTGGCTTAGTATTTGGGAGACTCTGAAGGAAAGCGTGGGAGAAAAGAGGTATGTGACTGACTACCAAACTGAAGGTCTGGAGAGTCACTGTGCTGACCTCATTACTGTATGCTCATGAAACCTGAACATTCTACCAGCTCCATGCCAACAAACTGAATCACTGCCATTTGAGTTGCCTTAGGAAAATTCTGGAGATCACCTGGCAGGAGAAGATCCCCAACACTAAGGCCCTTTCTCCAATTAAACTACCAAGAATTCAAATGCTATTAGAGAGCCCAACTCTGATGGGCTGGCCACATTGTTCAAATGTCAAATGTATACTTGACCAAAATAACTGTTTTGTAGAGAATTCACAGAGAGCAAGCATTTACAAAGTGGTCAGAAAAATGATACAAAGACACTCTTAAAATCTATCTTATGAACTTTGGAATTGATTATGCAACACGGGAAATGGCATAGGTCCTGGGCACAGGACCATCCAGCATGGCATGCCCTCATCAGAGAGGATGCCATGTTCTATGAGCTGTGCAGATTTAGAGAATTCACTCCAAATGTTCACATGGACAATTTGTGTCTGACCTGTGGTACAGCATTCTCAGCTCATATTGGTCTGATCAGCCACAGTCAGAGACACACTTAAACTGGACTCTAACATAAGTGATGTCATTTTGGTGTTTTTTGAGAACAAAGGACAGCAACCAACAACAACCAACCAAATTTCCTCTTAAAATGAGGGTGTAGATGTCTTATCACTCAGTAGAATAAAAGCTCCCTGAGGGTAAGGGACTGTTCCATATATTTGTAGCATCTCAAACACCCAATACCATTCTCAGCCTATGAGAGGTACTTAATAAATGTTGTTAGATTGAATGTAATGAAGCATACTTAAAAGAGTGCCTTTTCTATAAAGGACTGGAAGCATTGGAACTCAGGGTTCAGGTCACTCCTTAGTCTTGGTAATCTCAAAGGGAAATAGGATCTCTGGAAGATATTGCTGATATCTCCACTGTCAGTAATAGCCCCTAATGGCCTAAGACATTGACTCCCATAGCTTGTTTGATGTAACCCCAAATATTTTTCTGTACCAAAATTTTTTTATCTTAAATCATAATCTATTCTTTTTTTGGCAAGGCAATGGGATTAAGTGACTTGCCTAAGGTCACACAGTATTAAGGTCATGCAGTCTGAGGCCAGATTTAAACTCAGTTCCCCCTGACTTCAGGGCCAGCTCTATCTCCTATACACCCAGCTGCCCCCTCTATTTAAATAAAAAAAAAACAGAGTTCAAGGACTTCTACACCAACAGATCTATGATCATCCATTCCCATATGTTTGATGAGGCTCTTGTCCTTCTAAAACTTTGCATAAATTAATACCAGTCAATATGCTGGGGTCTTACCTTGTATTCTCTTGATATATGTGGATACCAGTGGAGCACATAGACTATGCATTCGTCCTTCCCTATTTTCTACCAAGTCCAGCCTAACTAGCCACAAAGGGGAAAGCAAGTGGATGAGAAATGTCTACTACACAAGTACTTACATGTATCTAGATGACCAACTCTAGAGAAGTCATCCATTACATGGACACATATCTTGGACAGACCTTGCCAGTGGACAATGAGCTGAGTCCAGAAACAGGAGAGTGGGCTCAACTTTTTCTGAGAATCTGAGTGGTTCTGTTCATGAGCAAAAGTTCTACTATTTGCCCAGCATCTCCTCAACAGAAACCAAATCTGTCTCCGTCTCCATCTCTCTCTCTCTCTCTCTCTCTCTCTCTCTCTCTCTCTCTCTCTCTCTCTCTCTCTCTCTCTCTTCTTTCATTCTGGTGCCTCACTGGTACCTTGATCAGATACCACATCCAAGTCTAGGACAGCTCCTCGGATCTTATCTCCTCACTTGAGTCCCTCTCCTTCCTTTCCAGCTTAGAAGTCATTCATTATCAGTCTCCTCTTCAGTGACTTCTGGAACAAGGCATACCCTATGACTTCACTCACCATCCTCTTCATTTTCCAAACCAAAATATTTCTGTAACATCCTTCCCCCTGACTACATGTTGTCTTTCCCTCTCAGGATATCAGTTCCTCGGGGTCAGAGACTGTCTTGACCTCTGTGCTGATCTTCCCAGACCTTAGCAGAGTGCTTCCTGCATGGTAAGTGCTGAATAAATTTTTTTTTCACGTGTTCATTCCAGTTTCTGTGAGCTGATCCGAGGTTAAGAAGTCAGGATCATCGAGGTTCAAATCCTGCTTTCCATACAAACTACGTAGGTAGCTGCGGCAGATCATCTGTATGTTTGGACTTGATTCTTTATCTGCCAAATGACAAGCTTGGCCTGCTAAAGCCCTTTGCAGCTCTAAATCTGAGTCCATGATTGATCACGCTACAAGAACCTGTAAGGAACAAAATAACTGATGACAGCCACTGACCGTCCTCAGGGTGTGAAAGAGCACCCTCATCAGCATCAATATTTCATTCTGGGCTCCAACCTTCCATCCCTAACAATCAACTCTCAGATTGGTTCCATTGACAAGAGGTCAACCCTCTACCCCTTAGTCATAAAGAATGAGAATGTTCATGGACTGAGGAGATTAAATGGTTTGAGGATTGACATGACCAGGCCTCATACACCATCAGGGCTGAGCATGGAAGCCTCCTTGTCCAGAAGAAATGAAGAGAATCCCAGACTTTTCATGGTAACAAATCAAGAGTGGATGTTGCCAGAGCCTCCTGGGAACTCAACCTTCAGCCGTGGCTTTAGGAAAGGCAAAAGAAAGGGCCAGGGTACCTTCATAACTTCAGGGATTTTTTAGACAAAAACTCTGAAGACCCTCCATAGAACTGGATCAGCACAAATACAAATGAACATCTTTGAGGGAAGGATAATACTTTAGGGAAAGACAAATGCTGTGTCCAACATGTATTCCAGATGTTTCAGAGAGCCAATTTTAAAAGCAAAACATACTAGACAGGCTTCTACAAGCCCTCCCCCTTCCCCCTGTCTCTGGGCTGATATCCTGGCAAGTCTGGCTATTCTTAGAATAATGGAACATTAGAGCAGGAAGGTATTTCTGCCCAACCCCTTTACTTTGCAAATGAGGAAACTGAGACCCCAAGAGATAGACGAAGTCTTGCCCAGGTTCATATGAATAAATAACACTTATAGTTATACTCAGACATCATGCCTCTCAGCAAAGTGGTTCTTTAGGGTTATCCCTATGATGGTAATCTCTTTTCTACAAAACTGAATTCTCTGGAAGAACAAAGAGTATATGAAAAGAAAATTTACTGTAAAATTAGTCATGGGAAAGGACCAGATTCTAGGAGTTAGAGCCAGGAAGGACCTGGAAATTATCTATCTCACCCTTGCCTCATTTTGCAGAGAAAAGAACCAGAGACCAGAAGAATTTGACCCAGTTCAGGAACGGCTTATGAAAAGTCTCCTGAAAACAAAGCACTGGGCTAGGTGTCGGAGAGAAGAGTTGGGGTAAAATAGGTAGATATATACAAAATGATGGTGGGCACAAGGGCTGTAGGTCACTACTGACTGTGGATGGGGAGGAAATCAGTGGAAGAGGGAGTACTTGCGTCCCCTTGCAGGGACTTGTGGGTTCCAAAGATTGGGGGTCAGTAGAGAGAGAAATATGGCTATGGAATCCAGCCTGAACAAAGTATATAAAGGAGGGAGAAGGAAGGTCCTTTCAGAGCAACAGGAAATAAGCCATTTGGGGTAGGAGGTACACTAGGGAAAGGGTGAGAGGATAATGGAAAATCTTTCTGGAAATGGAATCAGACTCTGAGCAGTTTAATGATTTGCTCAAGGTCACCATGCTCATGAATACCCTACCACTTAAATTGGGGGTTGCAAAAATGTAATGAGATCATAGTACATATGGAACATGTATGACCAGTCCAAGAAGTGTATTTACCTGAAATAGGATAGAAAAGAAACTACCAGAGGAAAGGAAGTATTTCAATTTGAATTTTGGATCCTGTGTGTGGTCCCTAGTAGGTTCTGAACGAATAAATAAAAAGCACTTAGGTGCTTTCTAGGTCCAAAGCAGGGTAAGAGCTGGGGATATACACCTTCCAGGTGTTCACATTCAAATAAGAAGGGATGACAACATGCAGAAGGCTTCAACTGCCTAGCAGGTGGTAAAGCTCACTGGTTCTTGGAGTGCCTCTTCTCATGTCAAATGAGAGACCAGGTCAGTCTCTAACACTGAGTAACTTACTAAAGCCAGAATTTTCAGATTCTCCAGTAACCATGGTAGCTGAGGAGCTGGGGGGCTGCAGGGCTTGTTCAGGAAGTTACCAGGTTATAGCTCCATGGTGGTCGCTTGCTCAGATGTTGGAGACAGGCCAAAATGGAAAAAGCAGGACAGGCAGTCTGGGGGGGGCTCTGCTGTTTCTGGGGTTCCTGGTGGTACTTGGATGGCAGTTGGTATTGATGGTGGCAAGGATGGAGGACACCTCCTTCACAAAGATTCTTCCCCTGGATGATGGTTGCAAGGTCTGGAATTGAAGTCTGGGGGTGCTAGTCTTCTCAGAGCTCTTGGATTCAGGGTCCTATCTCCACCATGGTCTGAGGGAGTGGTTGAATGAGGTAGGATTTGCTGGGCCTGGCACAGGCTGCCTTCTGTCTGTCCTTCAGATTAGCCTAATTTGCCTACCCCAATAATGGCTATTGATTGAATAAATGAGATATTAGAAAATCATCAAAAATTACATAATAATTGCACTTGACAATTTGCAAATGTTCTTTTTTGACTCTCATAATGATTATTATCTCCATTTTACAGATGGGAATACTGAGTCATAGAAACATCAAGTGATTTGTCCAGGGTCACACAGCAAGTAAATGTCTGAGGCGGCATCTGAAGTCAGTTCTTATGGACTCTGTATCCATGCTGCAAAGGTTTCACTGCCATCTTTCTATGTCAGGTTCTTGATTTACAAAGACGTAGAAATATATGAAGAAAAAAGTGTTAAATAGATCCAGAGATTTGTTTGAGCACATCATCAGAAGATTCTTTGGTAATTACACTTATCTATCTTGGTACTTCTGTTTGTGGGATTTCCAATCCAAAGAAGAATGAAATGTTAAATCTCAAAGCTTTGCAAAGTTGGATCCCCCAAATCACATAATCCTCATCTCAACCTTTGTCTGGAGTTATTTTAAGATTTGGAGTTTTTTTCATCTGTTAAATCTTTGCTACCTCCTTTATATTTTGGATTCTTTTTTCACACTATGGTAACAGTTACTGATGGTTAATGTGGCTTAGTAAATTGAGAATTAAGTCTGGGATCAGGAAGGTCTGGGTTCAAGTCCTGTCTGCCATAGACTGACCCTGTAACCCTGGTCAAATCACTTATCAAGTCCCCCAGACAAGACTATAAGACCAAGTTGTAGGGCAGGCACTAATATTGATTGATTAATGAAGGTTTCTCACTGAAAGCTTCTGAAAGAAATCACAGATATGGTCTTTAAGTTCATTTTAAATATTAAATTTTATTTATATTTCAATTAACAAGCATTCATTTTTTTCTTCCAACTCCCCCCCCCCTTTTCTTGGGAAAAAAAGGAAAAAACCCTAAACCCATTGTTTACAAAGATCAAGTAAAACAAATTTGTATATTTGCCCCACCTATTCATGTGTCTTATTTTGCATCTTGAGTTGTTATCCTCTATGTAACCCCTCTGGTAGATCACATTCTTCATCACTGATGTTTCAGAATTGTGGTTGATCAAAGTGCTTGAATTTTTAAAAACTATTTGCCTTCACAATGTTGTTCTTCTGTTCTGTGCAGATCATTTTGCATCAGTTCATATAAACCTTCCCTGATTTCTCTGGAACCATTGACCCAAACTGAACAAATATTATAGTATAATGACAAATCACATTTCTTAGGAATCATAAAGTTCCCAAAATGTCCCCCCACCCACCCCATACAGACATGGAACCCTAGGCTCAATAGAAGTAATGTATCTTGCTTGGAGATCTAGTCTCCTGATTCCAGTACAGGCTTCCTTCCACAATTCATTTTACTTTAACATAAATCACATCATTCTCATAACTGTACAATGCTTCCTTATGCATTTTTGAGGGAGAGAAAAAAATCATGTGTTTGAATATACTTTCTAAATGACAAAACAATATTTTCCCATCAATTCAAAAATTTGAGTGATATTTGAGTGGAGTAATATAAACATATTTCTAGAAATCATAGATTCTTTTCAATTTTCTACATTTTCTCTTGAGAGGTAAAGCCCCTAAATTCCTTTGAGGATTTCTGGTAGTCATCAGTATGGTTCCCATCCTTTTCCAAAAATAAAGCGATTGATCATGTCAAAAGACCGTAGGGGCTGATCATTGGGTAAGATGTGTCCTCCACCTCGAACAATTACCTTAAGATATGGGAAGGAAAAAGAAAGAGAATTGAAATACAGAGAAACAAGAGACATCTACACTAATGAGGAGTACTAAGTCTCAGAATGGAATTAAGAGTACATGCAATCAACAATTATTAAATGCCTATTATTTGTAACCACCATGCTGGGATTATTAGTATCATAAATTGTACCCAGGATAAGTGGCAGGAAACACCACCCCATGTGCACTGGATCACCAATGGAGAACTGGAAGTGACCAAAAATATCATTTATTCCAAATCCCTTATTTAAAGTTGAAGAAACTAAAGCCCAGAGAAATGACTTCTTCAAGGCCACAAAGGTCCTACAGAACTAGTTTAAAACTCAGGTCATAACATTCCAAGCTCTTTCCTTACATCTTCCTATCTTCTTTTGTAGGAACAAAGACAACAGGATGCTGGTTCGCAGGAGGCTGCTGTGGGTTGGGGTGGTAGGAAGGGAGTAAGAGGAATGGGGGAGGCAGATACCCCAGTGCATTTAAGGATAAGTGCTGTCAACACCCTTTAGGACAAAGCTCTGGTTGCCTGCCCTAGTTATGTCTTTGATGGTAATTCATGTCTAACTGGCATGCTGTTCAAGTTGAAACCGTCTAGTCTAAGCTTTCATCAGTACATAGATGGTCCATTTTTGTCACAGAAAACTAGAAGCAAATACATCTGACAAGACCTCCTTCACACGACTCCAAGGGCAAGCTTTGCTGGCTCTAACCATACAACATCCACGTGCATGCATGCGTAAACACACGCACACACACACACAACACGCACACACACACACACACACACACACACACACACACACATTCTCAGCCTTGAAATTTGGCCTTGGCAGTTATCTGACGAGAGACTTCTGTACAATCTCAGCTCAAATGAGATTTCACTAAGTCATGAATGTGACAAAACGCAGCTGCTGAGTCCTGAGATTGGTTTGGCAAAAATTCTCAGGAAGAATGAAGAGCTCAGAGGTCATTCAGGTCCTTTGGGTCCCAACTCCCCAAACAGCATTCCTACAAGGGAAGTCTGAGGGCTTAGACGGTCATCTTGAGGTGGAAGCCTCCCTCCTCTCTGGATCTTAGACCACATAAGCTGCCTATAGCAGACTAGTCTACAAGGAATGCAGGAAAGATGATCAAAGGAAACCTGGTCTTTAAACATTAGACTCAAAACTCTTCCATTTTCCAACAGTTTTCTTCAGTTCTGTGAATCTTTTAGAACATTCTTGGAGAGACTGAAAGATCTGTCTTTGCATGCAAATATATAATTCACCTGAATTAATTTCTTGAGACAAAAATGAGATCATACAATTGCAGATTGGAAGAGATCTTAGAGACTGGCACCATCTTCTCAAAGAAAACATTCCTGAGTCAACCAGCTCACATTGTATTACCACTGGAACCCAGATCTATACTTGGAAGGGACCTCCAGGACTGTCCTGTCCAAGTTCTTCACTTTTTAGTTGAAGAAATGAAGGCCCAGAGGGATGAAATGCTCATGGTCAGATATGAAGTTGTAACATAGTGTGCCACTCTATACAGGAGGCCTTCCCAAGATCCTCCAGCTGCTAGTGCCTTCTCTGAAATGACCTTCTATACCCTCTCCATATCTTTTCTTGATGAAGAATGCAGATTATTCTACTTCACATTGCATATTTCTATTGAGTTAGAACCAATTACCCTATTTTACATCATTATAACTTGAGGCGATTCATTACTTACACTAATTAGAACCTGTTGCTAATCACATATCTTCACCTTAGTTTTGAGTTTGAGAACAGGCTGTTTTAGCATAGTACTGGCACACAATAGGTACCTAATAAATGCTCACTGATTGATTCTGCATCCCCAGTATTTAGCACAGTGCCATAATTTAATAAATGCTTGTTGGCCAAGAATTTCTTGCTGAATTACTGAATAATAGTTTCACTTCCTCATTGCACATGGGCACACAGAGTCACCTAGTCTCCCTCCTTGACCATCCTAATATCTACTGTTGACTGGGCCATGTTGGCAAACCCAATTCAGGTTTGAGGCAAGAGGTCTACACGGCCTAATTTTTGAGGGTGACCACACCCTACTTCAAATTTTCAATCAGAGTAGGAGACCATTCTTTGAAGAATTCCTCTAAATCAGGAGAGAAGGAGAGAAACCACCCGCAAGACATTCCTAGGCCCCACTGGAGAGGCTCCAAGTTACCTTGACCCTCACCAAATATTCTCTCTTCTTGTCCCTTTATAAACTCTTCACATCCCCTTTGGTATTATAACTATTTGTGTGGGTGGTATTTGGTCATTTCCCTATCTTAAAAAGAGATTATAAACTCCCAGAAGACAGATCCTAAAACTTCTTTCATCTTCCACAGGCCTCTCTAGCCTTAAGCTTCACTTGGAATAGGGAGATGGCCCTGGATACTTGAAGACCATGTTAGTAGAGCCCATGGGTCTGACTTCGGTATGTACCATTGATATCCCAGTCAAATGAGGTCCAGAGAGGCTGACCAATGGATGATGAATTCTTTGGACCCAAAACATCAAGGAGATCACTTGGTAAAGATACTAAGAAGGTTTTAAATCTGCATTATTGGAAGGCACCTCCACCCACAGTAAATTTATGAATTAATCCACATTAATTCACCAAGCATTTATTAAAAACTATGTAAATTAATGAAAATTATGAACCCATCTCCTCTCTTGGGAAAGTGAGGGGAAGGAAAAAGCTCCTACTATGTGCTAATAAAGGTGAAATGAATTGACCCAGACACAGCAATAAGTGTCAAAGCAAGTAAGATTTGGACCATGATTACATGACTACAAACCTAGAACTATATGTCCTATGCCATGCTGCCTCTTGAATAATTACATCACTTCCCACTACCCACCATCAACATCACCATGATCACCACCACTACCACCACCACCACCATCATCATCATCATCACAACCAGTAAGTACCACCACAATCACTACTAGCATTTATAGAAAGCTTTAAGGTTTGCAAAGCAATTTATAAATATTTTCTCACTGGATCCTCACAACCCCCTGGGAGATGGGAGCTATTATCATTTTCATTTTACAGATGAGCAAGCTGAGGCTGAGAGATTAAGTGACTGGCACCAGTCCTAACTCCTGTCACAATCCCAACTAGGCAAGAGTGAACTTTTGTTGCTCCTTCCTCTCAATCCTGCTTGGATAACTTCAACAAAGTAGAGATGAAAGAAGGAAACTCCAAGTGAAAGGTATTTTATACTACAAGCTGGCAAGAGATCTTGTCAGATGAAGAGGCAGCAATTAGACCTACTATGTGTCTTGTGTTTCATTCTTAGGTAAGCTCCTTGAAGGCATGGACTATTTTATTTTAAATTGTTGTCTTTCTTGCACACAGTAGGTACCTTAGTAAATGTTGAATTGAAGTGAAGGAACTATTCTTTTCCTTATAGTATTTTTATTTAAACTTATCCAGACAGAAATTTAAGCTCCTATTATGTGCTAGACACTGTAGTAGGTATTGTGGAAACAAAGACCAAAACCCCAAATCACTTTATGGTCTTTAAATGGCAGTGAATTTTATTTGTGTTTATTATAGTTGGAGGCTATTTAAACCAGTGTCATTTTCTAAACATGAAAGCAAAATAAAATAAAATGGACTTCAAATGCTTCCTTTCAATGTGAATTTAAAAGGTAAATGGACTATATTCTCCTTAATACTCCCATTAACTCCCAAGCAGTCACTTACTTGGAAGTGGGAATGGGTAAATTATAGCTTAATGTATCTACACACAAACACATCCTTATGGAAATGAGTTAGTCAATGAGGAACAGAGAAGATGCTGACCATGGACAAATCTAAAAACGTTTCCATGTGCTACTGCAAATAGCTGCATTACTAGTCAGTCAACAACATTAATCAAGCACCTATTATGTATGTGCCAAGCCCTGGCCTAGGTACTGAAGAGAAAAAAAGATGCAAGAGAATCCCTCCTGTCATTTAAGAGGGAAAAAATGGAAAATTCTACATATAGCTTCAAAATATCAATGCTAGGGGTGGCTAGGTGGTGCAATGGATAGAGCACCGGCCCTGGAGTCAGGAGCACCTTAGTTCAAATCCAACCTCAGACACTTACTAATTACCTAGCTGTGTGGCCTTGGGCAGGCCACTTAACCCCACTGCCTTGCAAAAAAAATTTAAAAAAAACATCAATGCTACATGTACAGGGAGAAGGAAGTACTGACCAAATTCATTGAAAAAGAGCTGAGAATAGTAGTGACCCATTAGCTCAATATGATTCAACAGGGTGGAAATAGATTAAGAGTTATAATGTCCAGAATAGGTGTTGGTGCTGTAATATTCCATTTCTGTCCGCATGGTGTTTAGCCAAGGGTGCATTGCTTTGGAAAGCATAGCTGAGCTGGGCAGAAAGTGGATCCTGGACTGCATAACACCATCATATTGAAAAAGCAGACACACTGACTATATATACTGTAAGTGGTTTGTGGCACAATGGAGACAATAATCTTGAAATGAGATTGGGGTCAGATTTGGGTGATTTCATTTCTTACTATTCCAATGACAGTGAATAAGTCTTGTTCACCCCTCTGAGCTCAGTTTCTCCATCTGTAAACTATGGAAAAAACCTCTCCCCGTGAGAAAAACGC
Organism: Macrotis lagotis; assembly: GCF_037893015.1. Lineage (NCBI taxonomy): Eukaryota > Metazoa > Chordata > Mammalia > Peramelemorphia > Peramelidae > Macrotis > Macrotis lagotis. The sequence continues at coordinate 18,613,870 of NC_133664.1, forward strand.
CCTCCGTCAAAGTGGGTGTAGGCGCTGTATGACTTGAAAGGACTTCTGAAACATGGGACCCTGAGTAACTTTCCACAGATCACAGAGCCAGACAATGGATTCCAGTTGTTACCTACATTGTTTGCCACCTTCTAGAGATGGGACAGTAGAAAGAATACCCTGCAGTCACAGGACTGAGGTACAAACCTCCCCTCTGTTTCTCTACTTGTGGGACCTTGGACTGATCCTCCCTGGAAAAAATGAAGAGGGTTGAGGAGATAGTTCCTAAGGTCCCTTCTAGATCATATTTATGACCTATTGCCCCATACCCGGCATGTGGTCTCTAACATTTTTAAAATGGGAATAATAACTTTAGGATCAAATATCTAGAACTTTGGAGGCATATCCAGTCCATTTAACAGATTAGGAAATCGAGCTCAAAGGAAGTGAATTGACCTTCTCAAGTAAGTACTATTTCAGAAAGGCTCATTTTCCTGGGTTCAAATCTGACCTCAAATACTTACTGTGTGACCCTGGGCAAGTCAATTAACCCTGTTAGTCTCAATTCTTCAGTTGTAACAATGAGCTGGGGCAGGAAATGTTAAACTATTTCAGTATCTTTGGCAGGAAAATCCCAAATGAGATTACAAAGAATTGGCCGTGACTGAAACATGGAACAGCAATAAGAGGTGGCTCCATAGAGGATAGAGTGCTGGGTCTGGAGTCATGAAGAATCATCTTCCTGAGTTCAAATCTCGCCACAGAGATTTACTACCTGTATGACCCTGGGCAAGTCACTTAACTCTATTTGTCTTAGTTCTCATTCTGTAAAATAGGTTGCAGAAGGACAGTATCTTTGCCAAGAATATCCCAAATGGGGTCACGAAGAGTTGGACAAAATCGAAATAACCGGACAATAACAAAATCTAACACTTTCTCCTATGACCCACTGCTTCTGTGATGTGACTCAGACCTTCAAGTTGGAAAGAACCAACTCCATTATTCTCCAGATGAGGAAACAGCTGTTCCTTCTCCCTAGGTTGTCTGCACATATAATAAACAATGTTGTTTGTGGCCTCTCTGAGAGCAGTGATCTTTCCAGAACTTGATTCCCATCTCATCTCAGAATGAGAAGAGTTTGGGGAGAGGAGTGGTGACTGGCGATCCTTTTCCAATCTATTTCTATTCCTGTCTAGCAAGACTTCTCTCACTTTGGACACACCATGAGGATCTGAATGGGGAGTTTGATTATTTCTGCCTCTATTACAGGATGAATTGCAACCCCCACAGGGATCCAACCAAATCCCCAATGCCATCCCTTCCATTCTTCCTCCTCCTCTTCCATCAATCAGTTATTAAGCACTTACTGTATGCTGGCAAGGGGCTCAACCCTGGAAATAAAAAGGAAGTAAAAGACTTGCCTGCCCTCGGGAAACTTGCATTTTAATAGGGAGGACAATCTGTAAATAACTCTTTATGTATAAAATATATTCAGTATAAATATGGAAAAGAATCTCAGGAAGGTGTTAAGTGGGAGGTGCTAGGAAAGGCCTCTTGTACAAATTGGGATTGGAGGTGAGTTTTGAAGCAAGCCAGGAGGTAGGAGTGAGGAGGGAGGGTATCACAGGCATGGGAGACAGCCAAGGCAAAGGCCGGGAGGTAGGAGATAAACTGTGGGAGGATTTACAAAGAGACTGATATGTTTAAACCTGAGAAGGATGTAGGGAGATTGAAAAGGGAGGACTGGAAGGTTGTGAAGCCTTAAAGTGTTCAATCAGGGGGACAATGCAGTAAAATGCTGCCAAGTCCTTCTGCCTGGCTCCCCAGCTTCCACATTTAGATGAAAAACAGACATTGCTGGTGGTGCCAGCCAGACCTCCAAAACTCCAGGCTCTGTCCCCGGGAACAATGGGACCAGTGAGGACCTGGTGTCTCTGCTCACCTTTCCACTGACCCTAGCTTCCTGTCCACCTAGCCTTGCAGGAGCAGGACAGCTCCTCTTGACCTTTCCAGGGAATGACCTCCCTGGGGAATGCTGGACATTCCCTGCACAGACCTCTTTCCCAAGGCCCAACAAGAAGTCACAGGGCTCTGGGAAGTTCAGAACTTCTCTAGAAGCTCTAGTGGGATTCCAGTATGGCCTCAGTTTCCCAGATGAGTTAGGAAGAGGAAGGGCTTCCTGGGTCCCCCCCCTCCCCACAATCTTTAATCCACTCAGCATCATAGAATCCCCTCAGATTATAGAGGAGCAGGAAGATGCAATGGACTTCCAAACTCCTCCTTTTTCATATGGCTGGATGGAGAGATGGATGGATAGACAGACAGACAGACAGAGTGGGACAGGGAAAACATTAATTACTTACTGTATGCCGGACACTAGCTAAATACCTGGATTTACAAATGTAAAAAGACAGCCTCCGGCCCTCAAGTAGTTTCTTTTCTAATGAGGGAATGATGGGGAAATGCAAACCTGAGAACATGACTTGCCCAAGAACACACATGGAGAAAGGCAGCAGAGACAGAGTTTGAATCCAAGACTTGTGACTCTAAAGTCAGTCAAATAGGCTTCTGGTCATTGAAGCTTTGGAACCAGGGAAGGGGTAAAGAGTCCTTGACTGGATGTTAGGAGACCTGGGTTCTCTCCTGACTCTGCCACTCACCAGTCAAAAACCTGGGTCAATGCCATTTCCTTATCTGCACCTCAGTTTCTTCATTTGTTATATAGCACGTCTGGACTAGCTGATCTGTGAGGGCCCTCGCTGCTCTTTAAAAAAAAAAGCTACAAATTCTCATAACAACAATAATAATAATAAAAATAATAATAGTAATCAGCATTTTACAGTATCTTAATGTCTGCAGACTCAATAAATATCTCATTCAGCCCACACAGCAACCCTGGAGAGCAGGTGCTGTTCTTATTTCTACTTACAGATGAAGAAACTGAGGCAGGCGCCAATTAGGTGATTTGTCCGGGATCTTACAGTTAGAAAGGGTCTGAGGGGCTAGATTTGAATTCAGATCTTCCTGATTCCTATCTCCAGCACCAGAACCAGCTGCCTCTTAAGAAATGATCTGAGGGAGGCTAGGTGGCACAGTGGATAGAGCACGGGCCCTGGAGACAGGCGTACCTGGGTTCAAATCTGGTCTCAGACACTTAATAATTACCTAGCTGTGTGGCCTTGGGCAAGTCACTTAACCCCATTTGCCTTGCAAAAGCCTAAAAAAAAAAAAAAAGGAAATGAGCTGTACTTTTGATACAGTTGTAGAGCAGGCAAGGTTCCCCTGGTTCACCATGACTCTAGGCCCCCAACCTCCTGGGTTCCCATGACTTCAAGGAGTCACCAAGGATTTCTGGGTTGACACTGGCTGCTTTGGTGTCGGCTGCAGGAAAATATCAGCCTTTCACCAGATGAGCCAAATGTCAAACTGTGTCCTCACCCAAGATAAACCGACTGCATAACCAGAGCCAACTTCTAGATAAAGAAAACTGCAAGCTTAGCCCTGCCCTTCCCCCTTCTTTCTCTTCTCTCTTCTCTCCCTCCTTGCTTTCCGTCCTCTTTGTCCTCCCTCCCTTCTCCTCTTGCTCCCTGCTCTCTATTGCCACCTCCTCACCTCTCCCTTCTTCTTCCTTTCTATCTCTATCTCTCTGCCTGTCCTTTGTTTTATATTTCTAGGAGCAACTTGACTCATTTTGGTTGAATGCCAATTAAAAACAAAATCAAACCTAAGTGTTTAACCTCTCCCTTCCCCCTCCAATACTTCTTTCTTCCCCAAATACCATTGATTTCCAAAAGCCACTCAATTTGTAGGCAAGGCTATAAATTCTAGGTTTCTTACTAAGTATCTATCCACTTTCTACTTAATCAAATGACTGTCTGCAAAATTCTAATAGTTCATTACAAACCACTCACAGTAGACGGTTCAACAACCAGAAAGAAAATCCTCTTTCCCAGCTCAGCTGCCATTAGACCTCAAAACATGGACATGTGAGCCAATTTATATTTGAAATAATACAATAAATTAGCTCCCCGATGATTAAGTAAGTGCATATTTGGGGAACTTAATTTAGGAGCATTCTTCTTACATTAATCAGCTTTTTAGAATAAGACAAAACGACAGGAGAATTCTGTGCCAACCCTTGGCAAATAATCAGTGGAGTTGGAAGTCGCTATTGTTTATGGTTTCCCTCAACTTCAGGAACTAACTTGTGTTTTTTACAGAGAGGAAAAAGAAGCAACAACCCAGAAACTCCCCAAGTCATTGTTCCTTCAAAAAGGGTTATAAATATTTCAGAATTTGAAATTCTTCAACCTGACTTGAGCTATGAGATCCATGGGATCTGTTTTGTTTCCCTTTCTTGCATCTCAGAGCAGAGAATTCTGATTCTGGGACCTTGATGTCATTTAGACCAAGAGCCTTATTTTACAGATAAGGAAACTGAGGCTCAGAGAGGTTTGATGACCTGGTCATATAAACTCCTTGATTCTAGTGCCTTTTCCTCCCCACTCCCATCCAGTCTCCACTAAGCTGTCAAATTGGTTTTCCTTAAGCACAAGTCTGGTATCGTCCTCTCCTGTATTCAGTCACCTCTATTTGCTTTTGAAAGCCCTTCATAACTTGGTCCCTCCCTCCCTCCCTCCCCAATCTTAAACCTCAGACCAGAACACATGTTCTATACTCCAGTGACATAGTCTCCCTTCCCATTCCTTGCACAAGATGCTCCCATTCCCAACTCCATGTATTTTCTCTGGCTCTCCCCCTTGCCTGGAATGTTCTCCTTCCCTCATCTCTGCCTCCTGGTTTCCCTGACCTCAGTCAAGTCTCAGTTAAAGAGCCATTTTCTACAGAATGTCTTTCCCAATCCTCTTTCCCCTTCATGCCTTTCTTGGAAGACTATATGCAGATAGATATCTTATCTGTACAGAATTGTTTGCTTGTCATCTTCCCTGTTGGATTGGGAGTTCCAGGAGAGGGGCAACTTTTCTTTTTTTTTCCCCTTTCTTTTCTTTATAACTCCAGTGCTTAGCACAGGATCTAACACAGAGAAGGTTCTCGATAAATGTTTATTGACTAGACTAGATCCATAGACCCCGGCTCCATAGACAGCACTCTTGTGATTGATATCGGCTATCTCCTTTATTCTGGTCTGTACCATTGGAAAGAAGTTTTGTTTGACTGTTGGGGTAGCTGCAGAAATACCAGAGCTTTGAGGGGAAAGGTTTCTAGTTCCATATTCTCTTGGTATCTCCTTGATCGGGGGCAGCATGGCAGAGGGTAGGCCATGGGGGGGGGGGGGGAAGACTGGCCTCGGGCACAGAGCAGCCATGGGCAAGCTGGGGATCCTCTCAAGGTCTGGCACTGCTCACCATGACTCTGCGTACCAGATGAATTGCTGATCTGCATGGGTGGCCTAGTGTTCCACACTGGGAGTTCCCCACATTGATGAAATCATGACCCCTACCTCCCAGAAAGATTTTCTTCCCCCTTGACAATTGGTGAGTGGCCAGTCCTGCAGCAATAGTCAAACAAAAAGCTTTTGTGGAGGAAATTGGGTGAGAAGTAAAGGCAGAGAAAAACAAGAACACACAGAAACACTTAGGAGCCAGCATGCCTGAGATGTAGCTAAAGACCTTGAACCACAGATGTTTAATATGTATTTATAGAAAGAAGTGAGAGGCAAAGACCTGGGTTTGAATCCCAGCTCTGCCAAACAGGTACCTGGATAGATTTGGATTGATTGCTGAGCCTCAGTTTTCTTTTTTCTTTTTTTTTTTCTGGTTTTTGCAAGGCAGCAGGATCAAGTGACTTGCCCAAGGTCATACAGTTAAGTAATTATTAACTGAGGCCAGATTTGAACTCAGTCTGTCCTGACTCCAGGGCCAGGGCTCTCTATTCACAGTGCCCAGGCCTAACTGAGGCAAATGCGGGGATAAACTGCAAAGCCCTTGAATTGTAGCAGTGGATGATGCCTTTTCAGAATCATAGAGGACTTCAGGGGTCATCCCATGCAAACAAAGACCCTTCTTTGGGATCAGTTTCCCAAGTTATATATAAAAAGAGCCTGGACAAAAAGTACTTCTTGGCAGAGTCTACGATGCAAAACACTTATTAAAAAATAATCAAAATTTTGATAAATGAATAATAACCATTAGTTATGATTATTTTGTTAACCATGCGATTTTGTTTTCTACATCTGCTGAATACACTATTATTTGCTTGTTGTCTCTCCCACTATTGGACTTTGAGTTCCTTGAAAATGGGGAGTGTCTGCCTTTCTTTGCCTCCTTAGTCCTTCAGCACAGTATCTGGTAGACTGTAAGTAATTAATAAATGCATGCTGACTGGATAATTCACTTTCTTCTGTGCTTTTAGGTGATATAATTTCAAATTAAAAAGGGGCAGTGGTGTAGAATTCAGGGACTCTCCCCCATAGACCAACAAAGTCTGTGGTGTAGCCCAGATGTGGGAAGCGCCAGCTGCACAAATGGGTGAGTAATAAGCAGCCAGTGCCAGCATGTGAAGGTCCAGAAGAACTAAAAGGCAGAAGAGGGCCAAGTCTATTCTCTGATGTTGATTTCTGGCATCAAGGCCGAGCAGGATGTTGAGATCTATCCATTGCTTGTTGTTCCAGGGCAGGCCTGTGTGTGGGCGAACGGATCTTCCTCTGTAGCCCTCAGTTCCAGGCAAGCCCTAAGGATGACTTTAGGATGAAAATGCCCTAATAGGAGAATTCATGCTGGTCACGTTGGAGGGAGAAGTTGAAGCTAATTCTAATCTTAGACTAAACTGGATGGGCCTGGGGAGACATAGGAAATCTTCTATCCATCCCTCAATCAGCAAGCACGCAATAAGAACCACTGTGACTCTGCCACACCTAGCTGTCACACTGGATAGAGTACTGACCTTGGAGATAGGAGCTTGGGAGTTCAAATCCAGTCTCAGATATGTACTAGCTGTGTGACCTTGGGTAAGTCACTTCACCCTGGTTGTCTCCCGTCTAGAGTCATCTCCAGTCGTCCTGATTCCTATCTGGCCACTGGACCCAGATGACTCTGGAGGAGAAAGTGAGGCTGGTGACCTAGCACAGCCTCCCCTCTCTGGTGTCATGGTCTTCCTTGATAATGAGGGAACAAACATTATTATCATTAATAAGAATCAACTATTTGCTGAAAACCACACATTTGGAAAAACCTGCTTATCATCTCTGCTTTAAAAATGACAACCTTTCCTTTGTCCTATTTAGAGATGGATCAACATATCAAACACCTACTATATACCAGTCTGTGTCTGAAACTAGGGATACAAAGGCAACAATAAAATGTCAATAGTTTTCAAGAATTGAAAGGTCTGTGGTTTTGTAAAGAGGGAGGGAGCATGAGGGAGTGTTGCGGGGGAGGAAGATGATGCAGAAGCAAGAAAGGAAGTGACTGGGTTCCAAATATCTAGAACCCTCTGCAAGATGACTGGATGTACTGACTGTAGGAGAAAAATAATAAACATTAGGAGCACCGAATCTGAATTCTGGACAAAGAGTGACTAAAACTCTGTCAGATACTTTGGTAGGGTGTGCTTTTGTTGCTGTTGTTAGTTTGTTTTCCAGCTTTTATATCCCTAGATCCAAATTCCAAGTAAGTCTTCCTCCTCTCTTCTTCCTTACGGATGAGAAGTCTGATTTTGATAAAAGCAACAAATATTTAATATTTGTCTTAATCTGGAAAGACAGGCTTCAGATAGCTTTTTTTATTATCACATCCCCCATGTTTTTAAAGGTAATTATTATTCCAATCTTTTCTTTACTGTTCTTATGTTATAACTTAAGAACATATGAAATTCCTCCCCCTCCCCTCCCCCTCAACCTCTTCCAGGAACATTTCTGAGCTTCAGGCAAGTGGTAACTGGATACCAAGGAGCTAGTTCCAGACTTGTTCAATAAATAATATTTAGCACATTTTATCACCAAAGCTTTTAAAGAAACATTATCTCTCAAATTCTGGATCCACTAGTCACAGGGAAGGAAACAGCACGATCCATCTGAAACAGTGATGAACCTGAAGTTATCAGACATGAATTCAGGTTCCTATTCTGCTACTTCATGGGCCATCACCAGCCAACTTGACTTTTGTCTTCTTTTTTAAGGTTTTTACAAGGCAAATGGGGTTCAGTGGCTTGCCCAAGGCCGCACGGCTAGGTAATTATTAAGTGTCTGAGGTAGCATTTGAACTCAGGTCCTTCTGACTCCAGTGCTGGTGCTCTATCCACTGCACCATCTAGCTGCCCTAGTATTATCTTTATAATGAAAAGGGGTGTGAAAAAGATGAAGAAATCCATCATTTTTGCCACCATTGTTCACCAAGTCCACAAGATCTTCTAAAGTATTTTACTCTTTAGAGAGACAGTTAAATGGTTCAATGGAAAGAGCACTGGGCTGGAAGTCAGGACGATTTAAGTCCAAATCTTTTTAGTTAAGTGACCTTCACTCAAATCATTCACCTTTAGTTTGTTTCAGTTTCCACAATTGTAAACACAATTACAGCAATAATAATGGCACCTACCGATGCCTAACTAGGGTTGTGAGAATCAAAGGAGATAATATTTGTAAAGTGCTTCATATAATAGCAACCACACAGTAGGCACTTAATAAATGCTCATTCCTTTTCCTTAGTTAGAATAGCTAGTATTTACAGAGCACTTAAAAGTTTACAAAGCACTAAATCTTATCTCATTTGAGCTATATATCAACACTTTGATTAAATAAAGACCAGATTTAGAGTCAGAACACCTTCTGGTCCAATCTGTTCATCTAACATGGAAGGAAACTGAGACCTACAGAAGTAATGGGACTTGCTTGAGGGTATCAAAGATGTAAGCAACAGAACTAGAATCTGAACCCAAGTCCTCAAACTCTCTCAGCTCCCAGCCTTCACTGACTATGCAAAGCTCCGCATAGCTCACTTTCAAACTGCTGGTGGTCTTTCAGAAGAGGCAGGATGACAAGTTTCTTGGGAAGGTAATTCTGGGAATTCTTTGTTCTGTCACAGGTGGATCTAAATGGCAGTTGTGATGTGATATCCAAAGATACCCAATGCTCTAGGAGAACAAAAGCTCTTTTGTAAGCCTGTAATGCACATACAGCCACTGGGGATTGGGAGGTGGGGAATCCGGGTAAAGATTCAAGATGAGGACTTTGGACAGCCAAGGTCATACCCTTCCCTATGTGGAGACAAATCTCTGACAAAAATGGACTGCCCCACATTGCTGACTCGTATGCAACAATTCATTCAAACTGCTGACAAACCCACAGGGAAACCAGAGGGTTAGACTCCAAGGACATCTTAGGCATCCAAATGCAAGTCCAACTATTGCCTTGGGAAAAACATAGAAACTTCTGTTCACTGAAAGGCCCTCCTGGATCTCCCTCCACCCTCCAGCTTGTTCCATGTCACTCTCCTTTGTAGCCAGAATAGGCTCCCCACTTTACCCAGTCCATCTCTCTATTTCCACCTTTATGCTTTTGTACTGACTGAAATCCAGTGACTCTAGAATACAAGTCTAGCTCGCCTCCAAGGACTTCCAGAATCTTTTTTCTTCAGGGATGCCACCTTGTCCTTACCCTCCCTGAGGTGCAAGGGTTCTCTTCTTTCAAATGACTTTGTGTTTAATTAATGACTTGTACACATGCTGACTCCTCACTCACACTTAATAAGTAAGCTTCTTTCTTACCTTTATAGAACTAATATGTACACAGTAAGGGCAAATTTAATGCCTGTTGAATTGAAATTGAATTGTTCCCTAATTTCTTTTGTACCTACTATTTATACATATTATCTCCCTCCCATAGATGCAAGCTTGTTGAGGGCAGGAGCTCTTTCATCTTTTCTTTTCATCCTGAGGGCCCAGCACTGTGGCTGACCACAAGGTAGAAACTTCATAAATGCTAGTTGAGTGACTAATTAACCAAGCCACCAAGAAGCACCAGAATATACGATTCAATGGTTACATGGGGACAAAACTCATCGGGTTTGAAGGGATAAAGCCAGCTCCTTGTTGGTTAATTTTCATTTCGGTCTTCTGTGGTCACCATTGTTGACCCCACTAGCAGGGAAGCACCTGGAGACTAGGTATGTTCCCAGTTTGTCTTTGGTTCTGTCTCATTGTTGCCTTGCAAAATGTCTGGCATGTGGCAGGCTCTTGAAAAATTGTGAATTTTAATTAGAGAGCTACCCATTGAGTTATCGAGAGCAAGCACTGAATGGTTGAGGCTTCCTCTAACTCTCAACGAGAGTAAGGAAGCCAAGTTCTCCATGGGATCTGAATGAAACAAGTCACCAGCTCCTGCTATAAACTTCCAGATGATGTACATCATACTATTAGGGTGATCAGAAAGTGCTTTGATAATATTCTTGTTAGTGATGAACTAAACAAGACAGTTTGACCAAAGGGGTCCAGACCTTTCTTCCTTCAGATGATCTTCTATAAGGCAAAAGGAGGTTCTGATCTATCTTCTTTCAAAGCACAGTTTAGGTGCCACCACCTACAGGAAACCCTTCCCAAGCCCTGTAAATAGCACTTTTTCCTCTTGAAATTACTTTCTATTTTCAAATTGGTAACTTTATAGATAGCAACCTTCTTGAGGGTAGGAATTGCTCTCTTGTTGTCTTTGTATTTCCCCTTATCCGGTCTACTATGGGTTCTTTAAATGTTGTATTGAAGTGAATCACATTTCCCAGCACCTGGAGCCTTGGTAAAAAAAAAAAAAAAGAGCTCTAGCCCTCAGGTCCTCCTCTTAGGAGGAGGTAAATTGGACTGGAGTTCATTTTGAGACATAGCTGAGCAAATACTCCCACAAAGCCAAAGTCATATTCCAGGGGATTAGCTGCTCTTGGCAGTCACTGACTTAAATCTACTGAGTGGTTTCTTTCCTCCTTAATAAGAAAACAAGACTCAAATTTTCTTTTCCCTTCTCACTACTAGCCTAATGGGAAAGTCATTGTCTTTGACAGTTACTTTATTCTAATCAAGATATGGCAGCCCAGGATTCCTGAAAATGCCATGCAATCAAGTTATTCCTTTAGAAGTCGACAAAATTCTTCATGAGGTATTTCTAATTTGAAAGAAATAATTATTGGGGGGGGACTCCTAATTATTGGGAAAAAATAAAATAAAATGAGGAAGACAGATGGATTGCCCCCTTTGTGGACTGGTTGATTCTGGACAAGCCTCAGAATGCCAAGTTAGGTTTAGTATGTACAGGTGAACTGACAAATCACCCTCCCTTATTACCTCTGTAGAAATGGCACAGGGGTATGCTGTATTTTACTTTGTTTCACACTGGTCCATGACCAAACTATTTATCATCTAGGGACCAACTGAGTGATAAGGAGTCTCTCCATGTTTAATTTAGTTGGTCCTCAGGCAGCATTCCTATTTCCATGGGGTTCTCAATGGGCTTCCCTTGCTTAGTAAGGGTTTTGGATCCTGATGGTGCCCTGAAGGAGGGCTTCATAGAGTGAACTGTGGCTCATCTGAATTTGGTGACTTTTGTACTTCAAAGGCATTTATTTAGATGCTTTTCTGATTATAAACTAGCTTATATTAGGATTCAGTTCCTTTTGGGAGCATTCCATCCTCCAGTCCAAAGATCATTTCCATTGGTGGAGAGAAAATGGAAGCAAAACAGGGGTTGTATAATACTGTCTTCTTTCTGTTGTCCATGATTTATCTGCCCCATTGGAGAGGCAATCTAGTAGAATAGAAAGAAAGTCAATCCCAGAATCAGTAAGATGACAGTTCAATGCTACCTCTGGGCCTAAAAGGTTATGGGACCCTGAGTAAGTGGCTTAACCTTCCAGAGCCCAGACAACTCTCAGAAAGTATAAATTGCAAAGCAGGGGATGATTAGCCTTCATTGGGAGAGGGAGTTCTCTAGGTGAATGAAATCACAGATCTCATTTTTTAAAAAGGATCATTCTGGCCACTACTCCAAATACTGTTGTTATCTTTTCTGGAAGTCTTCTCTTTCCTCCAATACAATTCAGAATGTTCCTTTTTTATTGTCTATAGCTTTCTTCAAAGCCCTAGCTCAGACTGAGCTTTAACACAAACATTCTGACTTTCAACAAACAGAATTAGGACAAGGGAAGTGAAATGAGAATAACTTACATTTATGTTAATACTATCCATCAGTCATAGAATTCCTGCCTTGGAGCAGGAAGGGCCCTCAGAGACCATCTAATGACTAACTCCTCCTCTTTATTACAGATGACCATGAGCTGACCTCATTGTTGCATACCTGAGAAACCTGGACAGGATACCAGTACCATGCCAGGAAAGGGAATTACTTCCATTTCAAGTGTCTTAGGATGATGCTGAAGATCACCCACTGAGATCCTTTCTCAAGTTCATCTGCCAAGTTTTCAAACTCTACTGTAGAGAGGGCAAACCTAATGGGTTAATCAAGTGCCTAATGGACATTTGCCCAAAAGACTATTTTACTGAGAACTCACCCAAGGCAAGTACTCCTATGGAGGTCACTCTTCAGGTCGCTCTGAAGACCTTCGGAGGCTGTTGTGAGGCATAAGACAATAGCATAGGACCACAGAGCATAGCATCAAAGAAAGCGCTTAGCTCTGTGAGCTCAAAAGAAATATGAGATGTACAAATTTAGAGCCATCTCTACTCCAAATGTCCCTATGGATCATTTGTGCCCACCCTATATAGAGAGCTTTCCAAGCTCATATTGGTCTGTTCATTTGGTCCTCTTTGGGTACTAGGGACAACAACTAATCAACAAACGAAGAGCCTTCAGTCAGCCCAGGAGGTGAAGTGATTTGAGCGGGGCCATAGATAGCTAAGTGTCAGAGGGAGAATTGGAAGGGGACTTGAGAGGCGGCCTTCTTCCCCCGCCTCAGTCAAGCAATACGTCTATCAAGCATCCATTATCGTGTTTAATATTTGCAACAAGTATTTATCAAGAGCTACTTGTCCGCAGTGGATAGAATGCTGGCCCTGGAGTCAGGAGTCTCTGAGTTCAAATCCGGTCTCAGACACTTAATAATGACCTAGCTGCGTGGTCTTGGGCAAGTCACTTAACCCCATTGCCTTGCAAAAACCTAAAAAAAAGACCTACTTGTCTTTCTATTTTCAGTATTGAGTTCAGAGGCAACAAAGACAAAAGAGAAACAAGCCCTCCAAACAAGGCTATTACAATCTAACAGGGAAGGCAACCAGGCTATCAATCAATACATTAAGAAAAAAATCAAGGTAAGTTCAATGAAATACAAGGAATTTAAATACAAAGTGGTTAGGTAGGAAGGCCCTTGCAGAGTCGGGGAGGGGGTCAGGAAGAGCTTCATGCTGACAGTGATGCTCAGATTAGAGAGATGCCATGAGGCAACAGTAATGAAAAAGGCTCCTTCCAGACTTTAGGAATGACCCATTCACAAACATATGCATTTATCAAGACACCATGCAAGCTTCCAAAGATATGAAGACAAAAATGAACCAGCTACCCACCCTCAAGGACTTTCTACTGCCTCCAATAACTTCACAAAACTGGCTGGAACTCTCTACATTATCCCCATTTTATCAATAGGTGAAAATGGAGAGATGAAGTGATTTGTCCTGGGCTACACACCTAAAAATGGGACTGGTCTTTGGGTCTTGATCACGGACTCATCTGATCTGAATGCACCCTTGCTGTCACCATTAAGAGAAGGTGACCCCAAGTCTTTTATATCTCTCTGGGCAAAAAAGTGAAGAAATTGAGGAGAGCACTGAAGTGATCTGCCACACAGATAGCAAGTGCTAGAGGTGAGATTTGAAGTCCAGTCTGACCTCAGAGTTAGTGCTCTTTCCCTTGTATCAATAAGGTAATCAATCAAATGATAAGCATTTATTAAGTGCCTACTGTGCCAAAGGGGCTGGGAATCTGAACACACTCAAAGTGATACAATTTCTGCCTGCAAAGACTCTACCTTCCAAACAAACACTTTCTCTAGGTCCTCCCCAATTTAAACACCTATAAGAAGGCACTCTATCTGTTTTCAGGAGAACAGACTACATATCTGTTTTCCAAAGATAAGAGAGATTTACCATCAGATTGGCAGCAAGAAAATGCATTTTTCAGCTATGACCATCTTAAAGCCTGGGACTATGCTATCTGTCAGACGGGTGGTCCCATACCAGTGTTATCACAGATGCTTGAAGGATGGTAGAGTTTTATATCTAAACACAAAAATCAGCATGTCTACCAAGCTCAATGGAAGGAAGAGGAAATTGAGACTAAGAGACAGAAAGTGATTTGCTCAAGGTCACACATTAGCTGCTGAGCTTTACAAGAGACAAATACAAAAGATTCAGGGGATGGGGGTTGTTGAGAGATGGTGGTGGTGGTGTAGATTTGCACTAGGGGGTAAGGAAAACTTCCCTGATAATAAGAGGCATCCAAAGGGGAATTTTTATGCCTTATGAGGCAGTGAGGACCCCAGGAAACCTGGGAGCACACTTGTCAGTCATGCTGGAAGGGAGATAACATGTTTAGGTACTGCCCTGAAAGCTTCTTCCAACTTTTGCATTCTGAGATTCTGGGATCTCAAAACCCCAGTACAGAAAATATAAAGAAGAACTGGGTTCCTATCTGGATATGGGGTGGGGGTGGGGATCCACTGAGACATCCCCAGCATCTACCCTTTTGTCTGATCTCTAAGAGCCTGGCTGGACCCACCAGCAAGTCCACGATCATTGTCTGGTTTTTGAAGGCCATGGGAATCAATTTCCAGAGAAGCTTGCTGGGGCCTCCCTGAATGGGGGAGCCTGTCACCCTTGTTAGAGGACAACCTGGGCCCCCACTCAGAGACAAGTCAACTTTGCTTTCAGTCATAAAATGAGGAGCTGTGGTGTTTGGCAGAGAGCAAGCTTTCTTTCTTGGCAAACAGAGACACACGCTTCTGTTTTATAGAACGAATGTTGAAAAGCAGGTCTACGGTTGAGGTCCGTTTTTTTCATTATTAGAAGTTTGACATTTGTACAGCGTTCCAAGAGCTGAGCTTCACAGAGAATGCCTTTGTTACTCCCTGGTTTTTTTTTCCTTTGCTCCTCTTGTCTCCAGCCCCCACCATTCACAATATTGGAACAGTAAGGGAGAAGGATCTCTGCCAACATTTGAAAATCACCTATATAAAATGCAGATCCCTCACCGTGTGGTGAAATCCTCCCCATCACTAACATATGTGGCTCTCGATCCTTTTGTTACTCATTTTATGACAGATTGAAGAGCACTGTTTCATCCCCAGATGGGTTCTGCCTTCTCACAGAGGGTCACTGGCCATGGGAGATATTGGCCCCAAGCTCCAGCCTGAAAGCCAAGCTGCCTCTTCCACCTCTGGGGTGTGATATCTCTGGGGAGAGACAGTCTAGCCTGCCAGGTGGCTTCAGACAAAGAGCCGAGCGTCCGCCCCAGCTAATGCCACACAGCTGAGATCTCCATTGACGCCCACCATGGCAAGGCTGCTGATAACAGGTGGAGGCAGCAGCTGTGGTCCTACCATGTCCGGAATGGATTTCCGCTGGCTTCCACCACCTCCCAAGCCTGGCTCAAGGGACGCCTCCTCTGTCGGGTCTCTGCATTTTCTTAACTGTGTAGGTGTTAGGGTACCTCCCCACCTCTTATTGCCAGCTCCAAGTTCAGTCTGCTGGCTGCCTCCTCTATGAAAACTTTCTTCCTTCATCCCCCTTAGCCATAAATGATCTTTTCATTCTCAGCTCTCTTATACAGATCTGCATAGACAGGATCACAATTTGCAGCTATTGGCATTGACCTATTTGTCTTATTCCTCCCACTTTATCTTATTAAATTCCCTGGGGGTAGGGAACCACGTCTCTTTTTTTTTGTCTCTGTACACCTCTCCCAACCTAACATTGTTCATGCCCTTAATAAATATTTATTGAATGAGGGCACCACATTATAAGAGCAGGTTGAAAATTATGGTCAGAGGAATGCAGTAACTTGGAGGACCTTCCAAGTGTCCTGAAGGATTCAACACTTGCCCCCACTAAGTTCATAGAGTCTTCTACCTCAAAATAAGATCTGGAGATTAGGTTAGGTCAACATTTACTAAGCACCTACTAAGTGCAACGTATAATCGTCAGCTAGTATGTACAGATAACTCTTTGTCCTAAAAAACCCATGGGTACAGCTGCATACCCCCAAATATGCTCAGGTTTCCCAACTTACACCATAGATTTACAACTGAAATCATCCAGTCCAGTCTCCTCATATAAAAGATAAGGAAAGTATCAGCTGGAGAAGTGAAATGACTTGACCAAGGTCATATAGCTAGTAAGACACAGAGGAAAGATATGAACCCAGTTCTTCCTGATTTCAAGTTTAGCTCCCTAATGTGACTAAATGCTCTTTTTCTAATTTCCTGCCTCATACCTAGAACCATGAAAGGTTCTCTGTTACGTGGTACAAAATTATTGCAACACAGGCCATGTTCTGAAGCTCCAAACAAGGAGCCCTCTTCCCAAATGACTTAGGCCAAAGATTAGTCAACTGTGGATCATAAAAATGATATAAGAAATGGTTAATAGGAAAAATATGGAAAAGTAAAGGGGAATATTTGTGTGAACTAATGCAAATAATAATAATGTAATGAGAGAAGGTGAATGTGAAGATTAAAAAAATCAAAACTTAATATTATAATGACCAGGTTTTGTGATAAAATTATAATGACCAAGGTTGACCCAAAGAAAAGATATGATAAAAATCCTCTCTGCTTTGAAAAAGTTGGGAATAGGATTATGGAGCATGGTATAAACTGCTGAACATAGTGGATGATAAATTGCTCCTTTTTCAAGAGGGTGGAGGGATATATTATGAAATCAGTGACTTAAAAACCTGATGTCAACAACATTTTAAAAAATTCTAGTCTATCCAAGAAACATTTTTATTTTTTAAATATATTTCAATATCTTTTTGTTTTTAATTGCTTAAATTTGCCTTTTTCCACCCCATACCCCAAAGTCATACCTTACAACAAAGACATTTTTTTCAAGGAAGAAAAAAACATTGAGCAAAACCAATCAATTTATTTCCTTCCCCTCCCTACAAAAAAAAAAAACCCTTGAAATTTTAGGCCTCATTCCATATCTGTGGGCCTCACCTCATCTTCCCCATCTGCAAAGGAATGTAGGGGAATGACTTCTCACATCTTTTCTTGGGGATCAAGCTTGGGCTTTATAATTTTACAACATTCATTTAAGATTGTTTTTGTGATTATTGTTCTTTCTACTCACATCATTGTAATTATCATATATACCATTTTATTGGCTCTATTTACTTCCCATGGCATCAGTTCATATAAATCTTTCCATGCTTCCCTGTATTCATTATAGTCATTGGATTTTATAGCCCAGAAATATTTGATTACACTCATGTAACCAAGGGAATTTCCTAATGTTAAATATATTATCACCAGATAAATGTTGGCTAAATGTAGCTTCAAACCTTAAGCATCTATAATTTAATCAACATGGGTACTCTTCCACCAATTCAAATGGCAGCTCTCCTAGAACTCAGCAGATGGATTTTCAGAAGCCAAAATATCCATCCCCCTGTCTGGCCGTCCCAGGGCTAAGGCTTTTCAAATTTGGCTAGCCTGCTCTTTGAATAGTACACCATCTGCCCAGAGGCTCAAGCTTCAGAATCTTTCCAGTTCAGTAAGACCTGCCAGCACCTGTACTTGGCTGTCATAGCCTTCAAGATGAGACATCAGGAGGGCACGAGTGAAACAGAGAATCTCAAACGTCTCCCTTCCCACATTCTGCCTCATCACTCTGATCATGTCTGGAACAGGGAAAACTTAGAAACTCCCTATTCAGTAAATGTCCCTCTGGCTTTGGAAGAGCTGCTGGATATTTGGGGAGGGGGAAGGGGAAGAGATGAGCAGGAATAAGCCAGGTGGTGCAGTTCATAGAGCATCAACACCTGGAGTTCAAAATTGGCCTCTAAGCTGTGTGTCCCTGGGCAAGTCCTTGTTTGCCTCAATTTCTTCCCCTGTAGAATGAGCTGGAAAAGGAGAAATAGCAAACCACTCCAGTATCTTTACCACAGAAACCTCAAATGGGGTCATGAAGAGTCAGACAAGACTGAAAGAATTCAACAAGAACAAAATGTTCTGGGAGCTCTTTCCTCTCCCCTCCCCACCTGTTACTTTTCCATACCTGGTGAAAATCTCCAATTTGTCGTACATAACCAGCCACATCCACATCACAGCTGTGAACCTTCCAAACTTTTCTGTCCACCTTCTTGTAATCATGGAGTCCTTTCCAATTTGTGACCATCAGGGACTGTTCGGTGAGGGGTGCTGCCACTATGATATCGAGCTGCCCACTGTAGATCAGCACCTGCAATGAGATCCAGTTATGAGGCAGGAAGTGATAGTGTGGGGATTTGGATGGAGTCAAACTTACCGTTGGAGAAATTAGCCAAGGGGAAGTGCCTGATTGCTACATTAATCAATCAATCTACAATCTTTTATTAAGTACCAATTTTGGCTAGACATTGTGCCAAGGATAAAAAGGAAAAGCAAAAATAGTCCCTGCCCTCCAGGAGCTTATATCCTAATGATGTAACTAAGCAAACACTTGATAGAAAATAATCTTAGAAGAGATGGCACTGGGGTTACTAGAAAGGGTCTCCTCTTAGTGTGGGTAAACAAATGTGTACATGCATTAGAGGCACATCCCCCTGTGTCCATGTACACATAAACACGATGACTAATTCAATGCTCAGGATGTGGCACCAACAGTTCAGAGGTGGCATTCATTTTCACCCAGGTTACAAATCAACAATAGAGTTACATGAAATCAATGCATCTCAGAGCTCCATCTCAGCAGGAATCCCTTCTACAACATCCCCAAAGTCAAAGCTTTTGCTGTAGTAGATCCAGTGAGGATGAGCACCAGCTCCTGAGGGAGACCACCCAAATGTTGGAAAGCTCCCCTTACTGAAACGTGCATTTGGACTCTTGGACCCTCTCCCCACTGATCCTAAGTCTACTCCCTAGAAAGAACAAGTCTGACAAACATTCAAATGCATAAAGACAGTTCCCCAGTCTCCTCCAGACTTCTCTTCTGCAAGCTAAACATCCCAAATTCCTTTTAAGTGAGTCATCATATAGCACGAGTGAACTCCTTCACCATCCTGGTGTCCTCCTTTGGACACCCTACAGCTTTTCACTATCTTTTCTAAACTGTGGTAACCATAATTATAGTCACACTGATTTGCCCATCTTGAATATAGTATACTCTCATCTCCTTATTCCTGAAAGCTGAGATTCTCTTAAAAGTAGCCTCAAATCGCACTTGTATTCTTGATTACTTTATGGGTTGATTCATGTTAAGCTTACAGTGGCAAAAGAGAATCTAAAACACATTTAAGAAGCTCAGACTTTCCCCATGAAATTTTTTATATTTTTCAGAACAATGTACAAAATTGGAACATTAGTTGTAGAGAGAAATCCAACTTCTGCTATCAATGAGTTTGGAAGTATAGGTATCTTGGAAATGAAGGTTACCTATATCTGATTGCTTACTGTCTTAGGGAGGAGAAGGGTGAAAAATTTGGAACTCAAAATTTTACAAAAATAAATGTTGAAAGTTATCTTTACATGTAAATGGGAAAAATGAAGCATCAAGAGAAAAAAGAAAATGAAGGCTACAATTAAATACAAAATTAAGTTTAACTGACTTCAATGTTAAATTCTAAGAGATCATCCAAGTTTTTGAAAGACTTTTTTCTGTCCTCTTGCAGAGGGTGGTTCCTTTACTCTGTGACTTAAATGGAAAGTAAAAACTTATTTAAGGCAAATAAATGTTAGTGAGCACCTAAGATCCCATGTGTCTGGCATTCCCAAATTCTCTTTTGGGAATCTTAACTTGTAACTATCTTTTTTTAAAATCAACATGGAACTCACCACAAAATAATGAGAACATCCTTTTCATGTGTCTATTCTACCTTGAATGATATTAAATTTTTATTCCCTGGATATGTGACAAGGATTCTTGATACTATTATTACTATGCTATTTAAGAAAACATATTTTGCTTTGAGCTAATATCTCCTCTGATAGACTGGTAAAACTTATTTAAGGCAAATAAATGCTAATGAGCACCTGAGATCCCATGTTTCTTACAATCCCAAACTCTCCTTTGGGTACCTTAATCTGGTACTTATCATCTAGTTAAACAAACATGGAACTCACCATAAAATAATGAGAATATCCTTTTCATATGTCTGTTCCACCTTGAATGAATATTCAATTATTACTCCCTGGATATGTAACATGGATTCTTATCACTAATATTACTGCGCTACTTAAGAAAATAGCTAATATCTCTTCTGGTAGGATGGCAAAAGGATCACACTGGTGGGGGCTTGTGAACTATAATTTGGAGTAGATGATGCTGATGTTTATAATTCACCTTCAATACAGAACAGCATTCAGGGAGTCCTGCATTGAAGGGAAACCTAGGTGCTAAAGAATAAACATCGGTAATCAAAGGCAGCCAAAAATATTCATCCCTAAACATAAACCAGAGAGAGAGAGAGAGAGAGAGAGAGAGAGAGAGAGAGAGAATAACTTTTAGCCCACCTTTTCTCTATTTTTGTATAATTTTCAATTTGATTTCAAATATATTTCCACAAAAAAGTTTCCATACCCAGAATTCTGTCCCTGACTTCCTTCAAGTCTCACCTAAAATCTCCCTTCTCTAAGAAATTTTTCCTCTTTATTACTAGTGCCTTCCCTCTGAAGATGATCTCCAAGTAATCTTCCACACATCTGTTTATACATAGCTGTATGCATGTCATGTCTCCAACCAGACTGGGAGCTTCTGGAGAGCAGTGGCTGCTTTTGTTTTGCTTTGTTCTTTGCCTTTCATTGGATCTTTGGTGCTTGGCACAGTATTTAGCACACCGTAATAACAATAATGTTTGTCTTTCATTCTCGAAGAAGATCATGACATCAGGAAGTTGATGCCATGACTAGCACATGAGTTGGATTTGAGGGAGGTGTGCCAGGTCACCAGCCTCACTTTCTCCTCCAGAGCCATCTGGGTCCAGAGGCCAGATATAGATCAGAACAACTAGAGAGGATACTGGATACCAGGCAATCAGAGTTAAATAACTTGCCCAAAGTCACCTAGTTACTAAATATCAGAGGCTGGATTTGAACTTCTGTTCTCCTGATTCCAAGGCCAGTTCTGAATGCTTAAGTTATTCAATAAATAAATAAATACATACATACATAAATGAAACCAAATTTGAGCCTTTTTCCTCCACCCCCAACAAAGAGGATTTTCTTAATCCCAACTGAACTTTATCTCCCAAGAAAAGACTGGAGTTTGACTCCCCAAGTAGGTTATGGAGCCTTCAGAAACACATATTTGGACTTCTGCTTTTAAGGCTCAAGTTTCTGAAAAGATTTAAACACAACTTAATAACACAGGACTTTTGTACCATCCAAATCCTTCAGCAGGAGCCCAGAGATATGGCTCCAAGTAAGATAAAAGGCCTTTGTGCTTCTAATGGAGAAACACATGTTCCCTTTATGTTGTTCAGTTGCCCTTCCTCCCCTCCCCTTCCTCCCCCTCCCCACTCTCCTCAGAAAAAAAATGAAGGGAAAAAAATGTCAGCTGGGCTAAAAGGCCTCTTCTCCAAATCTCATCTAGACTCATGCAATAAAATATTTGTATTGTTTATTCGAAAGAACTGCCTCAAAGACCTTGATTCCTTAACAGCCTTTGCAAAAACCTTCCACAGCTGTAGACTCCCAACAATGTGCAAACAATTACATCTGATCTAGGCTGCAGCACCGCCGAAGGACCTGATTAGAGTTGATTGGCTAAGATAATCATCTAACTCATTCATCCCTGGACCTACACTGAAGAGAGACCCATCCCCAAGAAAAGCCAGATGCTCACCTAACTCATTCCATCTCCATTCCTATCAGCTATGTCTCAAAGGAAGGGAGAGATCCCCAAAGATAGTCATCAACCATGTAACTTCGGAGAAGCCTGGGTCCACACAATCCTCATGGGTGAACGCCTCAAAGCCTAACTGCCTACACAGCCCCAGACACTCTGGGGAAACCCTCAGCCCAGAACTTCCTAGGTACCTCCATGAAGATTTGGATGGGGCAAAAATTCTGGATTATTTGATTATGTTTCCACTGTGAAGGGGAAGTAGGACTCACATACTCAAAGATTCATAAAGAAAACAACCAGACTCATCATCCTTGGTTCTTTCTCAATGGGGGAACTCCACTTTTATGGAGGTCAGTTCCAATATACCAGAAACAACAAAATACATCATCTGTACAAGACTGTGGCACACACAGACATGGTAGCCCTTGTACTATACTAATGATCCTTATCAATATTTCCTATTTTCAGGATATTTAACAAATGCAACACAAGTTGCACTTCACAAAGTTCATATGGGGAAACAGGCAAAATGGCTTCACAAGGATGCTCAGGTATTAAGAAGTCAAACCAAGATTCAAGCCCAAATTTTTGACCTCCAAATTCAAAGCTCTTGCCATGATATCGACATTATCCCATTTGAATTTCATGTAATTCCGCATGTTATATTTTTAGGCTTTTTTTTAAAAGAAAAGGGAACTAACATTCAGAAAAGATGAAATGACTTTTCCAAGGTCATACTGCTACTAAGTGACCATCTTGGGATATTGTCCCCAAGTCCAGTACTCGCTTTACTATCCAAAGCTGAATCTTCCATTTTTATGCAATTAACTTTGCTAACTATTATCAATAAAAAATGGTCGGTTCATGGGGTATAAATGGAAAGAGCACTGAACTTGGAGCCAGCAAGACCTGAATTCAAGTCCATTTCTTACAGTGTGATGCTGGGTAAGATGCATAACCCCTTCTCAGTCTCAGTTTCCTCATCTATAAAATGGGAATAATATCACTATCTAGCTCACAGATTTGTTGTAAGGATCAAATGAGATAATATATGAAATGCATTTTCTAAACTTTAAATGCTATAAAAAGTCTGTGATGACAACAGTATCCCCAGCACCTCTTAGAATTTGAATATTTTCCTACTTAAAGAAAAATAGGAGAGGCATGAGTTGCATTAAAAATGACAATTAGAATCCCCTCCAAGTGATTTTTCTACTAAAACAGAGCTTATTCCTGAGCAGGTCAGAGTGGAAGGCCATCTCTCAGGTTCCAGACAATCTCTCTAGAAATACAGGGACTGAAGGATGGAGCTGCATTCACTTGACTTTGTGATATAAGGTCTGTTGCTTTTGGCAAGTAAAACTATTTTTCCTTTCAGAACAAGCAAGACATTTTTAGCTTCTCAGTTGTACATAAGTCAAATGCAAGGGATAAGAAAATCAGACTAAGGATCATGCAAAGCAATTCTCACCTCTCCCCCACCCCATTTATGAGTCTCCCCAGGAAGAATGCCAGTGGCTATATTTTTAACTACCCACCATATTTATTTTGCCATATACCTTGATAGAATCCCAACTGGGGATTCCCAGAGCCAAAAGGATGGAAGAAGACTTAGAACCCCTTTGTGAGGGAGGCACCATGATTCTCATGTCTCAGAAAATTGGAGGAGGTTGCCTGTGGTCAGACTGGATTGAGACCCAGGTTTTCCTGCCTTCCATACATTTAACACAATGTTTCTTGACAAGAACTTGAAAAATGACCTCACTCTTCTTCGGTTGGGTTTCGGTCATGTTTCTCACTCTTCTTTTGGTTGCTGGCACAAACCACAGAGTGTTGTTGCAACTGGAGTCAGTAAGACCTGGGTTCTAATCCATAATTGTGTGATACAGGACAAATCATTTCACTTCCATTTGCTTCAATTTCCTCATCTGGAAAATAGCGATAATAATAGTCTCGTCCTTCTAGAGTGGTTGTATAATATTTAATAAGTATTTAGCATAGTGTCTGTAGAGAGTAGGTGCTAAATAAATGCTCATTCCCTTGCCTCTCTTTCTCACATACTATCTCTTATCTCTTATGTTTTGTGTTGGCTGTCCCCAATAACAGGGGTGAACATTCTCATCATTTTTACCTCTTAGAATCCTTCATTGCATTCAAAGCCCAGCAGGGGATCACAATGCTTTTTTATGTCATGGCCCCCCTTTGGTATCTAGTGTGTCCTACAGGCTCTTCAGAAGCATGTTTTTTAATGCATATGACAAAATATATGGAAAAATATGGGAAAATTCTACTGAAATTATCAAATGGATTATCAAAGTTTGTTATTGTTATTGAAAATCCAGGTCAGGGACCCCAGATTTAGAACCTACATTCCTCAAAAAAACTTCTCCTGATTGCCCCTACTCTGCCTGTTCCTCCCTACTCCCTCCTTCACCAAGTTTTCCCACAAATTACCCTGAATTGGTTTTATATGTTATTGGTTCATATGTTGACCTCTAAAGATTGCAAGCTTCTGGAGGGCAGGGATGATTAGGTTTTTGTCTTTGCACCTGGTGGGTATTTCATAAATGTTTGCTTGAAGATTCAAAAAGGGCTACTTTTAAAAGGAACTCAGGGAAAAGGCAGAGTCTCCAGGCACTAAACCTAGTCACTTTCCTAATTTCTTAGGACACAAAGGCCTCCAAGAAGGAGGATATTTAGCCTATGGACAAAAATTTCTAAAATCATTGCTGGTTTATGGCCTATCTCTACATTTCTTTACATCCAGAGTGGATGTGATGTCTTAGAGACAGAAACTTGAAATATTTAATCCTAAGGACCTTGTCAATTTTGTTTAAGCTAGACCTAGTCTGCCATGTTGAGTTTTCTAGGTTAAGGTTACATGTGGCTCTATGGGTTCATAATTTATTAAAGCATAGCTTCACTCAAGCATTAAGTCTGTATCTAGAATTAACTAAAATGAAGAAACCCAATAAAACACTTAGGTGGACAGAGAAAATGGATAGCTTTCTCACAAAGGCCAAAAGGCCTTAGTGTGGACCCAATGAGCTTACTCCTCATCCCCATATGCTCTGGCTCTATTATACATTAAAAAGGTCAGCAATCGGAGGGGGAAAGGTGAATTCATAACAACTGATCAATTTTCTTGTCTTTCTTTAAAGGACGAGTCAAATTTATAGAATGTCATTTATCCTAACCCTTATTATAGGATTAGTAAAATATTTCATGACCCAAATCTTACTGAACAGCTGGAATTTTCAGCTCAGAGTCTATTTTCAGAGTCCAGATAACTTACTAGTTGTGTGGACCCTGGGTAAGCTGCTTTGCTGTCCTAGTGAACATGACAGCCCCTTCCAACTCTAAATATCTATGATCTACAAATCTAGATATTTCTTATGATCACTGAATTTGAAACCTGGCTCTGTCATTTAATAACTGTCAACTGAGTCCAATACAACTGTTTCATCATTTTGATTGAAGGAAGGCACTATCATTTGCACCATCCTAAGTGACTCACTATCATGAGAATTACTCTCAGGTTTACCTAGTACATAGCTTGCTTGGACATAGCTGTTGGCTTGTCTCCCTCACTACACTGTGAGTATCTTTTGCCTTTCTTTGTATCCCCAGGACTTAGCACCGTGCCAGATTATAAATGCTTCTTTACTGACTTCCTGTGTGATCGAGTACAAGTAGTCCCACCTCTGGAGTTTCAGTTTCTTTAGCCATAAATGAAGGAGTCAGGCTCTAAGGTCCTATTTGCTGTTCAATCAATTGTGTCTGACTTTTTGTGACCCTATAACCCTTTATGCCCTTCTAACCTTCACTATCTCTCAAAGTCTGTCCAAGTTCATGTTCACTGTTGCCATGACACCATCCACCCAATAGGTAGCCAGAAGGTACATTGGATAGAGCATTGGTCTTGGGGTCAGGAGGATGGGAGTTCAAATCCAGTCTCAGATACTTGCCACTTTATTAGCTGTGTGACCTTGGGCAAGTCACTTAACCCTGATTGCCTCCCATCCAGGGCCATCTCCAGTCATCCTGATTCATATCTGACCACTGGACCCAGATGGTTCAGGAGGATAAAATGGGGTTGGTGACTTAGCACAACCCTGATCACTCAAAACCAAATTCATG
This sequence comes from Macrotis lagotis, assembly GCF_037893015.1. Lineage (NCBI taxonomy): Eukaryota > Metazoa > Chordata > Mammalia > Peramelemorphia > Peramelidae > Macrotis > Macrotis lagotis. Next base: position 18,639,976 of record NC_133664.1, read on the forward strand.
TGCTTGTCATGGCATCACTTCCCCAATGTCATGGTCTTCTTCGAGAATGGAGGACAAATATCATTGTCTATCCAACAACACCAGGATCTTTTCCAGTGAGTCCCATCTTCTCATTATTTAAGCTTCAGCTTCAATATTTGACTTTTCAGGGGATAGTCTGAATAAATATCTTTAAGATTGACTGATTTGATCTCTGTGCCATCCAAGGGACTTTCAAAAGGCTTCTCCAGCACCACAATTTGAAAGCATCAATTCTACAGCATTCAGATTTCCTTACAGTCCATCTCTCCCTGCTATAACATTGTTCCCGGATAAACTATAGCTTTGACTATCCTATCCAGACTTTTGTCAGCAAGGTGATGTCTAAGCTTTTTTAGCATAATGTACAAATTTGCCAAAGCTTTCCTTCCAAGGAGGAAGCATCTTTAAATTTCATGGCTGCTGTATCTCTCTGTATTAATTGGAACCCAAGAATATAAACTCTGACACTGTTGCCATTTCCACTCTCTCTATTTGTCAGGAAATGATGGGAATATTGGCCCAGCTCTTCCTCTTTTATGTTAAGCTTCAGGCTGCTTATACATTCTCCTCTTTCACCTCATCAAGATTTCTTAATTCTTCTTCACTTTCTGAGATTCTTGCCAGCTGTAAATTTGCAGTCTGGTGACTCTGAAACAGCTAAAGAAAAAAGAAGCTACTCTCCTAAATTCACTGATTTCATCTTTTGTATGTATGAGCCCATACTGGGCTCAATTTGGTATAAATATTCACAGAGGCTTCAATCACGAAAGTAATTAATTTTGATATTAGATCACAAAGTTAGAACTGAAAGAGTCCTTTAGGTCTAACTTCTTCCTAAATCCTACGTCAATCCAACCTCAGACTCCTATTATTCAAGTAACACTGTCTCAGTTTCCTCATCTGTAAAATGAGTTGGAGAAGGAAATGGCAAACTATGCCAATATCTCTGTCCAGAAAACCCCAAATGGGGACACAAACAGTAGGACATGATTGAAATAAGCTAATAAACCCAACCCTCCACTACACAGTAACTAAAAGTGCCTTTCCCCTGTTAGCATTTTCTACTCTTCAGAACAGGCAAATGCAATGAAATCCTACAACCACCTAAGAGTCATGATATAAAAATTGAGCAGGGCTTCTCAAAAGAAAGGAAGAATGCCACTCTTATCTAACTGTGATACAGGAAAAAAATCAAGAGTTAAAAAAAGGAAATTGTTCCAGTTCTGCCACTGAATTTGTGACCTTGGGCAAGTATACTTCCTACTTCTTCCCGTTTCCCCTTAGGCAAAATGAAGGGGTGGGTCATGTTGGTCTCTAAATTCTGTTTCCTGGTCTAAATCTCTGCCTCTGTTTGAGGCCTGATGCAAAAGAGATTAAAAACAAGGAGTTTGGAGTCATGGTACTTGGGTTCAAATGCCCTCTCTGCTAGTCACTACCTGGATGACCAATGGCAAGATAGCCTCATTTCTCATTTTTTCACCTTCAAAAGAAAGGAGTGGGATGACTGTCAAATCATAATTTTTTAAAATGACATCATGAATAGACAGAACTTTTAACATATTTTTGAAATGATAAATTCAAGGAGGTTGGACTCAATGACCTCTGAGACCCATTCTACTCTAAATCCAATTTCCTAAAAATCTAATCTCTTTATAGCCTCATCTGGAAAATGAAGGGAATTGGGCGATAGGAGGTGTTAACCATTCAGCTCATGATCTTCTAATCTGGGTAAATAGTTTATGTGAAGGGGAGGTCATTTTTACTCCATCCCATAACCCAGTCAATGCATATGTAAGAGAAAACTCTAAACAAATCCTGTCGGCATCATTTACGGGCATAATCTTTGAGTCTTCAGGAAAAAACCAAACAAACTATTGGGAGAAGGTTGTTTATAGTTCTCCAAAAACTGCTGGGTTTTGGGAACAGAGTTGAGCTGACCATCCCTTCAACTCCGTCTTCAGATACCAGAAGCACCCGGCTTTTGTCATTAGGTGGGTACGAGGGAGCGTCCCAGAGTTGAGAATATCCTAATATTCTGCAGACACGCTTATACTCTTTCCCCCATGATCTGGTGACCTTAATCTCTAGCATTTTGTGGTTTCCTGTTTGGGGAAGGAATCGTTCTGAAGCTCATGACGCGCCAGCCCTTACAAGACTCCCAGCTGGCGCTATCTATATTCCTTCTCAACTCTCTCTTGTTCTTGGACCAAAAAAATCCAGATTTACAGATGCTCAATCACCAAAACTCCTTTCAAGGAGGCTAGAGTTAGCTGGTTTTGTCCCCCACACTTGGGCACAAATACTTGCAAGTGAGGAGGTCCTTTCTTCCAAGGGGGGGTGGGCAGGCCCTGGGTGTTGCCCTCTGGTCCCATGCATCACAAAGCTTTCCAAAACTTCTGCCCAAGGGGATTCATTTCCCTGAAACTCCTCCACACAAAGGGAGATTCCCATGTGTCTCCAAGGCTCAGGATCAAAAGTAAAAATCTGACCTGCAGCTGAAGAGTTGAAAATTCATTAAATATCCTGTCTTGATCCCAAAGCATTAACCTTCCTGCACAGCTGCCCTCTCACTTGAGCCATTCCCCTCCCCCAACCAGTGTTTTTCCATCCTTCAGACATCCAAATCTTTGCTTGTATATGGTCTTTGGGCTGGAAATCCTGCATCTGGCCATTTGAATTTGTCTTGTCAAGAAGCCTGTATGTCCAATGCCTGCTGGGAGGACTGGGGGGGACCACCCTCAGAACTATTCCTGGGGCCCAAACCTTCCGAATGTGGCCTCTGATTGAATAGAAAGGAAATGGGAAGAGATGGAAAGGAGAGAACTTGGGCTAATGTGCCTCATGCCTGCCAGTCCATGTTTCTGCCAGCTCTGCTCTGCTCAGCCTTGGGAGGGAAAAGAATGCTCTCTCAAAGCTGGGACTCAGGCCAGCAATGACAGAAATGGCCAGTTTCTATCAAAGATAATGATCCTTTAGTTGGACCCTAACTCTAAACATGTTAGGACTTTAAAAGAGGATGGAAGGGAAAGTCATGTGCCAAAGGAGGCAGGAAATCATCCCAAAGCTCTGAAAAGTGAGCCAGGATAATAGTGCCAGACAAGTGATGACGAAACTCTTTCATTCTTTGACCCACTAGTGGTCAGTGAGATAGGAGGACTGGAGTCAAGAAAACCTGGGTTCAAATCTGCCCTCAGACATATATTAACTATTGTGATCCTAGACAAATCACTTAACCTATATTTGCCTCAGTTTCCTCATCTGTAAAATGAGAATAATATTAGCATCTACCCCTTAGGGGTGTTATGAGTTTCAAATGAGATAATAATTATTAAGTGCTTAGTGTAGCATCATAAGTATTGTCATCATCTGGCCCAAGGAGATCAAAAAAAAAAAGGTCTTAGATCTATTGTTCCCAGCAACACTTTTTATCATCTTGCCAATTATCCTGCTTCCATAGCCCCTAGCCCTGCCCCCTTCTACATATTGCTCAGGGCACGATTATCATCTCTATAATATCATTGTTTCTCAAAGGGGCATGCCCACCGATGGCACTATCCCTGGGCCTCTCTAGACTATGATCTCCTTCTGCTGCTCTGCTTTATTCATGGTCTCCCCATATGCCCTCCTTGAGGCCAGGAGTTATCTCATTTTTTATCTTTGCATCCCAGGTAGCACAGTTACAACTAAGGACTTAAAGATACCTTTTTAAAAAAAAAAATTTTAGGAGTGGCTAGGTGGTGCAGTGGATAAAGCACTGGCCCTGGAGTCAGGAGTACCTGGGTTCAAATCAGACCTCAGTCACTTAATAATTACCGAGCTGTGTGGCCTTGGGCAAGCCATGTAATCCCATTGCCTTGCTAAAAAAAAAAAAACAAACCTAAAAAATTTTTTAAGGCTAAACTGAGCAAATGGGAAAACACTAGTTGACCAAAAAATTGATAATGAGACAGGACAGCCTCCTCTCAGGAGACAGGTGGGGACTGCTTGAGGGGACGTAGCCCTATGGTCTTACTGAATATGGTCACTATCAGATTTTTCCGCTCAATATTTTTCTCCATTATGAGGGAGGCAGCAACTAGGTGGTGCTGCAGATGATCTGGAGTCAGGAAGTCTCATTTTCAAGTTCAAATCTGACCTCAGACACTTTACTAACCATATGACCCCATTTGCCTCAGTTTCCTCATTTGAAAAGTGAGCTGGAGAAGGAAATGACAAACCACTCTAGTATCTCTGCCAAGAAAACCTCAAGTGGAGTTACAAAGCTGGAACAACTTTAACAATTCCACAACAATAAGGGAGGAGTCATTTGGAAAATATGGAGAGGGGTATGGGCAGGTAAGTGGTGCAGTGGATAGATCACCCGCCTTGGAGGCAGGAGGATGGGAGTTTGAATCCAGCCTTGGACAGTTAACTTGACCTTGGGCAAGTCACTTCACCCTGACTGCCTCCCATCCAAGGCCATCTCCAGTCATTTTGATTCCTATCTGGCCACTGGACCCAGATGGTTCTGGAGGAGAGTGAGGTTGGGGACTTAGCACTGCCCCCCTCACTCAAATCCAATTCATGTGCTTGTCATGGCCTCACCTCCCTGATATTGTGGTCTTCGAAAATGAAGGGCAAACATCATGGAGACACATCCAGAAATTGAGGGTGACTGGAAAAGGAAAGGATTCAGTAAGATTTATTTTTTAAACTGAAAATAGAAAAAAAATCCAGGACTAGAGAACTAACCTTGTTTTGGAGGTAAATAAAAAAATGACACTCATTGTCTATGGTTAAGTAAAATCCTCATCATCCTCAGGGCCCTTTCTCCTCACACAGGCCCATGGATGGGAGAATTCCTTTGTTTGGCCTCACATTCCATTACCTGCTCCAGAGCCACTTTCTCCCTCCCCCATCTTAGCACAAGGGCTTGTATCTTGCCCCTTGTTAGCCATCCATAAACCAATTTTAATGAGCTGGAAATAAGCCAAGGGAGAAGGTCCGCTTCCTCCTCTGACATGCTCCTGGCCTGTGGAATGTGGCTCCAAGGATGACCCATGGGTCATCCCCAAAGGCCAAGGAGCCCCGTGTAGACACAGAAATCGTTAGCATCCGCCCAAACAATGAGTCACGGCTCTGATTTCTTTTCATTATTAAAGTGAGTGCTTTGCTTGATCCCCATTCACTCCCCCCACCGCCACCCCCAAACACAGAGATGCTGTACAATGATTTGTGCACTTGGAGTGCAGAAACTGTAGCTTCATAATACCCAAGAATTAGGGGACCTCCTTCCAATGACTGCCAAACGATGCAACTACATTCCAAAGACAATCTTGGACAATCCAAATAAAACTGGTGGAGGTGGACCAAAGAGACCCTAAAAGGGGCTCCTCTGGAGGAGTAGCAGATGCACCCCAGGCCTTCTAATGTCAGAAGCAGACAGAGAGGAGCCAGGACATATTCAGCCAGGGGAATCCCAGGCCAAGACCAATTCACTCAACATTGCAGCTGTTTTCTTACTCCCAATACTAATACCACTGCTTCCTCTCTACTCCTCCCTCCACCCTCGGTTTTGTTTTGTTGTTTTGTTTTTGGCCTATGATGTCATTGAGGTAGTGAAGTCTGTGTATGGAAACTTCCTCCACTGGTGTACAATATCTACAACCTTTAGTCTTGGACAGTTGTTCTGAGGAATTGGGAGAATAAATGCTCTGCCCCGGCTTGTACATTCAAGATATCAAAGCCTGACCCAGAATTCCTCCTGATTCCAAGGCCCCTTCTCTATCTGCCACTCATTTCTCACTTCCCTCCCTCTGATGGGTAAGTACCCCAAGAGTATTAGACCCTGTAACCTAGAGGTCACATCCATGTAATCTCCATCACCCCACCTGCTGATGGTTGCTCCTCAATCATCCTTTCTCCGTTTTGTACAGATCACTATATATCCAGCTGGACTTCTCTAACTAGATTGAGCCACCTTGAGGGCAAGGCCTTTTTCCCCTCTTAGATGAAGGCAGGAGGTATAATGGAAAGAATATAGGATTTGAAAGAGGGAAAACCTACATTCAAATTCTGACACAGACACTTACTAGCTGTGTGACCCTGGCCAGGTTCCTTAATCTCTCTCCCCCTCACTGGAAAATAGGAAGAATAGCATCTACCAAAGAATAATGTTGTGAGGATCAGATGAGATAATGTTTCTAAAGGAATGTATAGAAGGACTCTTTAACTACTATAGCAAGATTAGCTAATATTACTCCAGAATACTGAATAAACTGAGGAAAAGAGGATTAAACTTAATCTGCTCTTAAAGAAGAGTCTAAAGCCCGAGGGACTTGACTGGGACCATCATGGTGGAAAGAGTAAACCCAGGAGCCAAGCTCTGGGTTTATCTTAGATTCTGGATCTCTACCCCGACTGCCCCAGAGGAGCCTTGTTCATCCCAAAGAAATCTGGAGGAATGGCTTCTGTTTATGTGAGGCTTTACAATTCACCAAGCACTTTCCTACCAGTCAGTCTGTAGTAGGGAGGTAGGACAAAGGCCATCCCCACTGGATGGGTGAAGAATAAGAATCATGAAGTAGGAACTTCCAGGGCAGCTAAGTGGCACAGTGGATAGAGCTCCAACATTGACCCAGGAGTCAGGAGGACCCGAGTTCAAATCCAGCCTCAGATACTCAATAATTACCCAGCTGTATGACCTTGGGCAAACCACTTAACCCCATTGCCTTGCAAAAAACAACAACCAAAAAACTCCCTAAAAATAAAACAAAATTAAAAAATCCAAAGAACTTCTTTTGTGCAAAGCACTGAGCTAAATACAGAAGACCCAAGAGACCCAAGAGAAGAGAGAGACAATTCCACTCTCAAGGGGTTTGGTCTAAGGGGGGAAGACAACACATAGGGAAGTCAGGAAGCAAATTCCCTTAGTCCTTAGAGGGTGACAACAAAATAGATTCCAGCAATAAAATCCTATCTGTTTTTGATTCTGGACCATTGGACTGGGCCAAGATTTTCAGTAAAAAGAGCTGTTCCCTTCTCAGTCTTTAGTAGCTGTGATGGTGGAACCTGCAGGTGATGCTGCCCAGGGTAAAAAGTGTGGACCCTGAGCTGGAAGCATCACCATTCCCAAGACTCTTTGGTTTAAGGTTTGGGGATCTCATGAATTCCTTTGAATTCGGATAAAACCACTGATTCTTTGAGGTCATACCACAGCTCCTACTTTGGAGACCCCAACTTTGTGGGTCCTAAAAATTACAGAATAAACTGGAGCAAGGAAGGAGAAAAGCTATAAACAGCAGATGAAGCTGGTCCCAGATGCCCAATTAGGAGCTGGTTCCACAGCTGGCGTTCCTAGCCTCTGGAACAATTCCTATGCCCCACACGAGCACCTCCTGTTTCCTCCCTCCAGGGAATGGCATTTGGAGGAAGAGGGAGAGGAAAAAGGAAAAAGGTCCAGGTATGACTGAGTGTGAAAAGAGGCCTGTGATTTCAGGTGTCTAAGTTAAATGTGTGACTCTCAAAATCCCATTCTCCAAGTGGCTAACTTAATCATTTCCCCTTTGCCTGGCAGGCCTCCTTTCTAGAACCAGACTAGGACCTAGTCATTTCTTAACAAAGCCCATGGTGTCACCAATGCACCAAGGACCTCCTGCTTCTAATCAATGCAAGAAAACATAGTCAGGAGATATATCAGGAGTCTTCTGAGGTCTCATTCACCAAGGCCACCCTTCTCATTTGCAGCCTTTTTTTCCCCCTGAAACACAGTCCCCCCTTGTTTGGGGCAGGAAAGCATCTTTTCCTCTATTCCTTTCTGGAGAATGTCACCCAAGCGAGTCAATAGAGTGGAAAGGTTTGTGCAAATGAGTGTAATCGATACAGGAACTGGCAGAACAGAACTGGACATTCAGAGAGTTACCTGAGGACGTGAGGACAGAGCTCAATAATGGGAAGAAGTGGGAGCAGCTAGCAGCAGGAGGCCTCCCATGAAAAAGTCCAAACTGGACTCAGGGACTGTACCTTTCAATTGGTCCAGATGTATGGGGTAACCTCACTGCTTTTTGTTTTGTTGATACTTTGGAGAGTTTCAGATAGTAAGCAGTCCAATAGAAGAGATGGACAAAGAGTCCCTGTGGCATTTGAGGCTGGATAAATCCCAGAGGAGGCTGGGCAAATCCTCGCATGGATGGGTCACAAGGCAAGCTTTTCCAAAGTAGCAGGCCTCTGGTGTTCCCTTCTGCTCCCTACTTCTTCTTCACCCTACCCTTCCATGCTACCAAGGCAAGCCCTGCCAGACAAGCCAATTTCCTGGTAGAGGCAGGATGGGTTGTTTGAATGTGAATCAGTAGACCCAAGGCAAACCTGACTTCCCTGGTGGATATACATGCATGAATATGTAGTCTGTCTGCATGGATACATGCATGTATTATGTGAACACACACATGTGAACATATGTGGGCAATGGTGGGATCTAGCTGGTGCACTAGAATCGCTACCTCATTTTATATTGAGTTTGGTTGAATTAGTTATTAATTTATTTGAATCCCACCATTGTGTATATATGTATACTATCTATCTATCTGTCTATATATTTATGTTTATTTATTTATTTACATATCTTAAATAAAGAACCAAAGAACCAGCCCAATTGGGTGGCCCAATCACAGTCATAAGATCTCTGTTCTAAAGCTAGAAGGGACCTCAGGCAGGGACTATATTGTCCAACTTCCTCATCTTAGAGCCTGAGGCCCAGAAAGGACTTGCCTGAGGTCTCCCAGATATTAAAGGTGAGAGATGGGATTTGAATCAAGGTCCTCTTGATTGCAGGGTCAGACCACACTTGTCTCCTTGACCTTTGGGGCTCCAAGCCACCAGCAATGCAAAGTCCAACACTTCAGTCAGTACATCAACAAGCATTTATAAAGTTCTGGACATTGTACTGGAAGCAAAGAGGAAGGGTATAAGTGCTTATTAAATGCCAACAATTCTGAAAGGCAGGTGCTGACATTATCTCCATCTAACGGTTGAGGAAAGTGAGGCAAACAGAGGTGAAGTGACTTGCCCAGGGTCACACTAGTTTACAAGTGGCAGAGACTGGATTTGAACTCAAGTCGTGACTCTGAGCCCAACATTCTTTCTTTGAGGAGTCGGAGACAAAATATAAAATGAAATTTGCCTCAAATAGTTTGAATTCTACTGGGAAAATACAGTATGCGCACCCAGAAGTAAGGGAAAAGTACTTTCTCCAATAAGGAGAGAGGTCTGAAATCGGTCGAGTCAGGTAAGGCTCTGTGGGACCCCTGGGCTGTGTTTTGAATTAACTGTGGGAATTTATAAAATGGAGGTAAGAAGAGGTGGGAAATGGAGCCACGCCAGACAAACAAGCCAGCTTAAATTGGACTAGACACTCATATCTCAATTCCAAGACTCTCTGGGTCTTCCCGGACCCAGTCCTCATGAGAAATTAAGAGATTCCCAAGGTCAAAGAGGTCACAGGATTGTTTTCCTCAGCACTCCTGGAGCCACTGGATATTATTCTAGTTCTGTTCACTCTCATCGATTCAGAGAAGTCTTTCCAAGTATCCATGGATTCTCCAGCTACCATTTCTTCAAGTTCACTAATGCTATTACACAACATTCACATGCCACAATTTGTTTAGCCATTCACCAACCAATGGGAGCCCATTTTTCCAGTTGTTGCCATACAAAATGCAGTCATCATTGTTTATGAAACTGTTCACATGTGAAACATGTGAAAACTGTTCTGATTTCTTTGACCTTTTTGATCCTTATGAAGCTGCCCACTTCCCCTCCTAGGGAAGAGCTACTTTTCAGATGCATAGCCCTAGCTGAACTCTATGCTTGATCCCTCCCAACATCAACACATAGTTTCATGTTTTGGATTTGGAATGAGAATTTTAGGAATAAGAACCACTGCAATTAACTTTTTAGTTTGAAGGTGGCAATATAATAATATATCTTATTCTATTTGAGCTGCATAATAATCCTGTGAGGCAATCCTGTTCAGAGATTATTATTCCCATCCTGCAGATGACCAAATTGAGGTTCAGGAAAATTAAGTGATCTGACCATAATCACAGTCAGAAAGTGACAGAGATAGCATCTGAGTGTAGATTTTCCTGATTTCAAGGGTACATAATTGTTTGTTGTCTCATGGTTTGGAACAGGAACTCTTTGAAATTTACAGATGAGGAAATCAAAGCAATTCTTAGTCATATGAAAAATTGCTCTAAATCACTAATTATTAGAGAAATGCAAATTAAAACATCTCTGAAGTACCACCTCACACCTCTCAGACTAGCCAATAGGACAATGATCAATGTTGGAAGGGATGTGGGAAATCTGGGATACTAATGCATTGTTGGTGGAGCTCTGAACTCATCCAACCTTTCTGGAGAACAATTTGGAATTATGCCTAAAAGGCAACAAAAATGTGTGTACCCTGTGATCCAGCAATACCACTACTGGGTCTATACCCTGAAAAGATTATGAAAAAGGGTAAAAGCATCACCCGTACAAAAATGTTCATAGCAGCCCTGTTTGTGGTGGCAAAGAACTGGAAATCAAGTAAATGTCCTTCAATTGGAGAATGGCTTCATAAACTGTGGTGTATATATGTGATGGAACACTATTTTTTTTTTAGTTTTTGCAAGGAAATGGGGTTAAGTGGCTTGCCCAAGGCCACACAGTTAGGTCATTATTGAACTCAGGTACTCCTGACTCCAGGGCCGGTGCTCTATCCACTGCACCACCTAGCCACCCTGACCACTATTGTTCTATTAGAAACCAGGAGAGATGGGAATTCAGGGAAGCTTGGAAGGATTTGCATGAACTGATGCTTAGAGAGAGATGAGCAGAACTAGAAGAACATTGTACACCCTAACAGCAACATGGGAGTGATGATCAACCTTAATGGCCTTATCATACCAACAGGGCAACAATCAGGCACAATTTTGAGGTATCTGCGATGAAGAATACCATCTGTATCCCGAGAAAGAATTGTGGAGTTTGAACAAAGACCAAAGACTATTACCTTTAATTTAAAAAATCATTATCTTATTATGTAATTCTGCTTTATGTCATACTATATTTTTCTTCTTTAAGGATATGATTTCTCTTATCACATTCAACTTAGATCAATGCATACTATGGGAATGATGTAAAGACTAGCAAACTGCCTTCTGTGGGGGTGGGGGAGGGAAACAAGATTCAGAGAAAAATTATAAAACAAAATAAATAAAACCTTTCTAAAATAAAAAAAGAAAAGGGCAGGGCTTTTTGCCTTTCTTTGTATTTTTACAGCGTAGCATTCGGGGATCCCAGTATTCAGGAATGATTAATAAATGCATATTGACTAACACCTAGTCTAACACTCTGGTTCAAAGTTGTTTTACAATTTGTGTCTTAGAACATTTTCTTTCTGGATGGGGCAACTAAGTGGCTAAATCAATAGCGTCTATCTGACTCCAAAACAGGAATATTCAAGTTTGAATCCAGCTTCACTTATTAATTATATGATTCTGGGCAAATCACTTAGCCTCTCTTCTCAGTTTCCTCATCTGTATAATGTAATCATAATCGTGCCTACCTCCCAGGATTGTTGTGAGGAGCAAATGAGATCAGATCTGTCAATGTTATAAATGCTATATATGTTATAAATGTTATAAATGCTAGCCATTATTATTGCTGTTGTTATGATGGGTGTAGACTCCCTGGAGGTACAATCAGGAGGAACAATCAGGCTTGTGTGTGTGTATCCTTGGAGGATGGAGTCAAATCAAGAGGCAATCACCCAGCAAAGGGTTGCAAGTACACAGTTGGTACTTACTAAGTGCTTTTGAAGCACTTGAATTCAAAGCAAAAGGAATATTCTCTGCCCTCAAGGAGTTATATTCTACTAGGACCTTTGATCTGCACCAGAAAATGGAAATCTAAAGCCAAGAACCGAAAAAGCCTGCCTTCATCTCTTGGGTCCTGTTCTCCAGCATCCCAGAATTAGGGGGGGACTTTGGAGGTCATCTCAGCTTACTCATCTCCATAAGCCACCAGTCATCCTCTTCTTGAACACTTCCACAAAGGGGGACTCTTTGTGACTTGATCCAAGGGAGGGCAGCAACAACTGTTCAGAGCTTTGTCCTTCCATAGAAGTGACATCAAATTCTCTGCCGCCGCCACCACCCATTTGGTTCTGTCATCTAGGTTCAAGTCCTAGAACTGGACCCTCAGTTCTACTGCTTACTTAGCAGTGTGGTATTGGGCAAGTCACTTAATAACCCCATTATCTTACAAAAAAATCCAAAAAATCAAAAATAAAATGAAAGTGAAGTCCCTTTGTTGCTGAGGAGAAACTAATCCCCTCATCCTCCTTAGTTCTCTTTCCTTCAGGCTAAGCATCCCAGGTTCTTCCTTTTTTTTTAAATTTTTTTTAAAGATATTATTTGAGTTTTACCATTTTACCCCCAATCTTACTTCCCTCCCCCCACCCCCACCCCCCACGGAAAGCAATCTGTCAGTTTTTGTTTCCATGTTGCACATTGATCCCAATTGGGTGTGATGAAAGAGAAATCATATCCTTAAAGAAGAGACAAGAAGTCTAAGAGGTAACAAGATCAGACAATGAGATATCTGTTTTTCTCCCCTAAATTAAAGGGAATAGTCCTTGAATTTTGTTCAAACCCCTTGGCTCTTTATCTGGATACAGATGGCACTCTCCTTTGCAGACAGCCCAAAATTGTTCCCGATTGTTGCACTGATGGAATGAGCCAGTCCTTCAAGGTTGATCATCACCCCCATGTTGCTGTTAGGGTGGACAATATTCTACTGGTTCTGCTCATCTCACTCAGCATCAGTTCATGCAAATCCCTCCAGGCTTCCCTGAAATCCCATCCCTCATCCCAGGTTCTTTCAAGTAAACCCAGGAGCTCTCATCATGCTAGTTAGCCATCCTACAGCTGAAATCGGTGCCCAGTACTTAATGATATACTCCCCCTGGTTGGAGAGTTCCTTCTTGATGCTGGTCAGTCATCTCCGGAGTCATGCCTAGATGCCTCTCACAGCCCTAGGGGTCAGTTCTGAGAGGATACCATCTCCCAGATCCAAGTACCCTCAACTATTCAAGGGCTCACACCTTTTCTTCCAACTCTTCAACTTGGTCTTTATTTTAAACCCCACACTACACAATGACATAGATCGAGGTACACTGGGAAATTCTACTGCCTGCACAAACTAAAGACCAAGACCAGCTTTTTTTTTTTTTATAACTTGAGGACCTTCATTAAAGACCACAAAGAACTAATTGGTCCTATTGGGGATAACTGCCCTCCATTCTCTCCTGATCTTTTTCAAACTAAAGTCAATTGACAAGGAAATTGTCTGCTCTTGACATCATACAGCTGTATTTTCTAACTGGATGATTTTCTTTCTTTGTTTGTTTTTAGTTTTTTGCAAGGCAAAATGGGGTTAAGTGGCTTGCCCAAGGCCACACAGCTAGGTCATTATTAAGTGTCTGAGACCGGATTTGAACCCAGATACTCCTGACTCCAAGGCTGGTGCTTTATCCACTGAGCCACCTAGCCGCCCCTTAACTGGATGATTTTCAATCCAATCCATCAAGGATTTAGAAAGAAACAGACTTGGTTTTAGACACTAAAAAACAACAAAAATGAAAGAGCCCTTGCCTTCATGGAGTTAATATTCTAGGAAAGGGAGATGGGAACAGGATTTAAACACAGAAGCACAAATCCTAACATATAGTATACATTTCATAAATGTTTATGCATTTATATATTTCAAAAATGTTTACGGAACTGAATTAATCAAGGGAGAGAGCATGGGCAATAAGACAAGCTGTCCAGGTCATTCTAGTCATTCTAGGAAGCAAACTGGTGTTGAAGAGGTAGGGTGGTGCAGTGGGAAAAACTCTGAGCTTCGATTGCTAAATCTGGAATTAGAGTCTAAGATCCTGGCTAGTGACTGCTGCTTACTTCCTGGGTCACCTCACTTATGTCCTCACCTTTCATGCCTCAGTTTCCTCATCTGTAAAATGAGAAGAGAATGAATCAGAGAACCTTTAAAGTCCAATTCTTAGTCTATGCTGACCCTAAGAGTATACCTTAGCTTCCTAGACTCTGTACCATTTTGCCTCTTATGGACTTATTCTCAGCTTTCATCCTAAATATCCATGCTTTCCTCTCAGATTTCAACTGCCCTTCTCTGAAACTGTTACCTCCACAGCCTGAGTGTGCTTTCTAAGGCTTGGAACAAGCAATACTTTGTAAAAAACAAGCCCCAGCAAAATAATGAGAGCTCTCAGCTTGCAAGGCCGAATCAACGGGCCAATGAACATAGATAACCCAATTATCAGCTCTTTCAGAAGTAGAACCAAGTGAAAAGAACAATTTACAATGCTGCACTCCAATGCCCATTAAATTGATCATAAACTCAAAGAATATTTCAAGCTATAAAAATGGTCAGTAAAAGTCTAAGTTCATCTTGGAGAGAGGAGAAGCTTGGAGAGTGAATGGGCTTTCTGGGGAGGTGAGGGGATTAGTTTCTCCACAAAGACAAAGAGGAACTTCACTTTCATTTTATTTTATTTTATTTTTTTATTTTTGCAAGGTAATGGGGTTATTAAGTGACTCGCCCAAGGCCACACAGCTAAGTAAGTAGTAGGTCTCTGAGGATGGATTTGAACTCAGGTCTTCCTGACTCCAGGGCCGGTGTTCTTTCCACTGAGGCACCTAGATGCCCCCCTCCCCACTTCCACTTTAAACGAAGGGGGTAGGGAGAATTAGCTCAGAGAAGGGAGAAGATAATATATAAAAAATGGGTAAAACTGCAAGGAATGGGATGGGAAGAAGATACGCAGTAAATTTCTTCATTTATTTACATATTGCTTTGCTTAATGATTTTAAAAACTGGTTCAAAGCCAAGAGGGTCTGGGACCCATAAGAATCAAAGGAATTCAAAATTGGGATGGGTTAGTTCCCCCTTCCTGGAGACTTTGAAGGTGATACCAAATGACCAGTTTGTTAGGCAGTGGAGGAGAGATTCTTCTTGGTTCTAGATTCCACTCTTTCCATTTTTAAAAGTGGAATTCTCTCTTGCATTCCCTGAGGCTAATACGAGCTATTTCTCTGCTCAAGTTACATCAGGAAGGATCCGATGAGCTCCCAAGTGGAGATGTCTCAAAGGTTGCTTTTATCTACTTCCAAAGTCATGGACAATCATCTAAAGATGAAGAGTCCAGAAAGCTAGGTGGCACAGTGGACAGTCAGGAGGACCTGGTTCAAATTTGAGCTCTGACACTTAATAATTACCTAGCTCTGTGACATTGGGCAAGTCACTTAATCCCATTGCCTTGCAAAAACAAACAAACAAAAAATACTAAAGATAGGGAGGCCTCTTTTTCTAGGGGATTGGTGACTACCTTTGGAGGCAGCCTGCTCCACTTTGGGGCAGCTCTCTTTGTTAGCACATTTTTCTTCACATTGAGCCTGAATGGGTTCTTAGTAGTTACTACTCACTCCCTGTTACCAGGTCTGCCTTCTGGGGACCAATCAGATCAAGTATAAACTTTCCCACACATATCAGATCTTCAAAGACCTGAAACCTGGTGCTGTTCTCCAGGCCAAACCTTGTCATTTCCTTCATTCCTTCCTCATAAGCCTTTCCCCATCTAAATTACCTTCCTCTCCACTATCCAAATTAACAATGTTCTCTCTAAATAGTTGTGTTAAGAACAAGAGACACAATCTGTCTAAAGTAGAGTTTGGCATGAGTATCACCTCTTTGTTCTCTTAATGTAAGTCTAAAACTACTAACTTTTTAGGCTTCTATACTATACTGCAGACTTCCCTTGGATCCATGGGCCACTAAAACCCTCAGATCTTTTTCAGTCAAACTGCTCTTAACAGTCAAACTGGCATACACCTCTTATCTGTGAGGCTGAGTGTTTGAATCCAAATAAATGATTCATCACAGAGTTCTAAAGTAGCAAGAGCCTTTTAGATGCTGACTTGGTCAACCAGTGTAACATGCCAAAATTGGAAACTACTTCTTTTCTTTTTTTAAATTCTATTCTTTTAAAAAAAAATGGAAAAGCCAGTCTCTCTCCTTACCAGTGACGAATGGAAGACCAGAGTCAAATGTGGGGATCCAGGCCTGTGAAAAACCATCAAGTAGTTAAGACTCCTCTATTGGACGGCTTTTCCAGGGAAAAGATGCCACCAGGAGCAAGGCTTTTCAGGAATGTCAGCAGGAACTGGAGGAATGCATTATTTGTGAAAAGACACATCCCCTCCCCCTCTGTGTGATTTGTCTGTTCATCAGAAAATGGGCATTTTCAAAGGCAGATTCCTCTTGATAAGGACATGCTGGGGGGTGGGGCTAGTAGAGGGGGTGATTCTAAAGCTTAGGCATACATAATAACAAAGCTCAGAAACATGAAGATCCCAACTCCTGAAGATGCAATTAGTTGGGACTTAATGGGCTGCAGAGTGATGAGTGTCAGGGCAATGGAACTTTATAACCACAATTTCCTGACCAGATGAACTCTTAAACAGAGAGAGTGAAGCCCAACCCCCAGGCAATGGAACCTTTGAAATCACAGCTCTGTGGAACAAACCCTAGCATTCAGGAAGGATCTTGGGGCCTCCCTGGTATCTCTCTGGACGACTGGAGCAAACTGAAGTTTGCCATCAATATCTGCCTCTATGTAGAAAGCCTTCTGGTGACTACACCAGAAGAATCGCATCGATGTGCCGAAACGATGACCCATACAGGGGGAAATCGGGCTGATGAAAAGATTTCTTGGGAAGCAGATTTTCCAGATAGGAAAAGGAATTACAAAGGAGTCTTTACAGAAATATCATAAACCTAAAAGGAGTTGGAAAACTAAATAAGACAATGCATGTGCACATCTCACACACACACACACACACACACACACACACACACACAGACACACATGTATTTCTATGCCAGTTTTATCTACTAAAAAAGTATATTGGTTAAGAAGATTGGATCTGGAGTCAGAAAGACAAGAGTTCGAATCTGTCTTAAGACACATACTAGTTGTGTGACCCTGGGCAAGTCACTTCACCTCCATCTGCCTCAGTTTTGTCATCTGTATAATGAAGATAATAATAGTACCTACATCTCAGAGTTGTTTTCAGGATCAAAAGTCACAATATTGGTAAAGTTCTTAGAACACCTCAAAGCACTACATAAATCTTATTACTATTATTCCCTATGAGATAGAAAAATACAGATTTCTTGGGTGAAAGGTATAGTAGAACAGTGGACTACAAGTGCAGAATGAGCTTTGCTTAATTAGATTAATTTTGCTTAATTAATTCCTATGCAGCGAAGAGTGTTATGGAGGAATTCTTTGGAAGTGATAGGAGTGGAAAAAGAAATCAGTAAATTATATATTTTGTAAAAAGACTATGAGTGTTGAATCGATATTTGCTTGCTTGTTGGTTGTTTTTCTTTTTCCTGTCCTATAAAAGGTATCACTGGAAAATAAATGCAGTTTAATAGAAAGACTACAACTCCAGGTACAAATCTGGCTTCTGCTATTTGGGATCTCTGAAACTCAGTTTCCCCATCTTTCAAAAGCATTTCAGACTTGGTGATCCCTACAACTCCTTCAAGTTCTAAATCTATTACTTTAAAAATTCATTAATAAAAGCATTTTTATTTTTTTAAAAAGAAGATAATATACAACATAGGTCAAGGCCATGGAGATAGTATGGGAAGAATTCCACACTGCCCTATTGTTCTGAGTTTCAGATGGATAGACTCTAAAGGTATAATGCATTCTATGTAGAGAGAGACTTATGTCTCTCCTTCCTAGCCCATCCTCCAACAACTCTGTCCTTGATCATCATTCTGAAGGTGGTTGTGCATATATTTATTTCTGTTGCCTCAAGAAACAATCAGTTTTTGATTATTCAAACTGTGGGTAATTTATAGCAAATTCTGAATGCCAGACTGCTCTCTTTGGCATCTGGCATCTTTACAGGCAGCCTTTCCTGCCATCAGAGAGGGCACCCTCTGGGAACATAGACCAATTTTAATAGGAGTCTAAACAAAACACTATTAAAAAGGTCAATCTGCTAGAAAGGAAAAAAAATATGACTTTTGCAAGACTAAATAGATCCTATTTTTGGATGAGCCAATATTTGGAATACTAAGATAAAAATAAAATGGTCTCTGCCTTCAAGGAATTTATATTCTATTTGGGCAAACATAAACCTAAATAAATAAATGAAGACAAACTATATATACCTAAAAATTAATCACTGTGGGGAATGAGATATCTACTGAGGGAGATTAAGCTAGGCTTCCCATGGTGGAGTCCTTGAATTGGCCAGAGATTTCCACAAGGTAGAGGGTAAGAGGTCTCCCAGGGGACAGATCATACAAAGGCAGGCAAATAGAACATGAAATAGAATGCATGAAAGATACCTTTGAGAACATATGAACATGAGAAAGGAGGTGGGTCAGTCAAGGAAAAAGAATACGAATTAACAAAGGGCACTTTGGGCTGTCCACTGAAAAGTAAGACTTTTGCCTACTATGTGTGTCACCCTGGACAAGTAACTTAATTTCTCCCATATTTGTAAACAGAGACAGTTGGACTAAATAGTTGTTAAGGTCTCTACTATTCCTAATTCCATTATCTTGAGATCCATGGAACACTCAGAGTTATCTAAAGCTAGATTCTAGAGGAATTCTCCCCGTGGTCCTCCTTCCATGATTGGTGAAATCCTAGCTAAGGATTTAAATAAGGGCATGTAGAGGAGCAGTGTCCAGGATGGGATGGGATGAATGGGTGGTCATCTTCATGGCTGAAGGCAATGTCTCCACCAGTGACATCAAAGAGTCACCTGTCTGTCAAAATATTCACTCGTCTTTTAGTAAGCAGATTCCATGAGTGTAGGATCAATGTTCACAATATATATGTATATAATAGTAATAGTGGTACCAATATTATAGCTAGCTAGTATTTAGATGGACTTTTGAGGTTCACAAGTGATTTACAGATATTATCTCATCTGTCTATACAACAACCCAGTGAGATAGGTCCTAGTATTGTTCCCTTGGGAGAGAAGAGATATCGACTACTAACCTGAAGGTCTACAGAGCTGTAGTACTGAATTCATGGCCATATGCCTGTGAACCCTGGACGGTCTACCAGTGCCAGGTCAGGAAACTAAATCACTTCTACTTAAATTGTCTCAGGAAGATTCTGAAGATCACCTGGCTGGAGAAGACAGCAGATACTGAGGTCCCCTCTTAGCTAAACTGCCTAGCATTCTAACATTACTACAGAGATTACAACTACAACAGGCTGGACGTGTTGTTAGAATGCCAGATGTAAACTTGATCAAAAAATTATTTTATGGAGAACTCACACAGGGTGAGCACTCACAAGGGGGTCAGAAGCAGCAATACTGAGACACCCTAAAGGTCTCAAGGAAGAACTTTAGAATTGATTGTACAGCATGGGAGACCCTGGCACAGGATCACCCAGCATGGTGTGCCCTCATCAGAGAGGGGACTGCACTCTATAAGGAAGGCAGAATGGAAGCAGCTCAATGGAAACATGACATCCATAAGTTTAGAATACCCACCTCAGGTGTTCATATGGACTATCTGTCCATCCTGTGGTAGAGCATTCCGAGCTCATACTAGTCTGATCAGTCACAATAGGACACGCTATCATTTGTCTCCAACATGGTGGTCATTTTGGTCTTCCTCAATAATGAAGGACAGGAACCATTATTGTTCTCATTTTATAGATGGGGAAACCGAGGCATACATAATGATGATGGTGATGATGATAACTAATTTATATAGTACCTACTTTGTGTCAGATACTATGTAAAGTATTTTACAATTATTTGATCTTCACACTGATCCTGGAAAGTAGGGGCTATTATTATCCCCATTTTACAGATGAGGCAAATCATGGTTAAATGACTTGCCCAGTTAGTCAGAGTCTGAATCAGGATTTGAACTCAGTCCTGATTTCAAATATTCAAGTACTTTGCCTAGTGACCTTCACATAAGAAACATTGTGCAACTCCTGCTGTAGAGGAAGGCCACCTCTATAATAACACAACAAAGAAAGACTATTTTGACATAGGTCATTCTTTCACTCCATTCATCTGGATTCCATAAACAAAGAGGTGGGGGGAAAGACAAAAGGAGAACTAGCTCCACTCCTCAAGGAGATTATAATCAACTTCACATTTCCAATGGCCGAGTTAAAATGAGGTAAGTCATTTCTCCCTGTGTGCCTCTGTTTCCTCATCTGTAAAATGCCTTGGAGAAAGAATGGTGAGCCCCTTCAGTGTCTGCCAAGAAAACCCTAAATGAGGTCATGATGAGTTAAACACAACTGAATAACAACACTGGGTTGGTGGACAAGAGATGGTTAATCCATAAATAACTATTAAGCGCTTACTATATGCTAAGTGTTAGGGATACAAAGAAAGGCAAAAGAAGCTCCTGCTCTCAAGGAACCAAATAACTGAGAGAAGTTTCTATCCCATTTGCCATGGACATGGTTGCTGTAATGTCAAGATGGGTCCTTGAGGGAACAATTGCTTGACCCCAATATAGTGATATCATTTTGGTTCTCTTTGAGAATGAAGGACAACAACCAAACAATCAACCAACCAACCAAATTACTGCACTTTTATCTTGAACTACCCCCTCCTTCAAATCTCATAAAACAAGGTTAGTACTGGAGTAGGAAGGCCAAAGTCAACTACCCTCCTCCCCCAATACATCTGAAAATTCCGTGGAGTCAAGTATTCATCTACCTTGTTACCTTGAATGAGAAATTCTAACTAAGAAGGGATTACGGTTTCATCCAAGAAATGTCCTATAACAGCTGAAGTGCTGGTCTTGGGAGTCAGGGAAAGCTAGGCTTGAAACCTAGCGATCATTCAACAACCATCAAGAACTGGGAAGACATTCAAAGAATTCAAAGAATGAAACAGTCTCTGCTCTTACATTTTACCAAGGAAAATCATATGTATGGATATGAATATATGTAGGATAAATAAAAATAAAGATTGAGCTGTTGGATACAAAGCAGTTAGAGGAGGAGACCCAAAGCTGCTGGGAACATCAGAAAAGGCTTAGCATAAAAATTACTTGAGTATTTACTACATTCCATTTTTTACTGGAAGCCTTTCCCCAGTTCCTTTTGATGGCAAGACCTTCCCTCTATTAATGATTTCCTGTTTTTCCTGTCCAAAGCATGTTTTGTATACATTTGCTTGCATTTTATCTCTCCAGTTATATCTTAAACTCCTTAAGGGAGCTTTAACCTCTTTTTGTATCCCTACTCTGTAACATAGTGCTTAGCACAGTGCTTAATTAATGCTTTTGATTAACTGCTAGATGTGTGATCTCATGCAAGTTACTTCATCTTTCTAAACCTTAATTTCCTCATCTATAACATGGGATAGTTTTTGTGGTTTAGCTATTTTCAACCAAGTGTGACTCTCCCTGACCCCATATTTGAGGTTGTTTTGGCAAAGATACTGAAGTGACTTGCCATTTCCTTCTCCAGCTCATTTGACAGGTAAGTAAACTGAGGCAAATAGCAGGTAAGTAATTTGTCCAGGGTCATCCAGGTACTAAGTATCTTAAGTTGGATTTGAATTAAGATCTTTCCAAGCCCAGGTTCTATCCACTATATCCACCATCATGAAGTCTGACAAGTGTCTGTAAGGGTCAAACGAGATAATATCTATAAATTACTTTAAATTACTCTAAAGCATTATAAATGTGTCAGTTTAAGGCTAATTATTTGTATTCACTATGCTCCCTAAGGTAATGTGGGTGTAGTCTCAGTATTAAAACCACCAGTCAACTATTAGTTCACTGGGGAAACCTACCTGGAGTTGGTAGGGAGCTGACCCCAAACCAGTCTCGTATTTAAAACAAGACTTTGACTATTTTCTAGGAATAGAAAATCTATGTGGTTTTTGATGACCAATTAAAGTTGAGTCTTAAGTAAATACAGTGCTAAGGGCACTAATGTTTTAAACCATCCTGGGCTGCTCTACTCTTATTCCGTATACATTGTGGTTGACCGAGGTTGGCAAGAGGACCGGGCCACGTCACCATCTCCTCTGGGCCTGAACTTCCAGCTGAATAAACCAACACAGACTCAGGAGGAAGTACTCCATTGTCTCTGTTTAAAGGGACAACTCACCTGGCTCTCTTCCTTTACAAACAGCAAAGATGTATTCTTTCCAGGGCCCTGTCTATCCAATTGCTAGGTTTGGGGGGTCCCTTTACAAACAGCAAAGATGTATTCTTTCCAGGGCCCTGTCTATCCAATTGCTAGGTTTGGGGGGGGTCCCTTTACAAACAGCAAAGACGTGTTCTTTCCAGGGCCCTGTCTATCCAATTGCTAGGTTTGGGGGGTCCCTTTACAAACAGCAAAGACATATTCTTTCCAGGGCCCTGTCTATCCAATTGCTAGGTTTGGGGGTTCCCTCTGAATTGGGACTTGGTTCAGGATATAAAAGTTTAGAAAACTTCCCATTTAGGTAAAATGCATGAGAATAATTTTTGGACAATTTGAACTCTCAGAAATGTGGACTGGCCTGGCTTCGAAGTCTAAGAGTTCTAGGTTCCAATTCTGACTCGCCACATTCAAGCTGCATGATCCTTAGGAAGGCTGGGCAACTCTCCAGACAATCAAGTTATCGGTAGGTAATAATGAAGGAAGTTTCCAAAGCAAGAGCTCTCTATGAAACTGATATCAGAGTTTAAAATAAAAAAAAATTTAAAAAGATTTTTAAGCAATGTGAATATTTTGTAGGATAACTGGGATTTATAAAGCACCTGAATGTATGCAAATTGCTTAGTATACACTCTACATAAAGAACTCTTGGCAGTGACTAAGCTAAGTGCTTTACAAATATTATCTCATGTGATTCCCCACAATAACCCTAGGAGGTAAGTGCTGTTATTATTTCCATTTTACAGATAAGGAAACTGAGGCAAAAAGGAATTAAGTGACTTGCTCAGCTAGAAAAGGTCTGAGGCCACATTTGTACTTAATTCTTCAGATCTCATACTAAATTCACTATGTTGCCCAGTTGCCTCTGGAGATTCAAGGATGGTTCAGTATTAGGAAAACAATTCAAATAATTTAGTAAAACAAACAACAAAAATGACAATAACTACTACTACTCCTTGTCTTCACAATTATTTGACTTAGTCCTAGAAATGCTCGCTGTAAGGAAAAAAAACAAAATCCAAGGTATAAATATTGGCAAAGAGAAGGCAAAAACTAGTCTTATTTGCAAATAGCAGAAAAATGTACTCAGAAAACCCTAGAGAATCAATAAAGAAATTGAGATTATTAACAGTGGCATGGTTTCAAAATACAACATGAATCTGCAAAAATCATGATCATTTCTATAGATGTTAGAGAGAAATGATAAGATAAACTCCATTCAAAATTGTTGAGTCCAATTTCTGGACTCCCTTATCTTTCCAGATGAGCATTGGAGGGGCGGGAGACAAGGATGACAAAGGAGACAGGTACTCCATCAAGATCTCCAAGTGCTCTGTTTATTCACCAAAACACCAAAGCCTAAATACCTTTCCAGCCTCTAATCCACTCCCATTCCCATGGCACTGAGTAAGATAAGATTCTGGTGTTCAAAGACACAAGGTGAAGATAATTCACAATGCTCCCATACACAACTGTTCCTAACACAAAATAACTAAAGAAGTAAAGAATTCCAGAATCTCATATTGGAGGGCCCCTGGAGGTGCTATGGTCTGGCCTTTACCTATTCAGGAATCCTCTTTATGATATCCCCAAGAAATGGAAGTCGAACTTTGGTTGAAAATCTCTAGTCAAAGGAAGTCCATTATCTCCTAAGGAGACTGAAACCACTTCTGAACAGATCTAATCATCAGAACGTTTGTCTTTATATTGAGCTAAAGTCTATCTTCCTGTAATTCTTTCCCCATTGCTATTTGCAATGTATTGTGTTAGGGCCACAATGACGAAATGCAAAACAACAATCTCAACTCGAATTCATTCTATTGGAGGAGACACGCAAAGTGTAAATAAGAAATAGAAAGGATCGGAAAATGTGGGAAAGGACCAAAGGCCAAAGGAGAAATGCTGAGGTCAGGCAACAGCAAGTGGGTTAGTGTTTAGAAAGAGGGATACCAAAAAAGTTTGACCAGTCTTAAAAGGACTTTAATTGAAAAACTGGGGAGTTTGTTTCCTTTCTAAAGTAAATGGTTACTCACTGATTTTTCTTGAGTAGAGAAACAACATTGGGAGATTTGTGCTTTAGGAAACAAATATTGATGTCTGTGTAGAAGATATATTGGAGAGGGAATGATTGGGAGCTAGGAGAGGCAAGGGTGGTGGCTACGTGAATGAGGAAAGGGTCACAAGTGGGAGATACTGTGAAGGTAAAATTGATCCCATTGGCAATGGATTAGTAATGGAGACTGAGGAAAGGAAAGAGCTGAGGATGATGATGCTGAGATGATGAACCTGGATAATTACAAGTATGGTGGGAATATTAAGAAAACTATGTGGCACAACCCCCGAGCTAGCTTTCTAAGCAAAACATTCAGGGAAGAGGGAAGTGGAAGAGAAGGCTTAATTAAAGGAAAGAGTAGCATTTAATTCAGAAAAAAATCAAGTTTGCGGCCAGTTTGTTTGATTTAAATGGCATAAGAGAGAAAGAAATAGCAGGATGTGAACTAAAAATATGCCTTCAAAAACAAAAGTCATCTTTGCCTTGGGTCATTTCAGAAACTCTCAGAATAGGCCCTCAGTGGAATTTTTCCCTTACCCGATAGTTATTCATGATCTCCATTAACCATGGCTTCACCGACTTAAACCAATCTGCCCACATGTGCTTCTCCACTTCAGAACCATCATGGAAAGTCAGGTTGCCCACATGGATGGCTCTTCTCACTTCTGCCAGGGATAGAAATTCCCCAAAGTATTTTTCTTCTTCTGGTTCCTGAATATAATAAAAAGGGCACAAAAAGAAAGATGCTGGGACAGGATAGGAAGCAGTTTATTGACTTTTGTGTAAGAGTGTGCTCTTCTCTAAATAACAGTAATAATACCCTCAAACTTAACTAAACACTTGCTATTCTCAAAGCAAACTGTTAGGTACAGGGCAAATAAAAAGAAAAATGACAAAGTCCATGCTCTCCAGGAGCTTGCACTCTTTGGCAAGGATGGGGTTAAGTGATTTACAGTATTAAATGTCTCAGGTCAAATTTGAATTCAGGTCCTCTTGAGTCCAGGGCTGGTGTGCCAACCACGGCACCCCCTAGCTGCCTCCAGGAGCTTGCATTCTAACAGTTAACATATACTCACTTATACCAAAAGTATATATGCAAAATAAAAGACAAGTGGTGGGGAGGCAGGGCAGGTAGGAGGATAGTGGATAGAGTGCAGGACCTGAAGTCATCTTCCTGAGTTCAAATCTGGCTACAGACACTTCCTAGCTGTGTGACTCTGGGAAAATCATTTAACTCTTTTTGCCTCAGTTTCCACATCTGTGAAATGAGGTAGCGAAGGGACCATCCCAGCCCCTTTGCTGAGAAACCCTCAAATGGGATCACAAAGACTGAAACAACTAAACAATAAGAGGGGGAGTCACTTAGTGCAGCTGGGAGGAGGGAGTAATGACGAAAGACCTTATATTGGAGGTGATATCTGAGTTCAGATTGGAAGAAAGTGATGGATTCTAATAGGCTGAAGTGAGGAAGAAAGGTTTTCTAGGTAAAGGGAAGAGTTTATGCGAAGGAGTGTCCTTTGTAAAGAACATCAAGAAGGTTGATTTGGCTCGACTTTAGAATTCATGAAAAGAAATAATGTATGTCAAATCTGGAAAGGCAGTAAGTAGAAGAGAGGATGCAAAGCCAGGTGGGACTCTCCTCATTCCTCATGTGAAAGTCAGAACACTTTCCAATAAAGAACCTTTGTTTAAAAAAAATCTAAGTGTGCAAAATTTTACTTGTAGTTTTAACAAAGAAGTAAACAATTACCTGACATTGTAAAAAGTTAAAATAATTAGAACATCCTGTAGAATTCTGGAAGTATGAAGGATAACTTGTTAAGTCACCATTCATCAGACTATCAAAAATCTAGGGAGAGAGAAGAGAAAAATCATTAAGACATTCAGGCAAGATAACAATTTAGATGTCCACCTGACAAGTTAGAGGGACAAACTATTCCTACATGAACATGTTATAATGGATGGCCAGTGGTTTCAGTCTCTGGGAGATGAAGATCAAGCCTTCCTGCTCTACTCTGACTGTGTGACCTTGGAAAAATCACTTCACTTCTCTCTAAGTCACAGAGTTGATGCTGCGGTGCTAATACTCAATCCTACCAGGGTTCCATGTCCTCTCATAACCCAAGTCATCAGCCTTTTATCATTGGCTTGATATCAAAGAATGTCAAAACCAAGTGTCCAGTGAATCAAGTGCTCAGTGGGAAAAGGATGCTGCTTATTCCATAGACAGAATGAGAATATAAGCAATGCCAAAGTATGGTTACAGCCCTAACTTCTCTACTTTCTTGGGAGATGGTTAAAAATTCTTCTTTTTAATGAAAACTACATAAAACTTATTTGCTGGTCTATTGGGTGGGTGGGTGGTGCAGTGGTAGGAGTGCTGAACCTGTTGTCAGAAAGCCTCATCTTCCTGAGTTCAAATCCAGACTCAGACCCTTACTAGCTGTGTGAACCTGAGTATACCATTTACCCCTATTTGCCTCAGGTTCCTCATCTCTAAAATGAGCTAAGAAGGAAATAGGAAACCACTCCAGTATCTTTACCAAATTTGGTAATTGGGGCAAGAAGAATCAGACACAACTCTGTTGTGCAAAATTTCATTTTTCCCAGATTATAAAGAGTTAGAGATCATCTAGTCTAGCCTCCTCATTTTAGGGAATCTCAGAGCACCGATCTAGAGAAGTCATTGAATCCAAACCCCAGTGAAAATGGGAAAATGGACCCCAGAGAGGACACATTGCTTATACAAGATTATCAGAAGGCAAATGGCAAAGCCAGAACTGGAATTCAGACCAACTGACTCCAACTCCAGGGCTTTTACTATTCTATGGGCTGCTTCTAATATTTGTGCTAAATAACATGTCTTTGTTCTTACACTGACTTGAAACCACAAGCCTTTGTGTCTCTCAGACCACCTTGGGTCAGGAAGGCCTCGATCTGTAAACTGATGGACTTCAGCTCTCAGAGAGCAGCCCCCTCCTCTGTTTCCAGAAGTCATACAATAAAATCAAGTCTGTGACTTTATGGATACACCTGATATTCTAACAGGAAGGAAGGACTATAGTCTTCAAGGCAAGGAACCCATTGGTCAAAGGCCACACAGCCATTCCTTAGTGACCTCAGCTTTACTCAAATTTCTGTGAGTTGTGATATACAATGGGTTTGAAACTTGAGAGTTTCAGATTTTCCTGCTATAGCCCATTTACAGAACTGGAGATAAAGCTGTGTTACCTACCTTTCTCCCAAGGCATCTGGCATCAGCTACTTGGGTCTCAGTGGAACTTACCCATGCCGATGCTATCTTGGGTTTTAGTCATCAGGCCTAACAGGACTAATCCCATTAGGTAGATGTGTGGATAAGCTGTTTTCTTCCTTGGGGACCCCATAAAAATTCTTGAAATTTAGTCTTAAACTTCCTAACTATTGTTAATGTGTTTAATGTAATAGGACCTTCAAATTATCATATCATCTGCTTACATGTTGTGCCTTCCCCTCTCTCCCAAGCAGATCATAATCTCTCTTGAGGGCAGAAAGCTAATTTTTATTCTGTCTTTAGACTTCCAGGACCTCATGTAGTACTTTACAGGGGTAGGTGCTTACTACAAAGCTCACTCTATAGGACTGGATTGAATTAAGGGAAGAATGTCCTAAAAGGAGCAGCTACAAAATAACCTAGTTTTTATAGATGTTTGTTTTTTTTATATTATTACTCTTCTTCATATAGTAATAATTATATCTCTAAATCACTTCTCTCTTTTAATTCTAAGAAATCTCAAAGGTCACTCACATTATTAAATGCTTTAATTGACATTACAGAATTTTAAAAATAATGATAAACAAGTATGATGCCAAATCTTGGCCAAGACCATGTCAACTACATTTTTGGCCATCTTTGCCAATGACATTGGGGAGATGTGACATTTGTTACCAACGAACATCCTACCTAAACTGGATCCTTGTTATCGGATCTGATGTTTCCAAGCATATGTTATAGCATATGCATCCAGTTCCTGGGCTGCATTTTTCCTGATTTCTAAGTGATAGGTTTTGCCTTCAGGGATACAACAATGCATTAAGAGGAATCAAAACAGCTTACTCAGCAAAATCCTAATGAGATACGGTCTAAGGCAGTCACAGGTTAGAAGATGAAGAGAGTGAATTCAAAGGAATATGGACAGTGCTTTTTTTAATTGGGATTTCCTCTCTGCCCATCCCCTCCACAGCATCACGGGCACCATCTTTAATGAGAAAGGCCTGACGCCCCCTTCCCCTTTGCTTTTCCATGACCCCTATTCTACTCAGCTGCTTCTGATTATTAAGGGGCAGTTCAGGCCTTGGGGTACATACTTCAAAGGCCTTTTTCCAGTTCTCCTCCTTGATGTACTTGATGGTCTCAGCACACTGTTCCTGGAAGTATTTTCTCTGCTTCTCATCTAACAAACCGATATGGTACAGGAATGCTGGGTAGCCTGCTATAATCTGATGCAGCAGACAGACAACACCAAATTAAAAAAAAAAAGGAAAGGGGGGAGAGGATATCGAGTGAAATATCTTTTCTCTACACCAGATAAATTGGCACCATCAATTCAGAATAACAATTTAAATAACACATACACATTTACTCGAGCAACTTAATGTCATGAAACATTTGGCAAAAATTAAAGATGTAAAGGTATTAGAGAGTCAACAGGAAAATATTAATTCCTTTTATCAAGTTAGCACTGTAACTTCACAAAGCATTCCATCTAATTAAAGAGGATTTCCTTCCTATTGAGGCACAATAGAAGGGGGCAGGGGAAGGAAAAGGCAAAACCTACTGTTTCTGGATCCGAAAAGCCATCGCCAATGGCAACCCCTTTCAAGTTGATCTTGGCCTTGGCTGTGGGATTGAGGAGATGGATGTAATAGGCAATCGCAGGCACATACTTCCCGGCATAAGACTAAAGAGAATGGGTATTACAACGGAAGGCATAGTTAGAAATGCTGGCAATCTAACAAAGAAGATAGGGCAAATAATGAGAATATTAATGAAGAATTGGCTTTTCCATATCTCATAAACTGAAGTGCTCTTTTTTTTTAAACTTCTCGTAAGAAGTTCTGTCTTATCCCTAGAAGATAAACTTCTAGAGGGCAGGAGTCATTTCCTTTTTTACCTTTGTTTCTCTAGCATCTAGCACAAAGCCTGGGGTTCTGACAAAATGCTTGCCAATTGATTATTTTAGAATTGGGGATTCTAAATGGAAGGAAGCCTGGAGATCATTGAGACCAGCACTTATTTTACAGATGAGGGGAAATGAAGCCTACAGATGTTGGAGATAAGTTCAAGAGAATTTACAGGCAAGATCAGGACTAACTTCTGTATTTCTGTTTTCCACTACCCCTTTTGAGTCCCATAAATAATCAATACCTAGGGAAAGATATCAATTCAAGTCTCCATAAATGTTTGGTAAAAAAATGAACATTCAAATTTCCTTTCAGAATTAACAACATAAAACCATTCAACTCTAATTTTCTGACCAACTGGATTTTTCTTCATTAAACTCCAGAAAGTCTTATCTCAATGTCAGTCAACTAATAAATAGGGACATCAATTAGATCTGTGATTTCACTGGTGAAATAGATCTCCCCGTGAGGAGACTTCCTTCACCAATGCAGTTTGGCACATTCTCTGAAAGCCAGAGAGAGCTGTCTAGAAAAGCAGTGTAGAGTAGAAAGCCAGACTTGAGTTCAAATCCTGTCTCTGACAAATATTAACTGGGACACTGGACTTTAACCATTCAGTGCTCCAGTCAACTCTTTAAGACAAGAAGGTGCCAGTCTAAATTAGAAGAGGAAGTTTGCTCACTCAGGAGTTTTTGATATTAATAATTTGTAGGGTCCAATCTCTTATCACTAACATAGCAACCTCTTCAACTTGGGCCTTCTCTCATCAGACAACAGACATACAATGCATCATGAGCCCTGGCCAGGGCTAGAGAGGGAGAGAAGAGGAGTAAAGGTAAGTGATTTACATACAGGCCAAATCGAATTTCTCAGCAGGGTATCACATAAACCAACCAGTCACAGACAAGCGAGAAGAGAAAAGCAATGACTCAGATCTAATGATTCTGTCTAATATAACAGTCACAGTCAGGAAGGTGATTAAAAAGAGTTTACCTGGTGATTCAGACATGCTTTACAAACCTTTAAGTGTGACGGAAATCATCCTTTGTTATGTCAATATTTGCCAAATACTTTCCACCCTCCTTTCTATGTAATCATATACCTTTCATGCTCTCTTTTAATGTGAAAAATTCTCCATCACTGCTCTTTATTAATCTGAGTGGGCTGAGGAAAAATGAACAAGATGCCAATAATTACTTTATCTAATGTCCAGACTTGGCCCCAAAGAAGAATTAGGAAAAGTCTTAATCTCTATCTTGCCCTTGAATCCAGTTGGCTCCAGAGTAGAAAGTGAGAATGGTGACTTTGCACAGCCTCCCCCTCACTTCAATTCAATTCACTTGCAAGTCAAGGCAACAACTTCCAGAAGTCATCCTCCTTTTGAAGGACAAAAGACAAATGACAAGAAGACCAAGAGGTGGAGGATCAGAAGGTTGGAGCAGTGATGCGTTTGAAAAGTAAAGTAAAAGCAATATAAAAAACAGAATTTAATTAAAAATATACATCCATTTGGCATGGAACTGTCTTTGACTTTCTATCATTGGGTGGTGAATTTGGAATCACATGATCTGAGTTCAAATCCTAGGTGTGATATTTACTAATTGTGTGATTTTGGAAAAGTCAGGTCCCTTCTCAGATCCTTAATTTCTTCATCTGCAAAATGGGGATAATAATACTTACACTATCTTCACTACTTTTTTTAAGAAGTAGGTTACTATACAAAACTACCCTTGCATACAGAAGGTATTTAATAAATGCTGAATGAATGAACAATATCCTCTTAGCATTTGCCCAGGGTGTGGGGAGAGAGGCCAGATTTCAAACTTTGCCCTTAACAAAAACAAACCAAAGCAAAACTTCCCTCTAAATCACAACTAGGAATCCAGATGAATTCTCCTTATTCCTTCACTAATGAATTATTGGAGCTCCGATAATATGGCCAGCAGCTGTCCAAGGAAAACCGTGAACTTGGTAACTTAACATCAACCAGCTGATGGGTCTTTGGGTATTTAAGCATCAAAGCCACTGTCAAGGGGATGTTGAGAAGTGTGACTGACTAGAAAGCAGAAGCTGGGACCTAAGTCTGGAAGCTAGCATCCTGTCCAAGGCAGGGACAGAGAAGGAAACCGAGGACCAGAGAGAAAGAGAGATGACAAATATTAAAGGTAGAACTTGGATTCAGATCCTGAATTCAAATCCAATGCTCTCCATGGTACCACACTGGTTTCTAGAGCACGATTCTGCTGAGATATTTGGCTAGGTAAGTGAACTTATTCACCTCAAGAAACCAAGTAAATTTAATCAGTCACCAACCTGAGTTCTAGGCTACTACTAACAAAAAGATCACAATGAATTCACCATCCATCAATAAACATTTATTAAGCACCTACATGCCAGACACTATTCTAGGTGTAGGGACATTGGGGAAGAAGAAACAAAGAGAACCATCTCTAATTCAACTTCACTTAGACTAGTTAGTTCCATCTTTCTTTTTGGAGGACCAATATTAATACTATGACAAGAAATAACACAGCTTCAAATTAGAGAAACCAACCTAAGAATTAGTAATAGGATCCCAAAGCCCAAGTCATTATTTCATATTGGGTCCCTGCCCCCTCAGTCCAAATTCCATATTTTAAAAGACAGGGCTTCATCTCATTGTTTTGCTATCACTGTGAGACACTCTATGTTGTCTGGAATGGCCCAACAGTAATGGAAGTCATGTTAACAGCATACTGAACTTGTAAAAATATTCTTGAGAGGATGTAATGCCCTGTTAATTATCCAGATGTGAAAAGGCACAATGAAAATGGACTTAAAGAAACTTGTAATTATGGGCACTGTCTGACTCTCCTGTCTTACATGTTTCAACAAAATCCATGTCAAGCTTATTAGCCCCCCGCCACTCTGGTGCTTTTTGAGAAGAGTTGGTTTCTTGTCTGGAGTCAAGATTGAAACAACCCCCTCCAGGAAAAAAAAGAAAGAAAGGAAAAAAAACCCCAACAGTGTCAAAGAATAAGACTATAATGGAAGCAGTCTCCTCTTACAGGAATTTCACATATGTTAGCAGTTATTCCAAGTCTGCTATATTTCTTAGTGAGGTTTAGAAGGGGGGAAAAAAATAAGGGAGAAACGGATACAATTACCTTCCTCCTACATTCTCATCCTTTCTCATTAGATTTCATAAGGTAGGGGATTCACTGCCCAGTCCCACATCCCTGAACGGAGGAGACGCCCATGTGAGTACTGCATGTACATTGTCATGAAGCTGGTGCAAAAGGGAGATTCTGCCTTGGAGCTGGGATGAAGGCATGATACAAATTCTCAGGGCCAATGGGTTGGGCCCTAAGAATAAGGAATATGGTCCATTGTTTTGCTTGTCCAGAGGCTGCTGTGAATTTTTACTGAAATGGAACTGAAGGAGCTTGGAAGAGTTCACCAGGGGCAACACCCTCTTTCAAACCCATTCCCCTTGCCTCCCCCACCAAACCACCCAATTTCCCCAGGAGGAGTTACAATGAGAAACCCCACTGGGCTAAGGTCACACTAATCTCACTCCCACTTTGGGCAGGACCAAGCCTGCTGAGCTATAAGCTTTGATGGGGTCACCCCAAGAGCTGAGGAAGAGGGAGGGCAAATGAATTGACCCATATATATTACAAAGCTTCCCTAAAGACTCCCTCATTCCAAACAAACTTGGAGAGAGGGCAGGGGTCCCTAAAAATTGATGATGAACCTCAGCAGGATTTAAAAAAAAACCAACAAAACCCTTCATTGATGTGACTAGCACAAGATGTAGCAACTAAGATGAGATCAGGAATGGCGGGCTCCCCAACTTCACTCAGTCTTCCCGGTCCCCTCCAGGGAGAGGAGAGGTGTGATGTTCCAGTCTCAAAAATTAATGAATGAGGAAATCTAGATCCTCCATGTTGTGGTCAATTCCACTACTTCCTAGACATTTTTAGACCATGTGTCATGTAATTTGAAGACCACACTGTAGTAATTTGGGGGGGCAGAGGAGGGCTCAGAACAGACTTTGCCTTTACCTAAAACTCTCCTGTTTCTTTTGCCCTGGAAAAGAACAAAAGGAGATCAACGGGACTCAGCATATGGAAAAAAGCCTCTTGTTCCCTAGCCAACTTTCTTGCTGTTTAGGCTGGCTGGAGAGTAAGAACTCTCCTCTCAATGGAGAGCATTCTGGTGATTTTTTCATGCATTTGGTTGAGAGTCTTTCTCTGGCAGAAGTGATTAGTGCTGCCCCATCACCTGTACTTCACATATCCTTGATAAAATGCTATTAGTGTCCCCCATGAAACTAAGGGAAACAATCCACAGAAGTGGCCACTAATCTCATTTTACAGGATGAGGACTCCTGCCAATCCCAAGCTGTTTCCACTAGGCCATCATTTTGGCTACCAGGAATTCACAAGAAACAATGGATATGAAAGGAAGACATGGGGAAAATAATTTGCATACGCTGTGACTATAAAATGCAAATGGAATGGACAACAGACGAAACCAAACCCTACCGACCAAACCTGACCCCCCAAAAGGGAAGATTACATTCACTGCCCACTTCTTCGAAGATGTGAGTGGCTACAACTGTGTAGTAGTATATGCATTATCTAACTTGGTTCATATTTTGATTAGTTTTCCTAAAATGTTTTTTTAAAATTATTCTGTTTTATTCTCTGATAAGGGATAGGTAGAGAAAGGAGATGATTTAGGAAATGAAGGCACTATAGAAACAAAAGAGAGCAATTTTTTAAAAGTGACATGCTCCCAGTGATTACATATGGCTGCAAATCAGACTCCCAAAACCCTGAAATTTCAGGCGAATCAAGGGGTGGCGAAGAGAGGAGTCATGAAGACCAACAAATGTCGGTAGTTGGTTCATGGTAATCTTGTACACAAAAAGAGGGAACTAGAAAATGGGACAGGCTGATCATAGAGCAAAGAAGGAAAGGATACAGGATGGGGCCATGGCAAGGGAAAATAAAATTGGAATGCCTTTTGTTGGGCAGGCCCTCTGAGGAAGAGCTACAGATATTACTGACATGAGTCAAGTGAGCTAAGAAGGCACTGTAGGTGACAATCATCCCCAAAGGACCAGGGACCCATGACAATTCATGAGACCATGGGGTCCCTGAGAGCTGAAGTGAAATTTATTAGCAAGAAGCTGAACCCCTGCCATGTTTTAACCTCAACACTCCCACATCTAGATGGGCTCCTCTTTCTTCAAGTATTTTGCTAAGACAGAATAATTTACTCCAGGAAAAGTTTAAGGAATCTAACTGCTTACTCATACTGAACTCACATTAAAAAGAGAGGCAGTTGATATATATTTAAGAATTAATAAGAATAATAATGTTTACTCTGTGCTAGACAATGTATTAAGCTCTTTAAAATTATTATCTCATTTGATCCTCATAACAATTCTGGCAGGCAGGTGCTATTTTTATTCGCATTTTACAGATGAGGCAAATAGAAATTAAGTGACTTGCCCAGGATCACACAGTTAGAAAATATCTGAGGCCAAATTTGAACTCAGGTGTTTCTAACTCTAGTGATGCTACTTTTCAAAATGTCAGGATCTAGTAAATGCTGGTTAAATTTGAATGATTTAATTTGGAATGAAGCTCACCTTTCTCTTTGAATGAAGGATGAAAGAGGTGTGGCTAGATAGTTTATCTGAAAAGGTTCTGAGAGTCTTTTTATCTTACAAACCCAATATGAATTAAATGTATGGAATTTCCAGTGAGGAAACTTCCTCCACCAATGCAGATCAACATTTGCTCTGCAACTCTTTTTTTTTTTTTTTTTTAGGTTTTTGCAAGGCAAATAGGGTTAAGTGGCTTGCCCAAGGCCACACAGCTAGGTACTAGGCCACCTAGCCACCCCTACTCTGCAACTCTTAAAGAATTGATTAGGGGTAGAGTGGTTAAGTGACCCATCCAGGGTCACAAAGCTAGCATCTGGACACATTTTAGGAAAGTAATTTATATGCTAAAGAGCAGCCCCAGAAAGAAAACCAGGGCTGTGAAGGCCTTCCTTGCCTCTCATTCTCTACCCCCCACCCCCCAAATCCTTCCCTAGTGCACAAAATCATTCTCTTAAATTCCTTGTTTAAAACTTATGTATCCTATGTGTTTCTTCCTCTCTCAGTCCTCATAGCCAAACCATTGTCTAGACCTATTTCCATCATTAAAATGTGAATTAATTTATACATCCATATCCATTGTGTATGTATCTATATCTATATCATCTATATCTATACACACACACACACACATATATATATATATATATATATATATATATTTACCTGCCAAACTGTTTTTAAGCAAAGTCTACAGGAGCACACTTTGTGAATATATTCTTTCTTCCCTATTCAAGGGACTTCTTCCATTCTCCCCTTTTCAGCTGTCCTTCCCTCTTTAGAATGTAAATTCCTCAAGGGCAGGGATTGCCTTTCTTTCTACTTGGAGTTGTATTCCCAGCTCTTAGCACTGTAGGGACAGGTGGGAGCTGTTTCATAAATGACTTGATTAGACTTATCTCTGAAATTCTAATTCCAAAACTCCTTGAGGTTATACAGAATCACCCAAAAGTCTAAAACTGAGGCTTTACACATTGAATCAGGTTTACAACAGATTTGTGGAAGGTAATTTCAGGGATTCTAAGCAAGACCTCTGTCCTAAACCATCTGCCCTAGGACAAACATGGCCTGGTCCTCTCTGCACGATCCCTGCTGGAATGAAAAGACCAGTGGGATAATTATTATAAGCCACATTTCTCTTGACCAGTCCTTTCTTTTTTCAACCAGCCCAGTGAGGTGGGGAGGGAAAGTATTATTGACTTCATTTGAACAGATGAAGAAACTGAGGCCAGGAGAGCCAAAGGAACTTGCCCAAATCACATCATGAAGAAGCAAATTATCAATTACTTTGGGGTGGGCTTTGATTTAATCAGGGCAGAAAATGTATAGTTAGGAGATTCCTCATCAGCATGGTGTCTATCACTGGTATTTCTTTCACCTATTGTCTTAGAAAGATGTGGAGAGGAAGGAAAACAAGCTGGTGAAGAAATCCTATCATGCCTCTTACAGGCTGAAGGCAATGAAGCTCAAGTGGTCAACCCCCACATTATAATGACTGTCTTCCAGGATTTAAGTGACTTGCCCAGGGTCCCCCAGTCAGAGACAGATCTTGGATTCTGAGACCAGCTCTCTATTCACTATTATTCTATATTGTGTCTCAATCATCCTAATGGGTATTAATCTATCAAACTCTTTCAATCTGGTGAGTATTCTAAAAGAGGAGAACAGAATTAGTCAAATCAGGAAGCCTGTATCTCAGACATTGTGCTAAGTTCTCAGGATACACAGAAAAACAAAGAAAACTCCTGACCTCAAGGAGCTCACAATCTAATGGACTATCAACAAAGGTGTTTGCTGTTATTGAGCTGTTTTATTCAAGTCCAACTCTCTTGATCCCATATAGGGTTCTCTTGGCAAAGATATTGGAATCATTTGACATTTTCTTCTCTAGCTCATTTTGCAGATGAGGAAACGGAGATAAATAGGATGAAGTGACTCGCCCAGGATCACACAGTTAGTAAAGTGTTTGAGGCTGGATTTGAACTCTGGAAGGTGGTCTTCCTGACTCCAGAGCTGGTGCTCTATGCCCTGTGGTGACACCTCATGGTCAGTAGGCACTTGAATGCTTATCACCTGATGAATTGGTTGAGATCCAAGTGAATTGGACATGGAGAGGCCCATTAGGATGCTGTTAAGTGTTATAATAGACAGTGCTGAGTCTCAAGATAGGAAGCTCTGATTTCAAATCTGGCCTCAGACACTTAATAGCTGAATAGTCACTTCATTTCTCTGGAACTTTCTGAAAAGATTGAGATAACAATCTGCACCTACTTCCCAGGTTGCCGAGAGGATCAAATGTGATAATCTATGTAAAGCAAACTTGAAAGCTTTGTATACATGCTAAGTATTCTTAGAAATATCATCATCATTATGATTGTTATTTACAAGTTGAATGATGGTGCTTCTAAAATGCAGAGTTCCTAATTAAAATCACTATGTCTGAAATTAGTCCAATTTTTGTCTATTGTGCTACAGAATTGTACTCTGGCTGCAAAACTGCTTGTAAAGAATATTTGTCGCCTTGTGTGGACCAGAAGAATACACCCAGATTTAACCACAAGTCCTGCCATGAGCAGGATCTCTTCCCATGACTAAGGGATATGCCCACACCCAACTGTTCACAAAGCCCAGAATCAGGGACCCATGGTGACTCCCTTCTTCTCCCCATCACCTCCCTGTTGCCTGTGGCCCAGTCAGGGTCAACCTCTCCACCCCCCACCCCCCATGCTTCTGCCTTATGAGTTCAAACAACCAACCTGGTGCCTGGCTCAGACTGGCTCACACTTTTAAAGAAAGTTAATTATGGGAATTAAATACAGCTTGTTTTCCTTTTTTGAAGTCAGATTTTTCATGCCTGGAGGAGGGGTGATTTACCAGACACATTTGTCTCTCTTTAGAGAAAATTAATTCCAGTTGGTATTTGGGGCAGAAGGGAGGGGAGATGGAAGGGAGACAAAGATGTTTACTCATTCTCCTTCGAACAGCTTGAAAGCAGACGCTAATAAATTCTGGCTCTGAGCATCTCTGGCCAGTGAGGAATAGGAAGGCGATGTATATTTTGCTTCTCCTTTTGGTTTGTTTTCCCTTTTCTTAAAAAAGTTCTCCAGATATGAAACTTTCTGCTTATCTCCTTGTTAATGTGACTTTATTTGTCATAAAGATAAATCTTGGGACTCCAGAATTGTTGAGAGATTCCCCAAACTGAGAGGATAATGAGATGCACTGAGGCAGGGTAGACTGCTCATTCCCCTTCTCTAATTACATTAATACCCAGGTAGCATCTTTGCAAGACCCTTTGATAACATCTAACATAAGCTTTTCATTCTTTTGGCTAATATCACTGTTACCTCCCAATAACCCCTAATCTTCCAGAGAACTAACTCTTGTAGCAAAGACAATAAAGTAAAACAAACACCAGTCAAGCTGGATGGTGCATACAGATTTCCTTCCCTATAGTTGATCACCTCTCTACTGAAAGGATCATATTTGGAAGAGACCCTAATACTTGTCTACACCACAATTATCAAACTCAAGGTGTCCACAAAAGGAACACGGTTCAAATCAGATTTAAATGTAATTTGGAAATGCTTAACATAAATAAATAAAAATACAATATGACCTAGATGATGTTAATTTGTGTTTTTTAAGTCAAAATGCAGCTGTTTCTATTTGAGTTTGCCACTTCTGCTGTACATGAATCCCCCTATTTTAATGATTAAAAAACCAAACCCAGAGATTTGCCCAGGGTCACACAGTGTTTTTACCACTACTCCTCAGGAATGAATGTTCAGGCCCCTCCATCATCAAATAATGAGACTATGATTTCTTTTCTCACAAAATCTATGATATTGGCACCCTAAGAGCCCCCAAAGGCCAAATGGGGACAAGACAACAATAGCATCACAGGCAAAAGCAGTTGATCTAAGAATACAGGAATGAGAGGTCAATAATTGCTTGGGACCTCTTTTTCTGTTTGAAATCAAAGACAAACAGAGAAGAACAGAAGCAGTGGGAGAGGAGCAGGTCCAGGATTGGAGAGGACCACAGGAATATAAGATGTGAGGTAGCAAGAAAGCTCATAGAATCCCCCAACAACTCTTCATTTTGTGAATGAGGAAACTGGAGTCCGGAGAGATTAGCACTCCCTGACTCCTGCATTCCATTTTCATCATTACTATTTATTCCCTTGGGAGAATATCACACACACTCTCTACAGTAGAATGTAATCTCTTTGAGGCCAGGAAGCATAACAGCATTTTTGCTTCTCTGTCATCAGCACTCTGGATAATGCCTTCTTTTCAAAGAGTGGACACTGAAGGGTTTTGAATTCAATTGAAGTGACTTGCCCAAAAGATCCAGAATTACCAATACAACTTGGTGCTTTTTTCCACTAACCAAATGACACTGAATTGGATGCTCATTTTGCTTCCACCAGGAACTACTTCTATGAATGCAACAGCTGTGTATCATTAGCAGTGGCCTCTACATGTGCTCAAGGGATGAACAAAGACAGTCCTAAGAGTGTAGGCCAAAAGGACTGGTGATGGCATCAGTGAAGTCTCTGGTATCAGACTCCTCAGCCCTTTGCTCCCTTTTCCCTGAAGTGTATATGGGTGGGTGGGTAGGGGGGAGAATAGGGAGTTATAAGGGTCCAAGTTCATTGGTGGTGTGTGAACCATGTTCCTTTGAAGATTTGGCATTGTCTACCCCAGAACAAAGGCAGCTAAGGAGCTGCTTCTCCATGTGTCCTGACTACAAGACCTTCTCTACACTCATTCCCCAGTTTGATCCCAAGAGAAAGGTGGCTATTGACTGGTGTCTCTGAAGAAGAATTCCATTACTCAGAACTAAGCAAGTGCCCATCAACTGGAGAATAGACCAGCAATTTATATTATATAGACATAATGAAAATGTCTGTGATAGAAGAAATGATAAAAGAGGATTTTAGGAAAACTTGAGAAGATTCATCTGAACTGATGCAGTGTGAATGATGGAGAACTAGGAGAAAAATTTATACAATTAACAATGTTGTAATGATAAATAATTTTAAAAGACTTAAGAACTCTGATCAGTACTCTGACCAACTACAGTTTTATTGGAGCTATGATGAAGAATGCTCTCCTGACAGAGAGATATTTATAGACTCAGCCAGCACCAGAATCTGTTTTGCTTGATTATGCTAATTTGTTAACAAAGGGTTTTTTTTTCTTTTTTCATTGAGGGAAAGAAAAAATTAACACTTGTTAATTGTTTTTTAATTGAAAAATAATATAATTAATTTTTTAGATCCACCCAATTTAAATATCTGACACTATTTCTTTTCTCATGAAGACTATCTAGAAAGGAGAAAATTGCTGATTTCCCCCACCCTCCCATAGGTGATCTTTTCTTACTAAATGAAGGCATGTAGTTCTTGTGAATATTAATCTTGGCAGTAGAAAATACAAAAAAAATTTTTTTTTAAGATTCTTTCCCACACACAGGAGGGAATTACATGCATAAAACCACCGTGCAGACAGAATAGACAAGCCAAAATTTCTGTCCAAGTCTGGGCAGTTGTGTGGAAAGTCCAATCGCCTCATTCAGAACTTGTCCATATCATTTGCAAGGCAGGGAATCTCCCACAAAGTAGATTGACCTTGGGTTGGTGTACAGACCCCAGCAGAGAAGGTAGCTAGATCCATACTGTGGACTGCCTCAAGCCACCATCCCAGGAGATCTTGCCACTAGATGACCAGGTCTGAATGGGTTGTTGCTTCCAGCCTTATCCCGACTTGGAACAAGACAGATGCACTTTGTAATAATGTGGAAGAATCATAAAACTCTTGCCAACTTTCTCTAACAGCTGAGATAATTGGACATTACAGAAACATGGACCACTGAAAAGCAGACAATTCCCCAGATTTCAAATGAATTTATATATGAGGCAGGGGTTACCTACCCAAACTGCTACTTCTTTCAATTCCATCAACAAGAGTTTATGACATTTAGTGAGTGGCCAGGAAGTGCAGTGTAACTAGGAGTCAGGAAGACCTGAGTTCAAATTCTTCCTCAGATACTCAGAAGCTGTATGATCCTGGACAATTCAACTAAACTTTTCTGCCTCAGTTTTCTCAACTGTAAAATGGGAATTATAATAGCACCTACCTCCAAGGGTAGTCCTCAGGATCAGATGGGATAGCATTTGTAAAGTGCTTGGCAAACATTAAAGATCTGTATAAATGCCAGCCACTGTGTGAGCCCTTTATAAATATTATCTCATTTAATCCTCTCAAGAGGGATATCAGGAAAGACCTCACAAAGGAAGACATCCACAAAATATACAAAATACATGTCAAATCACATAGTGGAGAGACTGAAGGTAAGGATGCTAAGAGACCTAAGGAAAGAGGAAGAGAAGACATGTGGGGATAGTGCGGGAAAAAGTAGGAGATGGGGATTGCATATGGGGTGGTGGTGGTGAGATTCTAGGATGCATGAGAAATGGGAAATAAGTCTGCAAAGATAGACTGACTTTCTCACTTCTCTGTCTGTCTGTCTCTGTCTCTCTCTGTGTCTCTCACTCTC
This sequence comes from Macrotis lagotis, assembly GCF_037893015.1. Classification (NCBI taxonomy): domain Eukaryota; kingdom Metazoa; phylum Chordata; class Mammalia; order Peramelemorphia; family Peramelidae; genus Macrotis; species Macrotis lagotis. The sequence continues at coordinate 18,681,721 of NC_133664.1, forward strand.
TCTGAGTCTCTCTCTCTGTCTCTTACTCTCTGTCTCTGTCTCTCTTTCTTTCTCTCTGTCTCTCTCCTCCTCTCTTTTTGTCTCTCTTCCTCTGTCTCTATCTCTCTCTCTCTCCCCATCTCTTTCTATAGCTGTCAATATCTCTGTGTCTTTTTCTCTCTCTCCCCTCTGTTTGTCTCTTTTCATCTGACTCTATCTCTCACACACAAAGACACTCTCTTTCTCCCCGTGCCTCTGTTACTCTTTCTTTCTATCTCTGTCTCTCTGTCTGCTATCTCTCTCTCCTTTCCTTCTCTCTCCCTATTTCTCTCCTTGGGAGAAGGAAGCCAGTCTTCCCTGAGTTTTCGTTTAAAGTGTCAATGTGGTTTTGTGGAATGAGCCTGGGTTGAAATTGGAGCTTCAACGCTTATTACCTGTGTGACTTTAACCTCCCTTACAGGTTTCTCATCTGTAAATGATGGGGGGGGGTCTACACAGCCTCTGAAGTTTCTTCCAGCTCTAGGCCCCTGGCCTTGCCATCATCCTGTGACCCCCCAACCTCAAACTTTCCCTAAACACAGCAAGTACTGACCTCAGCCTAGATTGTAGCTGCCCCTTGTGGGGAAGCCGGACTTTCACTCACCTCTCCAGTGGCATAGAAATCATTCTTCCTGTACTCTGGAAAGAGCTGGAAAAACTGTGTGAGTGCACTACAAGAGGAAAGAAAAATTACAATAGATTGAGTCCAGAATAAAATGAAACACCAGTTAGAGAAGCCCTCAATAATCCCTAACATTAAGTAAGTATCTTCCATGGGGAACGAAATGCTTATAGAAGGATATTCAAAATATACACAAAGTAAATACAAGGTAATTTCTGAAGGGAAGCACCCTCAAATTAAGGGGGGACTTGTGAGACCTGCAGAACAGTCAGGTATGAGAGAACCCTCAGGTAACTGAAGGCAAGGACCGTGCATGTCAAAACGTTGCCCTGAAGTCCTGTGTGGAAGTAGACAAATGCAATTCAACAAATATGGTGAATGGAGACCATTACATGCAAAGACTTCAGGGATATTGAGTGTTCCATAAATGCTCACTGGCTGACTGGCTTTCTGAGAAAAGGACAAGCAGATTAGCAATATCAGCAAAACCATTAACATGATTAAACACATCAATCAGTCAAAAAAGATTAAAGTATTAAGTATAAATTATTTTTAAAAGGGCAGGCAAAAGCAGCAAAAAAAAATAGAGTTTAGAACCGTCTTCAAATACTAACTGCATGATTCTGGGCATGTCACTTAATCTTTAAATATATCAAATATATTTAAATTTAAATATATTTAAAGTGCAGGCATAAGGGGCAACTAGGTGGTGCAGTGGATAGAGCACCAACCCTGGAGTCAGGAGTACCTAAGTTCAAATCCAGCCTCAGACACTTAGTAATTACCTAGCTGTGTGGCCTTGGACAAGTCACTTAACCCCATTGCCTTGCAAAAAAAACTAAATTTTTTTAAAAAAATTAAAAAAATAAAAATGCAGGCATAAAAGATATTCCCTTCACATGGTCAAAACGGGTGGACAGAGTTTTTATAGCCAATAATTTGACCAAAAATGCATATAAAATAAAATTCACTGGACTGAATAAACTAATATGAGGCAATCCTTGGATTTCTTCAGGACAACACTGATATGGAGGAAGGTTTTCCTCACATCAACCTGGAATTGCCTCTTTGCAAGTTCTATTCATTCATTGCTCCTGACTTTGACCTTTGGAAACAGACAAAACAAAGCAGCTAAAAACTGACCCTTCTGCTCATGTCTTCAGGTCACTAGGTCCTTGGGTCCACAAGCAGGTGAGGGGAAGATACAATCTTCAACCCCCCAATTCCAAAATGGAAAAAATTGGACTTGGACTCCAAAGAGTCCTAGATTCAAATCTTGCCCCTGTCACTGCTAGAGATGCAAGCATGGAAAGCATCTTGTCATCTCTAAAAATGAGAATAATAATCACATCTACTTCAGGAGTGTTAATAAAGGTCAAATGAGATAACAGATACAAAATGATTTGTAAACCTGAAAACACCCTAGAGCTTGCTCTGGCCCCCTTGGGAAGAAGGAAGTTCTTTATCCCAGCCCTTTGACTGATGAATGGAGAAGCCACCCATACCCTTCCTGGCTGAGGATCTTTGCCCATCTTAAACAGATCTTCCCATTCCAGAAACAGACCGTGAAAGTAAATATAGGAAAAACTGGGGAGCAGTCACAGCCTATGAGAAGGCCAGAACAGAACCACATATGTATATGAATGGAAAATATTCACAGGAACTTGAGAGCTGGAGGTCATTTGGGCCAAAGCCTTCATTTGTACAGATAAGGAAGGTCTAACTGAAAGTGGGGCCTAAAACACACCAGCCCTGATATTTCATGAAGATCAGACAAGGTAACCTAAGTCTGAAGTATTAGAGAAATATTGTTATTATTATCATTATTATTATTTTTATCTGGAGAAACTGGGGATATTTAGCCTAGGAAATGGAAGTCTGGTTGGGCAGATGGGCTGCTAGCTGTCTTCAAGCATCTGAAGAGCTGTGAAGAAGAGTTTTTGGTATGTTTTCAAAGGTCAAAATCAGGAGCAGTGAATGAATAGAACTTGGAAAACAGTTCCAGGTTGATGTGAAGAAAACCTTCCTTCCAATCAATGCTATCCCCAAACCCAGCAAGTTACCTGAGAGATGGTAAGTGGGTTTTTCTACTATGCTACCTGCAACTAGAGGTCAGATGGAGGTTTTGGGGGGTCACCCCTGGGTGAGCTGGCCTTGTGAAAGTCTTTCTCACAAAGGAGATTCTAGGATCTCCCAATACCAAGGGTCACAATGCCCTCAAAACTACAATGATCTTCCCAAACAACACAGACCAGAACAAACTACAAGAGTCATTTCCCTGATCCCCTGAAGGATGGCCAGAAACCCACAGTGGAGAAGTAGGAGGGAAAAAATGGTGTCAGGCCAGAGAGAACAACAATAAAAAAGGGGAGCCCTGAAGGACAATTACTCTATCTCCTAAAGACAAAGAAACTAACAAAAAAGTAAAAACAAGCACTCATTTATGGCTCTAAAAATGAGAGTTTGGTTTTTTGATAGAGGGTTGCTTTTTTTTTTCATCTCTAAATGACACAGCCTCTCTCAGTAGAGAAAAAATAAGGGGGGGCTTCAGATCTTGCTCCGTGCTGAGGTTCAAGAAGTGGGTGACCTCTCTGCTGAGATGAAAGCAAGGGAGCTGCTTCTGAGACCCAAGAAGGTGAAAGCTCAAAGGGCACCCAGGGGTGAGATGGAGATGGGTGATGACCTTCATCATGTGGGCCCCAGGGTCTTCCCTAGGCCACACCTGGGGTCCCTCTGGCTCCACTCACTCTCAGAGTGCGTTGACATTCATTTCTACTTATTGTGCTTGGAGTGATTACAGTTTGTAAACCGCCTACTGGCCACCTCCCTGTCTATCCCAAGCTAATAACTACTCTTCCTTTCTATTTTCCTGTTACCTGGCAGATAGTTAGGTTTAATATACTAAATCCCAGCAGAACTTTGTTGGTCAGTTTATGGATGGTTTTCTCCAAGAATCTGACTTGAGAGCTGCCACTAGAGAGTCTCTGAGGTCCCTCCCAGCAGGAAAATTCTCCTTTTCTAGGACAGAGGCTTTATTGAATGAATTCACTTGAGAAGGTAATCATGCCCTTGGAAAACGCATATAAAGGATTTTATGAGGTCAAGGGCATGGAGAATGGAAAAATGAAACAACCCAAAAGAAACCACTGCCAAGCTGCCTATGTTCTGTTGAATTAATATGATCAGACTTAGGGAAGAATCATAGAAAGGACTAGGAGGAAAATCAGAGGCCACCTAATCCACACCCCCCTAATTTTACAAAGGAGGAAACTAAGGCTCAGGGTAAGTGAAATAATTTGACCGAGACCGAACAGGTAGGTGGCAGAGCTGGGATTTGAATCCAGGCCTTTCTGACTCCAGATGAAGAACTCCCTCTACTGACTTGGAATTTTAACCAGTTTCTCTTATTACACATCCAATGTTCTTTGTATCTCAAGTACATGACATTAGGAACTCCTGAGATTCTTAATTTGGAATCTGATTTTCTAAACTATTACAAAATGGTTTCCTCCCTCCACTCACCAAGGCCCATTATATTCCATCTTGGTCTCACCCAACCTTGGGTCCTTGAAGGTGAGGGCAGAAAAGTCTGCGCTATGAAGGTCCCACCAAACGGAGTGGCTTTGAATAAGAGATTTTGTTCTTCTGGTGTCAAGTAAATATAGGAAGTCAGAAGACCTCATTCTGTGGGGGTAATTGTTACCCTTCTTTGGGTTTTCCGTCTTATCTTTAACTTCAAGGTCCCACCCAGCTCAAAATCACAGAAGATGCCGCACTGAGAAAACACCACTCCAAGGCTCAATCTCATTTATTCCAAACTACAACCTTTATATTGTTTGCCCTTGCTTTATTGAAGATGACAATGATGTCAGCAGGGTGCTATCTTGACTTGCAAGTGAATTGGATTTAAATGAGGCAAAGCTGTGCAAAGAGCTCAGAGTGCAAAGATTCTCTTCTGGAGCCATCTGGGTCCAGTGGCAGGACATAGGGCAGGACACTTTGTGATGGTCTGCATAACAATGATTAATGATATTTTGAAGCAATGGGTCTCAAATTACCAAAGAGATGCCACTTGGAATCATCTGAGAACACTGGAAAGCACCTGTCCCCTGACCTTTGGACACTCGGGTTTCCTGAGCTGAGTGTGTGAGAAGAACAGAGCCAGGTTAGCATGACCCCTCTCCCAAATCCTGGCTCTATCCTGGGTTGTTGCCCAGTGCCAATCAATCCTTTTTGTAAAAGGAATACAAACTAACTCCTGTTTCCATGCAAGGTAGACTAGTCTTTCCTTAGGAGATATTGAGGGCAGCTAGGTGGCACAGTGGATAGAGTATCAGCCCTGGAGTAAAGAGGACCTGAGTTCAAATCCAGCCTCAGACTAATTATCTAGCTGTGTGACCTTAGGCAAGTCACTTAACCCCATTGCCTTAAATAAATATTTTTTTTTAAAAAAAAGAGAGATATTGAGACCAGGCCTGGCTGGCTCTGGTGGCTAAAGGCTTAGGCTGCTCACCAAAGCAGGCACAAGGAGCTCTGGACCCTCATGGGCAATTCAGATGAGGGTGCTCTGCTTGGCTGAATCAATTCTTTTTATCATCAATGCCTATTCTTGTTGGATATTGCTATTGCTTAATAAACCATTTTATTAGTAAATTCAGTATAATATGATAAATTACTAGGGAAGGAGGGTGGGAGAAAAATTTGGAACAGAAAATTTTGTAAAAATGAATGATAACAATTGTCTTACATATAATTGGGGAAAATACTATTAAAATCTATAATAAATTTCCTTTACAGTAAACCTTTTATCTGTTGAATGACCAATGGTTGTTTCAATTTGTTCCAAAATCCATCCTAAATTATCAGGGGATTGTTCCCTAGTTAGGTCTAATCCAAAACACCTTGGTCCTCTGTGGCACTTAGAAGGGAGCTAATTTGCTATCACCAAGATTACCTCTCCCTGAAACCCTTGGAAAGCTAAGGGAATTCCCATGATCCTTTCAGTCATTATTCCCCTCCACCACCATCAGGCAAAATCCAACAAAAGCAGGTGATTTCATTTTGCTAATGAGGAAAAAGCAATAGAGAAAAGGATGATTTCACTGGTATGTGGAATCTATACCCCCTCCTCCCAAATTCAGGCTGGCAACTGGTGATCTTGAAGGCTGCCACTGCTGGAGTGTGACAGAGACAGGACTTGAACCCAAGGCCCTGCTTGAAGGATGCCTCTCCATCCCCTCTGCCTGCCCTGAAGATGGGTAAGGACTATCTCTTGGCTATCTCTGACTCCCTAGTAACCAGCATATCACCTAACACAAATGCTTATTGGTTTAAATTTGAAATGGTATATCCATGCATTATTTATTTTTTGTTTTTATATATTTATTTGTTTGTTTGTTTATTTAATATTATTACAATAATCTTATGCGAGAGTAATCATAAATCCCCCTCCCTCCCAAAAAGATGAGAAACCTCAAGAATAGTGAGAGAGAAAAGTGTACTTCAGTCTATGTTCAGATCCCAATGGCTCTGTTTCTGGGGTGATTGCCTTCCCCATCATAGCCACCAGAGAAGTTTCCAAATTTCTATTGATTATCTTTTTACAGCATGTTTCTTTCTGAATATATTTCTTTCTCCCTCTCCTGTTCAGGGAATTATCCCCATAACAAAGAATTCAAAAAGAATGAGGAAAAAGAAATTAATACAGAAACACAAATCAAGACATCGACTAACTGTGTATACATTGATCCACACCCAGAGTCCCCCATATCCCCAAACAAAGGAGGGTGGTGCACTCTCCTCTTCTCTGGGGCATGAGAACATTCATGCACTATGAGAGTTCAAGAAAATGAACTTTACCAGCAGAGAAAGCTGACTCCCAAAGGAGGAGAAAATGTGAAAGGGAGTTGGGGGGGGGGGGCGCCTCAACTCTCAGACCTTCCTGCCAAGCAACTGGTGAGGTTCGGCTCTATCATCCTGCCGCCAACACTCATCTGGATGGGTGGAGAAAAGAGGAGGACACAATCACACACTCAACTCACACTCCCCCCTCCCACACCTACACGGGCTCACACACACACACACACACACACACACACATCACCCAACACTCCCACATCACACAGATACAGACATTCACAACTCTCACAGCCCAACTTGTTCACATGCATTTTCCTACTCATTCACATATCCAAATACATTCCTATTTACACTCACGCACATACAGATTCACACACTCTACACACATCCTCACAGTTATTCACACCCTCATGTACTTGCTTGTTCATATATATATATGTATATATATATACATATATATATATATATGCATATTTTTAAGATTTTGCAAGGCAAATGGGGTTAAGTGGCTTGCCCAAGGCCACACAGCTAGGTGATTATTAAGTGTCTGAGACCGGATTTGAACCCAAGTACTCCTGACTCCAGGGCTGGTGCTTTATCCACTACACCACCTAGCCACCCCTCACATATATTTTCACACTCATTCACACTTTACACACATTTCTGCAATCATCCACATATCCACATTCACACATATATAGAAACACACATGCATATTTACACATCACACATAGTCTCATATTTGTTCACATATACACCCTCACATACCTACTTGTTCTCATACATTTTACCTTCATTTATACTTCATAGACATTTTCACATTCATTCACAAACATATATACACACATAGTCACACATGTTCACATTCATTCACATACACAGTTACACACAATCACATATACACACTTATACACCCTCATATACATAGTTATTCACATAAATTTTCACACTCATTCACATGAAAACATTCACATACATTCACATGCATTCACATCTACACACTCACACACGCATGCATGTTCACACGTATCACACACATCCTCATACGTTCTCACATTTGTTCACATACATGTCTGTTCACATGAATTTTAATACCCATTCACATGAAATCACATCTACACACTCACACATGCATGCATGTTCACACATACCACACACATCCTCACATTTCTTCACATTCACACATTTTCACACTTGCTCACATACACAAATTCACACACTCATTCCCTGACAAACTTCTACATTTGCACACATGCTCAATCTCACACACACACATATACACACACAATATGAAAGCTATAAAGCAGCCAGCTGAAATTGGTTTTCTGCACCCCCCTTTGATTAGCGGTCTTCCTGTGCTAGGAGCCTGAAGGGAAAGGAACTGAAAACAGCCATAAACAATGGAGGCTTTGAACTTCAGTTTCTTTCCATGCCACGCGAGAAGAGAGGGACCACATGGCGGCAGTAAATATCCCCAGTGAGGGTCAGCTGCGATTTTAGAAAAGGGGTGGGAGAGGAAGAGAGCAAGACAGTGATGGGCTTTCAGGGCTCTAACTTGCAGGGGATGAATTGATTTCCTTCATCTAACTCTCCCTGTGTTTGCTGGCCAATGAAGATGGGTCTCAATTGAGGGCATCAAAGAGTCGTCTGCATGCTGCATGAGATGGCAGAGCACACAGTCACCTCCTCACCTGTGTGCAGAGGATGCCCTGCGGGAGGCTGTACACCTGGGAGGGCAGGTCCTTTATTTCTGCCCAGGGAAGACAGAGCTGGCAAAGGGAACAGAGAAGGACAGATGGACCCCTTGGCAAGGACATGGTCTCTCTGCTTCCCTGACCTCCCCAGGGTGAAAGTAGAGGACGGGGATTCTAGACACTCTCCAGGAAGGAAGGGATGTCCGTTAAGAACCTCACTTTGAGAGTCACCCAGAATAGGACTAGGATCAGCGGTTACACTTCCTCCCTGAGCAAGCTGAGATTGGTTACTGGCTCACACATAGAAGCTGGGAAAAGGGGAGCCAAGGTCTTTTGTCTTTTCTAACCAGGGAACCAGGGCCACCTGCCTTGAATAGCCAGAAAAGAAGATGGCAGAAGCTTCTGATGGAGGCCTATCCTCTGGGGCGGAGGAGAAGAAGGCCCAAGTTCGAGCTCGGCCAAAGGCAAAGAAAAGCCCCAGCCCCCTCTTTTTGGGCTGATCCCACCAGCTCTGCCAATCTAGGAACCTACCATTCTGCTCAGGGCCACTGGCAGCTTTGGGATCTGCCTCACACAAAGCAAAGCAAATTTTTGGACATTAATATTGAATTTTCCAACAAATATTCTGAATAAATTCCCGTCTTTCTCTTTAAGTGTAATTTCTGGGCTAAAAAGAATGCCAGATCTGAAGTCAGAGGACTGAGTTCAAATTCTAATGCTACCTCTGACTACCTGTGTGGCCTTGGATAAATTACTTAACCTGTCTGGGCTTTAAACGTCCTTATCGGTAAAACAAAAAGGCTGGCCCAAATGGTCTCCAAGGTCCTTCCAGATATCCACAAGGGATCTATGTGAGCTTCCTGAATAAGAAGATGCTAGGAAGATGCACTGTAAATGTGAGAGGGGAGCACACAAGCTGACTGTAAATGTTTTGATGATGCAGAATCAAGTCAATAGAACCATGAGAAGATTCACCATTCTGACCACCACAAAAACATAGCAAAAAACCCAAAGTTTAATGTTGCATAGTTACACTGACTGAGATTGGCCTTGGAGAAGAATGGAGAAAATGGATCCAGTATCCTTCTATTTTATAGAGACGGGGGAATTATGGGTATGATATGTCAGACATGGAAAATGTGTCTGTTCATTTTCTTGAACTGCTTTTATTTCTCCTTTTTTTCTCTTTTCCTCTCTTATTACAAGGGATCATTTGATGGATAAGGGAAAGGGGAGACAGCTCCAGAAAGGAATGAAATATAAAAACATAAGCTGTCAATGAAAGTGAGACTTTTAAAAAGATGAACTATTTTGAGAAAGGAGTGATTTGGTGCAGTGAACAGAGAGAGCTAGCCCCCAAACCAGGGAGGGCTGTGTGACCCTGAGCAAAGACCTGGTGTTCCAGGCTCCCCTAGCTGGTGATTTGGCACACTCAGATCCAAGTCACTTGCATGCCATGGCATCACATCCCTGATGTTGTGGTCCTTTTTGAGAATGGACGACAAACAACAATAAACTTATTGAGAAGGTATTTCCCCCATTGGTGGACAGAATTTCCTCACATGGAAGTTCACTAGACCAGTGAAATCACAAAGCCAGTCTCTGTCTCTTATAGACAGCATGACTTACCTAAGTGAAAAGACTTAGGTAGGGGTGTAGGGGATAGAAGACTGGACCTGGAGTCAGGAAGATCTGAGTTTGAATCCTGCCTCAGATACTGGCTAGCTGGGTGACCCTGGTAAGTCACTTAATTTCTGCCTACCTCTGTTTCTTCATCTGTAAAAATGGAGGGTAATGTGTTGTTGTGATTATAAAATGAGATAACATTTGTAAAGGGCTTTGCAAAATTCATATATATATTATATCATCGATAATAAAATATATTAACATATAATATGATATTAATGTATATATGCATATCTAATGCTAAACAAATGCCAGCTATTAACTAGAAAGGCAAGTTTAAATCTTGCCTCTGATATTTGCTAGCTCTGTGACCAGTGGCAAGTCACTTAACTTCACTGAGCCTCAGTTTTCTCATCTGTAAAATGAGAATATGTGGAATACTTTATCTCTCAGGGTTGGTGAGATAATCTATTTAAAATGCTTTCCAAATATAACAATCCTTTTTTCTCAACTCACTTTTTCTACAGAACAAACTTTTTACTTCTTAATGAATTAGTATTCGATGGGGCCTCTAGAGTACATGATATTGGAGATATGAAGACAGAAGAGAATTCTAGTCTTGAGGGGTTTATGTCCTATTGAGAAGACAGACAAGCCATACTAATAATCTGAAAGGCTGGTCTGAGAATTCTCTGATGATCAGCTAAGACAAGAAGGAAAGTAGTGACTGAAGGTTGCAGTCTAGAAAAAGAGAGAAAGAAAAGCCCAGAATGCTGTGCTGTACCAGCCAATGGTGGAGATGAATAAAAACAGAAGCTGAGGACCATGGGGTTACAACTAATCTAAGCTTCTCTCATCTGAAGTGGAGCTGACTCTGCCCAAAGGAGGGGTCCCAGAGGCCATAGAGGAGGATGGGCAGTAGCTGAGCCCAGAAGACACCTCAAGGCTCCCAGACGAGTGAGACCTTCCTCCATCCCTCTGGTCAGACCTGCTTGCATGTCTCTGGTCAGAACTTCCTCCATCCCTCTGGTCAGACCTGCCTCCATCCCCCTGGTCAGACCTGCCTGCATGTCTCTGGTCAGACCTTCCTCTATCCCTCTGGCAACCTCCTGAGCATCTGGCTGAAAGCCTTGAAAGGGATCACTTTTTAACACGTTCTGCCATGCTCCCTACAGCTTCTTAGGAGATGTCCCCCAGGCTCAAGTGAAGGTTTAAGATTTCATTTCCTCTTGTTACTCTATCATCCAAAAGGTTCATCAATCATAGGTGCCTTTTTCCCCCCAGAACAAATTGTAATATGATGAAAGAAAAATACAGAAAAGGGAACCATGGATAGATTTTTGGAATTCTTTGTGTCAGTATACTTTCAGATGGAGACTGGCCTACCTCTCTGTCATCTAGCAAGAACATCTCCAGATGTTGCTACAGAGGCATCAGTCAACTTCAGTTTGGGGGAACTGTCACAGCTACCATGAAGGATGTGACAATCTGGAAGCCCATCTTAACTGGGTCAGTTCCCTGGAGACCACTCTCTGCTGCCTTGCTCTCCACTTTTTCCATCCCCCTCTCTTCCTACCTCTGCCCTGGGCCCCCAGGGATGCCGAATTCTATTTGAAATTCCTGGCTTCCTTCCAGACTCCAGCATCCCCTTCAACAGGAGGCTTTTCATAGGGTAGTTCCCCCCCTCCCAGATGCTGCACCTTCTGAAGTGACTCTGGGTCTTCCATGAAGGTGATATGTCCACATTTATCTATGTGCTTGTCATTTCCTTTTTTAGAATGTCAACCTCTTGAGGGCAATTCTTCCTTGTATCTCAAACTTTTAACATTTAAAAATTTTTATTTATTTAAGACAATGGGGTTAAGTGACTTGCCCAAGGTCACACACAGCTAGGTAATTATTGTATTCCAAATACTTAACCAGATGTCTGGCATCATGCTTCATTGACTAATCTATTATTGAACTGCTCTTCATATTAAACCTTTTCTTCCTCTTGGAAATCATATATGTTTATATGTGTACAAACGCATACATATGTTTGTACATGTGGATATAGAGATATATAGATATCCATAAACATATGTGTGAAGATATATAGAACATTTAGAATATAATATGTGATTTCTATATAAGCAGACACACATATAGATAGATGATAGATAGAGAGAGAGAGAGAGAGAGAGAGATCTTGTGCTTCATTTTTTCTGGGCATTTTGTTTCCTACCCCCAGTAGAATAGAAACACCTTGAGGGCAGGAGTTGTTTCCACCTAACAGAGGGTCTGGCACATAGTAAGAACTTAACATTGCTCATCACAATGAACTATTGGAAAGCAGGGAAAGGGAAGGCCAAGGGCAAAGGGCATTTTACCTGTACAAGTCTCTTCCTACATCATCTTCATTGGTTGCAAATCCTCTGGGATCATCAGTAAAGCTGAAGCCAGTGCCAGTCTAGAGGGAAAAGAAGAAGCAAAAATTCTGAGAAACAGCCAGTCCCAGACACTGCAGCACTGGGTTCACTCTGAAAAACGCCAGAAGAGCCCAATTCCAAAGACTTTGAGTACCAGCATGATGGGGGAGGGGAGGGAGGAGAAGAAGGAGGATGGGTGGGGTGGATGATGGAAAGGAGGAAGAAGAAGAGGAGGTGTGAAAGGAGGAGGAGGAGGAAGAGGAGGGGAAGATGGAAGAGGGAGCAGAGAAGGAGGACAGAGGAGGAGGAGGGAGAGGAGAATGGTAGAGGAGGAAGACTGAGGAAAAGGTGGAGAAGGGCAATAATGGAAGATGGAGGAAGAAGAGGAAAAGGAAGAGGAAGAGGAGGAAGTGGAAAAAGAGGATGATGGAGGAGAGAAGGGAGAGAAAATGTGTATGGCATTTTATGACATATAGACTTTATTGATCTATATCATTCAATAAACAAAACAAGACCAAAAAGGAGAGGCTGAAAACATTATTTTGGTCCTGGGTCCTGTGATTTCCTCTGTGCAGGGAGCTTCCAATCAGACTTGTGCCCTTACAGATGCCCTTCTCTGCCTGCAGCCTTGGATTGGTACCTGGGGTACTGAGGGACGTGTCCAGGGTCCCACAGCCGTTGTGCATCAGGGGAAGGTGTTAGCTCCCTGACTTCCCGGCCATCTCACTACCTACTCTACAATCCTACTATCCCTCACAAGGATTGTTGTTCTCATGTAACAGAGAGCATCTGAAGTCTCATCCTTGGCCACCCAGCTCCTGGGGGCAGGGTTGGGCTCAGACCCCAAATTCATAATCTCAACCATTAGTCTAGACCACTATTCATCTTCTCTTCACTCTTACCCTGCTTGTATTTTTTTTATTTTACTATTTTACCCTTTTTATGACCTTTGGTTTCCTGCAGGAAAGAATTGTTGTCCTTTTGCTTTTGAATCAGCAGCCTCAGTCGCACCAGTAGGTAAGGCTTACTAAGTGATATTTGGTTGATTTGATTTGGAGAGCCCAAAAGGAGGAAGCTTATTGGAAATGAGCAAGCCTCTCTCCTCGATGAGAAAATTCAGTGAACAGACATTTTACATAAATCAAGAAGAGAGACCACAATGTAGACTAGGAAACAGCAGCTCAAACACTCCCTCTGATACATCCAAGCTGTAATGAATGGAAGTGGGAAGAAGGGAAGTGACCAAAGATGGTCTGCATCAGTGATTGCACTTCCCACACAGGGAGTGCTCAACATATAGACACCCAAGAATAGAGAAATGAAAGAGGGAATTGGGGACAATTATCCCAGGAAAAAATGAATTTATAAATAAAAAGAATTTGTAAATAAATGTATGAATAAAAGAGTTTGAAGGAAAGAAAAAGCCTAGGGAATGTAATACTTTTGTTCTAAGGGCTGACTACTCACTGGGTTGTCGATGTACAGCATGGAGAATTTTGCAGTCCAAGGAAAATCTCGTGCTCGAACTATTAAAAACAAAAATAATGTCTCAAACTCTCATATAAGCAAACAGACCTACAGAAATTCTACAATGTGCTGTGAAGATGACACTGTAAGGAGAGACCAACTGGCTATATCTGTGGGTCTGAGGCACAGGATGGCTCAACTCTCGCACACTTGAGTCATTGGAAAGGATCACTCCTTCCCAAATCTTATTGTGTCTCCCCCACCTTCTTCTCCCCAGGACAGTGGCTTTTAAAATTCATGCTGAAGCTGGAAAACATGAAAAAGAGCCTGGCTCATGAGAAATACTTCATGAAGAAGAATCTGTCTTATTGGAACATCAACAAACCCAAGTATTCACTTAAATGATCTATGAAATAAATCATAATCTTCCAATAGTCAGCATACTTTTTAAATGTACAAATTAATTTTAACAAAGTAGTGACAATATTATTCTGTTATTTCCCTTTCCTTTTCTAAATGTCTTTTCTGAGTATTTCCCCCTGAATTTTGATGCAGTAATTTAATTAGTTATATAACTTATCTTCACAGGGGCAGCTAGGTGAGATGATGGATAGAGTGTCATCTCATCTAGGCCAGTATTTTATCAATTGTAACACTTAGCTGCTCACCCCCATTTTACACAGGAGGAAAACCAAGACAAATAGAGGTTCAATGACTTGCCTGGAGTCACTCAGTTAGTAAGTGTCTGAGGTGTAATTTGAACTCAGGTCTTACTGACTCTAGACTCACTGTGCTGTGCACTACCTCACTTTACTGCCCCTAACTTAATGAATATAGAACAATATCTTGGAATTGTTTTAATTTACCTTTCTCTGACTATAGAGTGCTTGGCCACTTCTTTCATAGGACTATTGAATTTTTCTTTTCTTTTTAAAACTGATTTATCATATCTTACTTATATTTTGGAAATCAATCTCATTCCCTTAAATTTGTGCCAATTCTTCAGACTTTAAAGGTCAGATTTTTTATCAGTCAGGTTTATTGCAACGCAAAGACACCCTCCCAGCCTCATTCTCCCCTTTCAATTCTGAATGCATTGTTTTTTGTTGCGCAAAAGTTCTTATTCTTCCATGACCCAATGGATGTTCTGGGCCACTACAGAATTTTCTGCCTTTCCACAACTACAAGAAACATAATTGCCCCCTTGAGTATTTTACAAAAGCAAACAAAGAAGAAAGCTTAAAAGGCAGAAACTCTCCATTTGGAGTGAGCCATTGGTGGAGTACTCTGTTTTTAGAACCATGAAATGCTAAACTATTTCTAGATGCTCTGTGTTCCTACTAATCTATCCCTGGAGTCACAGAAGGCAGAGGAGGAACAGTGCTCACCTGTAAGGTTCTTGTTCACAACATAAGGCCCATGCTCAACAAAGAGTCCAAACATGGAGGACCCTCCGGGACCTCCCTGGAGCCAGAGAACCACAGGAGCATCATTGGGATTTTCCTGTAGCAAGAAAGAGTCAAAGACAGATGATCACATGAACCATAAAAAATAAATAAAATGGATAAAACAATCAGATAATTTTGAGTCAAAAGGAACCAAAAATTCCATCTCCTAAGCTAAACCTCATTTTATCAAACCATCCTCATGATGGAAGATGATGAAGCTTTATCTCTGCTAACAGTAAGACAGTAGGTCCAATGAATTAAGTATATATCACACAGCCTATGTATTATCTATAGGTCTTTTGCTAACATCTATACTACTAAGCACGATATAAATGTGATGCCTGAGTTCACAAAGGTCACTCCAGTGGAATCAAAGTATGGATAGTGGGCAGAGAACTGGCTCTCAAGCCAGATGTGGTAGTTGTTCCATCATTTTAGTTCTGTCCAACTTTTCATGATCCCATTTGGGGTTTTCCTGTTAGAGATACTGGAATGATTTTCCACTTCCTTCTCCAGCTCATTTGACAGATGAGGAAACTGAAGCAGAGCGAAGTGACTTGCCAGAGTCACACAGCTAGCAAGTGTCTGAGGCAGGATTTGAACTCAGCTCCTCCCAACTCCAAACTTAGTGCCCAGAGTTAGATTCAAATCTTGTTTCTGTTAATAGTATCTATGAGCTCAGGGGCAAAGTTACTTCATTTCCCTGAACCTGAATTCCCTCATTTGTAAAATGAGGGAGTATAGCTAGCTAAAGGTCCTTACAGATACAAATCTAAACTCTGAAGATCAACCTGGCACAGACTTTGTCTGAAGACCAGCCTAGCTAACTAGGCCGAGGGGCCCATCCCCCAAAAGAGGAGGAATGACTTTGGCCAAAGCAATTCTCTGTGATGACCCTTTAAGGGGAAGAGGAACCGTGGTCCGGTGTTGGGAGGAGAATCTGTATTAAAAGATTCATGGATCCTTTAAGGATGAACTCATCTATCATACTTGTGCTTCATTCCTCCATTTATCCATTCATGTAATGTTCTGGAGACCCTGCAGCCAACTGATGAGCTTGTCCTTACTACTGGAGTCCAAATTCCACCTTTGCCACTGACTACCAATGTAAGCTTGGACCTGTCTCTGGTCCTTTTCTAGAAAATGAAACTATAATGGCCTCTGAGGTTCCTTGCTGTCCTAGATCTAAGAATTCTTTGTGAAATCATCCAACCTCTCTTGATCTCAGTTTCCCTCCCTGTAATATGAGGTCCCTAAGGAAGGTTCTTTCCAGCTCTAAAGCTGTCCTTTAGGTCCTTTCCAGCTCTAAAGCTGTCCTTTGCCCAGGGTCATTTAGATAACAATATCTCAGTGAACTTTTGAATCTAGGCCTATCTGTCTCCAAATCCTGGACTCTATTCAATAGGGCAGGCTTTGAAGTTTGTCTTTCCCCCTCCCTCTCTGATGTCCCATCTCCATTTCCCACCCTAAGCTTACCCTCTCCTCTTTGCTGTTCCATCTCATGACCTGGCACAATATGACATGGATCCTGGTCCCCTTTTGCCAAGCCACTTGACTGCAAAGAGCACAATAGAAAGCCAAAACATGTGCCCCACACACCCCACATCTTCATTACGTAACTTCCAAATAGGGAGCAGAATTCTTGAGATATTTAAATAGGAAAGGTTCAGCCTGTGGGCTTCTAGCCTCAGCTGACCTGCATCCTCCAAAGTGTGTCCTTGAAGGGAAGGTGAGGCAGCCTTCACCACCCATGGGAGACGGGTGCTTCCCATGCAGCCCCAACAGCCTCTAAGGTAACAGCTCTCTAAGCCACAAGGAGAAGCAGAAAGTCAACTGGGAAAAATGCATTTTTACATGCTCTGTTTAAATAATCTGAGTGTTATTTACATCAAGATAAGGAAACCTGGAGACTTTTTTCTTTCTTTTTTTTTTTTGATGTAATGTTTATAGAGTCCCTCAGAAGCAGTTACACAGTCACTCTTGGGGCCACACATTTTCCGCATTCCAATCTGAGGACAAGACCTTCTTCCCCCCTTCCTTTTTTAAGCAAAAACAGAAAGAGGATAAAGTTTAAGGCACCGTCTGAATAAAGGCCTCTATATAATGGTAACACCAGCACACAAACTAAATATTGATGCTTGTCCAATGATATATTTCCAATCACAGATCTGAAGTTGAGAGGGACCTGTGAGGCTTACTGGCTCAGAGAAGGAAACTGAGGCTCAGGGAGTAGAATTCAGAATTTGAACCAAGGTCTTCTGCCTCCAAAGTGGACCTCCTTCCACTGCACTACAGTCCCTCAACCAAATTACTTAAAGAGTTATAAAATCATTAAAAAAAAGAGTTGTAAAATCAGATAAACTACATCAAAGAGATTTATCAAATTGCTATTATTTATACTAACTGTGAAGCTGGGAGGATGGAATGAGATGTGTTTATCAGCACAGTAAAAGGGGAGTCTACTCTTATACCCAGTTTCCTTGGACAAGTCACCTTTACTGGGCTTAGTTCCCCATCTGAAGAGAGAAGGGCTGGATTGGATGACCACCAAGTTCTCTCTCCCTCTCAACTGCTGACTGTATTTTACAGAAATTTCTAGCTGAGGTCACTGCAGCAGAAATGATCTAACTGCAGAAAAGGAAACGGCATTTTAGGAATTCATGCAAAATGCTGATTTTTGCAATAACAGGAAACAACTGGAGGTTTGAGGCAGGCCTGGGATTCTGCAAAGCAGAGTCTCTCAGGGGTGAGATGCCAGGAGGACAAGGCTAAGCTTGGGGTGGGAGTGAAGACCGTCTGAGCTCTTTTGGTGACCTCTAGTGGCCACCTCATGAACTGGACACTCCTCCAGAGGGCTCCATTGTTGGAAGGTGGCCCCCAAACCACCAAGACACTTAGCTTTCTGCCTTTCTAAAATTAACACGGTTTAATTAAATAATAGCCACCCAAAGGAGAGATTTCATGGCCTCCTTAGGAGAAGACTCTTATGGTGTATATTCAGGCAGCAAGTTCTTCCTTATGTTTAACTAGATTTCTTCTTGCTATTAATTTAAACATTTTTCTTCCAAAAAGGATCTCCAGAACCTACACTCAGGCACTCAGTTAGGAATTCTGGACCTTATTTGCAGTCCCTTTCTATTTCTTTGGTTACAGTCTGAGTACCATAATCAAGTCTACACTTCAAATGAGCATCAATGGACCAATACCCTTCCATTCTCTAGTTAGTCAATAGAGCCTTGAAGTCAGGAGGATGGGAGTTTAAATCCCACCTCAGGCACTTAATACTCAGTAGCTGTGGGACCTTAGGCAAGTCACTCCACCCTGACTGCCTAGTATCCAAGGCTATCTCTAGTCAATCTGATTCCTTTCTGGCCACAGGACCCTGATGGCTCTGGAGGAGAAAGTTAGGCTGGTGTCTTAGCAAATAGCCCCACCCCTCAATCAAATCTAATTCACTTGCTTATCATGGCACCACCTTCCTGATGTCATGGTCTTCTCCAGGAATGAAGGACAAAACATGAATCACCTAGAATACATTGTGCTACTCATCTCCCATTCTTCCCAGTCCCTGCTATCCCTTCCCTCTACTTAAGTTAGCCCCATTAGAAGATAAGATCCATGAGTGAAAGAGCTGGGTCATTTTTGTCTTTCTATTTCCCCAAACTCAGCACATAGTAGATGCTTAAAAAGAGCTTTCCTATTCACGTATCCACTTCCTCTTATTCTTATCTGACCACTGGCCCCAGATGGCTCCAGAGGAGAAAGTGAGGCTAGTGGCTCAGCCCCCTCTCCCTCAAATCCAGTTCATATGCTTGTCATGGCATCATTTCCCCTGATGTCATAATTTTCTTCTAGATCAAAGGACAGTCATCATCCTCATCCTCATCCTCATCCTCTTATTCTAATCTTCTATGGAAAATGAATTGTTTTAGAAACCCCCTGTTTTATAGGCTTTCCTTCTATTTTTAAAGGAATCCAAAAGAAGTCATTCTCTTTCCAGGACAAAAAAAAGAAAAAAAAACATAAATAAACCAGCTTCCTTAAAGGCAGCATCTCCCAGGGGCCCTGCCCACACTGTGCTTCCTACTTAAGCTGAACCTCTTCATATAAAATCCAAGGGGTTCCTGCATCCCTATACCCACCTTCCTCCTCCTCTATCAAATGTTCCAGAAATCATTCTCCCCATGCCCTCCTTCTGTGCCAGGCAATGATTAGCCAATCTGATCAGATATTCTAGGCTCATTATACTTTGATTCACCAGTATAAGGGGCCTCCAAGGAGAAAACTTCCTTTACCTTTAACAGAATTTATAATATTGCCTATGGTAAACAGGTAACTCACAAATAACATCAATTCATTCTCATCTCAGCAATCAGTGATTTTTCTTTTCTTTTTTCATTTTTTTTTTTGGATTACAAGTTTTTTATTTTTATTAAGCTCCTACTCAGGGAGCTGGAGGAAACACCAAAATGAGACCATTCCTACCCTTGAGGAACTTACATTCTAACAGAGAAAAGGAACATGTTTAAGGGGAATCCTGGCTAGACAAGAGTTGTGATTGTTCTAAAGTGGAGGTCTATGTCACCCCACCACTACCTTCAGTCTCCCACCTTCAGGATCCAAACATTATTTGAAATTTTCTTCACAACATGGAACCTTTCTGCATCTTACTCATCTCCAAAAACTCTACAAGCTTTCCTTAGTAGGAAGGTACCTCCTTAGTTTCCAGTTTTTCCCATTCTATAAAGAGCTACTGTCAATATTATGGTACATATAGGTCATTTTTCTTTCTCTCTTCTCTTTGAACTATAGGACTAGCTGTTGTTCAACTGTCTGACTATGATCTCATGGACTATACTATCCATTAGGTTTTCTTGGCAAAGATATTGGCGTTCACCATTTTTTCCTCTACAGAATTAAGACAGAGGTTAAGTGATTTACCCAGGGTCACACAGTAGTAAGTGGTTTTAAACACTTGTCTTCCTGGCTTCAGACCCAGTGCTCTTTCCACTGAGCCATCTGCTTACTTCCTTATAGACTTTGTAGTGGATATTAATGCTTTATCGACATATAAATACAGTAGATGTTAATGACAGTCTCTGGAGCCAAAAAACGTAAATCCAATAGAAGGGAACTTTGATACTGCAAGTAGGCCAAAATCAAAAATATTTAGGTCAGCCTTCTTAAAGTGATTCTAACCTGTCCATCTATAGGTCCACCCAAATGAGGAACACTGGGTGAAGATGTAGCATAAACAGAGCAAACCTCAGCTTCCAAGATGTCTATGCCACTTAGCCCTAAGCTGGAAGGACTCATTAAAATGTTAATTAAGGTCTTATTTACATTTCTCTGTCTGAGTCTCAATCTGCTTTCCAGTGAGATGCTCTATCTGGACTAAAATCAGTGGAGCCCACCAGTGAGTGTGTCTTTTGGTTTTACATGTGTGTCTGAGTGGATCTGCCTGAACCACTAGACTGAGACAGAGCACATCTCAATTCACAAAAGGAAAGGCCTTGAGAACAAACATGTTCACTCTGCTCCCCTGTTATTCAACCCTCTGGACATCTGAGTCTCTGTAGATAAGACATGGAGAGTGGGGATGCTGGGCTGGGAGTCCAGTCTGGCTGAAGAAGCACTGAGACTGGCAAGGGTGGAAAGGCCCAAGCCAAGGAGTGTACTGGCAAGGGTGTTAAACTTATTTGGGAGAAATTTTTATTTTCTCCTAGACTCAATAGGGAGACACTGGAGTAAATGAGGTAGTGAAGGGACAATATCAGATCTGCCCTTAAGGAAAATCACTTCCTGGCAGGAGTAGAGAGGCATGAGGCAAAGAAACTAGGAATTGGAGGCTGCTGCCAATAACTTAGTGGTGAGGAGAGAGCTGAGTGAGGAAAGAGAAGGCATCAGATATAGCAGAATGGTCAAACTGGCAAGATGTACCAATTGAGGAGATCTGTGGGGAGTATGAGAGGAAGGAATCAAGAGCATATGTAAAGGACTTTTCCTGGCAAGGAGGATCACCTCATTATCAGAAAGGGAGGAGGGGGAGATGATCTCAAGGGGTTTGGGGATGTAATGATGGGGATACGAGAAAGTTCACATGGACCTGTCTCAAATTTTTTTCAGTAAAGAGATGAGACCCTCAGTTGACAAGGTGTGAGGTTTGAGAAGGTTTGAAATAACATGTTCTATATTAATATATAATATATTATATTATTAGTATTATTATATATATCCATTCTATTGGATTTACTTTTTTGGCTCCAGAGACTGTAATTAACATCTACTACATTTATATGTCGATAAAGCATTAACATCCACTACTAAGTCTCTAAGGAAGTAGCTAGGTGGCTCAGTGGAAAGAGCAGTGGGTCTGAAGCCAGGAAGACAAGCATTTTAAACCACTTACTACTGTGTGACCCTGGGTAAATCACTTAACCTCTGTCAATATAATATAATTATATAATATAACATATATTATATTATATAATATAGAATACTATATTCTATATTATAGAAAATCTATTTAGAGAGGAATAAAAGGACTATTTTGATACAGTGAGACTCAGACTGATACTGAATAACATGAATTTATAATGTATATCACTATTTGGCAATGTGACTTGGACCCACCAGAACCTGAGGGGGATGGATTACATGGTTGATATCTGAGGGGAATCATGCAATGCAAGAAAGGGGGGAAAGGATGAAAAAGCAGATAGTGTTGTGTTTAATTAGTGAAGCAAGTCAGAATGGGGGAAATGAAGTGAGAAAATCCCACTGGGTAAAGGGACAGGAGGTCATGATGAACTCAAAGAATAGGCTTAGCAAGGATGAAGCATGGGTGAGATGAGATGATAGAGAAAGAGAAAAAGATGTCAGATTTTGATCAAGGAAGATCATTTGTGGGTGAAGTAAGAACCGGAGTTTGCCCATTCTCTGTAAGATGGAGATGGAGGGGAGGCTAGGTGGCACAGTGGATAGAACACTGGCCTTGGAGTCAGGAGTACCTGAGTTCAAATCTGGCCTCAGACACTTAATAACTACCTAGCCGTGTGCCCTTGGGCAAGTCACTTAACCCCATTGCCTTGCAAAAACCAAAAAAGAAAGATGGAGATGGAGTGGGAGGGGGAGGTCATTGGAATTTGGAAAAGACTAGGAATTATGGCTCACAAATCCAACAAAACTGATTCTTTCACATCCACATTCCCTTCTTTATCTCCTTCAACTTCATTTTTCATTCTCTGAGGAACTGACATCTATTAATAACTATCAAGACTTAGGGAGAAGTGAATTGCCCAAGGCCACACATGGACCCATCTGAGGTGGGATTTGAACAGAGGTCCTCTGACTGGAGAGAGAACTCTTCTCATTCATTGAGTTCCCTTGCCTCCCAGGACTGGCCATGCTTCTAAGATCCAACTCTCTGTCACCATATAAGCATAACTGACTCTAACCATGTCTTAAACTTACAAAGCATTTTCCATGCCTTATGACCTTGGATCTTCCTGACAACCCTATTAGATAGATACTCATGGGATAATACTCATCTCCCTTTTAAAAATGGGGCAACTGAGGCTCAGAGACATTGTTATTTGTCCAGGATTGCACAGTTAACTAAGTACCAACCAGGATTTGAAATAATTCTTGTGACCCCTGCATCTTCTATATCTTCCCTGACAACACAATTACTTCCATTTCTCCCATGTGACCCAACAACCCTTTCTCCTATTCCAAAGTCCCATTCATTCCTTTTTTTGAATTAAAAGGACACAATGGCTTCACATCTAAAGGTCCCTTATGTATGTTCTCCTTACTAACTGTGGTCTGTCTAAGAACTCCTTCCTTCTCCGCCAAATAAAAGGAACCTGCCAGATATACAAACTTAACTTCCTTCCATTGGATCATATTTCCTCTCACCCAGACCTTACCTTTCTCTGATAGCATTCCTTTTTTTTTTTAGTTTTTTTTTCAAGGCAATGGGGTTAAGTGGCTTGCCCAAGGCCACACAACTAGGTAATTATTAATTTTCTGAGGCCAGATTTGAACTCAGGTACTCCTGACTCCAGGACCAGTGCTCTATCCACTGCGCCACCTAGCCACCCCTCTCTGATAGCATTCTTATTAAAACAGAACTTTCTATGAAAAGCAAAAACATTTCTGCCTGCCTCCAGGCCTTGTGTCTCTGCTTGTCCTCTGGACAATTCCCCTTAATCCTAAATCATCCTATGCCGCCTTTTAGTTCCTTCACCCAATGCTATAACATAAAATACATCTGTCATGGCTAGACAAGTTCTGGTTCAGCAGGATAGCATTGCTTTCCTCTGGGATTTTCCTAAAGAACTGGAACCTGATCTTTCTGGGGGACCCTGGTTGATGGTTCACTGAATGAAGCTGGTGCTTATTGTTTTGGTTTGGGAAGTTTGTTGGGCTACCAGCAGAGGGTGCAGAGTTGAAATCTAGTGATTCACAAGCCCACGTTTTAACCAAGAGAGTCAAGCCAAAAGAATGACAGCTGGTATTTATAGAGTGGTTTAGGGTTTGCAAGTGCATAAATGAATGAAAGAATGAATGAATGATGTGAATGGATAGCTAGATGGATGGATGGATGGATGATGGATGGCACAACATGAAATGAAAGTAAGACATTTATTAAATGCTTACAATGCACCAAACACTGGATTTATTATCTATCCCCTTTGAGTTTCACCATAACCTTGGAAGGCAGGTTGGTCAAGTATTACCCTTATTACCTTACAATTGATAAATAAGAAGCTGTGGTCCCTGAGTCTCACAGCTGGTAAGAATTGGAGCTAAGATTGGAATTCAAGTCTTGCTAACTATAGTCAGGTATACCGTCTAGCTCCTTCCCCATCAGATTACTTTGCCCTCTACCAATTCTGACAAACCATTCAAGACTTATAGAGTTGATTTTTGTCTTTTTTTAATTGACGGTTGTTATAATTCCATAACAATAAGCAATCTTGGTCAGTAGACCTCCCTTCTTCTTTGGAAAGGTGGGGGTGGAGGGATACCAAAGTTGAAAGTCAAGTTCCATGATAGGAACACAAATGTCTAAGTAGAAGGGATCAGCTCCCTCATTTTAAAGAAAAGGAAACCAAGAATTAAATGGGTAGAACAACCTTCTTGATGTCACCCAACACATCTGGAGAGGGAGAGAGAGAGAGGGATGGTTCACTGGTTTCCCATCTAGCCAGCTTTTTCAATATGCCTCACTGCTTCTGAGTGCTTGGTTTTACTTCAGTGGTCCTTATGTATGGTCTCCTTACAAAGCAAAGCTTGATGGGTAGACAGAAGAGAGGTTGGTCAGGAGGTGGAGGGTGATGGGGCAAATATATCTGGAAATGACTTTGAGATTAAACAACAAACAAGAAGTCCATAAAATTTTAAAATATAAGTTTTCATTACCCTGCTTGTTGCCTCTCTTTATAAAGAGGAAAGAACTATTTGTTTGGTTGGTTGGGTTTTATTTTGTTTTATTTTTTCCTGGGAGAGGGGCACAATCTGACTTCTTTAGGATTCTTTGAAGCTATGTTTGGGTGAATATTGCCACCTTCTTCCTGCCTCCCTCTTTCTTATATCCCCTGTTTCTAAAAATTCCATGAGGGAAATGGTGCATTGTATTCCTGAGTTCAAGGGCCCCTGGCATGGCTTATGATCACTGGTGGGGATGAGTGGCCAGTGGAATGTCCCAGAGGTCCCGCCAGGCCTTAATGCTCTGCTGATTTCTTCCATTCTTCCATTCTTCCATTCTCAAGTCACTTCAAGTCTATAAACCATCTCTAAAGAGAGAGAAGCAAGTTCTCTCCATCTCTGATATTGAGTGTCTTCAGCTGTTGGGTATTTTTAATATCTAAGCCCTTTGAAATTTTTATTGAGGGCTTGCTGTTATTGTCATTCAATCAGTCAGCTGTGTCAGCTCTTTGTAACTACCCATGAACCAAAGCATTCTAATACTGCCCAAATGGTTTTCTGGGCAGAGATACTGAACTGTTCTGCTATTTTCTTCTCCAGCTCATTTTCACATGGGTCACTTATAAATGTCTGAGGTCACATTTCAACTTAAGTTCTCTTGAAGACTCCTGACTCAGCATTCTATCCAATGAACCATGTAGCTTCCTCCTATGAGGTGCCATTTTTAAAATTTTTTTTTAGGTTTTTACAAGGCAATGTGGTTAAGTGACTTGCCCAAGGCCACACAGCTAAGTATTTATTAAGTGTCTAAGGCCAGATTTGAACTTAAGTCCTCCTGACTCCAAGGCCAGTGCTCTATTCACTGCACTACCTAGCTGCATTTTAGACACATAACCATTAAATAGTGACAACTAGAATTCATATATATATATATATATATATATATATATATATATATATATATATATATTAAGATCTGCAAAACACTTTAATGGCAAATATTTATATAGTGTTTACAATGGATCAGCACTGTGCTAAGCACTTTACAATTATTATTTCATTTAATCCTTACAACAAATCTATCTGGTAGGTAGATTTCATCTTACAGATGAAGAAACTAAGACTTTGGCAGGTTCGGCCAGCTTGTCATGACTGAGGGAGGATTTGAACTCAGGTCTTTTTGTTTTTGACTCTTAGGTCTAACAGTTTATGTACTCCACCACCTAGTAGGATTATAGAGTAACCCTGGAGCCATCAGATCTGGAAGAGAAGTGAGAACTTATCTAGGCCAACCTTCCATTTCACAGATGGGGAAAATGAAACCCAGAGAGAGGATGTGATTTTCCCAAAAGTATATAGGTCCTCAGAGGCAGAGCCAGATTTGAACCCATTTCTTTGGACTTGAAATCTAGTACTCATCCATTTTTCCATCTTGTCCCTATAGAACATTAGCATTCTCTTCCACCTACCTGAGCTGGAAAGAACCAGAAAAAGAGGTTGCTATTATAGGTTTCATTCACAGTGAGATAGCCAGAGTAACTCTTCACTTTGAATCCTGGGAATGGGTTGACCAGACTCAACTGCTTGCCTAGAAAGAAAATGTAAGCCCCAAATTAGAAGAGAGATGAGGTTAGAGCTTGATTAGGGATCAGGGTCTCCATTGGGAATAGAATCATAAAGTCATCAAATTTCAAAGTTGGCCACTGGGTACAACCCCCTCCTGAAAATGAATCTCCTCTACAACATGGCAGACATGTGATCATTCATCCAACCTTTGCCCAAAGACAATCAAGGAGTGGAAGCCAGGGCAGCACATCTTATTTTTGGAAAGTTAACAATATAAAGAAGCTTTTTGCTCCCATTCATCAACCCTAAATCCAGGCATTTGGAGTAAGTAAAAAGGACCTGAAAAGAAATTCAAGGGCGAGTGTGTTCCCATAGAAATAGCACCAACTTGGAAGTCTCAAGAGTTCATGGATTCAAATCCCATCCCTGTCATTTACTGTGCACCCTTAGACCAATTCTTCAAACTTCATGAGTCTCATTTTCCTTCTCAGTAAAATAAAGGGGATGGACCTGATGATCTCTAAGTCTCATTCTGCTCTGAGTCTATGAGTTTTTGAAATACAGAGAGCAACTTCACCAGCTATGTCATGACTCTCCCCTTCCCTAAGCCGCCTCCTCTGGCCAAGACTCTGTTCTTAGGAATTTTCATTTTTAAAGCTCAGTGGGACCTTCTAGTCCAATTTCTTCATTTTACAGTTAAGTAAATAGAGACCCAGAAGAGTGATTTCATTTACCCAAGGTCACACAGTAAGTGAAAGACAGAGTTGAGACAGGAACCCAGGTCCCTTCACTTCTCAGCTAACAGTGCTTCCCTTGAGTCCCAGTTCTAAGAGGCCTAATGATGGCTTTGAGCCTCACAACAACAGCCATAACTATATCAACTTTTATATGGCACCCTGATGTTTGCATATCATCTCATTTGATTCTCACAACCACCTTGTAAAATTGGTACTATCATTATCACTCCCATTGTATAGATGAGGCAACTGAGGCTGAGTGACTGGTCCAAGTTCACCCAGCTAATAAATGTCAGAGATTGATTTTGAACTCAGGTGATCATAATTCCAGAACTCTATTTCCTTCGATACTTAGCCACCCAGTGTCCTGGTGGAGCTGTTCACTCATCCATGTGGGGATGCCCTTGCCATTGGACTCTTATCTTCCCAGAAATCCACCCCCAGGTGGAAGGGGAAGGATCACAACAAGCCAACTGAGGTCTTCCTCTCATTTCCGGAGGACATCCTTCACCCCAGTTCTCAGGCCTCATTTCTCTTTGTTATAATGCAGGAGCCTGCTTAGCTCTTGCCCGGCTTCTTGGGGCCAACTATACTTCCATACTGTAAAGATTCCAACTTAAAAGACAAACTCTCACTAAGATTTTAGTCTGACTCACTTTTTAGTAGATAATCTACTGTGGTCAGTGATCTGGTCCTGGGAATGGGTAGGAGGGAAAGGATGAACTCTCTGGAGCTGGAAAGTCATGGTTCAGCATGAAGATGTGACCTTCCATGGTCAGCAAGATAGGAGATAGGAAATGGAAAAGAAATTCAGAAAGGCAGGCAAGAGGACAAAGACACAGCCCTGCCTACTAAGAAGGCCTAGTCAAATCAGTCCTAGGTCTGAATCTTGCCTCAGACATTACAAGGCAAAAGCCCCTTTCCCTTTCAATCTGCCCTAGGTAAAATGCAAATCATATCACTTCTGGGACCCACCCCCAGGGTTGGTATCAAAGTGAAATAAAATGAAAAATGCAAAAAGCGCTTTATTAGCCTTAAGGAAGTAGGAAGGTTTGCTGAGAAAAGAGGAAAGCATCAACAGCAACAGTCATAAATATCAACATCTCCCTAGATGGTTCTCCCAAGTCCCAGATAATTGCATGGACTTTGAACAGAGACATTTCTGTCTGTTTCTCCTCATGTCTCAACCCTGGGAGAAAGAAAGAGGAATGAGTTAGGTGGTTTTTTAATAATGATGCAATATAGACATGGACCTCCACCTTTTCCTTTTTCTTACCAATGCAGACCTTGAGTCTCTGTGATAATTTGAATCTTATAATGAGTTGAGTCATCCCCCCTTCTAGACAAGTCTCACTGCTTATCAGGGAACTGTTATTTCTCACTAGCTCCCAATCACTGACCCTGACCCTGTTTTCCAGAGAAGACATATTTCAAGGATGGGCAGAATTTAAACACACACACACACACATGTTCACATTATTTTTTTAATCTGTCCCATTCATTTAGAGAGCAAAGGAGGAAGATGGAAAAGTAATGACCAAGGAACAAAGGAAAGAAGAGGTTGGGAGGAGTAATGGAAGGAGAAGACATCATAATAAAAACAATAATAACTGATATTTCTAGAACACTAAAATGTGCAAAGTGCCTCATTGGAGCCACACAGCATTTCTAGAAGCATTATTCTCTTTTTGCTTGGTTTTTTTTTGCAAGGCAATGGCATTAAATGACTTGCCCAAAGTCACAAAGTCACACAGCTAGGTAATTATTAAGTGTCTGAAGTCAAATTTGAACTCAGGTCCTCCTGGCTCCACAGCTGGTGCCTCTATCCACTGTGCCACCTAGCTGCCCCTTCTAAAGGCATTATTATCCCCACTTTACAGAAGGAGAAACTAAGACTTGGATAAATTGACTAATCCAGGGTCACACAACTGGATGGCAAAGAAAGATGGAAAAAGGCAATATGGAATGAGAAATTTTAAAAATGTAAAAAAATAGTAATAATAAGGAAAGAGAATGGAAGATAACCATCATCCCAAGCCTCATTTGCAATACTTAAGATTTATGCTGTTGGAGTCTATAGATAGCTAAGTGGTACAGGAATTAGAGCATAGAACTTAGAAACAAGAAGATCTGAGTTCAAAAGTGGCTCAGACTCTTACTCACTGAACAACCCTGGACTAGTCACTTAACCACTCTCTGCCTCAGTTTCCTCATATGTAAAATGACAATAATAATGGTACCTACCTCATGTGGCTTTGAGGACCAAATGAGTTAATACTCACTTGCTTTGCAAACCTTAAACTACTGGCCATTCTTCAATATGCAAATACTATTATGTTGCTAGTTCTCTTTATACTAGGGAAGTGCAAATCCTCCCTTATCCCTATCTTCACTACAATGAAAGCAACTGCTTTTATAAGAACTTTTCTGAGTAACAAAAGATTAGACACAAAGATCCATCAATTAGGGAACAGCTAAATACGTTGTGGTCCATATGAGTAATAGAAAATGATGGTACCATAAGAATAGATAAACACAATGAATGAGAAGAAGTCTGGGAACCTATATGAATCAAGTAAGCAGAACCAAAAAAGAAATGATACTCATGATGACCACTTCTACATCAATGGAAGGATGGGAATGCCAAAATCATCCAGACAGACTCCTAGAAATATAATGATCCCAAAGAAGAGATAAGAGAAAGAACTTTAGGCTCCCTGCCCCTACCTAAATTCTTTGAAGAAGTGAAGAATTATGGGTACAGAATGCTACACATCAATTGAAACTTTTCCAAATCACTGGCTGGTTTTGCTGAAATGTTTTCTTTTGTTCTTTTTATAAGGGATGGTCTCCTGGAAAGGGAGGAGGAGAGGGATACTTTGGGAGATGCAGCTCATTGAAAAAAACTATTAAGTAAAACTTACTTCTTTAAAAATTCTGTTATGAGTATTCTTGTAGGGTTGACTCTCCATCATTGATCTCAGAATTTTTTTGGGGAGGGGGAGAAGAAAATTTTAAAAACAAAGAATAAATCCTCAAGGTTTTAAAAGCACCAAAATAGGTAATGACAATAATGTGAATGGGTTCAGGGTCAGGTCTTTAGATTCTGGGCAGTTTCTCAAAAACAAACCCAAGGGCACTTGAGTCAGCCCTGAGTCAAGTCTGTTGTCCAGGTAAATTGTCCTTTTCAGGAAATCAAACCTAGTGATTCATATTTCCTGTCTTTAGATTTCTGCAGCACGCCACGTGGTACCAATGGCATGATCACTTCCTGTCCCGTGTGTAAACCATCTGAGCAAAGGTCTTATCTCACTTAGGAGATCAAAAGCTTCCCAGAGAGAAAGGAGAGGGAGGGGAAGGAGGGCCATAGTTGGCTCCTCTCTGTATCCCCATCAGCCCTTACAAAGAGCCAGGCTGTTGCTGTTTGTTCAGTCATGCCCAACTCTTCATGACCCCATTTGTGGTTTTCTTGGTAAAGACATTGAAGTGATTTGCCATTTTCTTCTCTAGTTCATTTTACAAATGAGGAAACTGAGGCAAACAGGTTAAGTGACTTGCCCAGGGTCACACAACTAGGCAGGGTCTGAGGTCAGATTTGAACTCAGTCACAGTGATTCCAAGCACTCTGTACTATGGTGCCACCTCGTGGTACTAGAAAGGAGGTACAAAAGAGGTGCTGATGACGTTGAATGAAAAAAATCAATGAATGAGTGAAAGCAAAACTAGTAGCCAATTTATTCCTTCCAGAAGGTTCCTGATCTGTAAAATGAGGGAGTTGTATTTAGTGACCTCTGAGATGCACTTCCTTCCCCCAGAATCACTTTTGTATGATGCTTTAAGGTCCTACATATATTTCCCTGCAAATACAACCCTGCAAAGTAAATCATATTTAAAAAAAAATAAAAAATACAAGTAGATGAACCAGGAAAATAGAAATATAAATATGATTTTGTTTAGTTTATAGGTGAGGGCACTAAACCTCTGAGAGGCCTGGTGATCTGCCCATGATCACACTGTTAGTCAAGCAGCTCTGCTGACTCCAAGCCCACCCCCTGTCTCCTCTGCCATAGTAATAAATATACCAGTTTGTCTTATGGGAAAGTCATCCAATGGTCTTATTGACATCTTAAGAGGTCGGCTTTCAGGTGTCCAAAAATAGGTGCTTCAGTACTTGGCCCTCCTGAGAGCACTTTATCATGTTTGAAAGAGGAAATTTCTCCTCTAATAGAATAGCAGAAGAGCTACAGAAGCCAGAATGGAGAGAAATCTAATGAGGCTGGGGTGGGGGGGTCAAAGAATCTTGTTTCCAATCCTGGTTCTGGCACAGATGTGACTAGGTGATCTAGGGGAAATCACTTCTCTGGAAAGCAGTTTTGTCATTTGGAAAATGAGGGGTACAGCAGATTCCGAGCACATACTAGTTATTATAAATATATGATGGAGGTATGAAGATATTAATAGTCACTTTTTTGTAATAACCTCAAATGAAATACTAGGGGAGTACCCATTGGTTGAGGAAAGGCTGAACTAGTAACAGTGTATACATGAAATGGAATGCCATAGAGATGATGGATAGGACTGTTCCAGAGGAAATCTGGAAGACTTTTAAGAACTGATACAGCATGGTTGTTCATCCTTCATCCTTGAAGAGGCCCAACGGCATCAGGAGGATCATGTCTTCACTCACAAATGAATTGGATTTACGAGGGGTAGGGCTGTGCAAAGTTACCAGCCTCACTTTCTTCTTCAGAGTCATTTGAGTCCAGTGACCAAATATAGGTCATTATGATTGGTGATGGCTCTAGATAAGGTGGAGAGATGTTGATTTTTTTAAGGTAAGTACTTTCCCAGAGCTCAGTTTGTCTGAGGCAATGCCCATTCATTAATTAAAGGCTAACAATGGAATAGACTAGGTGAAAAAGTGATAGCAGGAAATAATTCCAGTAATCAAAGAGTCTAGCTTCTGGGATAAAAACTCTCTCTTCAATAAAAACTGTTGGGAAAATTGGAGACTGGTATGGTAAAAACTCGGATTAGACCAACATCTCACACCCTATACCAAGATAAGATCAAAATGGGTACAGGATTTAGACATAAAGGACAATATTACTCGGAGATCAAGGAATAGTTTACCTGGTCAGATCTGTGCAAAGAAAAGCAGTTTTTGATCAAGGAAAAGATGGAAAACATCATTAAAAATAAACTAGATAATTTTGTTTACATTAAATTAAAAAGCTTTTGCACAGACAAAACTACTATAACCAAGATCAAAAGAAATGTAGTAAATTAGGAAACAATATTTACAACTAGTATTTCTGACAAAGGACTCATTTCCAAAAATATACAACTGAGTCAAATTTATAAAAAAAAAAAAGCCATTCCCCAATTGACAAATGGTCAAAGAATATGTAGAGGCAATTTACAGATGAGGAAATCAAAGCAATCCATAGTCACATGAAAAACTGCTCTAAATAATTACTGATTAGAGAGATGAAAATTAAAGCATCTCTGAGATACCACTTCAAACCTCTCAGACTGACCAATATGGCCAGAAAAAACAATGCTCAATGTTGGAAGGAATATGGGAAATCTGGGGCACTAATGCATTGTTGGTAGAGCTGTGAACTAATTTAACCTTTCTGGAGAGGAAACTGGAATTATGCCCAAAAGGCAATAAAAATGTGCATTTCCTTTGATCCAGCATTACTACTACTACTGGGTCTATACCCTGAAGAGATCATGAAAAAGGGTTAAAATATCACTTGTACAAAAATATTCATAGTAGCTCTGATAGTGGTAGCAAAGAATTGAAAACTGAGTGAATTTCTATCAGTTGGGGAATTGCTGAATAAATTGTGGCATATGTATGTTATGGAACACTATTGTTCTATTAGAAACCAGGAGGGGTGGGAATTCAGGGAAACCTGGAAGGATTTGCATGAACTGAAGTTGAGTGAGATGAGCAGAACCAGAAGAAAAATGAACACCCTAATGGCACCATGGGGGTGATGATCAACCTTAATGGATTTGCACATTCCATCAGTGCAACAATCAGGGACAATTTGGGGGTACCTGTGATGGAGAATGCCATCTGTATCCAGAGAAAGAACTGTGGAGTTTGAACAAAGACCAAAGAATATTGCCTTTAATTTTTAAAAAAAGCTATCTTATTATGTAATTTTGCTCTTATAATTTTTTCTTTAAGGAGATGATTTCTCTCTCAACACATTCAATTTTAATCAATGTATAGCATGGAAACAATGTAAAGACTATCAAACTGCCTTCTGTGGGGGTGGGGGAGGGAAGTGAGATGGGGGAAATAGTAAAATTCAAAGAACAATAAAAAAATTGAAGGCTAAATAGGAACTCAGGCAAAAAATGAAATAAAAACTAAGAAGAGTTTGTAAAATGCAAATGTTTTCAAGAAAAACAGCTCTGAAAACCTTTAACCTTTTATTACACATATCTTCAATATTCTACAAACCAGAATCCATGGGTCCAGGGGTCAGAAGATAAAATTTGTCACCCACTTCTTACCAGAGAGATGATGACTTAATGGAAAAATAGATCTATACATTTGTGGATGTGGTCAACGTGGGAATTTGTTTTGTGGGGCTATGCATATTCTTTAGAAGGGTTTTTTCTTTAATTTTTTTAAATTTAAGGCACTGGGGTTAAGTGACTTGCCCAAGGTCACACCTTAGGCAATTATTAAGTGATTGAATCCTGATTTGAACTCAGGTCCTCCTGACTCCAGGGCCTGACTCTATACACTACACCACCTAGCTGCTCCCAGGGTTTTTTCTTTTTTAAAAAATGTTCAGGGGTGGCCAGGTGACGCAGTGGATAGAGCACTGGCCTGGAGTCAGGAGAACCTGATTTCAAATCCGGCCTCAGACACTTAATAATTACCTAGCTGTGTGGCCTTGGGCAAGCCACTTAACCCCATTGCCTTGCAAAAACCTAAAAAAAAAAAGTTCAATAAGGGAGAGAAGTGAGCAGTGAGAGGGGAAAAATTATAAATGCTTGTAAAAATAAACACATTTTAAAATAAAGTGATGGGGTTAGACTAAATGATAACAAATTCAGAGCTTTAACTAGGAATTCTTGTGCCAGGAACCAACTCAATGAGGCGGGGTTAGAACATGCAGAGGAGATTGTCTCAGTCAGATGCAGTTCTATTGGGGATGTGGGCAATGGTACCTCATCTCTTCCCTAAGGACCCAAGTTCTAAAGCATTGTAAGCTGTCCTCTTGGTCTCAATCTTCCAATCTGAGGAGGAAATGGGAAGCGGATATGGTAGGGGAGTGTGTATGTGGGGAGGGGGAGAATGAGTACTGGCAGAATGGAAGAACCCTTGAGGATGATGATATGGGGTCTTGTAAAGGGACCCCTCCTCTGACACTTGCCAGCTATGGAACTTTGTGAAAGTCACTCACCTCTCTTTTTTTCATCTGTAAAATGAATGTGGTAGAATAAATGGTGTGGGCATGGGCATAGGTACCTGCAGAGCCAGTGTATAACAAAGGGAGGGGGTTCTTTAGAGGTCTGGACCCTGGACAAGTCACTTAACCCTGTTTGTCTCAGTTTCCTCATCTGTAAAATGAACTGAAAAAGGAAATGGCAAACCACTTCATTATCTCTGCCAAAAAAAATCTTATATGGGGTCATAAAGTGTTAGACACCACTAGAAACAATTAAACAATAGCAGCTTGGTTAAAGGTCCTAGTCATCCCCACCCTAGCTATAGCTACTGAAGAGTCTTCCAGAAGTTTCTTGATCTGCCAAACCAGGGAATTGGACCTGACCTCTCAGCTCCTTTTCATTTCTGCAGCTTCAGTATCCTACAAACCAGAAGCTCATTCTTCCAGACTCTGCTAGTGGAATGTGACAAACCCATACATTCAACTGATCCCGTTTATTTCTTCTCTTTGATTCATTTGTGAATATGAAAAAGAGGGCTGCCTTACACAATTATTATCTCCTCCCATTTTGCTGACTACTCCAATCAATGGCTTTACCATTCACTATTTGCCAAAAGGTTGTGGGATGACCAAAGGGATAGGGTGATAGGATCTCTGAGCTCCTAATTGGCAGTGCTCTTTGGAGACATAAATTCCTTTGTCATTAGTATTGAGCAATACCCCAAATTCCTGGTCCAGAACATCAGGGGAAATGGAATAGACCACTTACACCATTGCCAAAATGTCGCAATGTTGACAAACATGAAAATTGGCAGAGTCTGTTTGTTTTGTTTCTGGGGATAAGCACATTTAATACTGCTGCTGCACAGAAACCTAACACACAATTACAATTACATAAAAACTAAGCCTGATAAATGGAGAAAGGAGAGAAGAATGGCTGAGAGGAGGGGGAAGAAGACTTGTCTTCCTGTGAGAGTTTGTCTATCACTGAAACACTCTCTTCGCAGTTCTGTGAGACTGTAGATCTGACACACTCAATAAACAAAGGGGATTTAGAGTTAGGCACTGACCATCTGTCCAGATCGTCCTCAACTTTCCAAGCTTCCATTGAATAAAATTATCCATAATTATGTTGTCAAGATTTCATTTCCATACCCAGATGTGCCAGATCTGAGAAGAATTTAAAATTCTGTTGGCAGAAAGTGGCCTCATGGTGTGATTTACCAAGTGACCCTGCCTTAGACCCTTTCAGAGTCTAAATGTCAGAATTCAGAGCCATGATGAGGTTGATGAAGTGTCCATCAAGCTGAGAGCCAGAGGGATAGAGGAGAAAACTTAAATGCTCTGGGGGCCTATATTGTGCTACTGTTAATTCCAGAGACTCTGTGGGTTATTGAGAAGCTGTCTGAATGCTGAAGGGGGACAGGGCTAGAATAGAATTTCAGTGTATTTCTTCCAATGTGTATTACTTCCTCCATTTTCACCTTATGGCGAAGGCTCTAGGACATACACTACTTTCCTTAAATCTGGACTTTTGTTTATACTTTTTCTTATGCTTAGAATGACTTCCACTTTTGACCTTATCTAAATCTTAGCTAACTTCTCCTGTGAAATCTTCCTCTACCACCTTAAGAAAAAGTTTAATTATATCTTTTGTTTTTTCACCCAATTAAAATAATGGAGTCATAACCATTCCCATGCCAAGAGAATTGAACCATTCTTTGTGACAAAGAAAGTCAGTTAATCAAAAACCAATGAGGGGGTGACTATGTTTGACAGCACAGGCACCATTCTGCCTCTGCAGCCCCCTGCCTCCAAGAGGAGAGACATCTTTCCCTGCTACTTTGCTCTCTCCCCCTACTTCAAGTCCTTTTAACTGAAGTGTACAATTTATTACTTTATTATAAATGGTCTCATTTTCCAATTCCTTCATGAGCCTCCATGTTAAATCATCACCAAGGGTGTGCACTCAAGATTTATGCAATAAAACTACCACCAAGGAGTAAATGAATTATCTGGCATGTCTACTTAGCTGGAATAAAACTAATATTTGTACACATGAATAGGGTAACCCCAGAACCCCACTGAGAGACTTTTTAAATGTAACTTATTCAAAGGTAAAAAATTAAATTAAAAAATAGACAAGCAGAGGATTGGTCTAAAATTTGCATATGGGAATTAAGAAACCACACTGAGAGGTATTTGAGTGAAGATCAAAGTGACATCATGCAGGGCAGAGACTATAGACTCCGGGGTCAGCAGGAGGAATTAGATAATGACCAGATCACAGAGCTAGGGTGGAGGACCTCTGATTTCATATTCAGATAGGAAACTTCTTGAAGGCAAAAATTGTCTTTTGACTCTTTTGTATATTTCCGCACTTAGCACTTTGTAGGGGATTAATATATATTTAATCTTGTATTGAGGTCCAAAAGGATTGAACAAGTACAAAATGGGAATGTCAAGGATCTGGAACACTTCACCAGGAGGAGTAGAGAGGAGTCCATGTGCCCTGTCATTCAGTAAGAAGGAATAGTTGAGAAATATGAAAAGTATTTGTAATCCATGGGGTCATTTGGAGATGCTTCATAACCCAATGAGCCTGGTGTCATTATTTGGATGAAGCCTAAGATGATGATTGATGTGAATATGTAAAAATATTTGGACAGTGTGAAAAGACTCCATGTGGGAAAGGAATGTGGGTGGTGCCATCACCACCTGTTAAGAGGTAAAGGATGCTCCCTTCTTCTGGGGTGTTCACAATAGGAATGCCACTTCAAGTCATACTTGAAGAGGGTACCATGCCTACACATGGTGCACACCCATATGGGCGGTAAGCAACAATGATGCTGTATTATCAGATCAAGCTTTGTACTTTTTTAATCTGCATCTCATTGGCTGAATCCCAGGGACATCACTGGGCTACCTAATAGGAGAATTGTGGTTGCAAAGCATTTCAGCAATGTCAATGAGTTAGTAGTAACCTATGAGAGCTTGCAAAAAAAGGAAAAAGTCAAGTGTCCAAAGATATCGTTATTATTGTTGCTATGAATAATGCTAACATTTATTTATTATTTTTAGATTTGCAAAGTACTTTCTATTTCTCTATTATTTCTTTATTATCACATCTGGTCCTCACAAGAACTCCAGGAGATAAGTGTTGCTATTACTCCAATTTTATGAGTGAAGACAAAGGAAAGGGGACTTGCCCAGGATCACACAACTAGTAAGTGTCTGAAGCAGGATTTGAACTCTAGTCTTCCTCACTTCAGGCTTGGCAATCTACCCACTCTGCTACCTGCTGCAATATAAGCCGAGGGTCCAGGTCAAGGGAGGTGATAATTCCAATTTCCTCATCCCTGCTTAGACCGCATATGGAATACTAGGTTAGATATGAGCATTATATTTTAGAATGCATCTGGATATGAGGTAAGGGATTAGTAGTAAGAAGCCAGAAAAGTCAGAGATTCATAGATGATGCAAGGGTCTGATGTCCATATGCCATGAAAGCATTCTTCAAAGATGGAGAAGAAAGGTACCTGGCCTAGCCAGCACTGAACCACAGCACCCACCACAATCTGGAGTATTAACTCAGTCCTGGACCCCATAGTCTCAAAAGGATATTGGTATGCCAGGAGATGAAGGAGGGCGAAAAGGATGAGAACAAGCCCAACCCCAATCTCAGTAGACTAGGCCAGGAGAGCAGCTTCAGGATAGTGAGGGGCACAGTGGAAACAACACTGAATTGGAAGTCGTTGGATGTGAGTTCGAATCTTGCTAGACCCATCTGATTTTGAAACCTCACTAGATGATCTCTAAGTTTCCTGATGAACCCAAGTGCTTGATAGATTGTCAAGGATAAGAGAGTCTAAACTTGATCTCTCTGTCAAATCCAGGAGACAAAGCCAGGAGCTGTAGGTTGAAAAGATGCCCACACTCACACATACAAATTTTTAGGGTATTTTCCTAGCTACATTTAATGTGTATTTATGTACAAACTTAATATTGAGATGATGCCCTGATCTCACAAATTTCAATGACTTTCTATTGGCTGCCCAAGCAACCACATTGACAAGAGACTATTATCACATAATGACACTGAGAGAATTTCAATGTACTTTCAGACTTTAAATAAATCAGTTCCTTAAAAAGTCAATTTAAAGGAAAATGATTCATGACCAATAAAGGCATGTCTTTCTATCTGCCTGTCTGATGATGCTACAGAGCCCTGACTGAGTGACCTGAACTTTAAATAATTCAGTTCATCTATAAGAGAAAGAGACCAGATGATCTCAAAGGCACTTCTAGCAAGAGTTTCCTGATAAACAAATGAATGAATTAGTGAATGGATGAATAAACAAATAATCATTGAGCACCTCCCAGGTGCCTGGGACTATGCTGGAGCTACAAAAAGAGGCAAAAAAAGAGAACTAGAGTCGGGAGGACCCGAGTTCAAATTCAGCCTCAGATACTTCCTAGCTGTGTGACCCTCAGTAAGTCACCTAATCTTCTTTGCCTCAGTTTCCTTATCTGTAAAATAAGCTGGAAAGGGAAACGACAAACCAGTCCAGTGTCATCTCTGAGAAAACCCCAAATGGGATCACAAAGAGTCAGTCATTACTGAAACAACTGAATAACAGCAAAACCCTCAAGGAGCTTTCAATCTAGTTGGGGGTGGGGTGGGAAGACAACAAGCAAATCTGTTATAAACAAAGCATCTACAGGGTAGAAGGGAAATAAGGAAGAGAGGGAAGGCACTGGAATGAAGGGGGGCTGGGCAAGGTTTGCTGAAGAAGGCAGGGTTTTAGTTAGGAATTTACAAAAATCATAGAGCTCAGTGGTCAGGAGTTCCAGACATGTACAGCCAGAGAGAATGAGAGAGCCAAGAGTTGGAGGTTTTGTTCAGAAAAGTCAGGAGGTCAGTATCACTGGACCCGAGAGAATGTGAGAACATGGTGTAAGAAGAGGAAGGGAGGAGGGGACAGTTATGAATAAATTTGAAGACCAAACAGCATTTTATATTTGATTCTGA
Organism: Macrotis lagotis; assembly: GCF_037893015.1. Classification (NCBI taxonomy): domain Eukaryota; kingdom Metazoa; phylum Chordata; class Mammalia; order Peramelemorphia; family Peramelidae; genus Macrotis; species Macrotis lagotis. The sequence continues at coordinate 18,721,057 of NC_133664.1, forward strand.
AAGTCACTGGGAATCACTGGAGTTTACTGAGTGAGAAGAGGTGGCGTGATCAGACTTGCACTTTAGGAAAATCAATAGACTGACTGAATGGAGGGTGACCTGCAGTGTAGAGAGACTGGAGGCAGGCAGACACCTCCCAGCAGGGGTGAGATGAAGAGGGTTTGTACCAGGTTGGGGGCAGTGTCAGAAGACAGAAGGGGAAATATTCAGAGATGTTGCAGAAGTGAAAATAGCAGGTCTTGCCAACAGTTTGAACGTGGGTTGTGGGTGAGAGAGAGTGAGGGATCCAGGATGGCCCTTAGGCTCACTGGACATCATAGGAGCAAGGTTCAAGGGGCAAGATGTGGAAACTGAGGTCCTGAGAAATGAATTGTCTCGCTTACAAGCACATAGCAAGGCGGTGGAGGAGGAAAGACATACATCCAAGTTTCTAGCTGCAGAGGCAGAACCCATCCAGCATCTCACCCAGACATTACAATCATCATAATAGTTTCTATTTATAGAGTTTTTAAGGTTTGTAATGTATATTACAGATGCTATCTCATTTGATCCTCACGACAATCCTGGAAAAGAGGGGCAATTATGATCCCATTTCACAGATGAGGAAATAGAGGCTGATAGAGATGACATGCCCATGGGAGGATTTGAACCCAGGTCTAATGACTCCATGCCTAGAACTCCATCTGCTATGCCACCTCACAAATCATTTGCTTTGTATTACTTGGCCTTGATTACTTGGCACATACCGAACTGCTTCCTCTTTGTCTCTGTATCACCAGGGCCTCACCCTACAGATGGCAATAAGTCACTAAATAAACATTCATGTCAAAATAAAAATGACTCAGGACTGTGAGCTTTGTTCATCTCCATACACACTGAACCAGAGTTAAGCAACACTACCCAAGTCAGATAAATCCATACAACATCCACTTTGAGAGACTGGAGGAGAACTTACCTTCCTGAATTTTTCCACTTTTGATGTAAGGCGTGAGGAAGAGTGGCTGTCCTGGGTCTCCATAACCCGGACTACAGACTCGAAAATTTCTATACAAGGAGCCAAAAATGCCTTCACTGGGCTCCAGGGTCAGCAGGACCAACAGGATGGTTGCCTTCCACATCTTGCCAATAACTCTCTCTAGGAGAAAAAGCCACAAGGAATCAGTCAAGGCTCTCACTGTCCAGAGGGCACCCTCCTGACCACATTCAATACCAGCCCACATCAAAGTTAATACACACACACACACACACACACACACACACACACACACACACACACACACTGATGAACTGTGCAGCAGGGGGCAGCTAGGTAGTGCAGTGCATAGAGTATCAGCCCTAGAGTCAGGAGGACCCGAGTTCAAATCCAGCCTCAGACACTTAATAATTGCCTAGTTCCATGACCTTGGACAAGTCATTTAACCCCACTGCTTTGGGAAAAAAAAGAACTCTGTAATAGGAAGTACAAAAAGGATGATCCCCATGATCTCAGTGTCTACAGATTCAAAATTCATAAGCTTTGGAGACAGGTTTCAAACCCACCTCTCTGGACTTCAAGTCTAAGAGACATTTCATTTCCTCACAGACCAGAGACATCCAAATGGACAGGGACCTTTGATGCCATCCAGTTCTAAAATCCCTTCATTTTACACCTGAGGAACCTGGGGCCCAGAGATGCTGTAGACAAATAGCAGGAGGCAAAACCAGAATTTGAATCCAGGATCCAAGTTAATTTCCAAATGCTTCTCATACAGAGTGTTGGGGAGAATCAACCATAAGTCTCTATACCACTGATGCTTATAGTCAGGAAGACAAGACCAGCATCATGGAATCACCAAATGTCAGAGATGAAAGAGAAATTAGCAGTCACTCCTAAAATACCCTAATGTTTAAGAAGGTTTCCCTTACATCAAGTCTACATTCATCTCTCTGAAAATTCTAGCCCCTACCCTAGTCTGCCCTCTGAGATCAAATAAAATACTTCTAATCCCCCCTTGATTGATATATCAGAAACTAATGAATTTAAATTAAGAATCTTGGCTTTTCCACCTACAGGATAATTGGTACATATGAGGCAATAAGCTCTCCATCCCTGATGGCGATGGGAGGCGGCCTATGCCAGGTAAGTCAAAACCAGTCCCATCACTTCTACTACCACCTCCCCTCAGATCCTGATAGAGGTGGTCCAGGACGCTGAGCCCATGAGCCTTGGGCACATCCCAGATCGCAGGTTCTGCTTCTATCCCAGCCCCTGAGCCATAACTGAGGGGAGCAGTCACTAAATCCATTGTTTAGGAGAATGATCACTGTGGAGAAGAAGCCCCATTAGACACCTTTGTCAACACCAATGGTTAATTTGAGCAAGTGAGCCCACAGTCCCCTCTCTTTTCTTTCCACCCTCCCCTCACCAGTGGTCCTATTCCAGATCAGTCATTATCATAGGAAGTCCCCCCCACCATCACCCCCATCCCACAGAGACACAGTCTGGTACCTGCTTCAGCAGGGACTGCAGCCACACCAATCCTTGGCACAACATCAGAATCAGAGAGGATTTGATCAGTAGACATGACATAAAAATCAAACATTTCCCACTTGCTTTGCTCTCTTGCTCTAAGAGACCTTTTCATTTGCCTGGCAACTCATCTCTCCTTTGGGTTGGCTGCCCTATTAGAATGGGAGTTCTCTATTGCAAGGACTGCCTTATTTATTCCTATCTCCATGGCAGTTCAGGGGCTCTACTTCCCCCTCAAATGATCACGTGCCTATCATTCCAAGTACTTAGTCTGCAATATCAGCAGATCATGGTGCAGGGAAGTGCCCAAGGGGCCCCAAGTCCATCTCTCTGCATTTTGCAGATGAAAAAATGGAAAAACAAAGAAGATAACTTGTCCAGGGTCATACCAAAAGAATGTGTCTGAGGTGAGATTTGAATCCAAGGCTTCCTGATTCTAACCCAAAGCCATATCCACTCTTCCATATTGCCTTCTATGATTGCACATTGGAGTAGATTGGAAATATAATCCAGATACACAGATCTTTTTTATTTTTTAAATTTTATATTATAATAATCTTGTTATGAGAGTAAACATAAGTCCCTCCCCAAGAAGGTGAGAAATCTCAAGACTAGTGAGAGGAAAAAAAAAAAATGTACTTGAGTCTGTGTTCAGATTCCAATGGGTCTGTCTCTAGGGTGAATTGCTTTCTTTATCATAAGTCCACCAGAGAAGCTGCTTCAATATTTCTCCCACAGTGATACACACATCGTAAAACCAAACCACATGGGTGAATCAAAGGAAAGAAAGGGAGAAACAGAGGCCTAACAGTTAACAGACATGAGCATTCTCAGACCCTCACATTGAAAAAACGGAGTTGATCTCCTCTCAGCTCCCTTCCCACTCCACACTGTCCAGGAAGTTTGGCAGACCACACCTCAAATGCCAAGACACAAAAAAATCATATGCAATTATGCTAATACCCAGGCCCTTCCTGCCTGCACAGTCCTTTAAATGCCAACTCATGAAATGATATGATAATGCAAAAATGCATAAAAGCATTTGAACCTCCACACACTTTTCACACCATTCCTTTGGCAGAATGTAAAAACAATGGCTTAATTTAAACAAGTGAAAATGTCTTTCAGCTCCATTTTCCCAATAAGAAAAAAGTTCATAATTGTAATTTGATGGAATATTTGATTGCCACAAGCATGTCTCTTATGGTTAGCATAATATAATTTCCTGTATTTAATGCAAACATGCCAAACTAAATATAGCAAGTGGTTGAGAAATGTTTTTTACTGTCAGTATCTATACAAGGTGGGTGGGGGGAGATGATACTGTAAAATCAAACAAGCCTTCCAGAAGCCTGGGGCCTCAAGTCCCAATAGCTCTGGAAAATAGAGAATTTTTTCAAAAAATATATGGAACTTGTTGGTTTAATATTTGACTACAAGAGTTGTTTTTTCAAGGAAAGAAAAGAACCAACCTCCAGGCAAACAGCTTCAGAAGCAAAATGTCTGTCTTGTAAGAGATGGAAGGAACTGTTTCAGTAAGTGGTTTTTCCTAAGGGGGAAAAAAATAGAAACCCATCAGGCCTGTATTTTTCGATCTTCACTCAATAAACCTCAAGGCCTTTTTAATGGAGGACATTAATATTTAAATAACCAGGGCAATTCTAGCCCTGTCCCTGTAATCAGAGGCTGACTGAAAGGGAGGAAGGGAAAAACAAGCCAAAATGGCCTTGCTTTAATTGGCAGGAATGCAATAGAGAAAAACGGGAAGTATTCCAATTTAGGCACTACCTCTAATATCTGATCAGAGGGTTAGAAAAGGAAAAAGCATGTCTTGTCAGTGAATTAAAGAAGGCTGATCTCTCTTCCTACTTCTTACAGACATTTCTGAAGTTGTCTGCCCATATCTTAAGGGACCTGAGTTATGGAAGGCTTTGGATTTAGATCACAAGCTCCGGTCAATTCTGCCATGCTGGGAAGGCATTGAGGGCATTCCCATCAACAGATGGGTCAATCAGCTTTGCTAGGGCCAGTCAAAGTAAGCATGGAGAGGATCATCTTCACAAGGCAAGCCATTGAGTGATGATCATTTTTTTTAGCAATGGCAATCCATGAAATAAAGAAAAATACAAAATGATGTCAGAGCAGTAGAAAATGGGACAGAGGATGTTGAGAATCATGTACTTTCTAAATTATCAATAAACCTTCACTGTCGGTACTCTAAATGTGAGATCTTTGTCTGCTGGAGAAAGTGAATCCTATCTATTATGACATCTAATTATAAATGTAGCCAGATGATAGAGGGACAAATCACAAGGGCTCCTTGAAAAGGCAAAGAGAGGAGTCCATAGGGTCACAGACGTCAATGAATAAATTGATAATGATTCAGTAAGTGCCCACTATGTGCCATTTATTAACCACCTACTACCATGCTAAAGTACTGGGAAATCCAAAAAGAAGCAAGAAGCTCACAATCTAAAGAGGGAGAAAACATACCAATAGATCTCTTACAGTCATTTCTGAACTAATTATATATGGGAACAGATAGATCACTAGCTTGTTAAAGTGAAAAATTCATTTAAGACCAGAAGAATTAAAACACCCAAAGTATGCAGCTAAAACAACTCTAATTAAACCAAAATAAGTTATGCCAATAAATAGGATATGGATCGATAAAAGGAGATTGACACCAACTCCAACAATTTCATGCAAAAGTTTAATGGGTATAAATCAACTGCCAAAACAAGGGATCAGCCAAGAAAAGGCTCATGGTAACCAAGAGTAGAACTGAATTATTTTTTAACAATATAGAAGAAAATATATCATAATATATACAGAAAATATGTAAATATGTAAATGCAGAAAGCATAGTATTATCTGTGTATCTGTATATATCTATACTATAGATACATAGGTATACAGAAGAACATATTACATAAAATTAACTACAATGAACCTATAACACATTATGGATACATAAGTATCTAGGAGTAAATTATATACAAATTAATTACAAAGAACCTATGGGGAAAAATATGTGTCTATATTCAGAAAAAGAATTGATAAAAAGCAGTATGTATAGAATGATCTTATATATTTATGTGTCTGTGTGTGTATACACACTCACACAAGCATATTTGTGTCTACTAGTAGGTGTTTGGGAGAGCAAGGGAAGGAAGAAAAAAGGAAAAAGTTACATGATAACTTTAGAGCAGCACTGATTTAAAAAAATTTTTTTGGTTAGATCTGTGGGAAAAGAAGCATGGAAATGTATAAACCACATTACCTCAAAAATACAGAGAAGCAGTAGAGGATAAAATCAATTTAAAGAAAACTAGTAAGAGATCCAGAGAAGCAACATCATCCCAAGGAGCACAACAAATAGACAAAAGATTGCAAAGATTCTTTTTTTTTTTAAGTACATACTTTCCACCATTAAGGACAGTGAATCCAAAGCATCTGGATTCTGATTATTTTAAATGAGATAACTGTGGAATCCTTAGCACAGTGCAATGCTACATAAATATTAACCATTCTTATTAACATCACACAGTAGCTGGACCTATAGACAATTGAGTCCACTTTCAGCAAAGATGAGAAATGAAGTTGGACAAGACCAAATGCACCCAGAGAAACCTATTACTACTGGAAATGAAAGCTGTGAAGGTGCTGAGGGATAAAATCTCAAGAAATTGTAAAAAAGAAACTACAACACTAAAGACAAGGAGGAAAAAGAAATTTCCTGCCACAATATCATCCCAATATTATTTATTACTGAGTCACTCAATTGGCAAACATTTCTTACTATAATACATAGCACTGTGGTGGATGATAGAGAAGGTACGAATAAAAAAGAACCAATCCCTTCCCAAGCTTGAATCTTTCTTAGACATTACTTATCTAACTCTGGACAAGTCACTCAATCTCCAGTTGCCTTTGTTTCCTCATCTATAAAATGGGCTTAACAATGGCACCTCTCAGCTAGTGTGGTGAGGATCAAAGAGATATTTGTAAAGCCCTTTGTATATTCTGATGAGCTGTATAAATGCTCTGGAGAGGGAGGGATATCTTTGGCAATGAAAGTGATGTAAAAACAAGAGACATATATAATTGTCTTTTGTTTTGTATATCCATGTATTTAGATTTAAGTAGGCTAATAAAGGAATTTGTTTTTTCTTGTTTATAATGGGATTGTTTTTCTTTCTCAATGTCTGTGGGGGGGGGAGTAGGAGGGAGAAAAGGTGGATTGCCATTGAAAAAATGAAAATTTAATTTTAAATATAATCATTACTAGCATTTGTACAGCTCATCAGAATATACAAAGGGTTTTACAAATATCTCTTTGATCCTCACAACAACACTAGCTGAGAGGTGCCATTGTTAAACCCATTTTATAGATGAGGAAACAAAGGCAACTGGAGATTGAGTGACTTGTCCAGAGTTAGATAAGTAATGTCTAAGAAAGATTCAAACTTGGGAAGGGATTGGTTCTTTTTTATTCGTACCTTCTCTATCATCCACCACAGTGCTATGTATTATAGTAAGAAATGTTTGTCAATTGAGTGACTTAGTAATAAATAATAGAGATAGGAGAAGGGAAAGGAAAAGGAATTTATTAAGTGCTACTGTTTGGTAAATGCACTACAATTATTATCACATCTGATTCTCACAATAACCCTGGGTGCTAAGGGCTATTATTATGACTATCTTTTAGATGAGGAAACTGAGGAAGGCAAATGTTAAGTGATTTGCTCAGTGCTACACTATTAGTAAATATTGAGAATGGATTTGAACCCAGGTCTTTTGGACTCCACCAACATGGAAATGCCTCTTGTGTCAGCGAAGCTGAATTCAGATCCCAGCTCTGATGCTTATGATGTATGCATGTGACCTTGGACAATTCATTTACTTTCCCTATGCCCCAATTCTGAATCTGTAAAATGAGAGGATTGTACTGGGTGATCTCTGAAGTTCCATCTGACTCTAAATCTATAACCCTGAGCCCCAAACTCTCTTTAGCTCTTCTGTAAAATGAGGGTTCCTTCTCAGCTTCTAAATTTATGCCCCCTTTTCTCTTCCCGCTCTTCCAATCTGCCCCCAGCCCAGTTGTTGAAGCAGCAGATGGCCAGACTGACCCATAGCATGGTCAGCTTCATGACTGCTCATTGTTAAGAACTCATTGGGTCCCCAAAATGTCAAATGTCCTCCCCACCCCCCAGAAAGGGCAGCGAATGAGTCCTCATTGTATTCAGCTGAATTCAACCCATACCTGCTGTCACCTGTCCATCTGCAAAGAACAAGGCCCTAGGCAGCCACCCAAGGCAGGGAATTCTGGGAGGCAAAGGGGCAGCTCTGAGAATTGTTGAGAATTGTGGTGAGATCTGGTTCTGATGAAAAGTTGTAGCTCACAGCAAATAACCTGACCCATAGCAAGTGCCCAATAAATACTTACTGAATGAACAAATTAATTGACTAATTGAGAAGACATTGAGGGTGGAACCAAGAGAAATTTGAAAACCAGATGTTCTAGTCTTAGGAGCCTTCTTCTGCCCTGTATGATTCCTCCTCCAGTCCAGTTTTAATATGCTTTTCTTTCTTTAGTTATGGTCTTCAGGGCCTCTAAAGGCAGGACTAGCAAGGGGCAGATGGATACTGGGAGGAATTTCCTAAGAAGTAATGCTGTTCCCTAAGGGAAGGGAGACTGCGGGGTCCCCCTACAGGGAGGTCTTCAAGCAGAGGCTGGAGAACTATAGGGTAAGCTATAAAGGAAGAGTTTGTGTCCGGATAGAATTGTACCAGGAGTCTACGTCTAGGATTCCTGTTAAAAAATCATGACTTCATTGAGGGGCCTTTGGAGGTCACAGTCTTGATTGGATAACATTCACATGATTCCAAACCAAAGAGAATCCCAAAGGAAACATCAACCTTCAACATTTCGTTATCGTTAAAATTTCTCCCAATCTTACTACGAGTACTGCCATTTCACACATCTCTTTGGGTCACTGCTAAGGAAAAGAACAGCAATTTCTTGGACTCTCCAGTTGACTTCTTGGGCCACATTAGTTTCCTGGAATTCTCCTCCCATAGAATCTCAGATTTAGACTTTCCAAAAACCTCAGGGGCTATCCAGTTCCATTTTACAGATAAGGAAAATGGTGGCCTAGAGAGGTCATCCTGCCAGTATTTTGAGCTAAGACTGAACCAGGTCTCCATTGCTATAGCCTCTACATTAGGTTTCCTTTTTTTTTCCATTTCTTCCCATGGACCTTCATTTCATTCTCTCTAAATCTCCCAAGAGTGCTCTTGTAAAAACTCTCCAAAATTTCTCCCAAATTTCCTTTAATCATCTCACTCAGACAAGACACACTGTCTAGTGATTCTAAGTAGTCTTATGCTAATGAGCATAGGAGTGGGGAAAATTCCCTCATCTCTGGCTCAGGTTTGTTTCTATGGCAATGGTATAGCAACGACACTATTACTGATTAACATTTAGCATGCTCACCACTAGGATCACTAACTCTTTCTAACCTGGTCTTCCTGGTTTCATTTTCCTCTATACGTGTATTTACTTATGTTTACTGAAGGTCAGTTTGTGTGTTGAAAATCCTTTTTATCAATTATTCACCATGTAATTTTGATTCTATTGATATCCTCCAAGGTTTAGGAAACTCTGCCTCTCAATCTGTATTCTCTCCCATACCTGACTTTTCATGACTTGAACTTTTTTGCTAAATTTCTGCTACAGTGGACCAGCACTGACCTACTTGCTAGTTCTCAAATGTCATCCTCTTTTGGCACTGGTTCTTCCATACCTGGTTTTCTCTCCTCAATCCTGTCTGACAGAATCTTCAGCTTCCTTCAAGGGTCTATTCAAATGCTATCTTCAGCAGAAAAGGCAGTGGATAGAGCAGTAGGCTTGGAGTCAGGAAGACCTGAGTTCAAATTTGACCTCAGACACTTACTAGCTATGTGAGCCTGGGTAAGTCACTTAACTGTTTGCCTCAGTTTCCTTATCTGAAAATGAGTTGCAGAAGAAAATGGTAAAGCACTCCAATATCTCTACCAAGACAACTCTAAATGGGGACACAAAGAGTTGGACACAACAATATGGCAGAAAGTCCTCCAGATGATAAATCTTTTCCTTCTGGCATTACCATCAATATACTCCTTTTATGTCACTAGTCCTCTTCAAGAAGGAAAGATAAACAACAACACATGTGTTTACATGTCTCTCTCCCCCCCATTCTCCGAATCCTTAAAATGTCAGCTCCTGGAGGGCAGAGACTGTTCTTGCCTTATTTTGTATGCATAGCCCTTCTGAAGAGTCTAACACAAAGTAGGAATTTAATAAATACTGGCTGGCCTAGATGGGTAAAAGAGAGAAAATAGAGAAAGAAAAAAGAAAGAGAGGAGGGAGGGAAGTAGGGGAGAAAGAGAGAAAACAAGGCAAGGCAAGATAAGAGAATAGATGAAGAGAGGAGAAAGAGATAGAGATAGAGAGGGAAGAAGAACAGAGTCACCCCATGTGGTCAAATATTATAAAAATGAGGAAGAAAATCATGGGCAGGAGGTAAGATACAAAGAAAAAGCAGACATAAAACTAGAGACAATTGGGGGTGGCTAGGTGGCACAGTGGATAGAGCACAAGCCCTCAGGAGTACCTGAGTTTCAAATCCTTTCTCAGACACTTCATAATTAATTACCTAGCCGTGTGGCCTTGGGCAAGCCACTTAACCCCATTGCCTTGCAAAAAAAAAAAAACCTAAAAAAAACTAGAGACAATTAAACTTTGATTATGATTATTATTATTTTATTAGTGATAATACTATATCTAGCATTCATAGCACTTTGAGGTTTGCCAAGTATTTTCCATCTATTATCTTATTTGATCATCACAATAACCCCATCTAAGCTATTATTATCTTCATTTTACGGATGAGGAAAATAAGGCTGAAAAATTAAGTCATTAAATCAAGTAATTAATGTCTGAAGCAGGATTTAAACTGGGGTCTCCCTGGCTCCAAATCTTACACCCTTTTTACTGCTCCACTTTGATGCCCTGATTAATCAAAATCATCAAATTCTAAGATGTCTAAATCTTAAGTCTAAGAGAAATGGAGAAACAGAGCTCTTCCTCCTCTCAAGAGAGAGGTGGTGGACTACAGCTCTGGAATGTGGTCTGCTTTGTTAAAAAGTAATTGTATCTGGGGTGGCTAGATGGTGTAGTGGATAGAGCACTGGCCCTGGAGTCAGGAGGACCTGAATTCAAATCCAGCCTCAGATACTTAATAATGACCTAACTTTAGTGGCCTTGGGCAAGCCACTTAACCCCATTGCCTTGCAAAAACTTAAAAAAAAACCAGTGACTGTGTCTGCAGAATGGCTAAACTGTCTTTCTTTGTTTCAAAAAAAAGGTCTAATGATATAAGTGGGGAGAGATGGTTACAGGAAAATGATGGTGATATAAAACCAAAATCCAGCAATATTATGTTTTGCTACTAAATAAAATGAATTCAAACAAACAAGAAACTGTAGGGGAAGTTGGCGGCTCTAGGTTTCTAAGGGAAGATTTTTGTCTTTGGAGCCCAGGAACAGGGCATAGATGCCAGATCTGCCATTCGTTGCTGTCTGGGGGGAACTGGAGAGGCCCTCATTTCCTCATTCTTAAAATGGGGTTTAAGGTTTCTTCTAGCCCTAAGACATGGGAATGCTCAAGGTTAGCTAACATGGGAGAAGCGGGGGACCCGTTGGCTTTTCAACAACTGCCACTGATCGCTAGGGCTGCCCAGTTAATGAGGCTGCCTCTAGAAACGTCTCCTCTGTTCCTGAGCACAAGGAACAAGCCACGCAGGGCAATGATTCTATCAGTGCATGAAAAATCTGAGCCAGCTTTTGCTTGGGGCAGCTATGTTAACATGATCTTCTATCACACTGCAGTTGGCAAAGATAACACTTTGCAGCAAAGCCTAAAGTCAGGGAGACAGAGATTCAGAGACAGAGATAGAGACAGGAGGAAGGGAAAGCGGAAAGAGGGGAGAGAGAGAGAGAGAAGCAGAGAAGGGCAATGAAGAGAGAGGGAGAGACAGGCAGACAGACAGAGGAGCCCACAAGGTCTCAGGAACAGTGAGACACCTGTCAGACTTGCAAAGAAGCATCTTTTTCAGAATTATTTGGGAATCTGGAGGTCTCCTTCCTTATAGCTTTAAAGGATGGCTTCCTTGGTCTCTCTTCCCTCCCCAGAAAGCTCTCTGGGGATCCCATGTCTCAGTAAGGTGCCAGCCCACAGAGCTTACCTGTCAGTTGATCAGGCACCACAAGAGTCTCATGAAGAAGACCCAGCAGCTGAGGTTTTTATACTCAGACCTTTACTGTGACTTCCAAAGTCCTCTGCTATCAACTTAAAGTGACTAATTATGGGCTTTAGAATTGTTCTCCAACAGGTTTTCTCTTGCTTAATCACCTTCTCTTGCCACATCCCTAATTAAGGGAGGTGAGGTGGAAATGCCTGAGATGGAGTCAAAAGATCTAGATTTAATTTCCAGAACTGCCACCTGTGTGGTGTGGGGAAAACAACTTTACATCAGTTTCCTTGTCTGTAAACCTGGAGGTTGGATGATGTGGCCTTGAAAGTCCTTTCTAGTCTTAGATCTATGATCCTGTGTGTGACCATGGACATGTCACATAAATTCTAAAATTAAGAAGAACCTTAAAACATAGGGTTAAAATTGCATAACAAGAACCACAAAAAAATGAATTAGACAGGAAGTTTTATTCTCTGGGATTTACCATTATTCTTAGGTGGAGACCATTCTAGTAATGACCACATCAAGAAAATTTATACAGCAACAAGGGGAGGGGAACAGATTATACAAAACAATAGACAAAACTTTAAATTTGCCTAGAGACCATTCTATTATTTGCTATCAGAAAAAAAAATCCTTCTACAATTCAATTTTGCCTGAGAGATATATAATTTTTTTTTAGTTTAAGTGCCAAGAACATGGGGCAAGTACTCTTTTCAAATTATAAAGGATATAATTCTTTTTGGATTAAGGAGATCAAGTCTTCTTTTCAAAGTCAGAGGAGAACGCGTTCCATTACTTAAATAACTAAGAAACATCCTTTCAATAGGAATAGTTGTAAAAACTTACAGTAATGATTATACTTTCACATTTTCCCCCATTTTGATCAAAGATGATGTCATTACTTCAGCTATGGATCAACTAAAGAAATAAAAAACAATGAGAGGCATATTGGAGGGGGAAAGAGCATCTTTAGGAGACCTAGAAATTGCTAGTATGTATATAAAAGAAATGTCAATATAAATTTTAGGTCAACACCTATGATTTTGGAACTTCTGATTTACCAGTTGTCACACAGAGACTTTGGTTTACAAATAGAACATTTTTAAAAAACCAAATTTCTTATGATCTAGTTTTAAGACTTACTTTAAAGTATGTGGCATTATTTTATCCCACTTAGAAGATGCTATTCCACTAACAAGACCAACTGCCATAAGAATAATTACTTTTTGCAACAGTGGTTGTTTAGTAGATGGTTTTCAGATCAGTTTTTAACCTTTTAACCTTTTAACCTTTTGCCAGTGAATCAGAAAGAATCAGAAAAAGAAAAAAATAACAAAAATTTAAAACACTGTTTTAAGGGGGCGGCTAGGTGGCGCAGTGGATAGAGCACTGGCTCTGAAGTCAGGAGTACCTGAGTTCAGATTTGGGCTCAGACACCTAGGTGTGTGGCCCTGGGCAAGTCAGTTAACCCCATTGCCTTGCAAAAGCTAAAAAAAAAATTGTTTTAAACTAGACCACAGGTCATCCTTCTTTGTATGTATTTTAGGTGACTTGTTTAAATATTTCCTTAGCGTTTTGAAAAGCTAAAGGATCTTAATTCTCAAAGGAGGTATAGCTGACGACAAATGCTAAGGTTAGCTCATCTGGCTATCAGAATAGATGGTTGTAAGCATGTATACATTTTTTTTTCCTTTATACTACTGGTCACCTGACATGAATACAGGCATTTACCACATGGACCAAAGACATAAGAAAGGATAATTAGGGGGCAGCTAGGTGGCATAGTGGATAGAGCACTGGCCTTGGAGTCAGGAGTACCTGAGTTTAAATCCAGTCTCAGACACTTAATAATTCCCTAGTTGTGTGGCCTTGGGCAAGTCACTTAACCCCATTGCCTCATAAAAACTAAAAAAAAAAAAAGGATAACTATTCTTTTTCAAAAAAGATATCAGTTTACAGGCCAGACAAGATAAATGATCAAATGTCTTGAGTCAGACTTTAAACCTGCCAGATGAGACATTTACAAATTGCATATTTGAGAAATGAGTTAGAGAAGTTCCATCTCAGAATCTGTTGAACAATCACTTCCCAAACTTTCTCAATGAGCCTGTCACTCACAAATATACATGAATCCCATAGGGTTGCTGGCCTCATTGTCACTGATCCAGTCTAAATTTCCTTTATATCTGGATTTCAGACTCAGAAGACCAATTTTCAGTCTCATGAGGTCTTTGATAGCAATTTCCTTTAAGCAGATATATTTAGCTATAAACTATAAAGTTTAAAGGTTCATTATATGCCACATGGTGACTATAATCTTTTAGTGGCAACAATAATATATTATTACAGAAGAAACCTCACAACTCAATGCTACAGTTGCGGAAAAGGAGTGTGTATAAAAAATTATGAAATAAATTTGGGATTAAAAACCTCAGTAATTCCAATTGACTCTTGAAACAGGCTTTGAAAAAAGTTTTTAGAGTAGAAAAGTTATTAGCCATGTTTAAAAATAGATATAGTGGCATTTGAGAGACACAGTAGATAGAGCACCAGCCCTGGAGTCAGGAAGACCTGAGTTCAAATTTGATCTCAGACACTTAATAATTACGTAACTGTGTGACCTTGGACAAGTTACTTAACCCCATTGCCTTGCAAAAACAAAAAGCAAAAATAGATATAACCACAAATCATTGTTTTTAAACAATTAGAACATCTTAGGTGATGTTTAAAAATGTCCACAGGTGCTGTTAATTTCAAACTAAACAGCCATAAGAATAATCAGATTTCCAAGTAGGGTAATAAGAATTATTGTATTTCACTAAACATGTTTTCATAATCGAATGTTATTTCTTAGAACAGTCAAAATAGCATAGAGGCTTTCTTAATTTTAACCTTATGACTTTACATATTGTTTTATAAATTTACTTCTACTCAACATTCTCAAAAGAAAATGAGATTCTTCAGTAATTTCATTTTAAATGTATGATAATTTCAAAATATCAGTATAACTTTTGCTTAGGCTATGAAATGGCAACAGATTTAAATCAAAACAGCCATACCATGAAAATATACAAGGTTTCTTTTCCCGGATTTCATTAATCAAAGTTGGACCCAGCTATTATCATTAGATTATTATTACAATGAATCAACTTATCCAGAAAGGGACTTTTATAAATTTTTTTATCACAATGCTAAATAATCCTACATAGATGGTTCATTTGAATAGCCCTGACTGATCTGTATACCTTAACCTTAATTTATGAATAGATGAAGTAAGCTTGATAATTATAATCCCAATTACATGCTCATTTTATGCAAGAATTTTCCCAGAATATTTTGTTAAAAAGGGTTTGCCTTATGCCCCTGTCAGGAAGGGGCAAAATACTTTACTAAAAGTTTTATTGACTTGACTATTTTAAATTCCTATTGGATCAAGCCAATTAAAATTGGGTCAGGCAAAACCCAGTAAGACTCCTAATTTTAGGGCCAGATACAATGTTTTTGATCAACAATTTCCATTTATGAGATTATCTGTCCTTTAATAATCTTAGTTGTTACTTTTACCAGTATTTCTTAATATTATAACATTTAGGACACTCAAAACACCATGATCACAATCATGCACTTTTAAATTTAAAAATCTTTCAAGTTAATACAATATACATGTTTAGTAATGCACAGAAAATCAGCCAATATATGATTATCTAATTTTAAAAAGTGATTGTTTGGTTTAATCCATTTCTTAATTTAGGTAATCCTGTTCCTTTTTGCTAAACTAAACTAAATTTTGGATTAAATAAAAATTGGTCTTATAGGTCCTTAACTCCTAATGTGTGTGTGTGTGTGAATATATATTTATATAGATATTCCTCTTTTTTTTCTACAAAGTGAAACAAACACACACATCCACATATCATATTTTTATGGACAATTCTCAATAGAATAAAAACTGTGTGTTGAGATTTTAAGGGCTCTGGCCTAGCCCTCCCAAACCTCAAGAAAAGCCCAGTGATCTCAGTTTTCTGGGCCAATGGAGACTAGAGAATTGCTGCAAGAGAAGCAACACACACAGAGATCTGTTTTAAGATATCATTTTTTTATTTAATCATGCTAATTAAAATCGGTCAGAAAATAAATTTTAGGGTCAATTTTAATTTTCTTTAGCTACTTCATATTAGATAAATATGCCACTTAGTAAACAAAATCCTGTTATTTATTTAATTAGATCAGGACTTTAAAAAAGTTAGGAAAATTAAAATAAAACCCTTTTCTTCCCTCCAAAATAACATAATTCTCAGGAATATTTGTCCTGTGGTATCAAATCATGAGTTTTTGGAAAAGAAAAAGATCTAATTTGAAAAAGGGAGATTGAAAAGGAGAGTTGGCCAGTAAGAACAGAGATATAATAGCAATCATAACCAGGCAGAGGTAATTGTGATTTCCATTCTGTCTGTACCACATAGAACACAAAATTTGAAATAAAAACATAAACTGAGTCAGAGCACCTCGAACCAAAGAGGGCCTAGAACTCCAGGGAAAACTTACTTTGCTCTCATACCAAAATACAACTCAAAGACATTGGGGTGCCAGACAAGTCTGTACTTTCATGGGAAATGCCACAATCATTAAGTGCTTGGTTCTTTCAAAAATGCTACACTTAGATCTAGGTACAAGTCTTCAGCACCTACTCCAATCAGAAATCAAATGCAATTACTACCAAAGGTGATAATCCCTAATAAAACAGAGGTAAAAATCCAGAGAATATTTAATTTCTAAATAAGCAATTGAGTTGAAAAAGTGGTAGCCTCACCTTATTCCAAGGCCAGTTTTAGTTTGTTTGGTTTTTTGTGTGTGTGTGTGTGAGGCAATGGGGTTAAGTGGCTTGCCCAAGGCCACACAGCTAGGTAATTATTAAGTGTCTGAGGCCGGATTTGAATTCAGGGACTCCTGACTCCAGGGCTGGCACTCTATCCACTGTGCTACCTAGTCGCCCCCAAGGCCAGTTTTAAAAACAAGACTTTCTACATAAATTGTTGCCCTTCCCATATAAAAGCAAAAAGATATTGACTACTGAGATGGACAGGAATAGAAAAATAGACAATGCATACATCAACCACGAGGTATAAGGTAGCAAATGAAGAGCCAGAAGGACAAAAGCTGGAAATGGTCCTAAGAGTAACAAAAAAAGAAGTCTTACAAGTTTATAAAGGCTGAACAGAAGGGTTTTTTAAATTTCTTTATTTTCTTGCTCTTCAAAATTTTGCGCTGTTTCTTTCAATGGCCTGGTTTCTTGCAAAAATGATAAATCCCATAGGGGCAGCTAGGTGGCACAGTGGATAAAGCACCGGCCCTGGAGTCAGGAGTCCCTGGGTTCAAATCCGGTCTCAGACACTTAATAATTACCTAGCTGTGTGGCCTGGGGCAAGCCACTTAACCCCGTTTGCCTTGCAAAAAAAAAAACAAACCTAAAAAAAATGATAAATCCCTGTTACTTGATTCTCAAATTGGCTTCTGAACTGGATTTGGATATGAGCTGTTAATTGCTTGAGCTGCATAGTATATATTTTATCTTTTTTTCTTGGAGGTCTTCCTCTAACTGGGATTCTATGTTCTGTGCTGGCTAAGCAGCAAGTTCAACTATGAACTGGAGATGCTTAGTTTCCATTCTGGTTGGGTAATTTTAATATTTCATGACAGAAATACTTGAAGGTTGTTAACAAAGTGAGAGAGAAAAGGAGTGTATCCTCCTTCCTGATTATGCTTTAAATCAGAATTTGAATCAAAAGTCTCTGCTAAATGATCAAAAAATTGAAATACTATCTCATCTTGTCTTTGAATAACATTTTTGATTTTTGAAAAATCTACTGGTTGGAGAAAAGCAAATGGCATAGCCTCTGTTATCTCCCAAAACTTTTACATCTTTATAATGTTTGATGGTCTACATAAGCTACCCAATCTTTCTCCTGAAACTCCTCAAAGGTGGTTTGTATTTTTATTTTTCTGACCCAATTCCTGGTTTTGCAATTTCCAACTAAAGCTATAATTATATGGCAAGTGTGTGGGATTCCAGGGCCATAGGACTACAGAGTAACTTTAAATTGAATCACTCAAAGCCTATTGGATCTTGGTGGGGGTCAGGGAAATCTTTTTTTTTTTTGCGAGGCAATGGAGTTAAGTGGCTTGCCCAAGGCCACACAGCTAGGGAATTATTAAGTGTCTGAGGTCAAATTTGAACTCAGGTGCTCCTGACTCCAGGGCTGGTGCTCTATCCATTGCACCACCTAGCCTCCCTAGAAATCTTTTTTTTTAAAGCCTGTAATTCAACTCCGTATCCTGGCTTGAATTTATACTGTAGGACTGTATAAAACAGTATCAGATGCAACCCATCATTCTCAGTCTGTAGTTGGAAGACTCTGAAGGCATGGTCGATTGATCCCCTTAAAAGGAAAGATCCTGGCAGTCGGGATTGGGCTCTTATCTGGAGCTGGGGCCCTCTTATTAGAAACAGGATCTCTCAGGGCAAGAGAAGAAGATTGAATGGAAGGATAGGGAGATAGGACAATTGGATAAAAAGGAGAGTAGGAAGAGAAAATGTAAGGATATGGATAAGAGCAAATAGAATGGAAGCTATTGGGGGAGCATGAATAGTTGAATAAACAAGAGCATAAGGAGAAGGTGAGACAGGAACACAAGAAGTAGAGAGAGAAGGAGATGAAATTGTAGAGGAAGGAGAAGAAATCAAGGGACAAAGAGAGGAGATAACGGAGGGATTAATATTGGGGGGTGAGAAGGAAATGAAACAAAAGAGGAGGGGGAAGAAATTGGAGAACAAAGAAAAAGAAAGAATGCAACTGGGGTAAGGATGAGGGGAAATACAAGAATGAGAAAAAGGGGGATTAGAACAGGGAAGAGAAGAAAAAGAATGAGAGGGAGGAAAATTCGACCAATGAAAAGAAAAAAGAGAGAAAAATGAGAGGAGAAGGAAGAGTGAGTGTTGAGTGAAGATGACTTCCAGCAGGAGGAGGAGAAAAAGATGTAGAGGTTTCCTTAGGATTAGGAAAGGACCCATGTTTGCAGCAAGAATGGATCCCCCAAAACCAGAGTCTTTAGGAGGAAAAGAAGGCAATGGATAATGAGGAGGAGTAGCTGACAAAGGAAGACAAGCTGTAGTTTTTGAAGAGGGGAGAAGAGCAAATTTTGAAGACAACAACAGCTCTGTAAGAGGAGGGTCTGAAGTCAAGGCAAAATCCTTTTTGTGAGCCATAAGTGGATATTTTAGCTTTGAATTCACTAAACTTGTAATGGAAATATTCCCATTCTTTATTAGAAGTCTTATTAGTTTTTAAAATTAATTTTAAGATAGTTCAATTTAGGTTTTTCAAATGATCCCCATCTGGACCAACATGATTCATGATCATCACTTATTAATTTATACCAACCTGGCAAAATGTATGGCGATTAGAGTCACAATGCTGAGACATATAGAAAGCAGGTAATCTTTCTACTGGATCTCTAATCCTAGATTTAAATTGTCCCGTGATCAGATACAACAAACAATTAAACATCAATATTTATACACAAAATCAAAAGATCAGAAGAGGCAATAAAACATTAAACAAACACTGGACAGATGACAGGTATGCCATACAAATCCCTTTGCATTTCACCAAAAAGAAAACTGCCAGAGATCTAACCAAAGAAATGCCACATTTAGATTTAAGTATAAGACCTCAGCACGCTACTGACTGCTTAAAACCAAAACAATTCTCATCAACCTGTGAGAATTCTCAGAACCAAAGGTAATCTCCCAGAGAAATTTCAATTTCAAAAAACAAAAAAAGCAAAAAAAAAAAAAAACCACAGTTCAAGCTAAAGTAGTTAAGTTTGAAAAGTAAAGAAACTTCATCTTCAGACATGACAGGCTCAAAATCTGTCCTGGTTTCCTCTTGTGGTATTGCCAGCAGGAAGTCTCTTTTCTTTCAAATCATTTCTCTAGATCCCATTAATGGCGCAATTAATATGAACCTTAAAATTAAGAACCTTAAAACATAGGGTTAAAATAACATAACAACCACCAAAAATGGATTAGACCTGAAGTTTTATTCTCTGGGATTTACCATTATTGTTAGGTGGAGGCCATTCTAGTAACGACCAAATCAAGCTGATGGATATCAGAAAATTTACACAGCAACAAGGGGAGGAGAGCAGGATATATATAGCAAGAGAAAATAAAACCTTAAACTTGCCTGGAGACCATTTTATATTATTTGATATCAAAGAGAAGCATTCTTCTACAAAGCTATTTTAGGTGTGGGAGGTAACATTTTTTTTGAGTTTAAGTACCAGGAGGGCAGGGCAATTCAAATAATAAAGGACACAGTTCTTTTCTCCTTTAAGGAGGGCAGAACAAGTCTTCCTTTCAAAGTCTAAGGAGGACACATTCCATTCTTCACAACAGCTAAGAAACAATCAACCTTTGACCAGGAATAATTGAATAATCTTAGAGTAATTATTATACTTTGAGAGTTACTAAACTCTCTGAGCCTCAGTGTTCACATCTGTAAAATCAGGGGACTGAGCTAGGTCCCCTCTAGCTTTAGGCTTCAGAATCTGTGAATACCCTGAGTTTTCATGCAGGGCCTTTTCTGCCTGTGACTAACACTTTGTTGATTTTTTTTTAATCCACAGTCTATTTTATTCCTCTTGTAGAAAAAAATTCAGACAAATTTCATTATGTGGTTTTCTAGCCTCCCAGCAAATTGAAAAAAGGCCTGGGATAGGCCAACACATTGACCACAGAGAGAAACTTCTGCTAGCACCCTGAAAATAAGGAAGTAGACAAGGAAACTATAGGCCTCCCACACAAGCACCATAGAGATCTGGGGTCCTTAGTATAGAGGCAGGGCCTATTCAGAGACTGTTGTACAAAGATAGGTCCCAATGGGTCCCTGCCTTTAAAAACACGCAGTGTGATAGGAGGAGGCAACTCTGTACAAGGAAGATATGGACATGATAATCTCATCACACAGGGAAAGCCCTCAGTATATTTCTCATCTTTAAATTGGGGGTCGGGGTGAGGGAGTCAAAGTCATCTCTTCTTCAAAGCACATGATGGGCCGTGTCTGGTGTGGTAGAATGGCTCATGGGGTAAGCCAGTCTGGGAGGAGCAGAAGACCTAGCTCAGACATTCCTCCCCAGTTCCTCTGCTCCATAATAACCAATTACAGTAAGGACAATTATAATGATGAAAATGATAATAACATGTGAATGTGTTGAAATGCTAGTGGACTTGTCTTGTGACCTCCACAATTAAGATGTCACCAAGACTTAATAAAGGTTTGGGAGGGCCTCGGGGGCCCAGAGAAACTCAGGCAACACAGGTTCTAAGTGTTAGAGTCTAGATTCAAAGTTTCCCACAGAGAACAGTCAAGGGCACTCCTAGCACCCTAGGGCTTGAAGGAATTTTTAAATACTACAATCCACTCTCATTTTATACACAAGGGAGCTAAGACTCAAAGAAAATTGAGGGACTTGACCAGGGTTGTAGACGCTACTTTCAGAATGAATGGCTTCTATCTGTGGGCATATTTGAAACTGATCTCCTTCCTCATCCTCAGGCTGCTGGCTGTTATTTCTTAAACCAGGCCATTTCTAAACTAAGGAAATATAACTACAGAGCTACACACGCACACACACACATAAATATATATATATATATATATATATATATATATATATGTATATATATATATATATATATTTATTTATATATGTATATTTATCCAAGTATATCTAGATATATACATACCAGAATCAGGAAGATCATCTTCATGAATTCCACTCCTGCCTTAGTTTACAAACTGTATGACCCTGGGTAAGTCACTTAACCCTGTTTACCTCAATTTCTTCAGCTGTAAAATGAGCTGGAGAAGGAAATGACAAACCGTTCTAAGTAGTCTTGCCAAGAATGCCTTAAATGGGGTCATGAAAAGGCAGACACTATTGAAATAATTCAAGATGGAAGAAACCTAGATCTAGGACTCCATACATTTATTCCCACATCTGTTTTCTCACTGGGTCTTTATGATAATCCTATGAGTGGGAGAGAGCTTTCTGAGCCTCGGTTAATTTGGACTACGCCCCTGCCAATTCTGTGACTTTGCATGTGTGAAGGGGACACGGTGGTAGAGACAGCAGACAGCAGATTGGGTGTATACTCCTACCTCTGAGGTTCCTTTTGGACAATTCTAAGTGACACTCTCTCAAAGGAGACTTTAAATGGCCACACTCATATCAAAATTAAGGCAAAAAAGAATTTTAGAGGTCATCAAGGCCTTATTTTTCCTCATTTTATATTGTGAACTCTAAAATCAAGAACCTTAAAACATAGGATTAAAATACATAACAAAAAATTGATTAGACATGATGTTTATTCTTTGGGATTTATGATTCCTGTTTGGTGGAAGCCATTCTAGTAATGAGCACACCAAGCAATGACCACAAGCAAATATATATATTTCACAACAGCTAAGAAACAATCAACCTTTGACCAGGAATAATTGAAAAATCTTAGAGTAATTATTATACTTTGAGAGTTACTAAACTCTCTGAGCCTCAGTGTTCACATCTGTAAAATCAGGGGACTGAGCAGGCCAAACTTTAAGCTTGCCTGAAACCATTCTCAAAGAGAACCATCTTCTACTAGTACCAGGAGGGTACCACGTGTACTTGTTTCCCAAATGAAAGGATTGAATTCTTTCTTGGATTGGGGGGCAGGACAAGATTTTCCTTTGGAATTATGAAGGATACGGTTCTTTTCTGGATTAAGGTGGGCAAGACAAGTCTTCCTTTCAGAATCTAAGGAAGACACAATCCATTCCTCACAATAGCTAAGAAACATCAACATTTGACGAGGAATAGCTGTAAAAACTTATGGTAATTATTATACTTTGACAACATATAAAGAAACTGAGGCACAGGGGGATGAAAAGAGGTCCTTTCCCCTCTTCCTTGGTGGCTGCATCCACTTTGGAAACCAGACTGAACTAACTGCTGTGCCTCAAGGCTCCTTTCAAACTGGATCCTGAGAAAGCCTGGCCCACATCCCTCCCCCAAGTAGCAAGTCACACCTTCCCAAGATGCTCCCTTGGGGCCCTTTTACTACTACTTCTAGATTCATCTGCCAAGCAGATGGAGGAAAATCTGACCCGGAGAGTTCAGGGAGGCTTCTTTCTTTTTGGAGACCCTAAGACCCATAGACTAAGAGCCACAGGAGATTTTGAGAGATCAGCTCCTTCTAGGGGAAACTGAGGCCCAGAGAGGGAGAAGTGACTTGCCCAAAGTCACATAGGAATTGACCTGCCTTAATTTCAGTGTTCTAAATGTTTTCCCCAGGGAGGGGAATCTGAGATTTAAAACTAGAATAAAGCCTCAAAGTGCCTCCTCCCCATTTCTCAGCGAGGAGGAGGAGGAGGAGGAGGAGGAGGAGGAGGAGGAGGAGGAGGGGGAGGAGGGGGAGGAGGGGGAGGAGGGGGAGGAGGGGGAGGAGGGGGGAGGACGGGGAGGAGGGGGAGGAGGGGGAGGAGGGGGAGGAGGGGGAGGAGGGGGAGAAGGGGGAGGAGGGGGAGGAGGAGGAGGAGGGGGAGGAGGAGTGTCCTTCATTCTCCAAGAAGACCAGGACACCAGGGGGGCGATGCCATGACAAGCACAAGAATCGGGCGGGGGTGCTAAGCCCGCAGCCTCACTTCGTCCTCTAGGCCATCTGGGGCCGGGCCCAGCTGGGCGCCTGCAGGTGGGTGCAGCTCCAGTGCTTTGCAGGTGTGAGCAGACAGCAGGTGCCCCCCCCCCCCCCCGGGTTCTTCTGGCCGCAGCTAAGCGCCGCCGGTCACACAGCCACCTGGCAGTGAGGTCTGCGGTCACGGTCAAAGTGCGGCTCCCTTCCTCCGGACGCCAAGGGCAGCGCTCCGACCGCTGCGCCACCTGGCAGCGTCCCGCCCCGCTAGGGGAAGCTGCTAAGTGTCGGCCGCGAAGCCGGGAAGCCAGGGTTCACAGAGGCCCCAGACCCCACGGGCTGGGGGGCCCTGGCCAAGCCCCCTCCCTCCGCTTACCTGGGAGGCCCCGCGGGCCCACAATAGAAGCCGGCCAGCAGCGGCCCCGGGCACATTCGCACCTGGGCCAGGCCCCACAGGGGACGGGGTTGCCTTTGCTTCCACCCGGGAAGGGGAAGGAGGCGCGGAGAGAACGAATGGCAGCCTGGGGGGTGGGGGGGTCGCAGCGCCGCCCCCCCCAGCCGCGCTGCAGGAGACCCCGGGCCCCCCGAGCCCCCCCGGGGCGCCGCCCCCCACGCGCCCCCCTGGCACAGGGGCGGCCCACCTCTCCGCACTCGGGGGTCCCCGCCGCCGCCGGGCCCCGCAAGGACGTCTCCTGGGGTGCGCGGCACCCGATCACGAGGAGGAGGGGGGCCCGGGGGGCTGGAGGAGCGGGGTGGAGGGGGCAGGCCCGGGAGGAGGAGCCCGGAGCTTCCCCGCCGCCCTCCGGGACGCCCTCTCGGGTGACCCCGCTGGGGCCCGCCGGGGGCGCCCACTCCCACCCCCACGCCGGGGGCCGGGGCCCCCCACCCCCACCCCCACTCCTGACTACATTTCTTTTATCCTGAGTCCGGACTGTTATCTCCTCTCCCCTTCCCCCGCCCCAGGGGAGCAAAACCAGTTTCATTTTTTATTTTATTTTTTTTGCCAGGTTAAGGGCTTGCCCGAGCTAGGTAATCATTAAGCGCCTGCGGTCAGTTTTGAACCCAGGTCCTCCCGACTGCAGGGCCGGCGCCCTCTCCACCGCACCCCCAGCCGCCCAGCTTCACTAGCGCCCCTCCTCCCTCCCCCCACTTCCCGCATTTAGTAGACACTTTAATACTAAATACTGAACCGAATTCAGTGGCCATTTAGGCTCAGCAAATTTTATTACTACATTATGAATGGGCAACGATAACATCGGATGTTTAAATCTCAGTCACTAAGCAACTATTAGGCACCTCCTTTATACCTGACCTTGTGCTGGGTTTGATTCAGCGGCAAACAGAAAAGGACTCAGGGAGGTTTCTTCTTTGTAGTTCCATCAGTGAATCTGGGGAATGCAGCTTGCTGTTTGAGCCCATTTCCTTGGGGTTCAACGGAAAGAGCCCCTGCCTCCGGAATGAAAGCTGGGGGTCTTCTTACTACCTATCTGCAACCTTGGAAAGAAAGAGCACTCACCCTCTTTGTGCCTCAGTTTCCTTATCTGTAAGATGATGGAGTTGGACTGCACTGTCCCTGAGGTCCCTTTCAGCTCTAAATCTATGATCCTTTATAGATTTTATGGATCAGATGTGTAGACCTGGAGAATCTTGAGATGCCACCTAGTCTAACCCATGGAGGCCCTGAGGTCCAAGCGGGGGGCCGGGGGGGGGGGGGTCAGCTTTGCTCAGTCACTACAGAGCAGGACTTGGGTTCACCAAGGCTCCATGTGAAATCCCTAGTCTGACACCAAGCTCACTTTCTGACCATGGCCAAGTCTTCACCCACGAGCCTCAGCCTGCAGACACTGTAAAGTGGGGATACTGCGGACAGCCCCAGGTGCCTGAGGCTCAAGTGTGGCAATCTATACATGGTATTTTACACCTCTAAAGTCCCATATAAATGATAACCATTATTTTCTGAATTAATCAACTTACACAGCCAATAAGTTT
Source organism: Macrotis lagotis (assembly GCF_037893015.1). Lineage (NCBI taxonomy): Eukaryota > Metazoa > Chordata > Mammalia > Peramelemorphia > Peramelidae > Macrotis > Macrotis lagotis. Next base: position 18,746,588 of record NC_133664.1, read on the forward strand.
CAGGGCCAAAATGTGGACCCAGATTCTCTGTCACTAGAGGCAAAATATTCCAGTGACCCCAAGTTGTCTCTCCCTTTAAGAGGCAGAAGAGGTAGTTGTAAAAACAGATTATTTTCCTTCTTTCTTGGTCTTTGTTTAAAAGGATAGCTCCCTTGGAGGGTTTAGAAAGGGAATACATTGGGAAAGGTAGCTCGAGGATAACAATATTTTTTTTAATCTATAAAAAAGTTGAGAGGTGTTTGATGGGGAGACAATGCTATTTACCTCCTTTCTACTTCTTCCACACTCCTAAAAAAATCCTCAGTAAAATTTTGTTTTGAAATTCATCTCTTTTTTTGAAAAGAAAAGCAATGGGGCATGAAACAGTGGAGAGATCTAATGGTCTCGCATTTATTTATTCCAAGTGACTAGTGCAAGTCAATTCCTCTCTCTGAGTCTTAGTTTCCTCTTCTGTAAACTAAGGAGTTGGATGAGATAATCTTAGAGCAAATAACACAAAATTCTTTCAAGTGAACATGCCCCATATCTTGGCTTTAATTGCTTTGTTCTAATGTGGCCTGAGTAACTGATGTGATAAATAGTATGTGCTTTGTGATACATTTCTTATCTCCACAAATTAAAAGTTTCATTTCTAATGGAAGAAAAAGGAACTCACCTCTTTTTTTACTAAGAATTATAAGAGTGGTTCTGTGTGACCCTAGGCAAGTCACTTCATTGCAAAAAAGAAAGAGAGAGGGAGAGGAAGGAAGGAAGGAAGGAAGGAAGGAAGGAAGGAAGGAAGGAAGGAAGGAAGGAAGGAAGGAAGGAAAGAAAAAAGGGTAGCTAGATAGTGTAATGGATAGAGTATTGGCCCTGGAGTCAGAAGGACCTGAGTTCAAATCCATCCTTGGACACTTGATACTTACCAGCTGTGCGACTTTGTGTCACTTAACACACTGTGTCACTTAACCTTTTGCCCCCCACCAAAGAAGAAACTCTGATTTTTATTCTTAATTTTAATAATTTTTTTAGGTTTTTGCAAGGCAAATGAGGCTAAGTGGCTTGCCTAAGGCCACACAGCTAGGTAATTATTAAGTGTCTGAGACCCGATTTGAACCCAGGTACTCCTGACTCCAGGGCTGGTGCTTTATCCACTGCCCCAACTAGCTACTCCAATTTTAATAATTTTTTTTTAAAATACTGGTCATTCTCCTGCAAGTTATGAGCCAGGCAAAGATGGGTATACAGATGACCTTACCCAGTCCATCCCCACAGAACAGAGACCCACCTTGCAGAGCAGTCTGACAGCCCAATTCACTGACACCCTTGGCTGACATTGGCTGCTTTACTTCCTTACCAGTACTAGTACTTGGGGGGAGGGACACATTCAGAAACAGCTATGATGTCAAAACAAGAGGCATGAATGTAGCTAAAACAACCCAAACCACCCATTTTGAGGCAATCTTGCAGCTTCCTATGTCCTCATCTCTTCTCCCTGTTGTCAGGGCTGCCATTTTCCACCTTAATATTCCCTTTGCTCCTAAATCAGCCAAGCTGTCATAGGAGAAGCTCCTGGTTTAGAGCCAGCAGAAGAGGACTGCAATTTGGCCCCCATTTGGGTGATGTTGGGCGATCACTGAATCTCTCCTGGCTTCAGTGTCTTTAGCTTCCAAGTGTGTTCGACCTAGAAGAGCAATAGTATTTTTCTACACAGGGTAAGACAACATCTGGGGGTGGGGGAGTGGCCAGTGCACCTGCTGCAACCCGGGGACAAAGCCCTAGTTATGATGTCCTAAATTCACCTCTTGTTGAGCTGGACAGTCTTCTGGCCTGATGGAATTTGCATTCCTCTAGGAACACGTTCTCCAAGAAATCATACAAAACACAAGTCAAAACACACAGGCACTAATAGATCCAAAGTGCTCTTATAAAAAGGAGAGGAGGTACAGCATCCCAGATCCTGGCAGGTGCAAAAGCCCTGTGGCAGAAGGAGTGGGACATTCTGGGGGGAGCGGCCAGCTTGACAACAATGGAGCCATGCCCACAGAAAACTGAAGGAAGTCCAGAAGGAGTCACAAACACAGCCACTCTGGGTTAAAATGCTTCTCGAATTCTAGATAATAGAGGTTCACAGATTCTTGTATAAACAATTTGCTTCTTCCCTAACACTTTGAATATGGAAAATCTTCTTGTATTTGATTTTTATTTTTCAGGACATTTTTGCAGATGAGGAGCCTGAGTCTGAGAGAAATGAAGTGACTTGCTCAGAGTCACACACCTAGTAAGTGTCTAAAACAGGTCTTCTGGACTCCAATGATTCCAATACTTCAGCCAACTGCCTACATTTAGAAAGAAAAGCAATCTCTACAGAATAGTAAAAATTCAGTTTCATGTACAACCTGCTTTTGGGGAGCGTTCTACTTTATTTGTAATAATTATAATAGCCACCATTTATATAGGAGTTAAAAGTTTACAAAACACTTTATAAATATTATCTCATCTGGTGGAAATATTCATTTTATTTGACATTTCTTCAGTTTGGAATTTAAAAAAGTCAAAGGAAAAAGTAACTGAGAGTAAGTAAGGATGGGAAATATCATCAATGTCTCATCCTAGGTGGCAGTTGCCTGGGCCCACCCAAGTCGCCACCATCCTGCTACTACAACTAACTACCTGATCACCCCCCAAAAATAGGCCCATGTGGATGAGTCCCATTTAAGGGGAGACAAGAAAAGAGTGGTTCCCATCATCCTGGACAAGCAAGGGTCTTGGGTCTACGTCTTCCCAGTCTTGATGGTGGCTGCAGCTGCTGTGAGGACAGATGTGGTTCTGGAATGAAGACAAGGAAGCTGATGAGGCCAGGGAGCCATCGGATCCCTCCAGCAAGGGTCTTGGCAGCTTTGCACAGATGTCAGGTCTTCCATGGCAACTCCTTTTAAGTGTTGTTGCTCATCAGTAATGGGGCTGGGCACAGCCGAAAGCATTTCTCTGTGGAAGTTTGGAAAGAGAAATGTCACAGGCTACAGAGATTTACTTGCTCGATAAACATTTCAGTGGGTCTTTTTAAGGGCCCGATGTTGTCTGTGTGGGACTTGGGAAAAAACAGTAACATACCATTGAAGTGTGTACGACTTAGAACAGCAATAGTAACATAACTAACATATGAAAGGGGAGAGAGGGAAGGCATCTCTTGCCTGATGTCTGACTGCCAAGAAACAGCCTGAAATTTGGAACTAGTGACTTTGGATTCAAATCCTGCCTCTCCTGTTTACCTGTTGACTAGTTTAATCTTAAGCAAATCAAATATAGGCTCCTTCAGGGCAAATAGGTTTTCCAGTTTGTCTTTCTGAAATCAACTCCGAGTCCAGGTCATTTCCTGGAGTAAATTGCTTCATGAATATTGAATTTAAATTGAATTTAAATCCTTGAAGCTATTTTCCTTCTCCTGGCCTCAGTTTCCTCATCTGCAAAATGAGGAGTTTATACTAACATCTTGAGCCTGGAATGTCCTCCATTCTCACCTCTTCTTCCCTGGATTCCAAGTCTCCTTTTCCCCCCAAAAGACCCATTTCAAGTACTGTCTCCTGCAAATGGCTTTTTTTTTTCTGATTGTCCAATTGTTGATACTTTAGTATGGACACAAAGTCCACTCCTCCACACAAAATCGAAGCACACACCTAGATTCTGAGGGTATCTCAGACTACCTAGTCCATCCCCCTCATTTTATAGATAAAAAAACTAAAAATGAGGCACATGCTTCATTTGAACATGAGGAAATTGAGACCCAGAGAGGTTTTTAAGATCATAGATTCAGAGGTGGAAGGAACCTCAGAGGTCAGCTGGTCTAAGTCCATCATTTTTACAGAAGGGAAATGAGGCATAGAGTGGTTACATGACTTGTCCATGATCACAAAGCTAGTGGGTGGCAGAGATCAAATTTGAACCCAGAAGCCAGAACCTGTGCTCTCTCCATCTCTCTCACTGCCCCACTTTGACTTTGGTACACTGCACAGAAAACTGGACCTAGAGTTAGAAAGATCAGAGCTCAAGTCTGATCTCAAAACCCTACTGGTTGTGTGTGACCCTGGGTGATCTATTTAATTCTTTTCCTCCTCAAATGATCTTACATTGACACATGTCCTCCAGCAGAATGTAACTGATGGCTGTTCAGTGAATTTGGATTTGGGTTGGGGTTTTTTTAGGGTGTCTTTGACTTTCAACCCAATAATGTGAATTGAATAAATGTTTGTCCAGTAGAATGACCTTCCAGGATTTCGGAAGAGTTTAAAAAGTCTTGTATGAACCGATGCTGTGCAGAACCAGGAGAACTTGATTACACTAACAACAATATTGGGTGATGATCAACCATGAGGGACTTGTTCATTTCTGCAATACAATCACCAAAGACAATTCTGAAAGATTTGTGATGGAAAACAGAAACTGTGGAATTTAAATGCAATTTAAAAATCTTCAATTTTTAAAAGTTGTCTTGGGTATTATGCTTTTTTCCCCCCTTTTTTCTCCCATTTTGATTTGATTCTTCTTTTCATGTATAGTCTCTATGTTTGGTTTCCATTGGTGGGGGAGGAAAAAAAATGTAAAACTCAAAAACTTTGTTAAAAATGATTCTTAGGGGGGCGGCCAGATGGCACAGTGGATAGAGCACCAGCCCTGGCATCAGGAGTACCTGAGTTCAAATCCAGCCTCAGACACATAATAATTACCTAGCTGTGTGGCCTTGGGCAAGCCACTTAACCCCATTGCCTTGCAAAAACTAAAAAAAAAAAATTTTAAAAATGATTCTTTGGGCACGGTGGATAGAGCATTAGTCCTGGAGTCAGGAGGACCTGAGTTCAAATCCTGCCTCAGATACTTAATATTTACTGTGACTCTAGACAAGTCACTTAACCCCAGTGCCTTGCAAAAATCAAAAAAAAATATTAAATTAAAGTTTAACAAATGATTGTTGAAAACTACCATTGCATGTATTTGGAAAAAATAATAACCAATTTTAAAAAAATAGGATGAGCATCCAGATTTACATCCTATAATCCTGTGACTACTATTCTCAAGGGTCCAGATAAAGGTACTGAAGAGAAGAATTTCTCATTCCTTTAACCATGAAAGGCAGGGCCTTCACCTTATGTACCCTTCTTCAGAGAGTGTGGCTATTATTAATATAGTCAGTCCTTGTAATAAACACTTCCAAGGATCTCTTCTCACCTGGAGGGTTACCTTCCTAGACATGGTTCATGGAAGTAATGATGCCCGAGTTGTCCTGTCATTGGAAAGTGAATTCCTACCATTTGTTTGACCCAGGATTAGCCTGGAATATTGCTAATTCATTTCATTTGGCTATACAGAGAAAGAGCAAAGAGAACTTTGGCGACCCAAAAATGATTTTATCATATCAGTGAAAGTTTTGTTGAGATTTTGGTGATGAAATGAGGCATGCTGTAGGAGTCCAATATGGACAGTACTTCCAGTCTGCTCCACCTACTGTTAAGTCAAGTCCCCCAAGGACCAGGCCCCCAAGGCCTCCAATATCTGAGATTTAGAGCTGGGGACAAGTTTAGAGGTTCTAGAATCCAAAGGATTTATCTTACAGAGAAGAAAACCTGAAACCATGGTTTACCCAAGGTCTTATGGACATTGAAGAAGCCAGAATTGAACCTTACTTCTCTGACTCCCAACCCATAAAAAACAAATGACCAACTCTTTGCTAAATGTCATTGCTTTTCCTAAAGAACAGGAATCCAGCATTACTCTCTGTATTTCTACCCTTTTCAGTTTGCTGAGGTTCCCCTAAAGTAGTAACGTAGGCTACAATGACTTTAAAAATTATGTAGTATATATATTATATATGTATCCAGGGGGTAGGTAACCCTTTTTTTTCCAAGGGCCATTTGGATATTTATAATATCATTTGGGGGATATATTCAGTCAAATATTTAATTAATTCACTCCTAAAAACTCTTAGATTTATTTCCAGACCTGGTTGCTGTTGCCTCGGCAATGTCACACCAATATAATCTGCAAGCTGGAGGTTTTCTACCCATGGGAATATACTTACGTGGTATATACCTCCATATATAGATCTAAATCTCTCTTTCTCTCTCTCTCTCTCTCTCTCTCTCTCTCTCTCTCTCACATATATCTCTCTATATAGGTGCATATATATAGTTATAATATAACAATAAATGAATGATATTGATATTATCATAAATATTATTAACATTTAATTTAATTATTTTAATTTATGGATTAATAACCAATAGTTTAATTAATAATATTAATAAATTATTCAATGTGTTATATAAATTTATTTATATAGCTTGAATATTTGCAAAATCATGTTACATAATTTGATTTTCACAACAACCTGTGAAGAAGGTACTATTATTATTCCCATTTTACTGATAATGAAACTGAGATTGAAAGAGATTGAATGATTAGCCCAGGCCATATAGTTAGCATCTGGACAGGACTGGAAGTCATCTCCTCCAAGTTCCACTCTCTACTCACCAGACCACACCATCTAGCTGATACATATTGGAAGCAATGTGACTTAATGGATTTGGAATCAGGAGAATTTTTGATTCAAATATTGTATTCATCATTTACTAAATTTCTGACCTGAGCAAGTGATTTAACCTTTGTGAGCTTCGGTTTCTAAATCTGAAAAACTGGAAATTATTATTAGTATATTGTTCAAATGAAATACATATGGAAAGTGTCTTTAAAACTTTCAAATACTATAGAAATATCAGTTCTGGTGATCATAGTTGAATGAGTATAGACAGAAAGGAAGATTAGAGATCATCTAGTCCATCCCCTTCATATGATGGATAAGGAAAGTGGATCAAAGAATGGGTAAATGACTTGTCCAAGGTCACACAGGCCCTCAGTAACAGAGCTGGGATTGGAATCCATTGACCTTTATTTGTCTTCCAAGTCGTAAATCCCTATGGATCATGCGGGACTGACCCATCACACTGACCAGAGAGAAATGAGTCCTGTGCATTAGCTTAAGCTTACTTTTCCTTCCTTACTTTTCCCCCTCTAGGCAACATAACTTTCTAGTTTGAAATGAGAATTGTAAGGGCGAGTGGGATCAGCACAGACTGTACCAGTGCTTAGAGATAAGGAGGAGATTTATGGTTTCACTACCATTAGAAGGACCTCCCTGATTGATGAAGTCCCCTCTAACCACACAGATCCAATTTTTCTTCAAGGTTCTTAGAGAAATAGCCAAAGTATTGATCAGGAACTCACATGCAGTTAAACCCAGTAGTTTTGGGGGGAGACTTGAACTCAGATGTTCCTGATTCTGAGACCAACCCTCTTTCCATTACCAAGCATCTTCTCAGAACAATATTCACTTATTCTTTCATTTACTTCCAAATAATGTTTTTTCAGGATTTCAGCGTTCAGTCTCCCATGTTCTAATACCATCCCCCAAAAATCTAATGACTAAACTACATTGATTGGTTTTGTTGGTTATTCTTTTGAAGCAGTAAGGAAGATTAATGTTCATCCAAAAGTTACCACTCCAAGCAACTGTTTCATCAAGGCCCATCTACTGTATGAAACCCACTCAGCCCTGACTCTACCCAGTGGATTCACATGAACTGGACCAGCAATCATAGCATCAGAGCTCTGCAGCAAGAAGGATCATTGTATTCAACCATCTTCATTGTACACACAAAGAAACTGAGGCTCAGAGGAGCAGGGTGCCTTATCTTGAGGTCACCAAGCTGATTAGGGACAGTCAGAACCATCACTCAGAACCCGTCACTCCAAGTTCATCACCACACTGCATTCATCCCTTTAGATTACAAAAGAGGAAGCTTATGTCCAGAGAGGGCAAATGACTTCCCCAAGGCTACAAGGGAATAAATAGTATAACCAGTTCAGAACCTGTGCTGTAAATTCACACATAGTATTCTGCCTACTACATCATGTTGCCTCTCATGCCCCAGAATAACTACTCCATTTTTTGAGGTAACTGATGACTTCTATCAGGAAATCTTTATTAAAGGTCAATTTGTTTTTTTTCTTTTTGATGCCTGTAAATTACAATATTTTTAAATGGGGTTATTGAATTCATAAGAGTGCTTTTCATTAGTGAAATACTTATAATTTCCTAGAGTCATTTGCTGTGTATATTAAATACAATTAAGACCTTTTTCCTTGCCTTCCTCCCCTTGGTCTCTCTTCTTCCTTCTCTCTTTTTGCTTCTCTCAATTCCTCTTTCTCTTCCTACTCTCCTCTTCCTCTTTCTCTCTGTCTCTTTGTCTTCTTTATCTCCTCTCTTTTTTTTTCATTTTCTCTTTTCACCTCTCCTTCCAGCCTTCTCCCCATTTTGTTCAGCATAGATGAAGATGCTTATTTTTTAATTTTGTTTTTGTTTTTTAGGGGTTTTTTCTTGCAAGGCAGCGAGGTTAAGTGACTTACTCAAGGTCATAGCTAGGCAATTATTAAGTGCCTGAGGTCAGATTTGCCCAGGGCTGGTGCTCTATTCAATGTGCCACCTAGCTGCCTCCAAAATAAATGCTTCTTGAACTGAATAGTAGATGCCCACAAAAGGGCAGGGTGCCTCAGAGGTATGGAATTCATAGACCCATAAAGCAAAGCTGTAGGTTACCTCAGAGATCATCTGGTTCAACCCTGTGGTTTTACAGAGGGGGACACTGAGGTTCCCAGAGGTTGAGTGATTTGTCCAAGGTCAGGAGCAGAGAGATATTCCAGCTCAAGCCTATGACTTAGACTCAAGTCTTAGGCACTCTCTTCCCTCCCCCTTCCCAGAGCCTGTGCCAATCCCTATCCTTTTGGGGTCCCTCTTCCCTGTTCCCATCCACTGCCATTTTGGGGAGTCACACAGCTGTTGGTAGGGTGCTTTCCAAGACATTTCCACTTTACCCCAAGCACCAGCTGAAAGCTCAGGGATAAAGAAGTAGCCAGAGGTAACTTTCATAGTCTGGCCAAGGCCCCCATCAGCCTGCTTTGTGCATTCAGCATTGGGGGTCTGTCACCTCTGCTGAAAATGACTGTCATTTGCATTTTGCTAATACTTCTGCTGTGCTCTCAATGGCAGAGTGCCACAGAGGAAGCTGTTTTCTTTCTTGGATGACTTCTTGGATAAATAGGCATTGAAGGCAGATTCTGCCTGCTCTCCCCAGTGCCTGACAGTATGCAATGACCCCAACAGGATCTAGTGACAGAAGGAACGTGGTTTGTACTGCCAGAATGAATTAGGTATCAGCAGAAGCAGGTACTGCAATTACAGAGGTTTTCAAGTATCATTTAAAGAGATGTGTTGGAAAAATCCCCTTCAGTGTCGATTATGAGTAATTACATGGTGCTCATGTAAGAATCCCATGGTGATCAGGTTGCTCTTCTCTGTCCTAAGAAAGAAAAGGGCTGTATACCATCTGGGGCTCTAACCTGGAGAAATAAGACAATGGCTCTTAGAGAAGGGGATCCTTCTAAAAGGGTCAGAGAAGTTGAATCAAGGTAGCTTAGAGATGGTAAGATGATGGAGAGGTTGGTTGGCAGACTGGTAAATAAGAACTGAAAACTGACCTGAGGGATTCTTTCCCCAACACACACACACACACACACACACACACACACACATCTTGTCTGCCATATTGTACAGCCTTATCCCTGACCAGACTGTAAGTACCCCCAAGTGCTTCTCCCCCAGGAAAGGTGTTTACTATTTCCACTTTTTTGTTGTGTCCTCCAGAACAGTGAAATTGGTTCATCAATGCTTGCTGACTAATTGATGAATGGATAAGAAGAAAAAAAATCCTAATAGCTAGAGCTATCCCCAAGTGGAAGTTGCTTTGGGTTTCCCTTCATCAGAGGCCTCCAAGTCAAGTCTAAGTGACCATTTGATGGGTATATTGTGGCCTGGTGAATATTGAACCAGACCATGGGATCATAGGTTTATTCTAGGTTTTTTTTTCAAGGCAATGGGGTTAAGTGGCTTGCCCCAAGGCCACACAGCTAGGTAATTATTAAGTGTCTGAGGCTGGATTTGAATCCAGGTACTCCTGACTCCAGGGCCAGTGGTTTATCCATTGTGCCACCTAGACGCCCTGGGATCATAGGTTTAGAACAGAGAGGGACAAATGCTGGATTATCCTAAAGTCATTCACTTCACCCTGCCCCCCCCCCCATTCAACAGACAAACCAATTGAGTTGTTTTGTTTTGGGCAATGCAATGAGGTTAAGTGACTTGCCCAAGGTCATACAGCTAAATAAATATTGTGTCTGAGGTCAAACTTGAACTCTGGTTCTGACTCCAGGGCTGGTGTTCTATCCACTGTACCACTTAGCAGCCCCCAAACAATTGAGTTTTAGAGAGAGCAGTATGCTGGGAAATATTTAAGAACTAACTCTTCTTGGATGAGACTAGGAGGGAATTGTACACAGGACATAATTTTTAAGTTTGATCTGCATTTTCAACATTTTCTTAAGACTAAATAATCAATAAAATAAAACAAGCCTAGATTTATGGTTTTACAGATTAACAAAGTAAAAATACTCCCATGGGAAAATCTAACAATCAGCTCTCCATAAGCCAGGTTGAACTGACTCCAGTATATCTCTATTTGGAAAGGTTAAGTGACTAGCTGATGGCCACATACAATAAATGTCAAAAGTAGGATTTGAACACAGGTCATCATCCCAACTTCAGGATCAAGATTCAATCCACAACATCCCATCAATGATCTCTAATGTTCCTCCTACTTCGAAGATTCTGTGATTGAGTCACAAAGGAAATGAGATTTAATCTGGAAATGGGAGGAACAGTAGTGGATGGTATAGCTCTGCTGTCAGATGACTTCCGTTCAAATCCCACCTCTAGATAACCTTGGACAAGTCACTTAAATGGTCTAAAGCTCAGTTTTCCCAACTACAATGGGCTTGGTCTAGTCAGACTATTTTAAGCTCCATGTCTCTAATTCTATGTCTTGGGGATGGATCTGAAGAAGGCATGCCATTGAGGCAGAGTTGGGCAAAGTCATCAGTCTCACTCTTCCAGAGTCACATCCATGTCCAGTGGCAAGACAAAAGTCTAGACACATGGTGACTGTTCAGGAGAAAACTTGACCTTTCTAAATTAAGGTCTTTCCCTGGCCATTGAGGATCAAAAGAAGGGAAGACTCCAGGTAAGATACTCTCTAAGTTGAAAAGGAATAAGGGATGGGGCACTAGGTGGCACAGTGGATAAAGCACCGACCCTGGAGTCAGGAGTCCCTGAGTTCAAATCCGGCCTCAGACACTTAATAATTACCTAGCTGTGTGGCCTTGGGCAAGCCACTTAACCCCATTGCCTTGCAAAAACCTAAAAACAAAAGGAAGAAAAGGAATAGGGGGCAGCTAGGTGGCACTGTGGATAGAGCACCAGTCCTGGAGTCAGGAGGACCTGAGTTCAAATCTGATCTCGGACACATAATTGCCTAGCTGTGTGACCTTAGGCAAGTCATTAACCCCATTGCCTTAAATAAATTTTTTTTAAAGGAATAGGAATAGTTTCACATGCATTTTAATGTACCTATTATGTCAGAGGATCATAAAAGTTCAGCACTGGAAAGGACCTTGGCGGCAATTTATTCCAACCTCCTCATCTTACAGAGGGGAAAACTGAGGCCTAGGGAAAAGAGGCAATTTACACAAGAACTTTTATTCTAATGAGAGTATATGCTCTCAAAAGGAATAAATCGATATTCTACAGCTTGAGGAGTGAGTATTCACAATGGGGGTGAATGATTCTATATGAACATACCCTTCATGAGGCTATGATCTTTTTCTGATCAGTCCCAAGTGTGTATGAACTAATTCCACTCAGCCCAGAGCAAAATGAAATAATGTGGAATAACTTGCCTAAGTATGAACCCGATAGACTATCAGTCTTCGTAATTTGAACTCAAATCCCAACCTATTTTGTGGTATCGATCTGAATCATATATAAAAATGAATTAATAATAGCAATCACAAGAATGAGCATTTAGACTACCCAATAAGGTTGCTATAGCACTTTGCTGTCTATAGAGTTCTGGAATCACTGGGGTTAGCTTAGACATGAGGGAGAGACAACTCTAAAAGGAGTATGCCAAGGACTCACCTGATGGGCCAATATGACTCTAAGCCTTGGTTAGCACTAGAATGGGCCATCCTGCAGGATGAGGGGATATAGGAAGACTCCAGGACTTACTTCCTGGGGATCAGGGCTTCTCTTCACCCCTCAGAGTCCAAGAGAAAATGAAGCTCACAGATTTTAGAGTCATCTAATGAATTAATGGGTTTTTAATTAGGAATAGTTAGATTTTAATTTGTTCTACTATTAGTCTCTCTAGGGTTTTCAATCCTTGGTAATGAATCCAGTGACCAGATAGGATGTTAGAGATGCTGCCTGATCCCTGTGCTGACTTTCAGAATTATGTCATTCTTTTCTTTGTTCATGGTTACTTTCTCCACAAAAGAAAAGAAGAAAAGCTTCCCAAAGATTTCTTGTAGTCATAGCTTAATTCTGTCAATCTGTTCAAAAGCATCTGTAAGAGTTAAATATTAGGGACAGCTGGGTGGTGCAGTGGACAGAGCACTAGCACTGGAGCCAGGAGGACCTGAGTTCAAATGCAACCTCAGACACATAATATTAACTTAGCTGTGTGACCTTGAGCAACTCACTTAACCCCATTGCCTTACAAAAAAACAACAAAAATTGTCAACTATTGGTATATAGTTTAACAAGTAGAATATATATTTCACCAAATTCTGGGAAGCATGTAGACAAAATTGGAGAATGTCTTAGGAAAGAAGATGGGAATGGGATGCTGAGGTGGCTGGAGTCCATGCCAAGTGAGCAGCCCCATGCCTGAGATTTGCTTTCCCTGTCCTGTGCCAACTTTCAGGTTCAGCTCAGAGCCCCCCCTTCTGCAGCAAGCCTCTGCTGTCCACTTCTCTTTCAGCTATTTTTCACCTAGTCTGTCTAGATATTGTGGGTCCCCAGTGATTTACATGCTATTTCTTATATTAGAATGTGAGATCACTGAGGGTTGGCATAGCATCCTTTAACTTTGTTTGGCTCCTGATGTTAGCAGTAATCGAACCCAAATCTTCCTGGCTTAGAGGTCAGTTTTTGTATTCACTATTCACTAGAAACAATTGACCTCTAGATTTGGGGCTTTTTCTTCTTGGTCCTTAGTAGGAGTAGGGGGAAAAGGAGGGGGGAAAGTCTTGGACTTGAGATACAGGGAAGCATCCTAAGTATTAGAGTCGTCCAGCATTGGAATGACCAGCCTTGGTTTTGCAGTGGGATTTGAATGATCACTTGTAGGGAAACTCTAGAAGGATTCTTATTCATGAATGGCTTCAATTAGGCTCTGAGGTTCCTTTTGATTTACTTGGATTCTGTGCTTCATCTCCACATTCTGCCAATGCATTATATTTCTATGCATGGCCAGATCTATTTTTTAGGATGCATCATTTTATTTTTATTGGTATTTTATTTTTCCAATTACATAATATGAGAGTTTTTCAATATTCATCCCTTTGTATATTTTCCATCTCTATCTTGATTGGTAGGGAAAGACTTAAGGCCAACGTATTCTAAAGGTTATAATTACAAAAACATCTGTGTGAGCAATTCCTTGGACAGAATTAAGTCTGGCTCTTCCATATAAGGATAGCTTTTAAAAGTGTATTATTATTTATAACAGAGATACTACTGTTAATCTTTGTTTCCATGAGGATGTCATATGCAATTCATATATTATAACTCAGTGGATATACACAGTGTGAATTCAAATACTGTAACCACTTCAGGAGATTTGTTATTCATCCTAATTGGGACCTAACTATTCAATATAAAGCCAGAGTGTGCAGCTGTCCTCTTCTCTCAAGAGTTCCCATTTGGAGGAGTTGCATAATGCCAAAAACTCAACTCTTTTAGAAATGGAGAAGTATGAGGAGTATCAGCCTCATCTTCCATTAAAGTCTTTCTCAGAAACCTGAGAGGTGATTCTAGCATCTCAAAGGCCATGGCATCAGAGCTCTGGCTAGTGTATCCAAGCCACACGACTTCCATAGATGGGCTGAAGGTCATGTCATCGGAGCTCCCTCCTAGCAAAATTTAGAGTGTCTTCACTAATTTGTCCACAGGAGAATGAAAACTTGGCCACAACATCTTAATGACTGGCTATTGGATTGTGATGGTTAGTGATCTAAGTGTCTAGAGGAGGCTCCCGTACCCACAAATCTCAGCTCTTTGGAGCAGTGAAGGAAGCCACGGCCATGCCATGAAATTTGTTTCTTTGTCAACGTCTGTTGAGAGTGGAATCTGCAGTTGGTTTGCTGGCAGTCACGACCAATCACAAAAAATACCCTTTCTGTTTTAGCAGCACATGGGAATCATTAGCCATCAGCAATCAAAATCTGGGCAAAGCCTCCATCTTCCAGGGCATTGGTCACATTGCTGACTCTCACTCATTTATGCATTCATTCAACAAGAATTTTATTAAATCCCTACCACGAACCAGGACTTACACTGGACATCACAAATACAAAGTCAAAAAATAAAAATAAACAGTTCCTGCCTTCAGGTAGCTTACATTCTTTCGATCAATCAATCAACAAACATTATTCTATTGGAAGACTAGACTTGGAAAAGTGAATATAAAGTAAATTTAAAATAGAAAAAAGAAATTTGGGGTGGGGGTGGGGGAGGACATGAGCAAATGGGGGAGCAGAGCAGGCTAAAGTGATAGAGACATCAGTCACTTGTTTGAAAGTAAATCTCAATTCAGAAGTGATTTCAAGAATTACTTCCCCTGTTCAGACATCTCTCCTCTTATTAGGTGTTTCTTACCATTTTCATGTTTCCTTTCCTTCCTCATTCTCCTCCCTTTTGTTCCAGCCAAGCTCTTACATCTTCCTGTACAAAGGATTTACTCTTGCAAGGCAGCTGTGGTCCCCAGGAGATCCCTTCTTCCAGATTGTTTTGATAACTTATCTCTGATTAACCATAGGGCCTAAGGTAAAAGGGGAAAAAAGATTCTATAATAGACTTCCATGAAAACATCCCTCCTCACTGCGGTCCCCTGCCTGAACACTGTGGAAGTCTTCATGCTGGGGAAAACAAGGTAAGGGAGGGGAAGAAGAGGAAAGAGAGAAAGGATAGAAGAAGAGAGGAAAGTGAAACATTTCCCTGGTATTAGGTAATCCCCACTACAGTCCATTTTGCACAGTTTACCAGATTCAGCTTCCTCAGACACCCCTTTGTACTCCATCACTTCCCAGATTAAAAATCTTCAAGGTTGGGGAGGTTAGGTGGTACAGTGGACAGAGTACTAGCACTGGATTCAGGAGGACCTGAGTTCAAATCTGACCTCAGACACTTAATAATTACCTAGCTGTGTGACCTTGGGCAAGTGACTTAACCCCATTTGCCTTACAAAAAAGCAAAAAAAAATCTTCAAGGTCTCATCTCAAACTGAATTTATCCAAAACAGAAGTCATTATTTTTGCCTCAAATTCCCCTTTTCCCCAAACATCCCTAGTTCTATGGAGAGTCCCATCCTGATTCTGCTTACCCTGTGGTTCATCCTGAATGCCTCTCTTCTTCCCCCACAGTTCTGCCTTCACGATGCCCTATACCTCCCATCTTGTGTCTTACTTCTATCTATCCCGGCATTCACACTCTCAAATTTCAGACTCCCATCACTTCTTGCCTTAAGTATTGCTATAGCTCCTTACTGATTTTCCTCTTTCAGCATCTCCATTCTCCAATCCATCTGCCAAAGCACAGGTCTGGACATCTGCTCAGTAAGGTCCAGTAGTTCTCTATTGCTTCTGAGAACAAAATACTGGGTATTTAAGGCCTTTCACAACTGACTCCAGCATGCCTTTGTAGAATTATTTCCCATTTTTCACTCTACCTCCCAGACTCTGCTCTGAACATGGAATCTTTGCTTGGCTGACCTTCAAGCCTGGAATGCCCTCCCTCCTCACCTTCACCTCTCAGAATCCTTAGTTTTATTCACTGTCCACCTCTGGTGTAACCTCATAGGAGACATATATACTGCTCACCTTAGTTTTTAGTACTGAACCTCAAATTATCTCATATTTACTTATCCCTGTGCCATTGTGTACAGGTAGATAGGTAGGTAGGTAGCACAGTGAACAGAGCATCAAACCTGGAGTTAGGAAGACCTGAGAGCTCAAATTCTGCCTCAGACACTTACTAACTATATGATTTGGGAAAGTCATTAACCTCTGACAGGGACCTACCTCCTAGAATTGTTGGGAAGCACAAATGAGGCAATAATTGGAAAGAGATTAGCACAATGTCTATGTAAACAGTATTGTTATTGCTGACCTCTTTGTAAACCTTAAATTGCTTTGTACACCTTGATACACTTTAAAAACTGTGAAGCATCATCTTCTCTGTTAGTTCATCTTGTGGCTTCCTTCCCCTTTTATCTTTCCTGGGATTTAATGTGGGAGGGAAGGAAGGAAGGAAGGAAGGAAGGAAGGAAGGAAGGAAGGAAGGAAGGAAGGAAGGAAGGAAGGAAGTTAGGAAGGAAGGAAGGAAGGAAGGAAGGGAGGGAGGGAGGAAGGAAGGAAGGAAGGAAGGAAGGAAGGAAGGAAGTTAGGAAGGAAGGAAGGAAGGAAGGAGGGGAAGGAGGAAAGGAGGGATATTCAGACCTAATTAGGTTCATCACTCACTTTTGCAATGAAAGGGTCTCTTGGGGTTTTAGATATTTCTACAAAATGATCATGCTCTATTTTACCTTTAACTTCATCTCCATCATCTATAGATGGCTATTTGTAGAATCACCATTCCATGATGGATCCGGGTTCAAATTTGCTAACAATTAGCAAACTATCATCTACTAACTATGTGGTCCAACTGGTAAGAATGAGTCTATTTCCCTCTCTGTAAAATGGGTGTCTTCTGATTCTAGCTGTGCATCCCTGAGCAAGTCACTCAACCTCTGTTGGTCTCATTTCCACAGTGAGGATGACAATTAATCCTTTTTAGCCTCTGTGCCTGCCAGGTTACTAAAAAGATCAAAGGGCATGGTGTATGTAAAGCACTGTGTGAGCTAAATGTAAATCTAGTTAAGGATCCAAAGGACCTCAGAGAGAGGCTGAGCCTGCTGCCCACCTTCTTTTCTTCCCTCAGCACAGACTGGCGAGCACCAGAAATGTCTAATAAATACCATTCCTGAAAATGATGGTCCAAGAGACACCTTAGGATACTGTCAGGGAAATGAAATCATATGGGTCTTGGTTTTTATGTCTTCCTAATGGCCATAAGAAGAAATTGATTTCCTCCATAAGAAACCGTGAGCGTTTCCCCTTCTCTTCAATTCTGTTTTATTTCTTCAATTTTCATTCTGGAAAGTCTATGCATTGTATTTACAGGATGGTTTTAAAGACACGGGAGCCAAAATATACAGTGGCACTAAAATGACTTCAGCATACTTGCCTAGTTGCCTTGGAAGAGGCCAGTCTATCATTCAGACACGGTGGAAGCATCCCTCTAACCTACCCAGCCTCAATGACTTCCCCTTGGGTATCTGCTGACTGGACCCTTTCAGTTCTAATAAAACCTTGCCTGAGCTGAGACCAAATCATTAATATAGTGGATTTTTCCCCTCCCCCAATTCATTTCCTGGAACATCTCATACTACAGAGTTGTGTTCTTTCACTGGTTTCACAAGAGGCAGTGTAGCACAGTGGTCAGAACCTTTGATCTCCTTGGAATTGGGACAATTTGCATTCAAACCTTGCTTCCGACACATACTAGGTAGGTGATCCTGTATTAAGTGGCGGAACCATGAAGTTAACTGTTGAATAGCTGTAATGATGAATCTTGTCCCTGATCAAAAGGCAAGGAAATATCTTTCTCCTTTAATGAAGAGAAACCACTAGCATGGAATATTTCATACATGTTCAGTCACAACTACCATATGGGTTTGTTTTGCTGAATGGTTTTTTTTTTTTTAAATAGCTAGGGTGAGCTCCTTCAGTGCTATGGAGAAAGTGTTTCTTTTTTTTCCTGGAGATGACTGTTCTTTCATCCTCAATACCACCACCACCACCATCACCATCAACACTAGCATCATCATCACCACCACCACTACCACCATCACCATCAACACTGGTATCATCCATCAACGCCACCAGCATCATGATAGCTAACATTTATATAGCATCTGCTATGTGTCAGACACCATGCTAAACACTATATAAATATTACCCCCTCTAAATCCCACAAGCACTCTGGGAAGTCAGTACTGCTAAAAACTGAGACAAATAAGGTTAAATAACTTCCCCAGGATCACAGAGTTAATAAAAAGAAAGTCCTCAAAAAAACTTATTTCAAACAAATAAACAAAAAAAGTACTGGGTGGGAAGAAGGTTTGGCTACATAGCAACCTGAGAGAATGCCAATCTATCAGTGCTTATACACAATTATGGATTAGAACTAGTTTTGATATTTAATAATAAAATAAGATAGTATTGATATTCATAATAAATTAGAATTCAATGCATCTATGTCACACTCACACCCAAGTAAGTGATTTTCATGTCCAGAAGATCTCAAGTAACAATTAAAGACTTTAGGACTTTAGAACTCAGCTGACCCATCTCCAAAATCAGTATAGATTAGTTTTATATAGGAAACCAAAGTGGAAAATGAAGAAATGAAAGGGTCTCAATTTCATTCCTGATAAAGATGCCTGGATTTGGAGTCAGAAGAGAGGTGCAAATTTGACTAGAGGGTTATTTTGGAATGGTCTCTGAATTCCATAGGACTCAGTTTCCTCATCTGTAAAACAAGATGACCTCTGAGTTATTTTGATCTAACCTAAGCTACATCATTAATGTAAGGTCTCCTGCTAGGCAAGTACAAACTTGTCACTACAATATTCCTGCTGCTATGATTGGAATACCAATAACTCTTAGGAGGACCCAATAGATTTGACAGGCAAAGAAAGAATAATTTCATTTGCTCCAGTTATTCCATGGGGAGCCAACTGAAATAAAAGACAAGTAATGAAACAGAAGAGACCCTCATTGGGTTTTCCAGCCCCAGGGTTGACTGGCAAAGGAACCCAAGCCCCTAATTAACTGAGGTGGAATTCAGAGGCTACAATAATATGTCAAGAATTTTCAATAAACAATTCAAGGCTTTTTGGGGTTTTGTTTTTTTTACTAAGTACCTACCGAGTGTGGCTTTGTATTCAAAGACTTTTAGTTCTGTTCATTTAGCAAGGGTATCATGGAGAAAAACTCTGAGATAGACAGAATTGAAGAGACTCACATTATTAAATAAAAAACCCTACTTGCTGAAAACCAAATACCATTACAGAATATAGTGGTTATAGATAGCCATATCCAAGCATCTGAAATAATAAAGAGGATCATACTGAGTTCAATATTCTTTTTACATGCTATTTGTCAAAGCAAACTTCATTTCAAGGCAACTTTAACTTAAAATGTTAGAATTATTCTAGATTTTTACTAAGATCTTTCTAGACTTGCTCAAAGGATTATAGATTTGGAATTGGGAGGAATTTAAAGGTTACCTCCTCCTCTACTCTCATTTTACCAAAGAGGAAACTGAGGTACCTGTGACTTGTCCAAGATCACAGATAAAAAGGGGAAGTCAGGATTTGGACCCAAGTCATAAACCAACCAGTGTGGTTTCTACTATTCTGCCCTGCTTCCCAACCAGATGGAATCTGTTGCTGACTGAACTTCCACAAGGGTCATCAGTTGAAAAGATAATGTGGGAGAGTAAAAGACATAATGCTGTGAACCACTGAGCAGACCAACCTATATTTGGAGAGAACTCGGGAAGAATGCACAAAGAGGAATCTGGTGACTTGGAATAAACTATTAACAGTGGTACCCACAGTGTTTGGAATTCTAGATTGCCTTTCCTTCTGGTCATAATTGTGGCCAGGATGGGATATCCATAGGGTTCAAGGCCTGTGTTGCATTAGCTGAACCATGTTGGGTTTTGTGGCATATCTAGATATGACCCTAACCAATCAATGCCCCCATCTCTAATAGTTACTAACTCCATCACTCTGAGAAAATCTCTCTCTTAGTTTCATTTTTTCATCTCTACAACAGGGATATCAATAGCACCTTCTTCATAAGATTGCTGTAGGGATTAGATGAGGACAGAAAGCCTTTTACACACTTTAAAATGCCATTGAAAGGCTAACTATGATTTTCATCTTGTCCCACCTACTTCACTGGGTAGTGGAAATTAAATGAGATGATGTCCCCAAGCCTAGTGTAAACATTAAAGGACCTAATTCATGTCAACTCTTCTTAGACCTAGTCATTAATGGACATGAGGGGAGAGGGAGGTCTGTAACAACCAGAACAGAAGAAAAATGGAGCCCATCATTTCATTAACTAGAAGGTGTTTCATGGTTCCTGGGTATCTATTGCTCATATTGGAAAACACTCGATTTTATCTTACACGTTATCTACATCTTACAGGAGAAAAATATATGGTCCTTTGATAATTTTTGCAAGTTTTATTTATTTGTTGTAGTGCTTTCAATAAGCAGGGTAAGTTACAATTTTCCCAGTCCCTATTGGTGGGTGCTGGGGTTTCTTGGCTATCCTGACAAATTGCCATCTGCATTACAAACTTAGGTCATTATATTTCATCATCCTCTCATTTTGTGAGCATTAAGCTTACTTATACACTTAAGGATTTGCTTGATCCCCCATTATTTGCTTTTTTAAGGTTATTCTTCTTCCCTTTGGTGACTGAGAAAACATCCCTGAGAATGAAGATGTCCCTTAATTAATTTTGCAGATTTTTCATTTCTCCCAATTCTTTGTTGTTCCTCCTGTCTCTGTCTTTGTCTCTGTAAAACATCTGAAAGCTGGTGCTATTTTTTTGGTTTATTAACCTCTTCTTAATTTGGCAGAAACTACCCTAAAATACCAACATGAAGCCAGAGGGTTTAGAATGTGTGTTTTGTCTGTGAAAATAAAAATATTATAAATGATTAAATAAATCATCCTAGATAAGCTCCTTTCTGTAGACCAAGAAAGAATTGACAATGGATGATGGGAGATAGAGAATTGGAAAATTCAGAGGTATACAAAAGGGAGTTTGGGACTGCTTTTGGCCCTTCTTTTCAGCACTTTACCCTGGAGATTAAAAAGATTCATTAACTGTTTTGCAATCTGAGAAATAGCACTCATCAATCATCTGACTATCTTCTAATTAATGAAGTCACAAATATGGGCATGAAATAAGTCTGGCTGATGCTGTGAGTTAGTGACAGGATGTCTAAGGAAGAGGAGGAGGACCCTCTGATGGGAGAGTCTATGGGAGAGGTAGGTGGGAAACCTTTCATTAGTTAAGATGGGAAAAATTTACTTATACCTTGATATCTCATCTGATTAGTCATCTTCAATAGAATGTAGGGGCATTGAAGTCAGGGATCATTTGGTTTGTATCTTTGGATTGCTAGCATCAAGCATGATGCCTTATATACCACAGGTAAAACCTATAACCATTTCATGCATTTTCATTATAATATCTGGTTTCGTTCCCTTGTCCTATTGACTATGTTCAACTTATTAATGGGTTAAAAGATTGTTTTTGTTGTGTATTTTAAATACTGTCTCTCATGGTTCACCTTCCCATCCTTTCTAGCCATTCAGCCATCTACCCAGGTCTCTGATGACATGACTCTTCCCACCTAAGACCCAATATTCCCAAGGTGAGGTCTTCCAGAGCCCAGTCCCTACATTAATTCTCTCAACATTGGAGCTTCCACCCTAAGATCCAACCCAGCTGATTGGTGACTGAGTGGATTTTGGTTTTTGAAGAGGATCAGTGGCATCACAGGTGATGCCTTGACTTGTGAATAAAGTAGATTTAAATGAGTCAGAGTAGAAGGGTCATCAATCTCATCATTCTCTCTTCCAGAGTCATTAAAATCAAGGAGCAAGAAGAAAGTCAGGGGCGGGGCCAAGATGGCGGAGAGAAGCCAGGCGCAGTTGTGAAGTCTCCTGATCTCTTCCCCATCTACCACATGAAACAAACCTCTTAAAAGAAATCTGAACCAGGAAACCCAGGAAGAAAAGCCAGGAGAGGAGCATCTACCTCAGGACTTGTCTCCCGCAGCGGCCTGGGCTGAGTCCCGGCGGGTGAGGCCGAGCTCCCAGGGAAGAGCAGCCGGACCAACAGCTGAATCGGACCCGGGAGTCTGAGGGCCCGAGAGCCGGAGCTGCTGGAGCAGCGGTGGGGCTGGACGAAGGGGGCCTGGGTCCGTGGGGAAGCAGAGGCGCTGGTGTTGGGGCTGTCCCCCTGGAGCTTGGGGAAGGGGCCGCGGGGAGAGGTCTGGGGCAGGACAGCTGCGGACACCATCCGGGGCTCCTCGGGCTGAGAAACTCTGAGCCCAGGCCTCCATTGCACCGAGGCCTCTTCTCAAACAAATGCAAATTATTTCTGCCTCAGGCCCAGGTGTGTGAGCAGAAGAACCAGCCCAGCTGAGGAATGACCTCAGGCCGGGGTAAAGCCCGCCATGGAGTGAAGGCAAAAGAATTCAACAGCTCCAATTCCCTCCCTCAAGCAAAGGGAGAAGGCCTCACAACCAAGGTCACAGACACCCCAGAGAGGGCAACCAGCACCTCCTACTGGCCAGCCAGAGAAACTGCACTCAGGAAAGCCCTTAGAGATCCCAAGCCCAGGTGAAGCAGCCCCACCCAACTCAAGGTCTTAGCATAATGAAGAAGGGTCAGCGGAAAAGTGGATCCATAGAAAAATTCCTGGAAGGGAAAGACCCCAACCCAGAGAGACCTGGAACCTCTGAGGAGAATACAATCTGGTCTCCAGCACAGAAAGACTTCCTTGAAGAAATAAGGAAGGAGCTTAAAAATCAACTGGAAAACTTGGGGGAGACAATGAATACCTTGCAAAATGAGAATAATTCTCTCAGATCCTCAAATGAGCAAATGCAAAAAGAAATTAATTCTCTCAAAACCTCAATGGGTCAAATGGAAAGCATAAATCCTGAGAATCCTGAGAAATGTAATTCTAACAGAGAGAATATACAAAATATATTTTGCTTCAGCTGAAGTAAAAAAAGCAGGTGTAGCAATCCTTATCTCAGACAAAGCAGCAGCAAAAATAGATAGTGTTAAAAGAGATAAGGAAGGAAACTTTATCCTCCTAAAAGGTACCATAGACAATAAAGTCATTTCAATATTGAATATATATGTACCCAGCCAGAAATGCTGGACATCCATGACCTATCCATGAGACTGATATCTAATGGGATGTAACTGGCTTTAACTCCACCAGGAAGAAAGACTCTAATAACTCTCAGGAATTTGGACTCTATTCAACAGAATATACTGAACTAGAAGGGTCAGACACTCAGAATTTTCTATGACTTAGATAGAATGATCTAAAAAAAATACACTACCTCCCTAAAAAGGGGGACAGGAAAGAGATGGGAGGAGGGAGGGGATTGAATGGGACGAATCTCATTACACTAAGAGTTACAAAAAACCTATGGTAATAGAGGGGAAGAAGGGAGCAGAGGAGAAACACCTGAATCTTCTTCTCATCAGACTTGGCTTAAAGTCAACCTACACATACTCAGTTAACTTATAAAACATCTAACCTTTCAAGAAGTAAAAGGGGAAAAGGGGAGGGGGGACAGAGAAAGGGAAGGGGAGTGGAGGAAATAAGGGGAAATAACAAAAGGAAGGGAAGGGAACAGGGAAAGGGGAAAGAAAGGGGAGGGAGTGATATAGGAGGGCAAACACACTGAAGGGGGTGGTATTCAAAAACAAAATACTGAGGAATATGGATAAAAGGGGGGGAAAGGGGGAAAAATACAAACAGAGGGAAGATAGCACAGAGGGCAATAAAGAATTAGTAATCGTAACCTTAAATGTGAATGGGATTAACTCTCCCTTAAAACATAAGCAAATAGCAGAGTGGATTAAAAACCAGAATCCTACAACATGCTGCTTACAAGAAACTCATTTGAAGCAGAGAGATACATATAGAGTAAAGGTAAAAGGTTGGAGCAAAATATATTTTGCTTCAGCTGAAGTAAAAAAAGCAGTTGTAGCAATCCTTATCTCAGACAAAGCAGCAGCAAAAATAGATAGTGTTAAAAGAGATAAGGAAGGAAACTTTATCCTCCTAAAAGGTACCATAGACAATAAAGTCATTTCAATATTGAATATATATGCACCCAGTGGGACAGCACCCAAATTCTTAGAAGAGAAGCTGAAAGAATTACAGGAAGACATAGACAGCAAAACTCTACTAGTAGGAGACCTCAACCTCCCGCTATCAGATCTAGATAAATCAAATCATAAAACAAACAAGAAAGAAATTAGGGGGGTAAATAGATTGTTAGAAAAATTAGATATGGTAGACTTATGGAGGAAACTGAATGGGGATAGGAAGGAATATACCTTTTTCTCTGCAGTACATGGAACTTACACAAAAATTGACCATGTACTAGGACATAAAAACCTAATGATCAACTGCAGAAAGGCAGAAATAGTGAATACATCTTTCTCAGATCACAATGCAATAAAAGTCATATGCAATACTGGGCCAAGGAGATATAGACCCAGAGCAAATTGGAAACTGAATAACCTCATCTTAAAAAATGAGTGGACCAAAAAACAAATTATAGAAAGAATTAACCACTTTATCCTAGATAATGATAATAATGAAACAACATACCAAAACCTATGGGATTCATTCAAAGCAACTCTCAGGGGATATATTATAGCTCTAAATGCTTACATGAATAAATTGGAGAAAGAGGAAATCAATGAACTAAACATGCAACTAAAAAAATTAGAGAAAGAACAAATCAAAAATCCCCAATCAAATACCAAGTTAGAAATTTTAAAAATCAAAGGAGAAATTAATAAAATTGAAAGCAAAAAAACTTGAATTAATAAATAAAACCAAAAGTTGGTATTATGAAAAAACCAATAAAATTGATAAACCTCTGGTCAATTTGATTAAAAAAAAGAAAGAAGAAAACCAAATTGCTAGTATTATAAATGAAAAAGGTGAACTCACCACCAATGAGGAGGAAATTAAAGTAATAATTTGAAATTATTTTGCCCAATTTTATGCCAATAAATTTGATAATCTAAGTGAAATGATTGAATATTTACAAAAATATAAGTTGCCCAGGTTAAATGAAGAAGAGATTAAATACCTGAACAACCCTATCTCAGAAAAAGAAATTCAATAAGCCATTAGTGAACTCCCTAAAAAAATCTCCAGGGCCTGATGGATTCACAAGTGAATTCTACCAAACATTTAAGGAACAATTGGTTCCAATCCTATATAAACTCTTTGGAAAAATAGGGAAAGATGGAACTCTGCCTAACTCTTTCTATGAAACCAATATGGTACTGCTACCTAAACCAGGAAGAGTTAAAACAGAGAAAGAAAATTATAGACCTATTTCCCTGATGAATATAGATGCAAAAATCCTAAATAAAATCTTAGCAAAACGACTACAACAAGTCATCACTAGGATAATACATTATGATCAAGTAGGATTTATTCCAGGAATGCAGGGTTGGTTCAATATTAGGAAAACTGTTAGTATACTCAATTATATCAATAACAAACCTATCAGAAACAATATGATCATATCAATAGATGCTGAAAAAGCTTTTGACAAAATACAGCATCCATTCCTATTAAAAACACTAGAGAGTGTAGGAATAAATGGACTGTTCCTTAAAATAATGAGCAGTATCTATCTGAAACCATCAACAAGCATTATACTCAATGGGGAGAGGCTAGAGGCATTCCCAATAAGATCAGGGGTTAAACAAGGGTGCCCATTATCACCACTACTATTCAATATTGTATTAGAAATGTTAGCATCAGCAATTAGAGAAGAAAAAGAAATTAAAGGAATTAGAATTGGGAAGGAAGAGACAAAACTCTCACTATTCGCAGATGACATTATGGTCTACCTAGAGAATCCCAAGAAATCAACTAAAAAACTACTGGAAACAATTAGCAATTTTAGCAAAGTTGCAGGTTATAAAATAAACCCCCATAAATCTTCAACTTTCCTATATATGACTAGCAAGAAACAGCAGGAAGAGCTAGAAAGAGAAATTCCATTCAAAGTAACCTCAGACAGTGTAAAATACTTGGGAGTCTATTTGCCAAGACAGACTCAGAATCTTTTTGAAAACAATTATAAAACACTTCTCACACAAATTAAATCAGATTTAAATAACTGGGCAAATATCAACTGCTCATGGATAGGTAGAGCTAATATAATAAAAATGACAATTCTACCAAAACTAAACTATCTGTGTAGTGCCCTACCAATCAAAATTCCAAAAAATTACTTTAATGAGCTATAAAAAAT
Source organism: Macrotis lagotis (assembly GCF_037893015.1). Lineage (NCBI taxonomy): Eukaryota > Metazoa > Chordata > Mammalia > Peramelemorphia > Peramelidae > Macrotis > Macrotis lagotis. The sequence continues at coordinate 18,773,023 of NC_133664.1, forward strand.
TGTAAGTAAATTCATATGGAGAAATAAAAAGTCAAGAATTGCCAGGAGCTTAATGAAAAAAAAATGCAAATGAAGGTGGCTTAGCACTACCAGATCTAAAATTATATTATAAAGCATCAGTCATCAAAACTGTTTGGTATTGGCTAAGAAATAGAGTGGTGGACCAGTGGAATAGACTAGGTGTAAAAGCAGGAGAGGATTATAGTAATCTGCTGTCTGATAAACCCAAAGAGTCCAGCCACAGGGATAAAAACTCCCTCTTTGATAAAAACTGCTGGGATAATTGGAAGTTAGTATGGAAGAAACTTAGATTAGACCAACACCTCACACCCTTTACCAAGATAAGATCCAAATGGTTACAGGACATAGACATAAAAAACAATACTATAAGCAAATTAGAAGATCAAGGACTAGTCTACCTGTCAGATCTATGGAAAGGGGAACAGTTTATGACTAAGGAAGAGTTGGAGAACATCACTAAAAACCAATTAGATGATTTCGATTACATTAAATTAAAAAGTTTTTGCACAGGTAAAACCAATGTAATCAAAATCAAAAGAAAAGTAGTAAATTGGGAAACAATCTTTACAAATAATGATTCTGACAAAGGACTCATTTCTAAAATATACAGAGAACTGAGTCATATTTTTAAAACAAAAAGCCATTCCCCAATTGACAAATGGTCAAAGGATATGCAAAGGCAATTTACAGATGAGGAGATCAAAGCAATCCATAGCCATATGAAAAAAATGCTCTAAATCATTAATTATTAGAGAAATGCAAATTAAAGCTTCATTGAGGTACCACCTCACACCTCTTAGATTGGCCAGTATGACCAGGAAGGATAATGATCATTGTTGGAAGGGATGTGGGAAATCTGGGACACTATTACACTGTTGGTGGAGCTGTGAACTCATCCAGCCCTTCTGGAGAGCTATCTGGAACTATGCCCAAAGGGCAACAAAAATGTGCATACGCTTTGACCCAGCAATACCACTACTAGGTCTATACCCTGAAGAGATGAGGAAAAAGGGTAAAAAGATTACTTGTACAAAAATATTTATAGCAGCCCTGTTTGTGGTGGCAAAGAATTGGAAATCCAGTAAATGTCCTTCAATTGGGGAATGGTTTAGCAAAGTGTGGTATATGTATGTCATGGAATACTATTGTTCTATTAGAAATCAGGAGGGACGGGATTTCAGGGAAACCTGGAGGGATTTGCATGAACTGATGCTGAGTGAGATGAGCAGAACCAGAAAAACACCGTACACCCTAACAGCAACATGGGAGTGATGTTCAACCTTGAAGGACTTGCTCATTCCATCAGCACAACAATTGGGAACAATTTTTGGCTGTCTTCAAAGGAGAGTACCATCTGTATCCAGATAAGGAGCTGTGGAGTTTGAACAAAATACAAGGACTATTCCCTTTAATTCGGAAAAAAAAACCCCAGATGTCTTATGGTTTGATCTGGTTACCTCTGAGAATTCTGTTCTCTTTAAGGATATGATTTCTCTCTCATCACACCCAATTTGGATCGAGGTACAACATGGAAACAAAGTAAAGACTGACAGAGTTCTATTTGTGCGGTGGGGGTGGGGGAGGGAAGCAAGAATGGGGGAAAACTGTAAAACTCAAATAATATCTTTAATAAAAATTAAAAAAAAAAAAGAAGAAAGTCAAGATGACCTGGGATGCAGTGGATGACTTTGGCGTCTTCCATATCTGACCAAGGTCTAAGGTTTCCACAGAGCTTGCTTCAGTTGCCTTCTTGGCCACTGGAACATTGGGAGGAAAATCTTCACATGCTTGGGGTAGATACACCCCTGTCTCACTAACAGGTTTTGCGGCTGTCAGTTACTTTCAACCTGGTTTAGCCCAACTGCCAGATCAGTGTACATGCTGTGCATGCTACAACTTCTTGGAGCCACAGGGAAGGGGCTCAGCAAACCAGAGATGTCAGTCTTCCCTGAACACCCCCATCTAACTCAAGCCAACAGCTAGTCTAGATAGCACACCATGCTTAAATTTCCCATCCCATCTACTCCAACCCCATCCACACTTCCTCTTCATTTTACAGGAGAGGAAACTGAGGCTCAAAGAGTTTAAAAGATTGACTTAAAGTCACACACATAATAAGAAGAAAAGTCAGTATTTGAACCCAGTGCCTGTGACTCAAGCCCACCATTCATCCATGGCATCTCATCTCCAAGAACTTAGATCTGCCTCTGCCCTTGGTGAGGGTGTGGGAGAAGGGAGAAGCATATCATGCTGTCTCTGGAAGGTTTCTTGGGAGAACAGAAGAAGAGATTAAAGAGGCTTACTCCCTTAGAGAGGTAGCATCTAAGGACAACAAAGTTAATGTAGTTGGAAATAAGTACATTTGCTACATTTTCAGTCCCAGTTCTGGGGAAATGGCAGTTATATAGAGATTTTGAAGAGGGTAAGTCCTTGGGGATAAAACAATAAGCTAAATGAGTTTTCTTGTGAGGGGCCTCTGGTTATGATCGATATCCCAGAGGTGAGAGTGGAGGAAGCACATTAGACAAGGAGGAAGCTTCTTTCTACACAAATGAAAGAAGGTGAGAATTTTTTTCCCAAAGCATTTTTTGTGGTGTGAAGGTTTTTTTTCCCAAGTATAAATAATGTGTTCCTACTCCATCTGAGCTAAAAATCCCCTTTCTAATTCCCTTTCTGATTGAGAAATGATAGAGTGGATTTATGGAGAAGCTTGTGCTTCTCTGGCAGCTGCTCTGTTGGGTGGGGCACTGTGGGGGAAGGCATGGATAGGACCAGTCCCTGAAAAGCAGATTTTTGGTTCTTGGAGATTATATCTATATCTATATCTATATCATCTATATCTATATCTATCTATCTCTAATCTCTATCTCTATATATATCATCTATCTCTATATCTCTATCATCTATCTCTATCTCTATAACTATCTCTATCTCTCTATATAACTATATCTATCTCTATCTCTATAACTATATCTCTCTCTACAACTATATCTCTCTATCTCTATATATATCCATATCCATATCTATTTCTATATCTATATCTGTGTCTATCTCTATCTCTCTATCTAAGACAGAGAGATAGAGATATATCTTTTGATTTTTTATCACCTTCACTTCTGAGAACACATTACTCCTTTTGTCCTATGTAGTACCCAAGCTCTTGTAACAAAGAACACAAAGGAAAGCAGGTAAGGGCTGGCAGTAAAGAAAACCCAGCAAACTTCAGTAGAAGCTGACTCCAATATTATTCTTCACTTCTGCAAAGAAGGGAAGGAGATATATTTTTCAGCCTTTTTCAGGGGTCTAGTTTGATCATTCTAAGCAGGGAGGTCCTGCAATGGTATTATAGATATTGCTCTGAACCTGGAATCAATATAGACCTGAGATCAAATCCAGCCTTGTCTTGCCCCCTGGAAATTTTGGGTCTTCAATTTCCTGACAAAAATGCTTTGGGAAGTGAAGGGATACTCAGGGGGATACTCAAGGCTCCCTCCAAACAAGGGATCCAACATGAAATTGAAGAAAGAGGCCAGGGAGCTCCAGATTGATTATATAAGTACTACAATAATCAAGTGAGATAATCACAAGGAGCAGTCTGGGGGGGGGGCACCAGATGACATATTTAGATCCCTGCAAAAACCTCTATAGAAATTATAGAAATCAGGGCTGCTAGGTGCCATAGAGGATAGAGCATCAGCCCTGGGGTCATGAGAACCTGAATTCAAATCTATCCTCAGTCACTCAATAATTACCTGTGTGACCTTGGGCAAGTCATTTAATCCCATTGTCTTGCAAAAATAACAACAAAAAAAGAAATTATAGGAGTCAGACAACAAGTAAAGGTATTATAGAATGTTAGTACACATTAGCTGACATTTTGGGATTTACTCAACTTAGCACTGGGCTTGGGTCCCAGACACCTGGATGCCTTCCGAGTGCTGTTTGACCTGCAGTCCCAGGAATGCAAGGCTATGCCCTGAACATATATATACCTGTGGTGTCTCAGTCATGTCCTGGTCAGTGTGCTTACATTAATCTTGATTTGCATTACTCCTGGTTATCCTATAACCTTAATGGTTAAGGGACACCTTATGGCAGTCACTAGTGGGGACCCCACTCGCCTCAGACACTTACTAGTTTTGCTACTCTGGGCAAGTCCTTTACTGACTGTATGCCTCAGTTTACCTCTCAATTTTTAGGAGGATTAAATGAGATAATCTTTGGAAAGTGATTTGCCAGCTCTAAACCCTGAAGATCTGGCATTGCTAGTTACTGTTTGATGTTTGTTCTTTTTCTTTATAATATTAATCATTGTATGTTTAGTATTGTTTCCTTCTGCTTATTTCTTCAGTTCATTGAACTTCCCGTGCTTCTCTATCATCACCTTTTCCTGAAGAACAATAACACTTCATTGCTTTAATATGCCACAGTTTGCTTAAGCCAATGGGAAATTGATGGGCATCTATTTCATTTCTAATTTGCTGTTGTGACAAAGATGTGATGCTTACTTGGCTGATTATGTATCTAAGGCAATGAAGTTAAATGACTTGCCCAAGGCCACACAGCTAGGTAATTATTAAGTGTCTGAGGCCGGATTTGAACTCAGGGACTCCTGACTCCGGGGCCAGTGCTCTATCCACTGCTCCACCTAGCTGCCCCTGCCCCAGAATTCTTTTCTTTACCTAAATCCTGGTAAAGATAGATCTTGGCAAAATAATTAATAGTCACAGGTTGTAGGAAGACTCAGAGTTCATAGTAAACTTAGAACAGACCAAGATGCCTTGGATCCCTTTAACAGCTTTTTGGACAAAGTTTTAGTGAAATATTTTTAAATAAATAAAATACATAGTATTATAAAAATAAATTATATGAAAATACAAGTATTAAAAACTAAGAACTTCAGGCTTATAGATCATTAATCTAAGTCCTCTTCTTATATATGAGGGTACTGAGACCCACAAGCTGAAGGTCACACAGGTAGAAGATCTGAAATTTAAACTCAGATCCTTAGCTTGTCTTTAGCCCTGATGCTATTATTCTTCCTCAGTGGCATGCCCTCTTCCCCTGCCCATGAATAATATCTTTATTCTCTCTCCTTCCCTATCAAAATTTAATTTGGGAAAAAATTCTTTTATACCTGGGTATAAATGACATAATCTTTACTGTATTAATTTTCACTATATTTAACATTGTTATGCTGAAAAATCCCTGGTTTTCTTCATGTGGGTCCTTTACATCATGTGTATGATTTTTATTCATGTTTGCCTATAAGTTCTTGGTTTTTGGTTGTTGTTACTTTTGCAAGGCAATGTAGTTAAGTGACTTGCCCAAGGTCATACAGCTAGGGTAGTTATTAAGTGTCTAAGGTCAAATTTGAACTCAGGTCCTCCTGATTCCAGGTTCAATGCTCTATCCACTATGTCACCTAGCTACCCCTTATAAGTTCTTTAAGGAGGATTCAACAGTAGTCTACATGGAAGGCTTTTTCTGGGTTTGTGTATTGTTTTTTTTAATGTCCCTCAGAACAAATCTGCCACTTAAAGATATACTTGAGGTATACAGCAGTATTAAAAAAAAAGTTCAGAGCATTTGTTCTATCTACTCTCATAAATCTTGAAGTGAAAGGAAACTTAATAAACCTTAAAATGCTATGTCAATATGAATAATCATTGTGTTGTTGTCATTGTCATCATTATCATTGCTTTGCAGAACTTTTGTTTTACTTAGGAATGAAACTTCTATTGGACTCAAGTCAAAGAAATTAAACTGTAATGAAAGAATTAGGAATTAAAGAATTAGGGAGTGGGGGAAGGTTTACATGAGATGATGGGGGGGTGAGTAGTTGTCTTTTAAATTGGTCCATTTAGGTGTTTATCTACTTAGTCTTAAGAAAGCTAGATTTGGGGCAGCTAGGTGGCACAGGGGATAGAGCACTGGCCATGGAGTCCAGAGGATCTGAATTCAAATCCAGGCTCAGACATTTAATAATTGCTTAGCTGTGTGACCTTGGGCAACTCACTTAACCCCATTGCCTTAAATAAAATAAAGAAAAAACAAAAAACCCACAAAAATCCTGGCAGTAAAGAAAAAGGCTAGCTAAATACTCAAGAAGGAAGGAGCTCTTTTGCATTTGAGAATTAAATTGTAGAAAACAGACCTTAGAAATCCTGCTAGGCAACATATCAAGCAAAGATACCAGGACAAAGAAGACCTACAGAGAAAGAGAGGATTCTAGGTCATATTTTATCAGGAATTGTGAATTGCCTTTAAGATACACTGAAATCCAATATTCCCATGGGTACTGTATATTTGTTCAGGAGTAGACCTCTCTTCCACAATAAGGAGAAAGTTTGTAGCCACTGTTTTTTTTCTATGCCATTTTTATAAATATATGCCTTTGCTAAAAACATTATAGTGTCTAGGATGTAGTTATTAATGAAATGACACTGGTGGGGACCTTGTGAGATAGACAGATAGATAAACAGATAGAAGTAGATAGAAAGATCTCCAGGATTGCCCCAAGGCAGGATATATATATATATATATAGATATATATATATATATATATATATATATATAGATATATATAGATAGATATAGATAGATATAGATAGATATATAGATATATATATCTGAAAACTATTTCAGATGGGTCTATTTCTAAATTCTCCTTACCTCCTATTCACCTTCCAAAATGGAATTTTATTTATATAAGGCAATGGGGTTAAGTGACTTGCCCAAGGTCACACACCTTGTCTTTGCTACCAAAAGAAAAAATGAAAACTCAGCCCAGAATCATTCATTTCAGGAATTTAAGGGCACAGTATCAGCTGAAACTCTGGGCTGTCAGATTGAACTGCCTAGGGAGAACATTCAGAGGACAGCCCTCATTCCTCTTAAACATCTCTTCTACCAGCATGTTCAGTCCAGAAATTTCATCACTGTATATTTATTCCTTTGGCTTCAGACTTAAACCCCACTAACTTACAAGTATCACTCTGGAATAAACAATCCATTTATTCTGGTTAGTTGCTCATACTTTGTATGAATGAGAATATTAAACGTGCCCGAGAACAGGCTTTATCGGACAGCAAAGTGGGCAGAACAGGAGAGCCCTGGGCATCTCAAAGTGATCATAAATCATATTGGAGAGCATTCTGGGAGTCTCACTTAGATCAGACCAGCAGTTCCCATTAATTCTCATTCAGGCTTTCCCAAACCATGCTCCACAGTACTCTGAGAAAATTTTGATATTGGATTTTTTCTTCTAAAATATTTCATGTAAACTTTTTGTTCACAAACTCTTCATTTTGATAATGCCTTCATTTCCCTTCCTTTGCTTCAAAAGGTTCCAGAACTCTTTTATTGTTTGGATATTTCCTAATTCCAGAGGTATATGGATTCTATATATGCATGGCTATAACTGAAAGCAAACTTCCCCAATCCCATGGCCCTTTGAAACATGGGGAATGCTTTTCTTCTATGAGGCAGGGAGAGATCATATTATTATCACCATCATTTTACAAAGGAAGGAATGGAGGGAAGCTTGCTCACCATCCCACGGCTCTAAAGTACCAGAAGAGGGAGTTGAGTTCTATTCATTGTGTCACCAGACTCTGAACTCAAACCTACAAATGTTTGAAGGCCAAGTCACCTAGGGAGAAAATGCCCCTATTCATGACTGAAATCCTTGCACAACACTGAGAAGAGAGGATACACGTGGACTACACATAGCATCCTGTTGTTCTGTTGTTTCAGTCCTGATTCTTCATGATTCTATTTGGAGTTTTTTGGCAGAAATCCTAGAGTGGTTTCCTTCTCCAGTTCATTTACAGATGAAGAAACTGAGGTAAAAAGGGTAAAGTGACATTCCCAGGGTCACATGGCTGGTAAGTGTCTGAGGCCAAATTTGAATGCATGAAAATGAGTCTTCCCGACCCTAGATCTGACACTCTGTCCACTATGGTCCACCTCTAGCTGACAGAATTGCTTGGTATTATCAAACCCGACTGCCTCACTTTGTACACTAGAGAAGAAAGGCATGGACAGGGTAACTCATCCAAGAGCACAATGGAAAGGAAGCAGCACAAAATGGAATTAGAGATCTGTTGACCTTTTAAACTCATAGGATCTCAGACTTTTAGTTAAAAGGGACTTTGAGCTTTGCACAGTGGCAGTATCAGAGCCAAAAGGGACCTCTGAGGTCATCTAATATGAGCACTTCTTTTTGCAGATGAGAACACTGAAGCCCAGGGAAGCCTTATACAGATGATGTTAGAAGTAGGATTTGTACCAAAAGGTCTTTTCCCTAAAAACTGTACCACAATTTTCTGGACACTGTACTGCCACATCAGATATGAAAGTGCTCACTAGGGTTTACTTTCAATAAATGTTTTCAACTGTATCTCAGATGAGACATAGAGGACGATGAAAAACTATGTAAGAGGCAAAGTTCCAGGATGTATCAATAATCTATAAAAATATGAATCACATTTTAGAATAATAAGAAAGCAATAATGAGTTGCTATTCTGTGAAAAGAATAAGAACAGGGGTGGCTAGGTGGCTCAGTGGATAGAGCACCGGCCCTGGAGTCAGGAGAAAATAAGAACAAACAAATCACATCTCAGTGATTGTGAAGGGGAAAAAAATCCCTCTTGATTAGCTTAATGCTATTAAATTCATGAGAATCAGAGTCATCATAGACAACCTCAAATGTTTGTGATTAATACTTAAATATCAGCTAGTAGCCAATCAGTAAGCAAGGTATTAAAACAATTTTTCATGTGAAAATTTTCATCTCTGCCAAAATAATAATTTCAAATGTACATTTTTAGTTTCGTTATTTTTGATATCTTCTCGAAAAGTCTTTCAAACCCTATCATGAAATCACTCTTCGTGACTCTCTCAGGAATGTCATATTCAATCCCAGCTCAATTCCTCTTTGCATTTTTAATATCTCTCTCACTATTGCCCTGCCTCCATTGAACATTTTTTTTTAGGTTTTTGCAAGGCAAACGGGGTTAAGTGGCTTGCCCAAGGCCACACAGCTAGGTAATTATTAAGTGTCTGAGACCGGATTTGAACCCAGATACTCCTGACTCCAGGGCCGGTACTCTATCCATTTCACCACCTAGCTGCCCCCGAACAATTTTTTTTAAATGAAAAGAAAGTCCTCAATACATAGCATAATCAACTAAAACAGATTTCTATGTTGACTGTTTTGAATAATTTCTCAAAGCATTTTAAGTTCGTCACCTTTCTGGTGGGTGTTGAAGGGCCCATTTCATCTTTATTCTTTTGGATTTTTGGTTTATCATTGTATTGATCAGGAAACTCTAGTCTTTCAAAGCTGAGTTTCTCAATGATATCGTTATCATTTTATATATTTTATTTATTTATTCCTCTTTCTCTCTCTCTCTCTTTTTTAAAAATTTTTGCAAGGCAAATGGAGTTAAGTGGCTTGCCCAAGGCCACACAGCTAGTTCATTATTAAGTGTCTGAGGTTGGATTTGAACTCAGGTCCTCCTGAATCCAGGGCCGGTGTTCTATCCATTGCACCACCTAGCCACCCCTATTTATTTATTCCAATCAGTTCATAAAGGTCTTTCCAGTTCCCTCTAAAACCGTTTACTCATTTCTTATAGTACAAGACTATTCAATCACATACTTCCGTTTAGTTGGGTTTTCCCCCACCAGAGGATAGCTTTTTAGTTTTCAATATGCTTGTACATGTAGATCCTTTCCTACCTTTGGGCTATGGCCTAGCAGTGCTCTAGCTAGATCAAGTCACAGCTTAATAACTTTGGGGGCATTGCTCCAAAACACCCTCCACAATGACTGAAACAATTCATAACTCCACCAACAGTACACTGTTGTACCTATTTTCTCTCATCCTCTCCAACACCTGTCATTTTCCTCTGTTTATCTGATAAGAATGAAGTCAAAATTCAAAATTGCTTTAATTTGCCTTTTTCTAAATATTAGTGATTTAGGGCATTTTTTCCATTAATAATATTCCACTAACGTTATTAGTGATTTAGAACATTTTCAGTGACAATTTAGAGCAACTGTTAGTGAATTACAGCATTTTTTAAATGTTAGTTTTGAGCTAGATGTTGGGAATATACAGACAATAATGAAATCATCTTTAGCCCTGAAGGATTTTATATTCCTCAAGTGTAGATGACTTAGGCATATACAAATAAATTTAAAATATATGCCAAGTAAATCCAAAGCAATTTTCAGAGGGAAGGGGGAAGTACTAACTCCTGAGAGCATGGCTGATCTCAGGTACAAGATGACATTTGAATCATCAAAATATATTCAAAAGTCAGAAATCCACAATGTAGCATAAATCAATAAAAATATGGTAGAATTTGCAAGTCATTCAAAAACACCCAAAGAGGGAGGAAAAAACTTGATCTTGGGTGAAAGGTCTAGGCTTGTGTATAAACTTCGCATGCTACAGGTATCATCCATAGTGGGCTAAACAGCTTATCTAGGGGTACCTCCATGCATCTGTAGCTGGTCTTCCTTTGACCACTAGGGGTCTCCAAAACAGCTACCATTGAAATAAGAATTTGGCATCCTTTAGTCCTTGGTTGGGTTCATCCCGGAGGTTTCTGAAACTTAAGGGGCTCTTGACCCTAGACCTGTCCCCACAAGTGGATTTGCAGCCCAACCTGTTGTCATGTAGTTTTTCATCCCCCTGCTTCCACCCTATTTGGTGAATTGTTTTATTTGGGGGTTCAATTACTCTTTCTTTCAGAGTCATTGCTCTCCCTGGGAACTGGGAGGATGAGAGTACTTGGAATTAAAGAACAGAGAAAAATGTTATCTGAGAAAAGACATTGGGAATTTAAAAATACACTGATCATTTCTCAGCCTAAGATGAAGGATTTTTTTCTCCATTAAAAACTTGCGGTTGACAGCTTGGTGGCCTAGTCAGTAGGTAAGGATGGACTTGAAATCATTCTTGCCTTTTGATACTTGTGTGATGCTGGACAAGTCACTGAAGCGCTTCTATTTTCTCATCTGTTAACAACACCTCATCCAAAGGGTTATTAGGATAAAATGAGACAATATTTATGACGAACTTTGTAAAACAAAGTCAGAATAATAGTTGTGGAAGGCAGAGCCCTGACCACAGAGTCAAAAAGACCAGGGTTCAAACCATGAAAACCTGCTCCTAACCCAAGGCAGGAGCTGGAGGCATCAAGAGGCTGAGCAATCCAGCCCACTCAGTAGAAATTTAACTTTACCCCTAATGTCACCCAAATAATTAGAAGCAAAATGGATTTGAACCCTGATCCTCTAACTCCAAAAGGAGTGGGCTTTTCACTCTTCTGCTCTGTCTCTCAATGGCTCCATAATTTTACTGGGGGGGGGTGGGATCTGCAAATTTACAGATAAGTCCATTGAGAGGCAGTTCAGAGAAACCTGTCTCTGAGGCTTGTTTTGGGGATCATATGTATGTAAAACGTCTTAACCTATAGAAATGGTGGATCTCGTTACAGTGAATGGTGGCCAGTGAACTGTTCTGGAAAACCAAAGCTGCGTTATCTTTCTACCCTCTTATATCTAGCTTCCAGGACAATGTTGTTGTTCAGTCATATCCTGGTATGTGCATGGACAGTGTGGTCTTCTTGGCAGAGACACTAGAGTGGTCATTCTCCAGCTCATTTTGCAGATAGGGAGGCAGGTAAATGATTCAGTGGACAGAGCACAGGCCTTGGAGTCAGGAAGAGGGGAGTTCAAATCCAGCCTCAAACACAAGACTAACTAGTTTTGTGACCTTGGGCAAGTCACTCTACCTCCTGATTCCTAACTGGCCACTGGACCCAGATGCCTCTGGAGGACAAAGTAAGGCTGGTGACCTAGCACAGCTCCCCTCACTCCACCCCAATTCATGTGCATGTCTTCCCCGATGTCATTGAGAACGAAGGGCAAACATCGATTACAGATGAGGGAACTGAGGCAGACAGGTTTAAGGGACTTGCCCAAGGACCCGTGCAACTAATGCCCTAGGATGGCTTGAACTCAGGTTCTGCAGACTTCTGGCCTGTACTCCATCCACTGAGGTGCCCCTTTGCCTCCCTTTCGGTTGTAAACACAATGCTGTGTTATGCCAACTGCCCTTCGGAAACCGCTGACCTACCCACCCACGCAGCTGGATTCCAATTTCCAGCCCAGTTGTTAAATCAAAACTAGTGTGAAATGAAACCCACACTCACAGACAAGATTTAACTGAAATCGTCTTATAGAAAAAGAGACAAGCAATTATTTAGCATCTATTATGCTCCCGGTCTGGGAGGCGCTGACAGATATCTTGAAGCCTGCCAGGATTTGCTTGGTGTTCATATGGCCCTGGATAATTTTTAAATCAACTGTGTCCCTTTAACCGTATTTTGATAAAAATGGCCCTGGCCCAGCGGACCACGTTCCCGGGAGGCACCTAACTGGGCCACAGCATTCCCTGCACGTTTATTTGTCCTTCCAGCTGAGCATTTCTGTTCAGATTTCACAGTTTCGCCTGGGCTTTAGGACTAAGGGAACAGGTGGCCTTGCTGGCAGCTTGAAACAGGTTGGGGTTTGGAGAGCCGGCGTATGCCTTTCAGTGAAACGGATTTCCTTTGCAATCGGGCGGCTAGGCCCGGCGCGGTCTCCAGGTTGCCGCTCTTACCTGCAAGCACACCCCATGGTCTCCTGCGAAGTCTTACCTAGCCGGACGGGAGATTTAAGGCGCGGCTGGACCCCCCCCCCCCCCAGCCTATGAACGCCTGGGCTTTGTTTGTTTCATGCGGCTTCGCGTCTCCCAACTCCCTTGGGGTCCCAAGCACAGGTGGGGGTGGAGGCATTGTCCCAGGCAGGGACTTTCAGTTAGGCGAGCCCCCCAGGAGTGGATGCGCTGGCGGCTGCGCGAACCCTGGAGCCTGAGGACGATCGGAGCTGGGGTCCCGGGCCAGGGTGGAGGGGCAGGCCCCACCGCTCCCTGCCGCCCTGCCCCTTGCCCCGGGGACCACGCCTCTCTCGGCTCTTCTGTCCCCAGGCAGAAGGCTTCCGTGGCAACCCCGGATCAGCCCAGGGCAGTGGGGCTCCAGGCTACCCTCCCCGGGGGGGCCCTCCATCGAAACCGCGCGCCTCCCTGCGCCCCCAGCTTCTGCTGCTTCTGGCCCCAGCCCCCAGCCCCCGGCTTCTCACTCCGGGACCGGGACTTTAATTTGCAGCCAAATGCGAGGGCGTTTCACCAGGACCGCTCTCCTTTGGCATCCCGGGATGTTAGCCTGGCATGTCTGCTCTGGCCTGGAGAAGGCGTGCCCAGGTCTCAGCAGGTTGATCGCCCGAGGGAGGCAGAGCCCGAGCCGCCAGAGCCCGGCTAAACTTCGGGCTAGGTCAGAGGCGGGCTCGTGCCCGCGGACCCCAGCAGATGCCCCGGGTCGGGGAGGCGCTTTGGAAGCTGGCGCCGGCTCGGCCGCCTGCAACCCAGGGCTGAGACCCGGGAGGCGGGGGCCCGGGGAGTCAGCCTGCAGCTGGCCCGCGGGACCCCGGCCCGGAGCACTGGGGCTGGGCCGCCGGGCACGGCCGCCGCGCCTTGCCGCTTCCTTTGTGTGGGCGCCGGGTGTGCAGGAGGCGGGAGCAGGGGAGGGGGCTGCGCCGCCCTGTGCTCTGTCTGTGGGGCTGGGAGTGGGAGTGGGAGAAAGTGGGGGGAGCGCGCGTGAGAGAGAATAAGGGGGGTGGGAGCAAGTGTGCGCGTGAGGGGTGCGGGCTAGGTGCGTGCGGCCGCCTCCTGGGGGGCTCCTCCTGGGGGGCTCCTCCTGCGGGGGGCTCCTCCTGGGGGCTCCTCCTCCTGGGGGGCTCCTCCTCTGGGGGGCTCCTCCTCCGGGGGGGATCCTCCTCCGGGGGGCTCCTCCTGGGGGGCTCCTCCTGGGGGGCTCCTCCTGGGGGGCTCCTCCTCCTGGGGGGCTCCTCCGGGGGGCTCCTCCTCCTGGGGGGCTCCTCCTCTGGGGGGCTCCTCCTCCGGGGGGGATCCTCCTGGGGGGCTCCTCCTGGGGGGCTCCTCCTCCGGGGGGGCTCCTCCTGGGGGGCTCCTCCTGGGGGGCTCCTCCTCCGGGGGGGCTCCTCCTCCTGGGAGGCTCCTCCTGGGGGGCTCCTCCGGGGGGCTCCTCCTCCGGGGGGCTCCTCCTCCTGGGGGGCTCCTCCTCCTGGGGGGCTCCTCCTCCGGGGGGGCTCCTCCTCCGGGGGGCTCCGCTGCCCCAGCCGGCGGAGCGGAGCTGCCCGGGCCGCCCAGCTCCTTAAATAGCGGCGTTGGCGGCGCGTCATCTGGCGGAGCAGGAAGTGCGGCCCCGTCCCGGAGGGGGGGACGCGGCGCGGGCGCGAGCGCCTGGGAGGAGGCGGCCGCTGGCGCGGGGTCCCCGGCACCAGGCTATGGGCTGGGGGCGGCGGCGGCGGCAGTAGCGGCAGCTGCGGCCACCTCGGACCCCGGCCCGGGGGGGCGCGGCGAGGCGGCGGGAGCGATGGCCGCGTCCAGCAACTCCAGCTTGTCCGGCTCCTCCGTTTCCTCGGGTGAGTTTCCAGCCGGCCGGCCCCGGGGTCCCTTTCCGCAGCCGCGGCCCCGAGGGGGCTCGCTGCTGGGGCTCGGCCGGGGGCGCCCCGGAGCGGCGGCCGCCTGGCGCTCGGCTGCAGGGGAGGCGGCCGCTTGTCGCCCACAGCCGGGCCGGCGCCCGGGCAGACGTGGGAAAGGACGCGGGGGGTGCCCGGGAGCAGGGAAGCCCCCCCCCCCCCGGCCGGGGGTCCCGGGAGTCCCGACCGGCCGGCGGAGGGCAGGCTCGGGGAAAGCCGGGCTGGGGAGGCCGGGCTGGGGAGGCTGGGCTGGGGAGGCCGGGCTGGGGAGGCCGGGCTGGGGAGGCCGGGCTGGGGAGGCTGAGCGCGCCGACCTCCCGGGCGCTCCGGCTCGTTCCGAAGCCAAAGGAGAGCGACCCCCCCCCCCCCCCCCCCCCCCCCGGCTCCGGCTCCTCGATGTTCTTTGTTTGTTTCAGAAATGAGCTTCGTGGAGACTTGGGCCACCGCCGGCCAGGTCTTAGGCAGAAAGAAATGGGGGGGGGGGGGGCTTGGAGGCCAGGATGCCGCTCACTCTTTGCTGTTTTACGCGTGTGTGTGCGTGTCTGTGTGTGTGTGTGTGTGTGTGTGTGTGTGTGTGTGTGTGTGTGTGTGTGTGTGTGAGAGAGAGAGAGAGAGAGAGAGAGAGAGAGAGAGAGAGAGAGAGAGAGAGAGAGAGAGAGAGAGCGAGAGTGAGGGGGTGCGCGCGCGCGTGTGCCGGCGGGTGGCTGGCTTGGAGAGCTCCTGGGCGAGCACTGACCTGCCCTAAGGGAGCCCCCGAGGCCGCCGGCCGGCGCTCCGGGCGCTGGGACCGCAGCGGCTCCTCCCGCAAGGCAACCCTAGGGATGGGGCCAGTCAGGGAGCCGCACGCCAGAGAGGCGGGGCCCCTGCTTTCTGCCGGGGACGGCTTCTCATCGGGGGGATCCTCGGAGGGCAAGCGCCCTCTTAGGTCGTTGGAAACTTTGACGACGAAGGAGCAAGGTTCCAGAGGACAGACTTGCAGAGCAGCGTGGCACTAGGGGAGTCTATGGGTGGGGGCACTGAGCCCAGTTGGCAGAGCCCGAGCCGGGAACTGCGTGCAAGGGGGAAGATGCTGTTAGGCTGCTGCTGACGGTGTGATGGGTGGCGGGGAGGAGACAGCCTCCAGCCGGTTTTCTTCTCCCGGCAGAGGGTGTCACAAGATGCGTTCCCAAACCCCAGTATTTAATCCCCTAACCAAACTAGAGTGGGCATAACTAGCGAGGTGATTTATAAAATTGCCTGCCAGTGACACGCGCACACGCACACACGCACACACACACACACAACAGAGTATGCACCATATCTTATTCATAAATTCTATTTTGTAAAACAGGTAATATACTAGTGTAATACAAGGGGAAGAATTGAATCAGAGGGTTTAAATTCTTAGCCTGAGTGATCTTGAGTGACTAGCTCTCTGGACCTCAGTTTCCTCTTCTGTAAAATAGAGATTAGACTGTCCATAAGGTCTTCACCCGCTCTGTCTAGTCCTCTACATTTACTGGGTGCATTGCTCTGAGTTGCTCTCCTCCCTAGTTGAATTGCAATAGGAACCAGAGGGTGGAGGAAGGTGGTCAGGGTAATGAGAGCCAAAGAGCTGCTGACTTGGTGGTCCTGGCCAGCCTTTTGGAAAGAAAACAGGAGCTATGGCATGAAGCAGCCTCAGCTGGTTAAGGATCATGAAGCATGAGGAATAATGGTTCCTTGGAAGGGAAAAAAACCCTAACTACTTAGTGGGACAGCACAAATTGCCTTGCCAGGGTATAGTTTTTTCCTGTGGTGGAAATACACACACACACACACACACACACACACACACACACACACACACACACACACAAACCACACACACTTACATTTGGCATTAGAAAAAAACATTGACACCATTAAAAAAAACACACCAAAACACCCTCACCAAAAACCTTTTGCAGCCCTAGAATGCCAAGCCTTCACAAATTGAGTTTTATCTGTGGAAGTGATACTAATTGAGTCATGATAGGCAGAATCAATCTTCCTGCAGTCACCCGTGTGAACAGTTGAGGATTTTAAAACCATTTCTTATCTTTTTGGGTAAATTTGATGATGGGAGTTAGTAAGGTTATATATAATCCATAGCAAGTTTCCATTTGCTGACGGGGCCCTCAAGTCTTATCTTATTGAAAGCAGCAACTTGTTAACTGTGTGTGGTTTTTACTTCTGAGAAGGGAGTGTGCTAGAGCATATTTTTAGCCTCTTGGAGACTGCCCAGGCTCGCTCTGCAGTTCATTTGGGTTAGCTGCCTCGGAGTAGAGTCCTGTCTGGTCTCAAAAGTCTTCTCATCAGAAAATGATGTGGCACTTTAGGGAATGGACAGGAGGGAGAAGCAATAGTGTAAATGTTTTTCTTGCTAATAAAGTGAATGACACATTTTGTCTCAGTGTGCTTCAAGAAAATCCAATTGATTGGTAAGCATTTATTAAGCACCTACTGTATGCTGGCAACCTTGGTAGGCACTGAGAGTACAAAGACAAAAGTGAAAGCAATTTCTGTCCCCAAAGAGTTGGGAAGACAGTAGGAACTCAAATATGCACAAAATAGATTCAAGATTGATACAGGGTTATTTTAGAGGCGAAGAAACTAGCAGAAGGGGGATCAGCAAAGGGTTCAAGCTAAGATTGTGCTTGAGCTAAGACTGAATTTGTTTTGTATTTTGCAAGGCAACAGGGTTAAGATTGAGTTGAGTTTTGAAGGAAAGAAATGAGATTCTTGAAAGATGGAGCTGAAGAGGGCGTCCGCTCCAAGGATGGGGAAGAGCAAGATGCCCAATTTGGCAGAATCTCAGGGTATATGGAGGGGAATAATATTCAGAGGGGCAGCTAGAAGGTGCAGTGGGTAGAGCACGGGCCCTGAAGTCAGGAGGACCTGAGTTCAAATGTGACCTTGGACACTTAACTAGCTATGTCAACTTGGGCAAGTCACTTAACCATGACTGTCTCAAATCCAGGGCCCCTGATCAGTGATCCTGATTCCTATCTGACCACTGGACCCAGATGGCCCTGGAGGAGAAAGTGGGGCAGATGACCTAGCACAGTCCCCCACCCCAATCCAATTCATGTGCTTATCATGGCATCACTTCCCTGATGTCATGATCTTCTATGAAAATGAAAGACAACCATCATCATCATCATCCTCATCCTCATCATCCTCATCATCATATTTAGTATAACTGGAAGACAGATAGGCTAGGGGCCAGTCTTTAAATGCCTAATAGAGGAGTTTAGATTTGACCCTGGAGGTAAGAGGGAGTCACAGGAGTTTGTTGGGTAAGGGAGTAATATGGAACAGCAATATTTTGGCTTGTCATCAGTCCTAGATAAGCTTTGGAAGCTCATTATAGAGATCCTTCCAACACTTGCCTTCACTAGTATATTTTTAACTCTCTCTTTAATACTAATGGAAATTAGGCAAAACATAGGCAGAGACTTCTGTTTGCGAATCAGTAAAGGGCATTATTCCATATCATCCAAGTTACCAGTGATTATTGGCTTAGAGATTGCTTTAGGAAATATGAGGAAAATCATTTTCAACATGAGAGAATATCATGAGAAGTGTGACTAATATGGAAATGTGTGTAACATGATTGTATGTGTATAACCTTTAGCAGAATTATTTGCTGTCTTAGAGTAGGGAAAGGGAGGGTGGGAGGAAAAAACTTTACAACAATGAATGATGAAAATTATCTTTATGTGTAATGGGGAAAATAAAACAATTAATTTTTTTTTAAAAAAAGAACATCGTGACAGATTCAGAAGGCATACCATTAATGTATGTGTCTTATGGAAGGAGAAGGGTCTGGTGATCATGGTGGCTGTTGACATAGCTATACCCCGGCATCACTAAAACACTAGTTGACATTTATTGGAAAGTGCTTTCCCCATATCCACCCAAGTAAGCTTCCAATGACCTTCTGAGATAGGTGAATAGATACTCTTATCCTCTCTTTACAAATGAGGAAACAGAAGTTCAGAGAGTTTAAGTAAGAGACCTAAGTGTCTCGGTAAGATTTCAACCCAATGAATCAACCAACTTATATTATATCCTTTCTTATGTGCAGGCAGAGAAGTATGCTAGGTACTGTTCCAGACACTGGCGATATGTAACAGTACTCACTCTCAAAGAATTTCCATTTTATTCAGCAGGCAAAATGTCTAAATATATATATATATATTATATATATATATATATTATATATATAATATATATATATATGCAGAAAAAAGGCAAATGTAATATAATCCTAAAATCGCTGGATTTTGAGCTGGAAATGGCCTTAGTGGCGATTGAGTCCAGTCTTCTCATTTTACAGAGAAGGAAGCTGAAACACAGGAGGTTTAAGTGACTTGACCAAGGTCACACTCTAAGTACCTGAGACAAGATTTGAACCCAAATTTTCTGGAATCCAAGTACAGACTTCCATTTACAATGCCAATCTATAAATAAATATTTCTTAGAATGTGCAAAATCTTATGGGGAATACAAAGAACTATAAGATCTAGCTCTTGTCCAACAGGAATTTCTTCTCTGGACCTCAGGAAATCAGAGTTTCTATTTGATCACCTCTAGGATCTTTCCTAACATTCCCACATCTCCTGAGGACCTTTCAGCATAGTGCAGTTTTGTACATAGAATTCTAGTCTTGGAGTCAGAACTTTTTTTTTTAGGTTTTTTTGGCAAGGCAAATGGGGTTAAGTGGCTTGCCCAAGGCCCCACAGCTAGGTCATTATTAAGTGTCTGAGGCTGGATTTGAACTCAGGGACTCTTGACTCCAGGGCCGGTGCTCTATCCACTGCGCCACCTAGCCGCTCCTGGAGTCCAAACTTTTCAAGAATATTGGTGACCTTTAGATTTGCTTTTCTCTTCCCAGTGCTTAATACAGTGACTGGAACATTGTAGGCCTTTAATGCAGTTTAGCTGACTTTACTGATTCACTTCCTAACTTCACTTCTTATCCTCTTCATAGCTTTGGGGAATTCAGTCCCCATCCCAAAGAGCCTTGATTACCCCCTTGATATGGTAAGAGGGATGGGTTCTCTGGTCCCTTCTAGCTTGACTGGCTGGGAGATCTATACCATTTGCTCTGTAGGAGTATTCCTATCAGGAAGGAGCAATTGAAAAGACAAAATTAGCATGAAAATAATAAATTGGCTTCTTCTTTGCATTCTAAATTCAGTTTTGAGGTCTGACCTTTGTTTCAGACTTCTTGGAATTTCTTTTTGTCTTAAAAGATTCTTAGAAGAATCTTAAAAGATTCTTTTTGTCTGTGGATTCTCACTTTCTTCTGGATCATTATCTCCCAATGCTGAACCACAGCTGTGGTTCCTAGGGGGTTCACAGAACATTTGGGTTATTACCTGTGTTGGGGTCTGCTTTCAGTTTCCTGAGTACCAGCTTTGCCGAAACCATTCATTAGGGGTCCTTTGCATTCTCGGAGGAAAATCGAACTAATTCTGAAATGAAATTCAAACTTGAAATTCTTGGAAGATATTTGCCACCTTTTCCAAGAAAGAGTGTTAGATCACAGAGAAATCAAATTTTAAATTTACTTTTAAAGCATCCAGTTTCTGAAATTCTTCAGTAAAAGTCAAGATTACCTGGGGGGGGCATTGTGTTTTTTTGTGAACAGTTACAAAGAAAACTTCAGAGTGTTCCATTTTAATATGTAGAGTTGAGGGTCATCAGCTCCAACTCCCCCATTGGACAGATGACAAGATTGAGGCCTACAAAGGGGAAAGTCACACTGATAGTAACTAACAAAGGCAGCCTTCCCCTTCCCAACCCCCCCTAGAGTCAATGCTCTTGATTTTAGACCACATTTTCTTCCCAGGCCAGTGATATTGTTTGAGTCAACTCAATTAAGCATTTATGGGACACTTCCTAGGTGTTAGGTACTGAAAATCCAAAGATAAACAGTCAAACAGTATGTGCCATTAAGTTTCTTCCATTCTTCTAAATGGATGCATGCACCATGGATGCATATGAGCAAATACAAAATCAGTTCGTCAGTAGCTGGTTATTAAATACCTACCACCATCTGACACTGTGGCTGTTGCTGAAACTAAAAAAATGAAATCATCACTGCTTTCAAAAAATTTCAGAGAGCAGTGATGATTTCATTTTTTAGCAAAATATATTTATGTGTATAATGTGTAAATATTGTAACACACACACACACACACACACACACACACACACAAAACTTCATTTCCCAATTGGTAACTCCTAAGAGTTAAAATAGACACACAGAAAGAAACAGAGAAGTAGAGATGGAATGTCTTCCAGTAACTGAACAAGGCTGAGTTTCCAATATTAACAGAGTTCTCTGGAGAACAGGAAATATTGAGATAGCCCAATCCCAAAATGGAAGTCAACAGAGGCTGATTTTAATCAAGATGCAAGAATATTGCTTGTGGAAAGATGTGAAATCAGTAGTATATACAGAGACATCAAGTCATCAATGAGAAATGAACTTGTGGGAGTGGGCTGATGTATGTCTTTAGAGAACAGTGAGGTGGGACTGGCTCAGAAATGCTCATTTTATTTTCACTCTGACTCAGGAAATTAGAAGCAGCATTTGTATCCTCTCTGTTTCTCCTTTGTTGCTGGGAGATATAAAGTGTGAAACTCAATCAGTTCGAGACCACAACATATATAAAGTGTCAACTAAGGGCCAGACCCTGGAAATACAAAAAGAGAGACACAAACACCGTTCTTGTCTTTAAATACTTCATACAAATGGCTACGTACAAACTGGGGATGTTCAGGACACAATGAAGCTGATCCCTAGGGAAAGGTACTCATGTTAAGGGCTGACCCTTGCTAGTGGTGGCAATCATAGATGTAGAAGGCAAGCCAGAATTAAGGCCTTAGTAGTCTGGGAGATCTGGGCTCACACCTGGACTCTGGGATATGACACCTTTTTACATCTATCATCTGCAAGATGATGATAACAACACCCCCACCTCATAGTCCTAGTTGTGGAGATCAGTTGAGATAAGAAGTATTGTTTCATTGAAATGCCAGGCATCACTCTTAACTAAAAGAATCTGCTCTATTTTTACCAACTATATCAAGAATGTAATTGGGAACTGGGAAGAGACCAACCAAGTGAGGATTTCTAGCAGAAGTGACCTTCATGTTGAAAATTTCTTTGTATTTTTTACCCCAGACTCGAAATCCACCTTCCCCCTAGCCCGGGGAAGCCTGTTTCCTCAGTTCAAAGATTTGTGCTTAGGATTATAGTTTCATGCTGCTATTTGGATGACCTTTCCTCACCCCAATTTCATTGGCAAGCTCTTCACCTGCTCCCTGTGCCTCTGTAGAAGTCCCTGTTTTCCTAAAAAAATAATAAAATAAATGGAAATATCTATGTCTTACTCTATGTCTTATACCCTGGACTCCCTGAGCTGCCTACTTCTGGGTGACTTTTTGCTGAGAAAGTCACTTGAATGTTTTACCTGTTGTCACCTGTCAAAGCACGCAGCTTTCTGTTAGGGATTGGCTGTGGCTGAAAACAAAGCAATACTCTAACCTGTCTAAGTGGGCATCATGTGTGTTTGTGTGTGCGTGTTTCTTCCTTTGAGCTTTCCCTTTATACTGGCCAAAAACCTGTTCATGCTGGGGGCCAGTCTGTTGTTCATCATTTTGCTTTTGTAGAGCAGTGAAAGCTTCCTAACAAGGCCTACAGACTTGTATATTAGGAATGCTGTGTTCATACACACATATGTATGTGTTTACATGAATATACATGTATATATATTTATGTTTAGAAAATGTTTTTCTGGAAGGTGGGGATAGATCAAGAATACTGACTAGTATTATTTTTTTTTAAAATATGCTTTCCTTGCAATTCCCAAGCAAGGAACCAGCTTGATATGAACTGTGTGACCTGGGGCAAATGATTTGATCTTTCTGGGACTGTTTTCCCTTGGTAAAATGAAGGCCTTTGAGATCTGTTCCAGTTCTAAATCTAACAGCATAAATTCTAGGTCTGTAACGTGACCCTGGGAAAGTCTCTTCTTTGTCCATGCCTTGCGTTCTTCATCCTCTTGGGTTCCTTCTAGCTCTGGGTCTAAGATCTTATGATCAAGTAACCTGACTTCTCTGGCCCTCACTTTTCTCCACTGTCAAATGAAGGAGTTGCCTAGATTTCTTCTGTGGTCCCATCTTGCTTGGAATTTGAAATCCTAGGTTTGTCATTTTGTGAGTCATTTGGTAATCTAAATCAATTTTCCTCTCTTGGCCTCAATTTCTGCATCTATAACCTAGATGAGTTGAATTAAATATTGTGATGGGTCCTCTTCTGTTCAAGACCTTGAATCTTGATACAGTCATGTTGTCTCTTTGAGCCTTAGTTTCTCTGATTAGAGGGTCACCAAGATCCCTTCCAGAGCTAATGTTCTTTTGTGCATAGATTCACACCTTAATATCTAATGAAACTTGGAATGATTTTTTCCATTGTATTATTAGGTATTATGGTGAACTTCTTCATTGAAACAATCTTTTATCTTGATAACTTTTCACAATTTTACTTTTGGTGAATTATATTTTTTCCAGTTGGCCATTTTTATTTTTAAAGGAATTAATTTCTTTGTCCATTTGGTCAATTTTATTTCTAAAGGTATTATTTTCTTCAGTCAATTTTTTATAATTCTCCTGCATGATTTTCATTTCTTTTCTGCATTTTTCTTCTTCTTCTCTTCTTTAGTTTTTAAAATTCTTTTTGAGCTCTTCCAAGAAATCTTTTTGGATTTGAGACCTAACTGAGACAAATTGAGACCCCTTTGAGGCTTCACATGTAGGCATTTTGTCACTGCTTTTCTCTTCTGAGATGGCATCTTTATCATCCCTCTCAGAATAGTAGCTTTTTATGGTTTGTGCTTTTTTCTTTTTTGGTTGCTCATTTTGATAGTTGAACTCTACTCCTAGGTAAAGGGGAAACAGTCTTAAGATTTTTGTGCTGGGAGTAGGGGTCTGGTTCCAGGCTTTTCTCTTGCCTGTGGTGTTGCACATGATGTTTCAGGGGTTCCTTGCATTAGGGTAGCCTACTTTGGTTCCAGCTATTGCAACAGCTGGGGATGGAACTTTATCTTCTGACCTGGGCTCACTGCTGGCCTGCTGTACTGCTAGCTTGCTAAGCCCAGACCTGAGCTTCTGTGGTTTAAAGCCTACCACTGGTTTTCCAGCTCTCCCATATCTGCTGGCTCATACTTCCCTTTTACTCATGCGATACAGACCTTTTAACCTTTACCCAAGTTCCTCTACAATATTTTGAGTTGAGAACTTGTTTTACCCTGGTTTTTTTGTTGGTTCTGACATTGTAGGTTTATTCAGAAAATTCATTTAGAGTTGTTTTAGAAAACATCTGGAAGCTTCCTAGGTTCATGCCACCATCTTGGTTCTGCCCCCAGGACTCCTTGATACCTTTGGTCTACTCAGAAGGTTACCATCTTAGTTCAGATCTTAATCAGCTCTGGAGGCCACTATTGTTATAACCTCCTAATTATTCTCCCTCCTACCAGTCTCTTTTCTTCTCTATCCCATCTCTCCCCTATCCATTCCTCAGCCACCATAGTGATATCCCTAGTGCATGTTTGACTATGTCTCTCCTCTGCCTCTTGGATAAAATACAAACTTCTGTTTTCACCTCAAACTGACCATAATACATTTCTCCCTTCCTCTATATTCCTACCAAAGTAGTCTCTTTGCTCTTCTCCTTATATGGCATTCCATTCCTTACCTTTTCCCCCCATTTAAGAATGGTTTCCCCCTTGAAATCCTGAGCTCCTCTAAGGCTGCTCTCCAATGTTACTTTCTACCTGAAGCCTTCCTGATTTCCCTCCCCCAAATATTCAGTGCACCCCTTCAATAATTATTTTAGAATTTAGAGTTAGTTTATGCTTACTTAGCTGGACATTTTCTAAATGACCTGGAAGCTCCTTGAGGGCAGGGGTTGTTAGAATTTTTTTGGCTGTGTTGTCCACAGTACCCATTAAAGGGACTGATGAAGTATTTATGGAATTGAATTATGGAACATAAGCTCTGACCAGGAGAACTACTTGTGGCCAAAGTCAGCTTGGGGAACAGGTTAAGTTCTGGTCTCTTTAGCCCTTGGTCAGTGGCCGTAGCTCTTCTGAAGAAGGCTGTGATGCTGTTCCTTTGGAAGGCAGATAGAGCCAGGAAACAGCTGTTTTGGAACTCCTTTTGGAGGGAGGTTTGGGGGGATGGAGCCCCACTCCTCCAAAGGGAAGAAATTCATGTCCTGAAAAATAGACTGCTTCCTGCTGTGGACCAAATTTCTCAGAATTGCTACTGTGTATTCTTTCCACTGGTAGAAATATTAGTAAATTAATATGAGAATTCTTTCATCTTATTTAACTAGCAAAACCCCAATTTCCACTGTGAGGGACAGTGTGATGTTCAGCCTTGTACTTTGGAAGACAGCTTCACACTCTGCCTTTGAAACTATCTGCAAAGAGCTCTGCATACTTTAAATTGCTATGTAAATGTCAAGCTTTTTTTTTGGCATTGAACCTCTGATATTATCAATGAAGCTCCCTTAGCAAGGAGAATTTTATTCTCCAGTGCAATGACTGCATTTTATCCTCTATTTTATTTTATTTTAGAGTTATTTTGCAAGGCAAATGCAGTTAAGTGGCTTGCCCAAGGCCACACAGCTAGGTAATTATTAAGTGTCTGAGACCGGATTTGAACCCAGGTACTCCTGACTCCAGGGCTAGTGCTCTATCCACTACACCACCTAGCCGCCCGTTTTTTATCCTCTAAATGAAAGCATTGCACAGAACACGAGAAGATCCTGGTTTTGCCCAGGATCACAGGACCAGTGGCTCAGAGGCAAGATTGGAACCCAGGACTGTCTGACTCAATCCTAGGCTAGAGCTCTATCACCTATGCCACGCTGGGCCTCCTTGTTAGCTATTTTCCCAAGGGCGGTCATTTCCCAGGTGTTCTCTCAGCTTTACAAAAGATCTATTATGCAGCTTTGTCTTCACAAAAGGCCCGTAAGGCAACTTTGTCATTATTTTCCTTAGAAGGTGGACACAGAGTTGGAGTGATGGATTCTTCCCTTTCAGTCTCCTGTGACTGTTCTCAGTGAGTTTCTTTCATTCATTCAAAGATCTAAAAATAGTGAGTTGATTTACTTTAATGAATTGAGAGTAATAAAGGAGCTATCCAGCTCTGGGATCCTTTCACTTAAATATTGAAACCCCTTGTCCTCAGGGATGGAATGAAGTATCTACTTACCAGTTAGCAGCTGGAAGGGAGAATGCTGTTTAGTATTCAAGATGAAATTACAGGGGAAGTTGGGATAGGCAAATGTGGAGGCTCTAAGATAGGGGTGCCAATAATAGGCTTGCCTTTCAATCTTGTTTCTCCCAATGGAGGGAAATTCAGCTAGACTGCCTTTAAATTTCTGTGTCATTGAAGGCTTGTGTCTAATACTGAAAGAATTTCCTGCTGAATCTTGTTCTCTGTCTTTTTTTTCTGAGTTCCTCTTTGAAATTCAAAGAAAATCAGGAATAAAAGGACATCTTATTTAATTTAGTGAGGGCAGTGCTGGTGTCAGGAAGCCTGGGTTCTGCCCCAATCACATGCTATTTGTTTGGCCCTAAGCAAGTCATGTCCCCTTTTTCTGCCTCATTTTCCCTCATCTGTAGATAGGTGATATTTTTTTTGCAAGGGTAAATGGGGTTAAGTGGCTTGCCCAAGGCCACACGGCTAGGTAATTACTAAGTGTCTGAGACCAGACTTGAACCCAGGTACTCCTGACTCCAGGGCCGGTGCTTTTATCCACTATGCCACCTAGCCACCCTGATAGGTGATATTTTTTTTTTGTTATTTATATGGAAGGAAGAAAAGGAAACAAACATTGATTAAGGTGTCTACTGTGTGACAGAAATAGTGTAAATGCTTTACAATGAATAAAAATAGCTATTATTTATATAGCACTTCTAGTATGTTATTTATTCTGCTTTGTACAACACAAAGATTATCTCATTTAATCTTCACAACAATTCTGAAAGGCAGTTAAGGAACTAAAGCAAATAATGGTTAAGTGACTTTCCCAAGGACATACTGATTATAAGAGACTGAGATTAGATTTGAACTCAGATCTTCCAGGAGAAATGCACTGGACAAGATGCATCTGAAAGTGTTATTATGAGGAAAGTACTGTGCAACCCTCAATGGGCTAAAGAACCATTTTCTCCCAGGTCCTTCTTGAAGGCTTTCCCCAGTCTCTCTAGATGACTTTCTGGAGATGTGATAACATCTTTATCACAATGTGGCTTAGAGACCAGAAGACCCATAGGACCCAATCAACTGCCCTCTCCACTAGGGCTCCTGCCATATGGGTACAAACAATGGAAAGAGCATAATTCTCTGGAGGCAGATGAACTGGGCTTAGTTCCCCTTTCTGATCCTTGCTGTCCATATGATCCTGGGCATATTATTTCACATTTGTACCTCAGTTTCCACATCTGTAAAGTGAGAGAGTTAGACTAACTGACTTCTAGAATTCTGTTCTATTTTGTGAATTCTAAGTTTAAGGTTTTTTCCCATTTCTTAAGTATTCTTGTGGCTAAAGTATTATTATACTTAGAGGTAAGAAGATCTGAGTTGAAATTCTATCTCACATTGTTTTTGTCCAGTCTTCATTCTTTTCTTTATTATAAAATTTTATTTATTTAAAGCAATGGGATTAAGTGACTTGCCCAAGGTCATACAGGTAGGCAATTATTTATTAAATGTCTGAGGCCAAATTTGAACTCAGGTACTCCTGACTCCAGGACTGGTGCCCTATCCACTGTGCCAACCGGCTACCCCTCCAGCCTTCATTCTTGAAGAGGAGGGTGGTGTCTTGATTTGCTAGTGAATTGGATTTAAGTGAGGCAAAGTTGTGTGACATCATCAGCCTCACTGTCCCCTCAAGTCATTGGAGTTCAGTGGCAAAACGTAAGTCAAAATGACAGGTGATAATGCCTATTTCAGATACCTAATAGCTGTAGGATGCAGGATAAGTCACTTAACTCCTTTCCTCATCCATGATAGTAATAGTACCTCTCACCCAGGGTTGTTGTGTGAGGTTCAAAAGGAATCTTGGCTGTGTGGCCTTGGGCAAGCCACTTAATCCCATCTGCCTTGCAAAAAAAAAAGACCTAAAAAAAAGGGATCTTGGTGGGATGCCTTTTAAGCATCGGGAGAAGATGGGTATGTGATAACATTTCTAAAGCATGCTATTAAAAGAATGTTCTCTAGCAGCTGGTACACTTTCTAGCCACTCATATGTTTGCCAGGAGCATCAGTGGAGACACATTGGATTTCCCCAAGAGCCTTTGCTTATGGGGTGGAACGGATGGAGATTTATGACCAAATCAGGTTTTGGAATTTTCACTGTATTGGGTTGGGAAAAGTGAATCCCAATTAGAGACAGAACCTAGGCAACTCCTAAGAAAAGAAAAGGACTCTGCTTCCCCAAGCATCTACTATTAAGCTGCTCCTGTGCAGAAAAGCATTTTAATTGATTTTTAAATTTTTGCTGATATCTTTTGTTTGTATATCATCTTTGTTCCTGAAAAGGTTGCAAGCCCAGAGTATGCTGGCAATTCTAGTTAGAATTACTGTTCTAGGGTGAAAATAGGTTTGATGTAGGAAGCAACAAGGAGGCATCCTAGAGAAGTAGCAATAGTCAGAGTGCCAAGGGACCTGGGTTCAACTTCTGTGACCTTATAGGTAAGTCAAAGCCACTCTCTTTGCCAAAATGCTCACATCTGTTGGCCCCTGAGGTCCTTTCTAGCTCAAGATTTGTGAACCTGTGAATCTTGCCATTGGGCCATCCCATATAACAAAGGATAAAAAAGGAAGGGATTGGGTAAGCAGGTCAGCTAAGCTAACTCATACATTAATTTTGTCTGGTACTGTGTAGTATTCCAAACCCATAGTCCTTCACTTCTGCACAGAAAGGAAGAAGGCTCATTTTCTTATCTTTTCCTAAGGGCCATTCACAGCATGGAAAAGTATTCAAATTGGCAAGAAAAGGAATGCATGTGGGACCAGTCATCTCCAGCATGATAAGCAGGATGTTTGACATATGATCTCAGGGATCTAACAGCCTACAAACTCTTAAAAGATCAACTGGATCCCTTGAGAGATATTGAAATGCAGATATAGGTTGAATCAGCTAGACGACAGTATCCTTTCCAACTGATATTCCATGATTCTCTAATGGACTATCCTTTGTTCAGTGAGGCCCAGTTCAGAGCTACCTACTAGTTTTTAGATTTTTATTATCTCCTTTGTTTTTATAACCTTTTCAATTTTGAATATATCCCTTCCCATTCCCACCCAACAGCCCTACTATATAACACAGAATTAAAAAAAAAAACCTAATAACTGAGCAGAATCAATTGAATCATTGTGTTCATCTGTGCAAGCCTGGACTCCCAACTTTCACCTGTACAAAGAATGGAGAGAGATTCCTTGGCATTTCTGAGATCCTTGAATTGATTTTAACCATAGAAGGCTTAGAAGTGATTACTTAGCAAGTCTCAGACACGTAGTAGGAGCGTATTCATAAACGGCGATTGATGGATGTTCAGAGTAGGCATCTACAACAAAGAGGCCTCTCTCAGGGGCTGCTCAGAATTCAGAGAATAACTTTTTTAACCCCTTCCCTATAATTCCAGGCTTAATTTGTTTGCCAGACTTGGATATTCTCTTTCCCTCAAAGAGAGCCAAGCATGTTATCATGTTGAGAATAGAAGATGTAGGTTGCGGTATTTAGTATTTTCTCAAATGGTAACCATGGAAGGGGGACTTAATTTCCCTGAGATCACTGGGTCTTGTGCCTACTCATGGTGAGTTCAAACAAAGTCCCTTTGAAACAAATTCATATATGGTATAAACAAATTCCTGGCAAAACACATCTCAATGAAAACATGATTTTTCAGTAATGAAAGGATCCACTTGGTGTTATCCTAATCTCACAAGGCCATTAACACACAACCTTCTGCAGCCTGATATTGATTCCTCTTATTTATTCAAATGGACTTCACAATGGAATAATTGGGCATTTTCTTGGGTGACTTTCTTTCTCCTCATAGTTAGTGAAGAATTTCTTACTGTGTTATTTCTTATCTAAAGAACATGCGCCATCCTTCCTAACCAATGATCCCATTACTGACCCAATTTCTGTATGTGGACTGTATCCTTCAAGTTCTTTTGGGGGAGATAAAGGGGGAGGGAAGGAAAGTGCTTTTCAGGATGCCTCTGAGCCACTCACCAAGGGTCCCTTGTAGTCCATGTCCAGGATAAAATCCAATGAAACAAAAAAAAAAAAACATTTACTGAGCCTCTATAATGGAGAAAATGCTATGCTACTGGTGATACAAAAAGAAAACACCCCCTGCCCTCAAGACGTTTGCATTCTGCAGTCTAAAGAGAATACAGGTGAGCAATTCTGATCTCTTCCTTTGGCAACAGGAGCTAAAGAATTTGGCTATTCAGTACAGTTTGTGGCATAAATTATGAGTAAAAACTTAGGTTTAACAATCACTTAATATATATATATCTTATTTGAACTTTACAATAACCCTGTGAAATCACTACTGTAGGTTTTTATTGTTCATCAATTTACAGATGAAGAAACTGAGGCTCAGAGAAATAATGACTTGCCTGGGGTCACAGAGCTGGCAAATGAAAGAAACTCAGTTTTTTTCCTGACTCCACATTCAGAAGTATACTTATTAGATCACTGCACATTCATGAACACCTTTTAAAAAAAAGGAATATATAGATATTTATCTATGTGAAAATACTCTGGAATAATTTTGTTGGAGTCAGATTACAAATTAAACAGATTCCAAGTTCAAGTATTATTTCTGACTTGAAGGTTGTAATTATGTTTCATCTGGACCTGTAATTTTATCAAGGGAGCAGAGAAGGTTGGAAGAGATGGAGATTCCCTGGAGAGGACATTCCCTGTATATTGATGCCAAATGCATATTTGTCTATAACTTGAGAACTTTCTGTGGACCCAAAAACTTGAAGTGACTTGCCTATGCTCATATGGCTAAATCCTAAAAGGATTTTGGGGTGAGCAGACCTCTATGGATTACTCCCTACTATCTTAAGATACACACTTATACAATGTTAATTACATTTAATGGTAAGATATGAAAAAATATCATATCATATCATCACAGTATGATTCATCTTTTGAATGAAAGCTCCCATCCATTGTCTCTACAATGGATGGGAGAGAAAAAGCCGTGCTTATTTCTCTTGATGTCAATCTCAAAGATTAGGGATGCCCCCCAAGCATCCTGATTATCCTTAATAATATTGTGGACCTATCATCCAGGAATTTATCTAACATTTTTTCCCCTCATGGGGGCTTATGATTTTAGCCTCCATCACCTTGTGGGATAGTGAATTCTTACAATTCTTACATTTATTACCTATTGCAAAATTAGCATTTTTCTTTATTTTCCCTGAATTTGCTTCTTTCCAGTTTCATGGGGTGTTCCCCCAGCTCTAGCATGCCAAGATTTATAGAATAGGTTCCCTGTTCCTAAGTGTATTCATATATCATATGC
The DNA here is from genome assembly GCF_037893015.1 of Macrotis lagotis. Taxonomy (NCBI): domain Eukaryota; kingdom Metazoa; phylum Chordata; class Mammalia; order Peramelemorphia; family Peramelidae; genus Macrotis; species Macrotis lagotis. The sequence continues at coordinate 18,804,313 of NC_133664.1, forward strand.
CCAAATATGGATTGCATCCATAGCCTTTGTAAATTGAAAAACCTGGAAAATATCCTTTCTTAGCCTTCTCTCTAAACTATGAGAAATAGCCTAGAAAGACTTCCAGGTCTCCTTCTTGAATAATAATTGATAGCTTAGAGCCCATCATTTTGTAAATATAACTTGGATATTTTTTCATCTAAATGTACTTGCTCCACAGCCACATCAACTAGCTTTTCTAGGCTTTTTAAAAATTTTTATTTATTTCAGGCAATTGGGTTAAGTGACTTGCCCAAGATCACAAAGCTAGACAATTATTAAGGTCTGAGTCTGGATTTGAACTCAGGTCTTCCTGATTCTAGGGCCAGTGCTATCCACTGCTCCAGTTAGTTGTCCCCACATAACCTTTTGAAACCATTCTGTAGTTTATCCCCACCTCTTTGGCATTTCATTATTTATAAAACCTTCATATTACCTGTAAGATTTGGAGACTTCTCTCTGCCCTCTATGAGGCACTTCATTTATACCTATTTTAAATAAGATTGACCCTTGTACTAATCTCAGAGGACATCTTCTGGACTAATGCGTCCCTCTAAAGGGTGCTTATTAGCAATATCCTTTGTCTCTTTTCTAGCCCAATTCAGCCTTGAAACCATTTAAGAACATTTCATGTTTAAACAAAGCAATATTGGCTTCATACCAGAGGTGTGCTCGTAAATGTTTAACAATCATCTTTTTCAGAAAAGGGAATATACACGGAACACACTTTTAAGTTTAATTGAACTGCATTATTAATATTTAATTAAATTGTGTTATTAACATTTTCTCCAGCACGTTCTTAAGTGTAGAAAATCAATAAATATTAAGTCATGTGTAATTATGAATCATTTGCCATTTCTGAAGTGTGAATATTCCCACTGAAAATTTAATAATTGGGTCTCACAATCTAGTATGAGATGACTCTAACACAACCCTCTTTTTTTGTGAATTGAAAATTTGTCCATTTGTTCTTAAAAACTGGCACCTATTCCCCAATTGATAAATGGTCAAAGGATATGAACAGGCAGTTTTCAGATGAAGAAATCAATACTGTCTATAGTCATATAAAAATACTCTAAATCACTTTGATTAGGAAATGCAAATGAAAACAACTCTGAGATATTGCCTCACATCTATCGGATTAGCTAACATGAGAAAAAAAAGAAAGATGATACATGTTGGAGAGGATGTGGGATAATTGGAATATTACTGCACTGTTGGTGAAGCTGTGAACTGAGCCAACCATTCTGGAGATCAATTTGGAACTTTGCCCAAAGGGCTGTAAAAAATACAGCATAAGAAAAAGGAACAGGACCTACATGTGGAAAAATATTTTTAACAGCCCTTTTCTTGGGGGTTAAATATTGAAAATTGAGGAGATACCCATCATTTGGGGAATGACTGAATAAGCTGTGATATATCGATAGAATGCTATTGTGCTATAAGACGTATTTAAAAGGAAGATTTCAGGAAAACCTATGAAGACTTGCATGAATTGATGCAAAATGAAATGAGCAGAATGAGGGAAACAATGTACAGAGGATCAGCAACATTGTGGGATGATGAACTATGATGATCTTCTCAGCTAACACAGTGATCAAACACAAAGGCTTCACAAAGGAAAATGCTATCCACACCTAGCTAAAGAATTGATGGACTGTGAATGCACATACTTTTTTTCACTTACTTTATTCTTTTTCTTGTGTTTTTTCTTTTGATATGTTTCTTTTTTTTTTACATCTGTGACTAATGGCAATGTTTCACATGATAGTACATGTATAACCTATATCATTGCCTACCATTTTCAGAAGAGGGAACGGAGAAAAGTTTGGAACTCAAAATTTTGTAAAAAATGAATGCAAAATTGTCTTGACATGTAATTGAGGGAAAATAAAATACTATTAATAAAATAATCCTTACTCTTCTGTGCTTGGGTGTAAAACACAATTTAAAAGAAAGGAATCAGAATCACAAAAGTGATTTGGAACTTGGCTAAGTTACTCCCCTAAAGGAAAAGAAAAGTCCATTCATTGAGGCAGTGCTAGACTTGGGAAATAGAGGCAAACCATTCCTGCCCTCAAGAATCTTAAGTTCTATTGGAAGAAACTATCTCTCTCTTTTCTCTCTCTCTCTCTCTCTCTCTCTCTCTCTCTCTCTCTCTATATATATATATAGATAGATAGATAGATAGATAGATAGATAGATAGATATAGATATAGATATAGATATGTCAGTTTGTAAAAAATAATTTCAGCAGGGAAGTATCTCTTTAAGAGATAGGCTATGGGAAGGGGCAAGGGCAGATGAACTGGTAGCTCATAGGTTAGACTTTGCAGAAAACTAAGAATTCTAAGAAAGAGGGCATTCCAGGCATTAGACTGGGCAAAGATATGGAGACAAGAAGGAGATAGGATGATCTCAAAGCAGAATAAGAAGCTGAATTTGACTTGTTGGTCATATCTGGAAAGCAAAATAATAAGGCTGGAAATGGAAATTAGAGCCAGAAGGTTTAATGTTTTAAATGTAAAACAGAAGAGTTTACTTTTGAACTTTGGGTCCATAGGGAGCTGTAGGAGTTTATTGAACAGATGATAATTTTTGACAGCTAAATGAAAGATGAGCTGGAGAGTGGCAAGAGAGGAAGCAGGGAGACTTCTAGCTTTGATTCTCTGAGCCTATTTAGTTCTATACAAATATTAGTTATTATCACTTATCAAGGAATTAGTTTGGGGATACAAAAATCCAAACTAAAAGGAAAGACAATCCTTGCCATCAAGGAGGGTATTGATGATCCTCTTCCCAATGGGAGAAGCCAATACCTAAAAAGGAGCTGAAACGAAATGCAGAAGAAGACAGAGCTGTTGGAGAAAGAAGTCAAAATCAGAAGTAGAGAGACCCCAGAGAAGTAGCTGGCCACATCCATACTTGGGCAATGTCTGAAGATACACTATTCATTCTAGACCTCAAGTTGACCACCCCTGAGGCAGGAAGTAAATACTATGTGCCATCATTTGTCTTCTGGAGCCATGATGGTCAGAACCATCATCAGAATCCTTTATTTCAAAGTGGTTTTCCTTTAATCATTGTAGAAATTGTTTTTATCAGTTCATATATATCTTCCCAGATTTCTCTGCATCCTCTTTTTATTGTTTCTTACAACATTGCTCAGATGAGTATATGAAAATGTGCATCGGCCATGTTTGTTTAACCATTCATATCAATGGTCACTCTTAGTTTCCAATACTTTACTAGGAAAAAAAGAACTGCTCTAAAGTTTTTTTGGTAAGGTAATAGGGTTAAATGACTTGCCCAAGGTCACATGACTAAGTAAGTATTAAGCATCTGAGGACAGATTCGAACTCAGGTCCTCCTGACTTTGGGGCTGGTGCTTTATCCACTGAGATACCTAGCTGGCCCTTAACTATTTTTGAAAAAAGGGATCCTTTCCCTCTCTTTTGATCTCTTTGGGGATGTAAGGCTAGTATAGTGTTATTATGAATATTTTAGTGACTTTGAGTATTGTACCACTTTCCAGAATGATTAGATCATTTAACAGCTCTACCAACAGTGCATTAAAATCCTCTATTTCAACAGTCCTTCTGACAATGATCATTTTTCTCTTTTCCAATCTTTTCCATATCTTTGGACATGAGGTGGAGTTGCTTTAATTTACATTTCTCTTATTTTACTGATTTGGACATTTTTTCCCTGTGGTTGTTGACAGCTTGGATCTCCTCTTTTGAAAATGGCCTATTTCTTTCCCTCAGACTTCTTTCATCTGCCTAATCACACCCAGTGAAACAGCCTGTTCCTTCTATTCATTAAGATAGAGGATAGGGAGGGAGACCCAGTAGGATGGTACCAATGACTGTCTTTCCCAAAGCCCTTTGCCTTCCTCAGAGCTGCTTACCTCTGTTAATTCAAAACATAACCAAGTGTCCCAGGCTTTTACATAGGCCGATCCTACCCAAACTGCTTTTTGGTTTCTCCAATTGGAGGGCATACTCCTGGAACTCCTTCTATCACCAATTAAAGTTTAGTATGATAATTCATCAGCGAGAAAGTCAAAGGTACTGGGATCTCAGTCCCTGGTTTCGTGAATTCTTAACTTTTCTCAAATGAGAAAGAATTGGGGTTGTTTCCGTAGTTGGCCTAGGAGGAAAGTGGGGGGGGGGTTGTTTGTTCTTATATCCTTTATGTTCTGATACTATTGGGAAAGCTGGGTCCTGGAATATAACCATACTGGAAGAGGGCAAGGGAGTTGGCAATGTGAAAGGAGGACAGGAAAAAGAGGAAGAGGGAAGAAAGGGCCTCCCAGCTTACCCAAGGAAAATTTGTGGAGAAGTCGATTTTAATGGAAATAGCAAAGCACATGGGAGCACAGATCTCAAAAAGACATCTGAAACTGGCTTGTCTAATCCCTCCCTCCCCCCATTTTACAGAAGCAGAGGGAGATTAAGTGATCTGGGGTCATGAGTATTGAAGAGATTATTGAGGCTATCCTCCAGCCTAGTCTACTCCATCAATTCTGATGATGAAATGGAAAACAGGGAGATTAAGTGATTGACCATAGTTTTTATCTTCCAGAGCGTGAAAGGTGCCTTGAAACCTAGGAGAGTTTTGAGGGTTTGAGGTGTGTACTTGAGGAAGCATCTTTATCTTCCAAGAAACCAGGAGGCAAGGCCTGGTTGCCTGCTGGAGTCCATGGCCAGAGAGATCAGTGATTCATACAGTGGGAATGAGGAAGGCATGGAGAGGGAGAGGGAGTGCCCTAAACAGCATTTAACAGGACTACACACCCTAAGAGTTGGAAGAGACCTCAGAGGACCTGCAGTCTGTTCTCTTGGAATTCAACAAGCATTTCTTAGTCACTAGGCATTGTGCTGGATGCTGGAGATACAGGATACTAAGGCAAAAACAAAACAGTCTCTGCCCTCAAAAAGCTTGCGGTTTCTTTCTTTCCTTTCTTCTTTCCTTCCTTCCTTCCTTCCTTCCTTCCTTCCTTCCTTCCTTCTTTCTTTCTTTCTCTCTTTCTTTCTCTTTTTCTCTCTCTTTCTCTCTTTCTTTCTTTTCTTTCTTTCTTTCTTTCTTTCTTTCTTTCTTTCTTTCTTTCTTTCTTTCTTTCTTTCTTTTCTTCCTTCCTTTCCTCCTTCCTTGCTTCCTTTTTTTTCCTCGATCTCCCTTCTACACAACAAACTATGGGATCAAACTTTAGAGACATTCTACTTAAAAGTTATAAGCAACAAACATAGAATTAAGATGAAAGCTCCAGGGATTGGAACTCTGATTTCATTGGTACAAGAACCTTTCTGGTGAGGAAGCTTTCTCTCCCAATGTGAATTGGCACCTGTGCCAGAACTAAGAGATTTGGCCCAGAGATTCTTCCCCTTGAGTCATAGAACCTTTTGGCAGTGAATCTAGTGAAGCCTATGGACACTTTTTCAGAATAATTTTTTAAATGTATAAAAAAAATTCATAGGATCACAAAGAAACCAATTATATTGAAATAAAAGTGCATTTTTTTTCCTTATCAAAGTCTAAAGATTCCCAGACGTCTGTCTGTGGTTTAGCATTTTATGGTTCCATGGTCCCACAGCAAGTATGCTTCAAAGGCAGAATTTGACTCAAGTTATTCCCTAGTTTCAAGCTTTCACTCCATCCAATATGCCATACTACTCTTGGTTTGCTGAGAAAACCAAAAAGCAAATAGGCATGTGTCAGAGGGATTGTTGAAACCATTTCTGTTAGTGCAGCAAACCAATTAATTCTCCCACAAAATTGAGATCTAAAGGGAAAAGAATCGAGACATTAGTAGTCCCAGAAATAACTCTCAGTTCATCTTTCCAAGTCACTGATGGAAAAATGGGGGGGAAAGCCCTGTCCAAAGATTTCCAGGGTTATCCGGAAGAAGAGAATAATGTTCTGAGGCTTGTGGAGCATGCTGGGGGCCCAAGATGGTGGACACCATCAGTAGCCTGCCAAAAATAAGACTCAGTTTCCTTTTGGGGAATCAAAATTAGAAGGGATCTTAGAAATCAATTCTCTGTTTTTACAGGTGAAAGAACTGAGGCAGAGAGGTAAGGATGACTTATCTTAGGGTAAAAGAAAATGTTAGATGTGATATTTGAATTCAGGCTCATAGGATTATAGGAACATAGATCTAGAACTATAAGGAACGTTGGAGACTATCTAGCCCAACTCCTTTCATTTTATGGATGAGGAAAATAATTGACTTCAGTATAGGATCCTAGATTTAAAACTGAAAGGCACTTCAAAGCCCACTTGTTTCTGTCTTCTTATTTAACAGAGGAGGATGCCAAGTCTAGGTCTTTCTAGCTCCATATTCGGCATTATTCAATATACCATGCCATCTCTCAATACACATTGAGTGAAAATATGTTAATTTTGCCACATTCACCCTTTTCTTTAGGGGTTTAGATAAAATCATAGCTCAACCAAGAGACCATCTAGACAACCCCCTCATTTTACAAAGGAGAAAATTGAGATTTAGAGCGGTTAGGAAGCTTGTCAGACATCATAGAGGTAATCACTACATGTCAAATGAGTTGACTGTTGACTGTTTTCAAATTCAATGTTTTTTTTTCCATTGGACAATATACATCACTACCTGTATTCCAATTTGGGAAGTCATCAGATCTGAGGGTCCCCCCCCCCTTTCTTCCCCTTCCAAGTTCTGTGGTAAATGATCTTCATGGCATTATTTTTTGTTGTTTTATTTAATTAGATTCCTTCATGCTCTACCCCTTTTGGTAGGCTTTCTAGGCTTTCTTAGAACATATTTTTTTAACCTCCACTCTCCACCCATCCCCTCCTCCCCAGCAATCCTGTTTTCCTCATATTGGTTCAAGTGTTGGTTTAAGATAGGGGATACTTTGAATTTCTGTGACCACTAAAGGGCTTGGTTGGGGCCGCAGGGACTTAGGTATCAATTCATTTCCCTCCATATAAGGCAAAGAGGCAAAGTCATGCAAAATCTTTGCAAATTACTGAGGCCGTGGAGAACTGAGACAAGGATGAAATTTGCATGTCTTCCCATTAACTTGGCTCTGCCTATGAGAAGAATACTTGTTTGGCTTGACAACATTCAAAGTCTTTCCTTATTTGGGGGTGTTGGTTCAAAGTTCCTTAGGACTTATTGCACCTGGAACCCAATGCCTCCTGGAAAAACTGTGTGCTAACTGTTCTTGGGGCATTGCCTCGGATCTGCCCAGTCTGTTGGCCTTCTTCCTATGGAAGAAAGATATTGCTACCATATTTATTAGGAAATCCTTTAATAAATTGGAATCAACAATTCTTTGGGTGACAACTCTTTCCTAAGTTTTTCCTGAAATGGATAAAGCCAGGGAGCCCTGCTGCCTTGGGAGCAGCTTGCAACAAAACTTGCAGAATTCCTTGTCTTGTTGTCCTGACCTAGAAAACAAAATAAGCAGTTTTGAAAATCTGTACTGTGCTTATAATTATTTTTATATTCTGCCAGGATGGGATCCACAAATAGCAAACCACACTGGTTATTTGACCTATTGCTAGGCCACTGCTCTTTCCTTAACATGATAATTGCATCAGACTCAGCAATTCCTTAGCTAATGACACTCCTACAGACTGTTCCTTATTTTGGAAGCCAGTCTATCCTGAGGCTGCTGAGTAGAATTTTATGACTCTTCTGGTATCATGGATAAGCAATAAAGATAGGAAAGCTCAAACCCGGAGAAGGAAAGTGACTTGGCCAACATTACACATGGAGTAGGCAGTGACAGAACTGGGTTTTCAAACTGCGTCCTCTGACTCCAAATCCTATGCTTTCCCTCCCAACCTAGGCTGCTTTAAAGGGTTAAAAACCTCAGTTCCAACCTGAATAAACATTCTTAGCAGTATAATGTCTTCCTGGCCATAGATTCACATGGGTCATTTCTATGTTTTTTTACCTTAGAGATCATTTAGTTCAGCCTCCTCACGGTTACATAGGAGGAAACTGAAGCTGGACAAAAGTCATAGAACTTGGAAATCATCAAGTTCATCCTCTTTATTTACTGATGAAAAACTCAGGTCCAGAAAGAAGTGACTTGCCAAAGTCACCCAGGTTGTAGGAAATGGCAGAGCCAGGATTCCCAGATGCTACATCTAGGCTTCCTTCCCAAAATATCAGGCTACATAAAGACCTGAAGTAAAATTTATAGACAAAGAGAGGCATGATGGAATTAAATTATATGACAGCTTTATCAATTCAGATTTTTTTGAAAGCTCTGGGGGAATAAATACTTTTAATTAAAAGAGAAAATGAGAACCTCAAGATGAAAGGGTTTTTTTTTTTATCTGAATGCAAATATTTAGTTGAAGTATTCTAATCCACTGGAGAGGGAGTTTCTAAGGCCCTAAGTGCCTTGAGATCCATAACTTTTTAATTCTGTTTCTTTCATTGGTATATTTTTATGACTCTGGGCAAATGGCAACATTTCCCCTGTGAGTGCTATCTGCGGGGTTTTCAAATGGAAATCTGAATAAAAAGATGGTTTTTTCCTGATGGCTTTGCCCCCTCAGCAAAATCCCTTGGGCAGCAGTGCAGAATATAGGACTGAGTCTGAAAGTCAGTTTTCTGCCTGCATAAGAGCGTGTATGTGTCTCTGTGGGTTGGGCTGCACAGTTGGTCAGGTTGGTGACCCACAATGCTAGCTGGGGCTTCTCATCCTGGTCAACCATCACTGCAGCTAAAGATGATGTAGACATTATTAAAGACATAGAAATGATCAGTAGGATTCTATTGTCAAGAAGGCATGGTGTTGCTGAAAATGTTTACTCTGGTTGCAGTTGAGATTTGCAGTCTTTCAAGGCAGCCTGGCATGGTGGGGAAAAGAGAGGTTTTAGGATGAGAGGACAGTTTGAAAACCCAGTTCTGCCACTTATGAAATGTATGATGTTGGGGAAATCATGGCTCCTTTCTGGGCTTGAGTTTTCCTCTCCCTGAAATGAGGGAATTGTACTAGATCATGGAATTAACAATTTACCTGGAAGGGATCTGAAAGGTTGCTAGTTCCCCCCATTCCCTCATTTTATTGATGAGAAAACTGAAACCCAGAAGAGAAATGATTTATCCAAAAACCTGAATGCTTTCTCTTCTGATAACTTCAGCTGTTACCTCTATTGGTTTGATTCCCCAGATCTTTCTATCTGAGCTCTCTCCCACCAACTTCTAGTCTATTTCCTATGACCCGATAGGTATTTCTGGTTGGGTGTCCTAACTATTTTAAACTCCAGAGATCCCAAACCAAACTCTCTGCCTTGTCTGAAAACAGATTCTGATCTTCTAACTTCTCCATTTCTGTGATTACAGGGATACTGCAGTGACATGGCCTTGCCCATTTGTCAGGGCTCAGGGGCAAGAATAATTTGCTAATACCCTTAGTTACTCATTTTTTTTTGGAAAAAATTGTAGTCACAAAATGTTTCCTACAGTATCGCCACCCTTTGCCAAAAAGGCAGAAACCAAACAAGCTTCAACCAGATTGAGCACCTGGAAATAGAGAAATGATGGGGGCCAGTAACTGAGAACAAGGTCTAGCTCACCAACCTTTGGGGCTTTGTCTAACCCTTGGTGAAGGTTATCATGAATTTTCTTCCCTCCAAGGAGTGAAGTATCCAAACATACCTCCTGAAGACTGATTCAATGTATTGTACATGGATATTGTCATTTTTAGACGGATGCAGAAGGTACAATGGTATGTGAAAATGCAAACTATTTAAAAGATCTAAATTCCAAGAAGCTTTTGTTCATTGTGTATTTTTTCCACCACTGAATCTCAGCTGTACAACAATTTTTGTGCAGGATGCTAGGTGGAATTGACTTTTAAACAAAAAAGAGTTGAAAAAAATGTACCTTCTTCGTGCCTTTGCAATGATGGGGGCCTGAGGAGGTGGAATTCTGCATAGTCTCTCAAGTGTGATTGAGGTGTCAGTTTGTTTTGTTGACCTTTTTTTTTTCTTTCTTTGTTATTCTTTGCTCCAAGGGATAGTTCCCTGGGTAGGGAGTTGGGTGGGTATTTTAGAAGGGAGGGTGGTGTAAAAATAAAAGGTATTAGTAAAACAGACTTTTTTTTTAAAGAAGGGGGGATTCTCATTTCAGTTTTAAAGGTTAGCAATGATTGCTGAGATCTTTGTCTGCTCAACTGTCCTAAGCTCAGGTAACCATTACAGAACAAGAAAATTACATTGAAGGAAGCTAGAACCACCTGGCCTATAATCAGAAATCTTTGATGCTAACCCCAAAACAAGACACACTCTCTGATGCTTCCTGTCTTTGAGGAAATAATTTTAAATCAGTCTCTCATCTTAACACTGTGGAGATTGGGTCAGAGGGAAGACAGAGCATGGGCATTCCTCTACTTGGTCAGGGAGAGGAGTATGAGTTTTAGCTATGATCCATGACCTTTAAGGTAGGAAAATCCTTAATGTTGGGTGGGGAAATATTCATGTTTTTCAAATCAGGGTGAGAGGCTGATATAGATGGAATCCAAGCATATGACCAAGCCTCCTTTCTAGAGTGCTTTTTCCAAAAGGTTCTGTTCTTGCTCATTGAACTGGATAAGAAAGCCCTTTCATCAGTCACCTCCATGTTCAAGCTTTTTTTTAGCAGCAGGGGCTTGAGCAAATGGATGTAGACTCAGCTTCCTTCAGGTCTCAGTTTCTTCATCTGTAAAATGATACATTTGGACTAATTGAACTTTAAAGACCCTTTAAAGACCCTTCCAGTTCTAAATATACTCCAGTGATGTGAGTTTGAATTGTGCCTCTTATGACTTTCAGCATGTTCATAAGAATGATGAGTGTTTGTGTGTATGAAGAAAGTAAGATTCTAAGAGGACAATATAGACATACATTAGGCAACTTGATGCCACAATGAATAGCGTGCCAGATTTGGACTCAGAAAGACTCATCTTCCTGAGTTTAAATCTAGCCTCAGATACTTCCTAAATGTGTGACCCTGGGCAAGTCACTTAACTCTATTTGCCTCAGTTTCCTCATTTCTACATTGAGCTGGAGAAGCAAATGGAAAACTATTCCAGTAATTGTGCCAAGAAAGTTCCAAACAAGATCATAGTCAAATTTGACTGAAAAATGACTAAATGATAGCAAAAATATACATTCACTAGGGGACATGGATATTAAGTTAACAGAATCTAGATTCTAACATGGATCATTGGAGTTTAGAATTAAACTGGAAGGGACTGAAGACTAGGGAGGTCTTTCAATTAATAATTAACAGAGCAACTATTTGGCAGAGAGGAGAGAGCACTGGCCTTGGAGTCAAGAAGACAGGAGTTCAAATCTGACCTCAGACACTTGACTCTTAGTAGCTGTGTGACTTGGAGCAAGTCTCTTCATCTTGATGGCCCTGCATCCAGGGCTATCTCCAGTCATCCTGAGTCATAACTGTTCATTGGATCCAAATTGTTCTGGAAGAGAAAGTGAGGCAGGTGGCTTAACACAGCATCCACTCATTCAAATCCAATTTACTAGCATGCCCTGTTATCACCTCCCTGAGGCCATGTTCTTCTTTGAGAATGAAGCATTATTATAAACAGGGGCAGCATTAACCCTCTCAACTCAAGTGCCAATGTTCTCACAAAATTCTCCTATGTCTCTAGGAGTGGTTCCATTAAGCTCCTCCCAGTTCTCCCTAAAATAAGGGAATGGGAATAAACAAGGAAGCTGAAGGCCTAGGGAAAGGAGCCGACCCTAAAGAGATCTTGTTTTTCAGCAAGGAAGAATGGAAGATGAAACTTAATTCAATTCAGTGCACTAAACCTCCTATGTACTTAGGTTTAAGGTGGGAAGGGGTCAGATTTTTCAGATTTATTTCCATCCTCTATTGTCTTCTTTGAATTTCTAAATTTACTGATCATTCAGAAATGGCTGAATCAACATCTTATTTCTTTTTTTATTCCCCACCTTCAGTTTATTCTCCTAATATAGTACAAGGCTCTAAAGGACAGGAATTGTTTCATTTTTGTCTTTGTAGTGTCTATCACAATACCTGGCAGATGGTAGTTTCATAATAAACATTGACCAACTGGTTCTCATCTGACTCAGAATAAAGCTCAAGATTGATGGAGAATGCAGGCAGTCCTGCCTCATCTGTTTCAAGAATACAAAACTTGATGGGTTCATGCCAGAATGCAAGGTGGAGGGAAGAGCTGGTTGGAGAAGAGAGCTACACAATTACTTGTCCAAAATCTGTTGTTGAGAGAATTCCCAGGCTCCTTGGATGCCAGGGAATCTTCCAACTTGGAGATACTATGGAGCCATTAAAGTCTGGAACTGGGGGGATCCTTTTCAGCGCTACATTTCGGGAAGGACATTGACAAGTTGGAATGGCTTCAGAGGAGGCAGGCCACGATGTCCAAGAATCCCAAACTGAAGCCATAAACAAATCATTTGAAACAGGACTCATGAAGCGTGACATGATAGGGCTTCACAGTTGAAGGACTGTCACCATTAGAAGAGGGATTTGACTTTCTTTGTCTGCCCCCAAAGGACAGAACAAGGAGAACTGGGTGGACGGTGCAGAAAGCCAGATTTAGAATCAACTCTATCTGCCACATCCATTGGCTGTCCTCCATGCTTGGAATAATTGATCTCTCTCCTCATCTCTGCCTCCTGGCTTCACTACTCAGTTCAAATTCTTTCTTCTGCCATAGGTCTTTCCCGGTTCCAGTGGCTAGTGCCTTCTCCTCCCAGATTCCTTTTCATCTCTCCATTTGAATGGGAACACCTCAAGGGCTGGAAACATTTTTGCTTTGTATTGTATCCCTGGTACCTGGTTCAATGTCTGTTATATAATAAGGGCCAATTGGATGTTTGTCGGTTGACTGACTGACACTCTAACAATTATAACTATCAAAATAGAAAGAGTTGTTTCTGGAGGTAGTGCATTTGCCATCACAGAAGGCATTCAAGCAAAGACTGGAGGACCAATCTCTTTTCAGGCATGTCGATATGGGACATTGCTGTTCTGATATAGGTTGAACAGGTGGTCTCCAAAGCTCTTCCAATTCTGCTTTCTGGAAGTCATAAGAGAAAAGATCATCTCAGGCTGAGCATCAAGTTGCTACATTCCAAAATGGCAGCCAAAGACAGTTCAAATTAAGCATCTCTTAATTACCTGAAGGAGTCACAATTAAATGGAATTACTGTCCCTTATAAGCCCCATCCCTTTGCTCCCATAGAGCATTAAGCTTAATTTAGTTCCTCTAGAAAGTCTCCCAATTATATAAACTCCCCGATCAAATGAATACCTTACATCTGCTATCTTGATTAGGAGGAAATTGGTGGTGATCACAGAAGGAAAAATGAAATGTTCGGATGAAACAAGGGTGATGATACATTTTATTAAGGGCATTCTTTGCTAGAGGGTTGAGGGATTGGAATAATAGCTTTTCATAAGAGCATTGATTTAGAGCTAGAACCTCATTTTGCAGATGAAAAAACTGAGGCCCACAGAAGTTGACTGAGTTACCCAGTGCCATGCAGGATTTGAATTCAGGTCTTTTTGACTCCAGGGTCCACAACTTTATCTCTGTTGCCATCTTGGGTATTTTTTCAGTTTTATACTAGTGCTACTGGAAAGCCCCAGAGGATAATCCCAACATGAATAGTTCATTTACTTCAGATCTGGCCAAGTCACCAGCATTTTTGTCTAATTGTTCTTCCTGTCATCTTATTGGTGACAGTCGATGTTTACATGACTCTGTGGATTAAGGTAAAGCATCTATCTGATCATAGATTTAAAATTTACAGAGACTTTTAGGAGACATCCAATTCAAACCACTTCTTTTATAGGTGAGGAAACTAACATCCAGAAAAGCTAAATGACCAGGTGCTAGGAGCAGGCTCCACACTTGAACCCAGGTCCCTAACTCTCAATTTAGTTCATTTTTCATTGTAAAAGCTCATTGGAGCAAGACACCACTTTGGGAACTGAGCAATATGAGCACCATTTTCTCTGTTTCACAGATCATAAGACCATACTTAGCTCTAGGGTTCAAAGGATTCTTAGAGTTCATCCAGCCCAACCCCCTTTGTTTGTTTTTTTTTAATGTGAGGAGAGTGAAGAAAAGTTAAGTGATTCATCCAGGGTGACACAGAGAACAAGTATGAGAGGCTGGCTTTGAACCTTGGGCTCTGGATTCTCTTTCCTCTATACTTCCATCTTTCCCAAACCTTTCTTTCCTTTTCCTTTACTTTAGTGAGGAGGAGAATGACTGATTCATAATGGATGAAGCATACACCATCTCTTGGAAATAGAAAATGAAGATCAAGGCAGATTTCCATTTGTGAGAATTTATTTAGGCTTTGGAAGGAATTGAAAATGGCTCTTTGTTCAGGCAGCAATTTGTAGGTTTCTTGATTCTGTTCCCTCCTTTTCAATCACTGAGAGATTGCCAGAATTCACCCCCCCCCCACCTGCCGCCTTTGTCTTCATCTACTCTCTGGTTCTCAAGCTGATGGTTCTCAAAGGCAGCATGACCTCAGTACAAGGTATGCCATTTTGGGAGCCAGGAAACTTGCCCTTGAATGCCAGTTCTTCTGCTTATTGGTCCACATAACCTTAGGCAAGTCATTTCCTCTCCTTGAAATGTGAGGGAGATAGCAGTGTTGCCCAATGAACAACATCGGTGGATTTGGAGTCAGAAGCCTAGGTGTGAATTCTGACTCTACCCCTTTACTACTGGGTCACAGTGGACAATCTCTTTGGGCTTCATTTCCTTCATCTTTAAAATGTGTGGAGTTGAAATCAATGACCTCAGAGATCTATTTACCTCTTTCTATATAACTAATGATCCAAATTAGCATCCAATTGTTAACAAAAGCATTTTTTTCTTTTTGATTTAAGCTGACATTTATCAGTTATCAACTCCATGTCAGCTACCATATGAGAGTTTGTATATATAAAGACAAAAATAAAACAGCTTCCACCTTCTGGCAGCATACATTTGAATGATGGAAACAGCATTAATAAGTAAATTTAATAGAAAGGAAATAAAAGAAGGCTTCCTTTCTTCCTTCCTTCCTTCCTTCCTTCCTTCCTTCCTTCCTTCCTTCCTTCCTTCCTTCCTTCCTCTCTTTTCCTCTTTCTCTCTTCTCTCTCCTTCTTTCCTTTGTTTCCTTCCTTTCTTGACTTGTTTGCTTGTTTTGAAGGGGGGATGGGGAAGGTGAGGAACCCATGCCTGAGGAGATCAGCAAAAGTCTCTTGGATCTGAGATGAACTCTGAAGGAGACTGAGGACTCTTAGAGGTAGAGATAAGGAGAATGTATATTCCAGGTAAGGGGATGGAGCTACTTATGCCCGTTGTTGGGAATTGGGATGTTATGTGTGGCAAAGCAGAATCTCAGAACAAGTTAGAGACTCCTTCCCTTAGACTGGTACTTTGGATACATTTCTGTGCAGTTAATGATCCTGAGCCTGTGGGGACTCTTTCCAGCCAAGCAAATTCAATTTACATTTGGACCATCAGGTAATTCACCAGCTCTAAGCATTTCTTTCTTAGCAGAAGCTGCTAATTGCCAGTGACCTCCATTATTGATATGGGGCTACATTAGCCAGCAACTTGAAGGATTCAGTCTTCAGGGAGAAAAGCAAATTAAACAGTCTCATAAGTGATCATCTTTTCTCCTTTCCCTTCCTCTCCTCCCTCTGTAAGGATCACCTGTGGTTTCCAGCATCAGACTGCACCCCCCCCCCACTCCCCACCCCTTCATCATCTGCTTTGGGTAAAGAAGGCAGAGATGGGTGTAATAAAGCATGTGTGATGAGTCTCAGACAAACTGCTCTTTGGGAGAGGCTGGTCACTAACATAGAAAGCACCTAGACCTGGGATCAAGAGAGATCAAACTTGCTTTTGATGCTTCCTAACTGTGTGACCATGGGCAAGTCACATCTCTTTGAGTCTCTCTTTTTCTCTTCTATAAAATGAGAGAGGGAGGGGTAATATCACCCATACAATCTGCTTCATAGTGTTATTCACAGAGACTAGATTTGAGCTTAAGTTATTGGTGTCTAGCAATAAAAGCCAGAAGGAGATATGGTACAATTTAGTCATTTATTTATCTATTTAAATATTTATTCATTCGTTCATTTATATGTTCATTTATTTGTCTATCATCCACCCATCCATTCATCCATCCATCTATCCATCCATCTATCTATCTGACCCAACTCCCTGATTTGGGGCTTGAGAAAATTAAGGACCAAAGAGGGCGTGTGATTTCCTTGGTGTTACTCTGATAGTGAGTGAGAGAGCTGGAGTTTTGATCCAGGTCCTTGGGATGCCATCTACAGATAATGAGAGTTTGGTGAGATAATGAACATAAAATCCTTTGTAAATCATAGGTCTTATATAAATGCAAGCTTTAAAACACAAAAAGGGCTTCTGAGATTGAAGGTGGGAATGGGGACACTGGCAACATCCAGTGGAGACATGGGAACAAAAGCTCACAGAGGTACCCTTTTATCAGAGAAACCTGGCATTTCAGACCCTCCAAGAAACACAAAAATAACTGGATGGAATTCATCCCATATGATTCTACCATCAGGTATCTGGCCACAATGCTCAGCTTCCACTGAGATCCTGCTAGTCTCTCAAATAACTGACATTGCTACAAAGCAGAGGTCACCTAATGATCTACAATTCAGCTCAACAAACATCCATTCATTGCCCACTCTGGGCATGGTATGGAAGGAGTTTATAAAGGTAGAAAGAGTATTGAGTTCCTTTTCCTAGGCATTGGATAGAGTGCCAGGTTTGGAGTCAGGAAGGGAAATCTTCCTAAATTCAAATCTCATCTTAGACACTTACAAGTCACTTCATCTCTTTGCCTTGGTTTCTCTTATGTAAATGAGCCAGATAAGAAAATGGCAAAACCAGTATCTTTGCCAAGAAAACTCCAAATAGGATCTCAAAGAGTCAGACATGACTGAAACAACTAAACAATAACCACAATCCTTTTCTTAAGGAAATTTGTATGCTGAGTTTTAGTACTAGATGAGACCTGAGAGCCCATCTGGTCCAACCCCTCAAATTTTAGGTTAGGAAAATTGAGGCTTGAACTCAGAAAAATGAAATGATTTGCCCAGGGTCACACAGCCATTAAGTGTCATGGCCAGAACTTGGACTCAGGTCTTCCTGACTCCAGGTAGGGTGAGATGGTAATAAAGGCCATAGCATCTGAACTGAGCTTGAAGGAGGGGAACAACTCTGAAAGACATAGATGAAGAAGGCAGAGTGTTCCCAATATGGGAAATGCACTTCATCAATGTATAGAAGTTTAAAATGGGCTGCTGCATTTGGGGTCCCATGTGGATGGGGTATATGTAAAGGAATAATAGAGGCAGGCGGAGCAAGGTTGTGAAAGGCTTTAAATGTCAAGCTGAAGATATCCTTGGAGCAACAGGAGTCAGTGATGACTTTTGAGCAGGGAAATGGCCCACTCAGACCTGGGCTTTAGGATGACTATTTGGATAATGGTATGAAGGATAGATTGGAGAAGGGAGCTCATGGAGGCAGGGGAAATAATTAGTTAGGAAGCAACAATCACCAACAATCTAGGGGAGAGCTGATGGGGGTGATGATTATATGGAAGAGAGGAGAATTTTGGAAGATCAACAGGTTCCGATGTAATAGCCTATGTCTATAGAATAATGATCACAGTACTCTCATATGCATTATTTCATTTGAGTCTTCCAACCTGCCATGAAGTAGTATTGTGAACATTATTATATCGATTTTGCAAACATAGAAATGGAGGTTCAGAAAGCTTAGAGGATTTTGTACTGTGTAGCATAGCTATAATGAGATATGACTAGAATACTCATCTTGCCTCTAAGTTCAAAATTCTTTCCCCTTTACCAACTTAAAACTTAAATCAGCAAATGGTCAGCAGTCCAAGTGAGAGAAAATTTTTCATTAGGGTATTGAATCTTTTGAATTTTTTTGAGTTTTGAATTTTAAAAACAAAAAAAGAGGGAGTTTATCTTTGCCTGAGATATAAATAATAAAAATACACATAATTCATATAAAATATACATAAAAAATTAAGTATGAACCTTAGTTCAGAAGCAGAGTCAAGTGGCTGGTTAAGTGGTTTGGAGGGTTAACTTCAGGGTTTTTTTTTTCCTGACTTAATAGACCACTTGGACTCAAAAACGGGCATAATTTCACAAGATGACCTAGGTTGGTGAATATGTGAGTAAAAGAGGGGCCAGAGGTGAAAATTGTGGAGGCCAGAACAAAAGACTCAGCAACTGACTATATATGAAAAGTAAGGAAGACAGGAGTGATGATAGTGATTCCGAGGTGATGATTAAGAGGATGGCGCCCTTTTCCTCTTATCAGAAACAGAGAATTTGGAGGAGAAACAAGCTCAGATGTCTACTTTTATAATAATAGCTTATGTTTATAGAACACTTCATGATCACAATGTACCCTTAGTTGATATGAGGGAAACCTGACTCAATGTATTTATTTAGTCAATAATATTTATATATTTTTCCTTTCCCCAGTGGAAGCTCAAAGCATTTCCAGTGTCCGTTATTGATATTGATCTATAGTTTTCTTGCTTTGCTTTGACTCTCCCTGTTTTCAGTAGAGCAGCAATGCAAAAGTTTTAAATAAAGTATTAACAAATAGGCTACCACAATATAGCAAAAAATAGTATCCACCATGACTCAATTGAGTCATAACATAACAGGCCATGAAGATCATTCATCTCCAAGATTCTTACATAAGACATATTAGCTTTTCTTACCAACTGAGGCTCAGTGAATTTAAATGCTCCTGGTTTGGAGGAACATTTGGTGTTGGTGTAGTTGATTGAGCACTGTACTCAGAGTCAGTGAGGCTTCATATAGAAGAGGGTTGTTGAGTTGAGTTTGGAAGGAAACCACAGATTCTAAAAGAGGAAGAAGTAGATTCCAGTTGGAATTTTGCCTCAGATACTTGGTAGCTCCCTAAATCCCAATTTGCTCATCTATAAAATATTGTTGATAATAATGATCCTTACTCCAACATTAAATGCTGTCAAGATCAAAGGAGATAGTACAAGAAAATTACTTTGCAAACTTTAAGAATCATATAAATGTCATTTTTATTTTGATTATACTTCTATTCCATGCTTCCCAAAGGCGAGTCAATGGAAATTTGGAAAATTTGGAAATTAGGAAAATTCTAAAACATGAAAAGTACTTTGCAAACTTTAAGAATCATAGAAATGTCATTTTTATTTTGATTATACTTCTATCCATGCCTCCCAAAGGCGAGTCAATGAAAATTTGGAATATTTTAAAACTATATAAATGTTAGTTTTTATTATTTTGTTGCTGATTATTGGTGACAAGGAAGATAAGGAGGACTCATCTTCCTGAGTTCAATTCTAGCCTCAGACATTTACTTGGGTAAGTCAATTAACTCTAGATGTTTCAAGTTTCCTCATCTTTAAAATGAACTGGAGGAGGAAATGACAAATAGCTTCAGTATTTTTTGCCAAGAAAACCCCAAATGGGGCCATGAAGAGAATCAGACATGACTTGAAATAACCAAATGGCAACTGTTATTATCATTTCCCTCTTCTGTCCAAAAGATTATACTTTTGGTTTAATGGTGCTCCAGTAGATTGTAAGTCTCCTGTGAGCAATGACTGGGATAGTGGTATCAGTTTTCCTGCCTATCACATAGTAGGTCTTAATAAATATTTGTTGGATTAGAAATCAACAAACCAAACAATCCAGACCACCCGTCACCTTTCTGTCCTTTGATTTCCTCTCTTGGAGTTACCCCAGAACATTCTAGTCGAAGTACATCACCAAGATAACAGGGACATCTGCATCCCTAGAGGGAGCAGGGAACTGATGCGTGGGTAATGGCCATTCTTTCTGGTTCTCTGGACCCACTCTGAGGCCCAAGCAGGTGGGCCAGAACAAGGTGATCTACATTCCACCATCCAGGCTGTTTTGCTCCGTGAGCTTCAGCAGAGTTTAAACATTATCCCCAGAACGTGCTCGATGAGCCTTAAGAACTGACCCTATTAATACATTCCTAAGATGTTGTTTGCAATGTGCCACTTCACTGGAGTAGACAAATAAAGGACAGAATTAAACTAACACAGAAAGAGGACTTATCTTCTAATTGAAAAAACTCTATAGTGATGAATCCTGAATTTATAACAACTCCTTAAATCTGGTTGGTAAGACATATGAAATATTCTTCTGTTCTTAAAAAATATCTTTGGAGACATAAATTCTCAAGGGTAGGCAAAAATAAAATCCCCCAAAGCCCCAGAACAATGAGCTGTCTCTTCTTAATAGATTTCTCTTGAATTCCTAATGATTCATTAAAAAAGGAGGGAGAAATCTCTCATTTAAAAAGGGTTCCACCACCCCCCCAATAGTATTATGTACAAGGAAAAAGAAATGAACTGAAGCAGATGAATCCAAAGGACTCTGTCTCCATTTTGGCAGTTTCCATGATATCAGTTGGAGGTAAGTCTGAAAATAAGACCACAGTCAGAAAATGGAATAAAGCAAAGGGGGTGAGTCACAGATTTTATAGTTGTGGGAAAGCAAAGCATTGGACCTGATGGTTAAATAAACCAAAAACCAACCCAAAGGGCATTTTCTGAACTGTGGACAATGACCTCAGTAGCTCCAGAAAACTAAGATCTTTTATGAGCTACGTGTTTTGTTGTTTGTTTTTTTAATTTAAATCAGGCAGGAAGAACAAGGTCCCAAAGTCCTCTTGGTGGTTTTTAAAAGTCTTGATTCTAAGGCCATATGCTCACCTAAAACTGTGAAGTTCCCCCATAAATCCAGTAAATAGGAGAAACCAGGCTCAGGCAAATGAGGCCTAAGCTGGCCCTTGGGTCCTTCCCAAGGGGCACAATGAGGATGAGATTATTGAAGCATCCAGATAACACTCAGAGTGGGGATCTGGTCAGCCCTGCCTCCTTGCCTCTCTTTTCCCAGCTGTTTTTTTATGTCTTGCTCCAGGAAAAGTAGGAATTAAATTAAAACTATTGTTGATTCTAGAAAAGGGTTTAACAATCAGACTTCCCTATGGCTCTATTTCCCAATCTTTACAACTGTCTCATTGATCAGAGTTCTCTTCCCTAGTCTTCATTCTTCCATATGTATCTTAGTTTAAAAAGTTAGCTCCTTGAAAGTGGGAACTATCTCATCGTTGTATTGTATTGTTTGTCCTTGGGCAATGCTCAGGGATTTTGTCCAACTCTGGGCGGTCCCATTTGATGTTTTCTTGGCAGAGATACTGGAGTGGTTTGCCATTTCTTTCTTCAGCTCATTTTACAGAGGAGGAAACAGAGGCAAACAGGGTAAATGACTTGCCCAGGGTCACACAGGTAGTAAGTTTCTGAGGTCAGATTTGAACTCTGATTTTCCTGACTTCACCATAGAACTCTATCCCACCACCTAGCTGCTCAGGAATATAATAGATCCTCAATCAGATTGCTGATTAATTGATGATTAATTGATTAAAAACTGAAACCAAATGAATATGGCACAAGGCAGAAGGTGAGAGAAGAAAATGCAAAAAACACAGAAACACAGAAAGTAAACACACGTGTAATCAGGGAAGACTTCATGGCGGGGATGATATTTGAGTGGAATTAAATAGCAGCTAGGATTTCTGCTGATAGTGGTGAGAGAAGACCAGGAAAGCATGGGGAAGCACCTCGAGGAATGATGAGGAGGACTGGAATGGTGAGGAGGATGATTTGGATTAACCTCAGCCTGTCTGAAGGTCATAGATGTCAATTAGAGAAAGGTCATAGATGTCACAATCACAAAGCTCAAATCCTCAAGGTTCTACCATGTGACTTTACCTCTCCTATAAACCTTCCACATCGATGGGAAATATGAACACACACACACACACACACACACACACACACCATATGGCATATGTCCCTAAATGGAGCAGATGTAACATTACACACTTCAAAGATACAGCCTGGATATTACAACCATAAACAAAGATAAACATTTTTGTGTTTTGCTAAAAAGGAAAATACAACATCATGGAGAAAAGGAGAGACACAGTGTTTGTGTGCTTCATTTTCATGAGTCAGTTGCAAAGATCTATTCATTTTCTTTCCCAAGGAAGAGCTGGAAGTAGTGGTCTCCAACCCAGGGAGTATCCTGCTGAGCTGTGGGAATGGAGGGGAGGTTAGCTTTATCTGAGTTTGAAGCCCCAAATGTGTCAAAGCTGTAGTTTGTAGATTAGAATTTGGGGACAGGAAAGAGCCTCTGGGACTATCTGAATTCATCCACCATTTTCAGATAAGGATCATATTTAGTCATCTTGAACAGGTAAGAAGCTGTCAAGATTTTAAACATCAGTAGAAATGTGGCGGTTACTATGCCCTCTTTTATAGCATACTCCAGGCAGGTTACTACCAAGAAAAATGTCCTAGTGCCATCTTGCTTAAATCACATTGGACTGAAAAACTCAACCCTTGACTGCTGTCCTCAGCATCAAAACTCTTTTTTTTTTTGGCAATTCATAAATTCTGAACTGGACGGGACTTAGACTTCCTCATTTTATGGTCATGGCAACTGAGAGGTGAACAAATACTTATTAAGTGAATTCCATATGCTAAGTGACTTGCCCAAGGTCACAGAGTGTCAGGGCCAATATTCAAACCCAGATCTTTTGACTAATTCAATGTTTTCTCATTTCACCCCACTGCTTCAGTTCCTGCTTCTAGTTCAGAGCCCCCACCTTCTCTACTCCAGAGATGATATGTTTATAGTGTCTAGTGATTACAGTTCTTCCTTTACATGAGAGTAAGACAATAACCCTGTGAAGCAATTATAGCAAGCATCATGATCCCCATTTCTTAGGTAGGGAAACTGAGACTTAAGGAGATTATGACTTGGCTATATGATTTGGTCATATAGATAAAAGTAGCAAAACACAGCCTTGAACCCAAGTTTCCTGACCCCCTGCTCAGTATTCTTTCCACAATAACATGCTGCTACCCAAAGGATTATTACCTTTTCTGATAGATATTATCAACTAATCCTCAGTTTCTGTGGAACTGTGGACCTTCTTGGAACTCTTGCATTCACCATATTCTTTTATTATAGAAGGGTCTGAAGACTCTGCTGTCCAAGGATTGGTCAGAGCATCTGGCCATGGTCGACCTGGAGAAGAAGCCTTAGAATGTCATCCTATTAAGACTGCTTGAAGGGCTGTGATATGGAAATCAGATTAGCTTGGTTTGATTTCACCCTGGCAGAGAGGGTAGAAATCACAAAGTGGCAGCTCTAAGCTTAATTCAATCAGAAGTATTTAGATAAATATTAACAACCATTGCCAGGGAACCTGTGCAAGCCAGCTCTGGCACAACTCCTTGATAATAGCTTCCTAATATTTAGGGTTATTCAAGAGTTGAATGGATTACTTCAGGAAGTTTTTCCTTCCTATGGGACTTACAGTGGAGATTGAAGGACCACATGGTGGAAATTTTGTAGAAGGAATTCCTTTTCAGAGATGAGTTTTGTTACCTGAATTCTGAGATCTCTTCTAACCTTGAGATGGTCCAGTCAATCAATCAGTGAACCAACAAACAATTATTGAGTGCTTGGCCACTGGAGATTCAAATACAGAAGTGAGACAAACCCTGCCCTCCAGGAGATTCTATTCTACCAAGTCTCTCTCATAGAGATGATGTCCAGAGTAGTAATGATGGATAGTTGTAGATGAGAGCTCTACATGTTTTTATCTTTTTATGTCTATATCTTCCAATCATTCCACTATCTTTCAGTTCCCTTACTCCTCTTCTGTCAACACAGTTGGCCAAAGGGACCAGGGTCAGAGGTTGAAATTTCCAGATTAGCAAGTAAGTTTGCTTTTGTCTCCTGACCCCAGATCATGCCTCTAACTCTTGTCAATTAATTCTCAAATATGAAATGTAGGGACCAGAAGGATACTTGGTGGATGAATCAACTGATTTCCATCACCCCTTTTGGTGTGTCAATTGGGTCAGCTTTGCAAATGCAGAATAAGATTATCTATGTCTAATTTGTATTACTTAACCCTAAGCAGAGCATTTCTGAGCCTTGACCCAGAGACTAACTCAATGTTTGGTTTTGGGCAAGTCACTTAGCTCCCATTTCCTAATCCCTAAAATGGCACGAGAAGGCTTGTAGCAACCAATCTTATAACATCCTTCTCCATAAAAATTATATAGTCTATTTTCCTTCTTTCTGTAATTGAAAATTTTCAGTTTACTGAATTACTTCAATTTCAGTTCAATCTTATAAGTAATCATTAAACAGCTATATACAAATTAGGTATCAGGTACCTGGAAGAAGGGTAAAACAAATTGGTTCTTTCCCTCAAAAAGCTTGCCTTTTATGGGAAAAGACAATATATATATAAATATGAAAATATTTGGAAAAAATTCCTTGAATTGGAATTTTTGTGTTGGAAGCTCCAAGCTTCCATTGCCTTCTTTCAAACTCTGCTTGCCAATGTCCAGAAGCATGCTTTACTAGAGGCAGTGCCAAGTTAATGGGAAGAACCCTACAAATGACGGTGAGATGTGGTCCAGATTCAAGGTTCTGTCACTGTCTTAGTCAAATCTTGATGAAGTCCTCTCTCTTTTGTAAAAGGGAGGAAGTAGCCCAGAGGATAGCTTGGGTCCCTCCCCTTGAAGCCTTACACTCTCCAGGACATCTCCAGGTGTGGAGATGAACCACAGAGGCAAAAGATATCATTTCTTCTTTAAGTCAATACTGGACTTGAGATCAGTATCATGGCCAAACAAGGATATTGCTGTGGAAATAAAAGGTAAGTTGGAAAAATGTGTTTTTAAGGATTTTGGGGTTTTTTCTTTGCTTGCTTAGTCTTTTCAGGGGGGTTTTCTTTTATAACCAAATTACAATATCATTGACTCCTGATGCTGTTCTGGCTGTGAGTAGAGAATTAGACAAATGTTCTCTTTCATTCTTGACAACTTCCTCTCCCCCATATTTTTTTATTTCTTTTGTATTTATTTTCCATATATTCATATCAGTGTTCATGATGTCTCCTCTCCTAAAATATAAATTCCTTGAAAACTTGAAAGCTAGGTGGAATGGATCATTATTGATCTGTGAATTTACAGGACCTGAGTTTCAATGGCAAGTCATTTCACCTCTCTGTGACTCAGTCTCCATATCTGCAAAATGGGAGTGGGTTGGTCTCTACATTTCCTTTTAGTTCTCATCTGTGGTCTATGTTCTGTTTTTTGGTACCTAACAACCAACACAGTGCCCAGATCTAGAGACTCATTTGTTTGCTTGTTTGATTGATTTTCTTGGCTAGTTAACCACCCTTTACCTTGAAAAAGCACCAGAGTGACAAATCACCTGTGTTGTTCAGTCATCGCCATTCATTTTATTACAATTTAGGATTAAGAAACAATGAAATCAGCTGAAGCAGAAACTGAAGATAAAGTCCCTTCCCACCCTAAAACTGTGCTCCCCAGAAATTCAGGTGTGTTCCTCTGTCCCAGAGAACCAATGACGGGTCTTTCTTCCAAAGTCCATCTTTGGATGGACTTTGCCAGTCATTGCCAGTAAATCGGATTAGAGACAGGGCAGGGTTTGAGGAGGCAGCCCCCAGGTGGAGGCTGGTGAGTTGATAGGATATTTATCTTTGAACTCATAAACAGACTTGTAAACCCTGGACGGTTTATGTATCTATTCCAGAGAGACCAGTGCCAAGCCCTTTTTCATTGGATCTATTAGAGTGAAACGGGCATTGTAAACCCCAAGCTTCTCCCTTTTCTCAGCTCCTCTCCTCCAACTTTTTCCTTAGAATCTGTTCTAGCTATCTTCCCTCTGGATTTCTTTAACCTTTTCCATAGCTGAGTCACCAACAGTATCATTCACACGTGTCTCCACTTTTCCAGTCTTTTCTAATATTCTCAGCCATGAAAGTTTTTGTAAATTCTTCTCCTTCCAGATCACAGTCACTTCTTTTCTTTGAGAAACAAGATGTTATTAAACATTTTAATTTATTGTTGGTAGAGTTATTTTCAACAGACACCATTTCTGTGTCCCAGAAGCAGCCACCCCTACCACACCACAGGCTAAGTTTCATATCGATCCTCATTATCAAAAACATCACCAGTGACTTGAAAATGATTTCCTTCTAAGAAAAGGACAATGTTTTCTTGGTACCATGGAAGTGATTTGTTCAGAGGGGGCTTTGTACCCTACCAGGTCTGCCCATTCCTGGAGGAATGCTTTGGGAATGGGAGATGCCAGCAAATTTCACAGGGCTCTTTCTCAATAGCTATTTATATTCTGTCTGAAAACTGCCTTTATTTTTATGACAGACATTATTTTAAGGAAATAAAGGCTGGTGGTGATTACTTTCTAGCAATTCATGTCCCCAGATGCATGTGATGTGTCTGTTTTCTTGAGCAGTCCTGGTTATCAACAAATTGCTCCAATGTTCTACTTTTTCCTTTCCCTATTCTGAAAGTTCAAGTGTTGATGGATTTTAAGCATGTGTCTGGTTTTCTTAGAAAAACTCAAATCGGGGCAGCTAGGTGGCATAGTGGATTAAAGCATCGGCCCTGGAGTCAGGAGTCCCTGGGTTCAAATCCGGTCTCAGATACTTAATAATGACCTAGCTGTGTGGCCTTGGGCAAGCCACTTAACCCTGTTTGCCTTGCAAAAACCTAAAAAAAAACCAAAAAGAAAAACTCATATCTCTGCCTTTGTTTCCTCATTGGTGAAATGAGGAGATTGGACTTCACTTCTTGGTCTAAATCTGTGCATCCCAAGACTTCCAGTCTGTTCAGAAACTTGGCTCTCCCCCATATCTTTGTATGTGAGAAGAGTTCTGTCACAGCCCTTTACAGACAGAAGGTACTTGTAGATTAAATGAATGAATGAATGGTATCTGGGCTCATGATGCCAGAATTTTTGTTTAATTTCCGTTTAATTGAAAACTCCCATAATACAGTATTAATTGTATTCACAAGTCCTTCCAGGAAATTTCTTAAAATTCCAGTTTACCCTATGAACCTGTGATGATGAGAGGATGGATTTGAAGTATATGAGGCTGGATTTGAACTCAAGTCTTCCTGACTCCAAGCCTGGCACTCTAACCAATGTGTCAGCTAATTACCCCAGGTCAAGGCTTAAAGAGGTGCCTGAGAACCTCTCTTGTGGGATCATCCATCTTGTTGAATCTTGTCTACCTGAACTCTTTCAGTGATAATAAATGTTTGCTGTTATTTCAGAAGTTATATTTGTTTCAAAAAGGATATGGATATATGGAGGCCTGACCTCCTTTTGCATGTATAGACCTCATTCTTAGGAAGAAATAGGTAAGGCGAACCTATATAAATGCTCCCTATTATTAAATAGATTAGAATTAATTAATTAGAATGTAAGGTCCTTGAGGTCAGGGAATGGCTTTCACCTCTTTTTTTGCATGTCCTGTGCTTAGTTCAGTGATTGATTCATTTATTAAATAATGGAAGGGGTCAGAAAGAACCAAGTACTTCTTCCAAACTATTACCTAATTCATAAAGAATTTTCACTTTAAAGATATATATTTTAAGACATTTTTTAAAATCCACATGTGAAGAGTCACACAATAAAATTGACCATTTGTTAGTATTTTAGTTTCAATGATTTAGTTTGAAATTTCAGTAGGGCCTCTGGGGCAAGAGAGGTCATTGCATACTTCCATTTATTTGCCTTGCCATTTATCAGCAAAGGCTCTCCAAACAGAGAAATGAAAAAACTAGGCAACAAACAAAACTTGCCTATTTCTATCCAAATTTCTTGCAAGATGTTTGGAGTCACAAGTGACAGTTTTGAGGATGGTGAGATTGAGAGTCCAACTAGTGTTGTGCTTCCTCATTTGAAGGGTGTTTTTTTTTTTTTTTGCAAGGCAAGTGATTTGCCCAAGGCCACACAGCTAGGTCATTATTAAGTGTCTGAGATCAAATTTGAATTCAGGTCCTCCTGACTCCAGGAGGCTCCTGGCAGCACAGCTCCTATGAAGCGCAGTGTATGGGCTTAGTTCATAAGAGGAAAGCAGCAAAATAACTTTGTACATGTTATCCCCAGAATGGATCTCATCTCTTATCTAGGCTGGTGACACTTCACCATTTTCTGTCTTCCCAGAGATTCAAGGGCAATGACTGGGAGGGGGGCAGTGGGGAGGGGGTTAGAAAAGATGTCATCTGTTACCTCTGCTGTCAAATCTGGGTGTTGGGATCTTTCAACATTAATACAGCTTCAGATGACATAGAAATGGTATGAATGAGGAAGGAGTCCACCCTCATGGCTCTGGACTGGGATTTTGGGATACTCTCATCTGGACAATCCCAAAGCTATGTTGCAAGTGGTGACAAAAAAATAACAATGATGCCACTGAATTCTTTCACGGGCACAATTTCTTACCTCCTTCGAACTTGAAAGTGTGTTACACATGATGGAGACGGCAACAGAGAGTGAATCTGTGATTTTAAGGGGATTTCCTGAATAAGGAAAATAAGGTTATTACTCATTTAAGCCTTTTGTTCAGTGTTTTCGGTATTTTAGGTGCCTCTCAATAGGAGAGCATAGAGCATAGGATTTGTTTGGCATTGTTTGAACCCTTTATAGTCTTCCTCCTCCCCTACACTTTGCGAGTCTTTTTATATCTTACTCCTCCATCCTCTGAAATCCAGGGACACCAGTTTCCTAGCTAGTCCTTGAAAGAAATTTCTCATCTCCCTACTGGTTGGCAGCCATCCCTGGAATGCTTTCCCTTCCCATTCTCTAGCACGTCTCAACTAAAATCCCACCTTCTATCTAAAGGAAACCTACTTAGAATTCCTTCAATGGTATCCTCCATTGATAACCCCCAACTTATCTGTTATCAAGTTAGTATGCTTTCCTCTCCCATTAGTCTCTGTGTTTGTGTGTGTGTGTGTGTGTGTGTGTGTGTGTGTGTGTGTGTATGTGTAGAGGTCTATGGATACATATTAGAGAATCTTTGATCTTGAAGGAAAAAGCAGTATATTTGTATTTCAATATAAATAAGGCCTACTCAGGATCTCCCCATAAGTTTAAGTTTCAAATGCTTTAAATACCGGGTTGTACCCCATAGGATACCTGGGCTTAACAATGGTCCAGTGAGGCTGAGTTTTTCAAACAGACTATTAGGTATATCCTTATAGGTGGTGGGAGATTCCTATTACAATATAGCGAATAGATAGTTTTAGAACAGTGTTATTTATAGCCATCCCTACATCTATACTTCTGTCTTCATTTCTAACTTTTCCATTCCTTTTCATCTCTTCTCTCTCCTTTTCCTCTTTGTCTTCTTCCTTAATCTCTCTCCCTATACCTCTCCTTCCTTTTCCATGCTTTTTGACCTCTCCCTTCCATTTTTCCTTCCTCTGCCTCTAAACTTCCTTCTTTTCAAATTTCTCAAAAGGTGCTGAAAGGGAGACCCATACCCAACCAAAAGAAACAGATTAGGTTACTTCACCTAAGTTATTATAACAGGAAAAGAACTTTGTTTTTAATTCTTTTTTTTTTTTGGTTTTTGCAAGGCAATGGGGTTAAGTGACTTGCTCAAGGTCACACAGCTAAGTAATTAAGTGTCTGAGGCTGGATTTGAACTCAGGTACTCCCGACTCCAAGGTCAGTGCTCTATCCACTGCACCACTAGCTGCCCCCAAGAACTTCTTAATGAAATAAAATGGACTCCTTTGCCATAGCCAAATACCTTAAAGTTTCAAAATACCAGCTAGATCATGTTGGCTTGCATTGATTTCAGTACGAATACAGACATTGCCCCAGCTGTGCTGAAATCAAGACCCAAAAAACCAAATCCCAGTAGTTAGAGTGAGGAGATCTACTTTAATTCACAGCATCGATTACCCCATTGGCCAGACTGGAGATGATTGCCTTCCATTCTCTGATATTTGCAGGCATGTTGATGTTCACATGAAAAAGTGAGGGCCTCAAAAATATCTTCCAATGATCTATGGCTCTGGAAGCAGATTGGTACATTTTTGTATTTTATATGTATTTTCATGGAACACTGGAGGGTTGAATTCAGGAGACAGAGCCTCTGCATAAAGCACTTTTTCATTATTTTCAGAAAGCATTATAGTTTCTCCCTGACTCTTGGAATCATGTTTTTGTTAAGAACAGTCAAGGAAAAAAAATATGGGAGCAATTGTTTAAGTCCTGAAGTGGGTTTCTCGATTGCTTTCAAAGAGAAATTTGCAGTTTGGGGAAATCTGTTACAGTGAGGTTCCCTCTGCCAAGAAAGGGAATGAGGCAGATGGCGTTCAGCTGATGCTAGCCAAACATGATTCATGGTTCTAAAAGTGGATGATGGGTCCTTTGTTTGAGATGGACTTTAGGTCTTCATCAAAAATGTCTTATATTCCCTCTGAGTACAGGAAGACATAAGTCAGTTCTGTTCTTTCTGCCATATCTGAATATAGGGTAACAAGTGTGGGGAAGTAAATAATTGTTGCTCGGAGAGATTTCTGCTTGTGAAGGAGAGAGCACCATAAGAACACAGCCAGGATGGAGACTTTGTTGAGTTGTTAACATTCTTAGTTACTCTGAGAAATTTATTTCCCTCTTTAGATGAATGAACTAATGAATAAACTGATTCATTAAGTTTGGAAATGGGTCAGCTCAGCAGTCATTATTAACTGCTTACTATGTATGAGCTGTTATTTATTCTCAGGAATGGATGAAATAACATCTATTAAACACCTCCTATGCATCAAGTACTGAGTCAGGAAGCCCTGGATTCAAATCCAGTTTCAGACACTTACAAGCTGTGTGAGACCCTGTGCAAGTCACTTTACGTTGCCTCAGTTTCCTCTTCTGCAAATCAGCTGAAGAAGGAAATGGCAAACCACTCCAGTATCTCTGCCTAGAAAAAACCCAAATTGGATCATGAACACAATTGAGAGATACAAATGGAAAAATGAGACTTCTTGCCCTCATGGTGCTTTACATTCTACTAGAGGGATATTGAATAGATATTACACCATGTGAAGATATCTAATATACAGTGTATATGATAATTCACAAGATTTAATTAGGGAAATTATACATGGGGACATAAAATATGTAGGGAAATTAAATATAGATATATAGCAGAATTGTGGCCAGGAGAGAAAGATTGGGAATCACAGGAATTGTTAGCAGTGCTCGGGAGAGAAAGGCAAGATCAATTTACAAGGGCAGGGACTTGGGGGATTTGTATTTGTAGCTCCCTTACCTTGAAAATAGTTGGTGCTAATAAATGCACATTGAAGATCCTGAGGGAATTTGCCACTTGCTGTGGCAGAAGACTATATAAACAGATCAGAAAATCAAAATTATGCGCAATGTCAACTAATTTGAAACACTACTGAAGAGACTTCATAAAAGTTTTTTCCTTCATTTTTTATTTCAGGGAGGCACATATGAAAGATAAATAGTTTGAAAAAGAAATCCTTCTGCATCCCAAGAAAGAACTCAAGATACTAAATTCACTTTCTCAGTATTTCACATTTTATTGGAAGAATTTCAAAAGTTTCTGCTATTTTTCACCCGTTAAAGGTGTCAGAACCTAGCAGAAATTCTGTGCTATGAAATAGACTTCCCTGCTGAAGACATCAAAGAATCAAATTTTAAATATCACCTTCAGTCCTAGAAGTGATCTTAAAAAGTTGTCAGGTGATATTTTGCATATTGAAATAATTTTGCATACATTTGAAAAAATTCATTCATTTAAAGCATCCCTATAGTGTGTCTTTTTTGTAAATTGAAGAATGTTTCTGGAGATGACAACTCAGAGTTTAAGTCTTGCATCAGACATTTGCTAGTTCTGTGACCCTGAATAAGTCAATTAACCACTCTCAACCTTCATTTTCTATCTGTAAGATGAGGATATTCTACAATGTTTTTGTGAGGATCATATGATATAATATATAAAAAGTGTTTTATAAACCAAAATCCTGCCTATTCCAATTATTTCTTTACTTCAAGTGACCATTTCCTTCATAATTTACATTTTTAAAGTATAGATATCTGTAAATAAGTGCTTTTAAGTGGGAATGTCTCAAGTCAAAGTGCTATTTTTAATATGTTTCTTTCTTTGATGAATTTTAAAGTCCTGCCAAGATTTCACTTTCATACAATACCCTTGCAAAGCGCCTCAGCAGATGCATTTATAATTTGCAGTCAAGGTTACAGATGGAACTAGATAAAACCAAAATATTCCCACGTTTTCTCTCTCCAAGATATTCTTATCACCAAGAATTACATAATTCAACTGAGACTAATAGTAACTAATCGCTGCTCTCAATCTATTTTAAATGTCACACAATAGTGCCCCCAAATAGGAGGGAACCAATGAGAGCGCAGCATTCTCTGAACATTCAGTGCCTCCAGGGTTCAAAAGAGAGAGAGCCTGCCATGGGTAACAGGCAGTCAGGATTGTTCTATTGTTAATACTAAGGAGGGACCTTCCTGGTGTTTTAAATTTGTATTTAACAGTTTCGAAACTGAAAAGGAAGCCTCCCAGACTAATGCAAGCACTCTCCTCTACTTCCCCTCCCCCCCTTTAAGAGTTCTCTTTATTTATGGATGTGCTTGAAATCTCATGCTTCTGCCTGGAACTGAGCGCCTTCTGCAAAGATGTTAATTTAGAAGAGCCACTGCTGGGCTAGGAGGTGTCTGTCTATCAGAGCAGAGGCAGCCAAGGTTAATGACCAAGGAGGCCCCTTATGAACATACTCTCCAGCTGGGAAAGAAGTCATATGTGTTTCTGTGGAGCATATGTACTTCCCACACAAAGAAATTTAGTACCAAAAAATAGGAGATGTGGGGAGAGATATTTCCCAAGAAAAATATAAGAGTAACTTATTCTGTCCCAGAGGATAGGGCAAAGAGAAGGGTCAGACATACTTTTTGCTCCTGTGATTTTGAGTCTTGATGCAAGAGTATCAACAACAGAAATAGGAAACTTGAATAGGAAACTTTCTTTTCTTTTTCCTTTTCCTTTTTATTTTTTAAAGAAATGATGAGTTCTATTTTGGACATATTGACTTTGAATGTGGGACGTTTCAGCACAGAGATTTAGAAGGCATTTGAACATTTGGGCTGGGACCTAGGTGGAGAGTTTGGGACTGGAGGGAGAAATCTGGAAATCATCCATATACACGTAAAACCTTAAGCCAGGACAATGAATGAGTCCACCAAGTACTACAAGAGAAAAGATAGAAGCATTTCAGGGACTCCCACACTCATGGGGCTGGGGGATAAAGTACCAATGAATAAGAATGAGAAGAAATGGTCAAGTCAGCTGGAGGAGATCTAGAGCAAGCCATATTATAATTGGTAGTGCCTGAATAGGAGACATGGAATTTGTGTAGGAGATATGGCCAAATGCAAGGTCTATCTACACTGTGCTCTGGTAATGCAGCAGACAGAGATCACTTCTAGGAAATGATCAGGGAAAAATAGTCACGTGTGGTGGGCTCTAAGTTAGATAGAGGAAGGATAAGAAGAGAGCATTGCAGGTTATGGGAAAGGATGTGAGCAGAGGTAAGAAAACTTAAGGCATATTGTGGGGATACTGAGGGTGGAGCTGAGGATACATTCAGAGAAAGAGCTAAAGATCCAGTGGAAAAGTTAGGTTGGACAGATGGAGACAGTTTGAATGCCAAACTAAGAAATTGGGACTTTATCTTGTAAGTGATTTTTAGTCTTTTAGCAGCATGAAACAAGTGCTGTTTCCATGGGCCTGCTGCCACCTTTGTTTTCCCTTCTCCAAACCCTCCTGCCATGTTGCTAGAACATTTAGTAAGATCTAGGTTCTTATCATTGTGGCTACTCTTTCCACCAGAGGGTGGTTTCTAATCTACAATCTAGGGCCAACTACATCTTCACCCCTTGGTATTATTACCTAGGTGAAGTTAAGAAGACCCTAGGTGTTCTTTTGTTGCTGTGTTCCATCATTTACATCATGGATGACTCTTGGTAACCCCATATAGGATTTTCTTGGCAAAGATGGTTTGTCATTTCTTCTTCAGATCATTTTAAAGATGAGAAACTGAGGCAAACTGAAGAAGTTACTTTCCCAGGGAAACAACATGCAAAACAATTTCTACAAAGAAAGCTATATATATGGGTTAAATGAGAAATAATGAACAAAGGAAAAACACTAGAACTAAGAGGGACCACACAAGCTATCTTCTCAGGATGATACCACAAAGCAGAATAGAGGAAGGAGAAGAGTTCAGTCCAGTCAGAAGGAGGATGGGAAGTGCTGTTTACAGCCTCTAGTTTTGGCATCTGGGGCAAAGCCCTAGTGACTCCACCCTGCTTCTGACTTTGTCTGATACCACTTTTAGGAATTAAAGAGAGAATGTTAAGGGGGAAAATAGCCATCCATGCTACCATTTCTCTGGTAATTCTCCTAAATGATGACAAATAATACACTATGCATTTCTAGCTATCATTCTGCTACTGGGTAAATAGTGATGCTGTAAATGCATGCTGGGTCATTTTACATGATGTCAGTGAATTTTGAAAGCTCTTTTTATAGGATCTTAAATTCTTTGCAAGAAAAGTAGCATGACAGAAATATTGTGACTTCAAGAATCTGATTATTTTGATGTGGACAGAGGAGGCAATATCTTGGTAATAGCAGTAGCTCATATATATATAATATATATAAAATATATTCAGACACATACATACAATATAAATACTTTAGGGCTTTCAAAGTGCTTTTTTTTAACACAACCCTGTGAACAGGTGCTATCATTATTCTCACTCTATAGAAAAGGAAACTAAGGTTTGAAAGCATAAGTAACTTACCCATGGTCACTCAACTTTAAAACTAATGGGTGGTTGATAAACGGAAAAACAGACAGATAGAGGGATAAATAGTGTGAGAAAACATTTTTAGGGGCTTATTATGTGCTAGACATTATACTGAGCGTCAACATGTATCTCTTGACCCAATACTCTAACCACTGGGCAACTTCACCTTTACTCTTTCTTGAGGATGATCTTTAAGAGTAGCCATAGCCAGTCTGATGATAAATCTCTCTGAATTTTACTTGGCTGGTCTACAATCAACAGACCAATAGCTCATCATTGCATGAACCTCCAGGAAACAAAACCCTGCCTATATTTCTCAGATGTTTGTGAGCCGCACATGGCTACAAAAACTGAGTACAGATTGGGAGGGGTAATGTCTGCCATACTCTCAGTTAGCTTTATTTCATAATTAGAGATGCGGAGTTGCAAAGTCCTACATTTAGCATCCTTCTTCCCAACCCCACCCCCCCAAAGTCTATATTTTACAACTCACTGGAGGGATTGTAATGAAAGGGAATCATACATTTTTATGACAGGCTATTTGTGAAGGAGAATTTGGAAAGTCTGCAAATTGCTGAATTCTTTCTCTGCCATTCATTTCTTTGTAGTTCATGAGAGAAAGGCTTCTGCTTTTTTTTCTGTTTTTTCTTTATTTTGACAATAACAATTGGACCGCTATCATTTGCTCCTGTCCACCCTGGAGATGCCGCTTAGCTCCTACTTGAGTATAATTCTATTGACTTCTCCAAGAAGTATTTAAAAGAGGAAGATGTTTACAATTTTACAAAGCTAACCCCTTTGCTGATACTCAGCCTTCTTTGGAATACCCTCGTACCTACAAAGCAAAAACGAAATTATAACTCCATTACAAAAATTAGATGGGAGATTGATTTGATTGGAAGTGCTTCCCCCCCCTACTCTTCAAATAAGCCAAAGGAGTTGTCTTTGAGAAATCTATAATAGAGGGAAAAAATTCTTTACTTTATTTTCTGAAAGGTTACAGATAGAATATTAATCTTGTCATGTTCATCCATGTAAGGGAAGTGTATTTCTGAGGAGAGCAAAAGATGCGCCCAATAGTTTCTCATTCAGGAATGTGTGGTAAAGTCAGATTCCTATGAATTTTAATGCATTGGACTCAAGAAGCTGAGAAAATCTTTCAGAAATAATTTAAGTATCAAAGAATATTAGAGCTTAAGGATTCTTCAAAGTCATTTGGTACAACTTATTGTGCCATTTTATAGCTGAGTCAAGTGAGGTGCAGAGATGCGAGTGACTTGTCCAGGAACATGTAGCAAGCTGGTACTGTAGCTAGGAGACCCCGTGCTATGTGGGCATCTTCTGTACTGAGTGTGACTGGGATTGAAACTAAGCAGGTGACTCAGATTTATTCTTGTTGACAACCATTCTTCTGGAAATATTGATTAATATAGGCCTCCAGGGGTAGAATAGTTGACCTGCTATTTGTATGGGCCTTTCCCTAGTGAGTTTTATTGGAATTGGATCAATTTTGAAACCAAGAGGCCTTGTGGATAAAATGGACTGGATTCTAAACAAAAATGGAGAACAGGCTTATGGGACACTCCGTAGATAAACCTTCCCTAGTCTTCCATTTTCTCATCTCTAAAAATGAAAAGGTTGGTAGATGACCAACTAACATTCTTTCTAGGTCTAACACATGATTCTGATTCTGGCCCAGAATGGAATATGGACATATCTCAGGTACTGGGGTCTTCTCAGCTGTAATAATTTTGTGTCCTTGGATAGCATTCACTACTGGTTGTTTTGATGGAAACGTAGGGATAGTCTATCAGGGTGAAAGTCAGGGCAGCTCAGATTTATGCAAAAGACTTTGGATAACTAGAGATTTTACCCTTTCCCCCCAGCATCGAGTAGGTAGGAGTAGAATAACAAGAAATACTATACCCTATATAAACTGTGAACGCTGCATTTCAACTGTGACAGTGGGAACCATAATTAGAGGCTGTACGCAGATTTCAGGCAGAAATAGAACCTGATTATAGATTACTTAAGACTTAATACACTACTTCATGTGACATTGTTATTTTGAGGTTAAAAACAATGAAACCTGCTTGAACTCAATCCTAGTGGATTGTATTGGGTACCCATTTTTTAAACTCCTCTTTGAATTTTGGATCTTTCCTACTGTTTGGACCAGATTTGCACACATATAAACAAACTCACCAGCATCATTCTGGCCACTAATTTGCTACTTGTATGAGATGGAATGCTAGGCAAAGGATGCATGAGCTCCTAGGTCATTTTGTTCCACCTATTCCTTTTATAGATGAAGAGATTGGAGCTCAAAAAGGCTAAATGAATCTATCTATGCAAGAACACACAGATAATATCAAAAGAGGGATCTGAATTCAGATCCTAAGCTTAGTGAGTTCAGTCACTAAGACTACCTGTGATGGGTAAAGTGACTTGGACATCCATCCAAGTCAATGCTCTACCTATTATGTGTTGTACCTGTGTGAACAGTAATAACAATTGCTAACTATCATGTCTATATGTGCTCACATAAATATATACAGAATATTCATACACATTTCTATAAATAGTAACAAATTTTACTTTCATTTAGCTTTTGAGTAAATTTAATTGACCAGTTTTATAGATACAAATATCTATAAAACATGACATAGTGTGAGTTCAGGAAGTGAGAGAGGAAAAAGGATTGAAGATCCCTAAGCTTCCTTCCATCTCTAACTACCATACTGGTGGAGAGAAATGTGGGTGATCATTGGTATAGACACTGTTGTTGATGATGATGATGATGATGATGATGATGATGATCCTTTGTTCTGGAGAAGGCAGAACACAGACTTAGGGAAGATAAACTGGAAGAAATGCAATGACAATCAATTCGAACCTAAGTCCAATACTTTCCCATCTCTGTGCTGTGTTCAGATCCTTCCCTCCATTTGAGATGCTGTCCCACATCCCTCTTTTGAACATTTCTACCTTTCCTTCCAGTTCCAGCTTTAATGCTTCTTTCTCTAGAAAATCTTCTCTGGTCCCCAGGTTTGGAAATGACTTTTCCTTCCTTTGATTTTGAATATCCCATTATTATGATTCTTTTCTTCACTTATAATTTTGGGGTACATTCCTGCTAGATGGTAAACTCCCTGAAGCAAAGGACTGTGTCTACATTATCTATTTATCTTTCCCCAGTCGCTAGAACTGTACGTGTAGAGAAGATGCTTCAGAATGTCTAACATATGAATGAATGAGTGGGTCCCTTCAGGCAGTCAATAGACTCATGGTGGTGTGTCACATGGTGACTTGTGTCACATGGTGACTCCTCTGTTTCTTGGTACCTTTGTATTGTCACAAGAGGATTTGCAGCTCCAGGAAACTCCAGAATTGAGGAACTTCTTTGTTACTTTCTCAATAACATTGGGCGTAGAAAGAACAATGGATTCAGAGTCCAGGCTGACAAGTTCAAATCCCACTACTGCTTGTATGGCTTTAAGCAAGTCAGTTTGCCTCCCTGCCTCAGTTTCTGCATCTGTAAAATTAGAGGTTTGGTTAGAAAGTCTTTGATCTTAACCAATGGACTGATTGAAAAACTCATGCATTCTTACTAATACTCCCCCCTCTAGCTTCCTATAAAAGATAGGAAGGATAATGATGGAGGAGGAACAGCTGCTAGTCTCATCCAGACAGTCCTGTTTGTTCTCACCTAGAGTTGAAGGGAGGAGGGGATGGAATCTGACCTTAGATATCTATTTTTTAACCTGGTAGGGGATGTTTTTATTCTTTAAAGCCTCAAGGTTGTGGCAAAGAGGAGCAAAGAACAGAAAGCCATTAGCTATTGAACCTGATCAATGAAGGCAGCCCCCATGGATGCTTCCAATACCCCTGTAGCCCTGTCTCTAAAAAGAAGACAAGGGTTGGTTTCTTCCTTTCATCGGATCATTACACAGGGCTGGGTGAGGAGGAAGCCTCGATGGAATTCTCCAGACTACTTGTCTCTACATAGGCTGGACTTACCTAATTACTCAGTCCCTTGCTTGGATACCTACCTATGGAATCATCCACAAATGTACCTTCTAATATCTAAAAGGCATTTTCTGGAAATTGATTCTGTTTAATTCCATTAAAGGCAATCTGAGCACCAGAAGTTATTTAGCTTCTTACTAGAATCCTCCTCCAAATGCAAGCTAATGCAATTTACCTTTGCCTTGTGTTTTTTTTTTACAATAACATCTATATCAGACACTTCTCTAAGTGGAATTTGAGGGTTGTATCAACTTTTCCCTCCCTTCTTTCCATTTTTGTTAATTGTCTTGGCATGTTATGGTGAAATTTATGTACAAATAAGACCAAATTTTAATGCATATGAAAAAAGCTGACTTATTCAATCTGATTCAATTGAATCCAACCTATATTTATTGAGCATCTGTTGTAGAGGAGGCATTATATTTAGAATACCTATATATCGAACACCTCTTATGTTTTTTTCTACAATTAGTGGAATGGTCCTTCCTCAAGGTGAGTCCCTAAAGGCCACACCTACACTTGAAATACTCTTTGGGTCAAAATCTATTCAAAACTGTAGCTTACAAATCCCTATCTGTTTCTTCAAAAAAAAAAACCAAATCATAAAAACAATGGATACCTTAATCTTATTTAATTGAACAGAGAAACTCCCTCCCTCCAATATAGAGAGACACTGTCCCATAGATTCCCCATGCCACTCCTGGGAGAGGAAACACCAATAGCTTAGATATTTGATTCTCTTAGATTACATCCTTTCCAAAGCAATTCTCTGATATTACTACTTGCCCTACCCTGTGGAGCTGCTGATGTCATTTGCAGGGTTGATTTGTCCACATATTATCTTTTACTACTTCTCTACCAAAATATAGGTATTAGACAGACTCTCTCCTAAAGCTCTTTTGTTAGACAACCCAGATCCTCTGGACTATTTCAGCTTTTTAGTGAGTAAGACCCCACAGCCATTCCCAGCCAGTACTAGCATTCACAGCCTCCATGGTATACCTAATGTCTGTACTGAGTTAAGTCAATTCTTTCAACCTTCATTATGTCTCAGACAGGAAACACTAAAGCAATGAAATTTATCCTGGAGTTTGATTTAGCAAAACCAGAAAGAGGGAAGAGTTGGAGGGAAGGAGGAAAAGGTAGAGTTGGGAGCTCTCACCCTGTATTTTTATAGCTACACCTAAGCAGGATCCCCTCTACCTAAATACTTAGTTTAATTGACTACCCCAATTATTTTTACATTTCCTTGTTAATGCAAATGTTCGTATTTTGGGGGGGAACATTGCACATCAATATGCAAAACAAGGTAAAGAGATATTTATATCTTAAGGCATATCATTTGATCTATACCTAAACTCAACTATAAGACTTTAAAAACTTGATAAATGCTTTTTCATTTCATTCATTTATTCATTATTTCCTCATTTATTTTAAACACAAATCAAACTATCTGATCCTCAGCAAATTGTACCATACCTCTGATTCCTAGGAAGGAAGCTCTCTCTATCAATGACAGCAATAGCTTTTCTGTAACTTTGAGTCTTAGAGAGTCATTACCTGGGGCCCAGTGGTGAACCAATTGACTTGAACTTGTTCCCCAAGACTGAAATGTCCTCCTTCTTCATTTCAACCTCCTGGTCTCCCTAGGTCCTTTCATCTGGAATCTTCAGCAAGAAGCCTTTCCTGGTCCTCCCCTCTGCTAGTGGTTCCTTCTGAGATTACCTCCTCATTCCTCGTATATACAGAGTGGGTGGCAGGTTGTCTCCTTGTTAGAGGTTAGGTTCTATTTTTGTCTTTCTTGGTATCCCAGTGCTATGCAGTAGATGCTTAATAAGTTTTGACTTGACCCTTCTAAAAAATTATTTCTATTTTTTGTTTTGGTGTTTGTTTTGTTGGTTTTTATTTGTTTGTTTTTGACTTTACTCTTGGCTCCCAACTAAATTATCCATCCACTTCAGAGTATAGTATAAAAATTTTCAATTTCAGGGATGAACCTTTTAATTTCTTACTTCAAGTAGCATATTGAGTGTCTCCCTCATCTAGGCCAGGAACATCCACTGTTCCTTTTAAGGTTTGCATTTTAGTTACCTCCTGGGTATCCAACTACCACCTCAAGCTTGACTCTAACAAAGTTGAACATCCATCTTTCCCTGCAATCTGCTTCTCTTGACTTCATCCATAGCACTGTTATTTATCTGGCTATATAAAAGAAAGATCTTTTTATCCAATGTGATCAGTTACCAGAAATACTCTTTGGGTCAAAATCTATTCAAAACTGTAGCTAACAAATCCCTATCTGTTTCTTCAAAAAAAAAAACAAATCATAAAAACAATGGATACTTTTTTAGACCAGAGTTGTTTTCTTTCTGGAATGTTCAGGAAAAAAGGGAAACCAAAAGCTGTCAGGTAAATCTCTAAATCAGAGGCCGTGCCCCCTGGTCTGCTATTTCTCAAACTGTGGTCTCCTGCAAGGCAGTCACCATCATTTACTGGTTCCCAACCCAGTGCTTCTGGTTTTCTTCCATTGGCTTTCTCATTTGGAGCTCAACTTTCAACAGAGCATTTTATTAAACAGAATAATTTTCGAGGCTGATGACTGGCACAAGGTTCATTTTTCTTGGTAATGTACACCATGGTTGTTCCCCATAGCACTGAGAGAAGGAAATGAATCTTTTGTTCCCCTAGCACTTCTTACCTCAGAAAGATATAATTTGTAGTTCCCAAAACATGTTTTCAGAAATCACAACTAGTTAATGACCTACATCATAATTGTACTAAAATTCTCATGCATCTTCTCTTGCCCATCCATCCATCCTTTCCCACTCCTCACAATATACATATTGTATGAAAAACATAAACATAGTCCTGTGTATAGAAATCTGGACATGAGGGTCTTCAAAAAGCTAAAGATGATGATGGGAATGCTTCAACAAACTCCCATCCAGTAAGTTGGTGAGTTATGTTGATTCTATCTCTTAATTTCTCTATTCTCTTGACTTTCTTTTTTTTCCAATTCCATCATGTAGAGCTGGTTTTCAACATTGATATTTTGTAATTTCTCCCTTTCTTCCCTCTCCCTCCCCAAGACAGCAAGCAATCCGGTATAGGCTTTACAAGTCTTGACTTCTTTTCTGTGGACACTACTATAGTCCAACTTTAGCAAACACTTATTTGCTAACTGCTCAGGATATAAAAAATGGTAAAACCCAGTCCTTAATCTCAAGAAGCTCACATTTGAATGGTAGATGCACCATATAAATAATTATATACTTACAAAATTATATAGAGAGTAGATGAAGGGTAACTTTGGTCTTTCTCCATTTGGTGGTTCACCTGACCCTGCTCTCTCTCCTGGTTCTACACCCATCTAACTGCTCCTTCTGAGTATCCTATGCATTTTCCTTGTCCTTTCCCCATCTCCTAATTTCTTTATTTCTGTCGAGGCCACTTAGATTTGTAACCTTGAAATCATCTTGGAATCCTCACTATTTGGCTTTGAAAGCCCTTTCTGACACAGCCCTAACCAATGTAACTAACCTCATGACACAGAATTCCCCTTTCTATAGTCTGTGGCTTACTGGAACTTAAGAGACTTCTGATATTTTTGAATCAGGTAGAAAGTCAGATCAGATTAAGTGTAATTGTTTTTTTAGAAGGCTTTAATTCCCCTCAGCTCTTCATAGCCTAATTATTTCTTTTATTTTTGCCAGTGGAAGTGAATCTTCCTAGGATGAAAGGTTTCCTTTGTAAAAGAAAAACAGATTTTCTTTAATTCCTTAGCAAAAATTCCAGCTAGAGGGATAAGACATCAGAAGTGATTACCATTTTCTAAGCCAAAGGAAAATCTCTAAGGGGAGGGGAAATTAACTTGTGAGGACAATTCCCAAAATGGAAATGAGACGTTAAGTTGACTGTCTGGCTCAGTTCTCATTTATCCAGTTAATGTGAGCCAGGGCCTGATATTATAATAAGAAAACTTT
The DNA here is from genome assembly GCF_037893015.1 of Macrotis lagotis. NCBI lineage: Eukaryota > Metazoa > Chordata > Mammalia > Peramelemorphia > Peramelidae > Macrotis > Macrotis lagotis. The sequence continues at coordinate 18,847,279 of NC_133664.1, forward strand.
CCTGTAAATTTAAAAAGCTGTACAGGCATGGAGGAAAATATGGAACTGTCAAAACTGCAATTTAGGATGGACTATGGCCCAGGAAGAGAAATATTGGAGGATGAATTAATGCTAGGAAACTTGGCCTCTGGTAGCCGCTCTTAGAGAAAGCTCACTGAAAGATCTCATTGTAGCTAGAAGGTTTGGGGGTGCCCCAGTCCCAGAATCTGAAGGGTCTCTGGGTTCTTTCCCCTTAGAGTATTCTTCTGTGATAGTGGCCTCACCAAATCAACTTCTTCAAGTGTCCGGACAGTCAATTTTTCTTTAGTTAAGTCAGTAAACAGTTATTCTATGTCTGAGGCACTGTACTAAGTGGATACAAAGAAAGGTAAAACAATCTATCTGTCCTTTCTCTCCAGGAGTTCACAGTCAAATGGGGGAAACAACATACAAACAAGCTATAGACAAGGTAGACAACAGAGAAGGCACTCGAATTAAAGACGATTGGGAAAGACTTCTTGTAAAAGGTAGAATCCAGGAGGGAAACATTTTCAGCAGGTGGCACAGACAGGGCAAATACTTGGAGCTGGGAGATGGAGTGTTTTGCTCAAGAAATAGAAAAGAGGTTGATGTCACTGGGTTATATCTAGGGCTTGTAAAAGGTAATAAGGCCTAAGAGAGGTAAGAAGGGATTGGGTTTTATAAAGGACTAAAAGTCAAACCAAGGATTTTATAGAGTGGGTGATTCTCTGGGTTTAAACCATACAAAAGAGATAAATTATAGGAACAGAGCTAGAACTTAGGTGTTACTACAACCACCTTTGACGTTAGCTTTACAGGCTTTTAAACAGTGACTTCCAGGTCCCTCTCCCAATTTATCCTTCTTTTTAAACCTCTAATACTTGGCAAAAACTTCCTTCCATCTCTCTTGAGCATGAGGAAATCCCATTTCTTTCCATTGAGACCCAAACCTACTTCTAATTTCTATTTACTTACACTTGGGCAATAACTCTGGGCAGGATCTCAGGCTTCTTGGCCCCTAATTCCTCAAAACCAAAGCTCAGTTTCCTTGGACTGTCCTTACCCTCAAAACATCCCTGATAGTATATATGGCTGCAAGGAACCTTAGTCATCATCCAGTCCAACCTCTTCATTGTATGGATGAGAACTAAAGCAAGGAAATGACTGGTCCAAGGTTTCACATATAATAAACACCAGGGCTAGGATTTGAATAAGATATCTGAATGACAATATAAACTCAGTGTGCTTGCTCCACTCCAGCTGGATAATATCTCTCTGTGTCCTTGTCTCTCTCTCTCTCTCTCTCTCTCTCTCTCTCTCTCTCTCTCTCTCTCTCTCTCTCTCTCTCTCTGTCTCTCTCTGTCTCTCTCTGTCTCTCTCTGTCTCTCTGTCTCTCTCTCTCTCTCTCTCTCTCTCTCTCTCTCTCTCTCTCTCTCTCTCTCTCTCTCTCTCTCTCTCTCTCTCTCTGTCTCTCTCTCTCTCTCTGTCTCTCTCTGTCTCTCTCTGTCTCTCTGTCTCTCTCTGTCTCTCTCTGTCTCTCTGTCTCTCTCTCTCTCTCTCTCTCTCTCTCTCTCTCTCTCTCTCTCTCTCTCTCTCTCTCTCTCTCTCTCTCTCTCTCCCACACCACTATATCCTCATCCGACTTCTTCCCACCTTACAGAGTAACTGATCCCCAGGTGGATTATTTTTTTCTCAGATAGACATTAACACATCTGTAACTTTGATGACTGACCTCAGATAGAGAGATGTTACATCTAAATCTACAAAAGATCAGGGAAGGGAGTTTTAGCTACAGACAAGCTGGCCATTTTCATAGGATTCTAGAATTTCAATCTGAAAGGGACCCTAGCAGTCCTCTACCCCGCCTCACACCACCTTGTTTTATAGGTGAGAGAACTGGAGTTTTAACTGGAACTAGTAACTCAGGAGAGGCCACAATTTCCAGAGCATTTGGCTAGGACCAGTTGCCTTATTCTCCTGGTTACAAGTCTTTAATGAGGATAGAAAAGAGCGGCCATATATTCTCCAGGTTAAGATAGGCATCTGTAAGAAGGAAGTATCAAGTTTAAATTTGATATTCAATTGGAAGTTAGCCAAGGACCATTTATTTTAATATCAACAGATTTCTAAATCGATGGTTACCTAGTTGAGTGACACAGAGAGACCCCATCTTGAATTTTGACATTAAGCAGTTCAGGATCAAATAAATATGATTTACAGCCATCCCTTCGTTGCAGAGTAGTAGACTTTCTAAGTGTGGCAGCCATTAAGGACAGGGAAGTTAACCTCTTAATTTAGAAAAAGACATACATGAAATAGTGCCTCATGATACCAGACTAGAAAGTCAGCTGCCCATGCTGATCACCTCTTAGATGTCCAAGGACTTAATTAGAGAATATGCCATGGGACCAGAACAAGTGGTGATTGGAACAGACTTTACAAAAAATAGTGAATTGAATTAATTAGAGCAATACAATTGATACATTGAAGAGAGGGTAGACATCCAATTTAGGCCCTAAAGCCCAAATGATGAGCATTGGGTAGACGTAGCAGGTAGGTGATTTAGGCTTGGTGGCAGACCTTTTGTGATGTCATGAATCCAAATGCTAATAATTATAATGCTTCCAGAGGGGGGAGAGGATGCTGGGATTTGGGGGAGGCTCAAGACTTGGGGATGTCATAGATAGACAAGTCTTGTTCCATTATTGGTTGAAGTAGATGAGTGGATAGCCTTTGAAGTTCCTTCAGATTCAAGTGAGTGAGGATGATTTGATCAGTGCATGAGAAAGATGATTCAGATGTTGGGATGATAGAAAAGTGGATCAACTGGGCGATAACCCAGAGGTAGCTGGGCAACTAAATGTTGTAGAAGCAAATACAGTCCTGGGTCTGAAGTCACAAAAACTTATATACTTACTAGCTGTGTGACCCTGGCTAAGTCACTTAACTCTATTTGCCTGATTTTACTCATCTATAAAATGAGTTGGAGAAGGAAAAGACAAACCACTCTAGTACTGTTCCCCAAATGAAATCATAAAAGTCAGATACAACTGAAAAAAAAAAGACTGAGCAATGGCAACAACACAGAGATAAGAAGAATAGGTAGGAGGCTGTTTATGGCTGAAAGATTGGCTTATCAGAGTAGGGATTCAATGGTCAGAATAAAAACTCAGAGTTTCAGTGCAAATTGTCTGCATCATATAAACAACAGACGCTTCTGGTCCTATGTCTCCTGATTTGGGGGCCTATCTGTTCTTGGATCTCCCTGATTTCCTGTTTCCATCAATACCATAGATACTTGTATTTTGTTTTGCAAAATCTTTGTGCTAAATCACAAGAATTTGGGCTGAAAGGGTCCTTAGAGGACATTAAAGTCATATCCCATCATTTTAACACATAGGGAAACTAAGACCCAGAGTTACATAGCTAGAAAACAGGAGAGAGGAAATTTGTACCCAGAATTTCTGGATTAGGTCAGTTTGGGTCCTGATTCGACCCAAAGCCCTAGTGAGTATCCTTATCACCTATACGTTTCTACTAGCCTTCTCCCTATAACAGATATGACTGATACCTACAGCAGTCTAGGTGAGAAGAGATGAACTAGGGAAGAGGAAGGAGATGAGAGAAGGATAAAACTGGGAGACAGTAGAATGATCATCATTAAAAAGAACTGATGTCTTATTGGCTGATCTTGCTATCTCTTATACTTTATGTTTCTTCCTTAAGGATATGATCTCTTTCTCATCACACTCAATTTGGATCAAGGTATACCATGGAAACAATGTAAAGACTGGCAAATTGCCTTCTTGGGGGGGGGATGGGGGGAGACAAGTAAGATTGGGGGGAAAATTGTAAAACGAAAAATAAACAAAATCTTTATAAAGAATGATCATTACTAGATTTGGAGTTCAAATTCTGCTCCAGTTAGTTATGTGATCTTGGTCAAGGGACTCCTTTGGATGTCGTCTTCCCTAAAATGATCTGGTTGTCCTAGATATCGACTCAGAGCCCTTTGAGTTCTGAATCTTTGATTCTACGACTAGAAGGGTTTTGAGGAGGCAGATCTGATTGGATTTAGCAGCTGACTGAGTGTAGAGAGAGGGAAAGGAGAGAGAATCAGAGATGACTTTACAGCTATGAACTTGGATCACTGGGAGAATGGTGGTGCCCTCATCAGAAAGAGAGGTGTTCATGGGAGGAAGATGAACTCTCTTTGGGGTCTGTTGGTTTTGAAATAAAGGTACATTCATTTAGAGATGTTCAGAAGGAGATTGGAGATGTATGACTTGAGCCCATGGTAGTGTTGGATGTATAGATTCAGGAATCATCTGGGTAGAGATGATGAAATTTAGGAGAGAGTGAGGTCACCAAAGGAAAAAGCAATACAAATTTAACAAAGAATCAAATAGACTGACCACTTTCTATGTGGCACCTAGTAGAATGGACACCTATTCAAATGTGTTTCTAGGTGATCTTTAGGCTGTCTCCAGTGGGACTTCCACTTGCCAAAATCGACTTCTGATCTTCTAATAGGAAGAGTTGAACATAAGCTTTGTGTTCCTCTCACCAAAAAAATCTTTTGAATTTCAAAAAAAGCAGGAAGGTATGCCAGGACTGGGACAGCTGCAGGTGCCAGGATTTCATAAGCTTCATCTTGGCTGGCTGCTTTGGGATGATATTGCTAGAACAGGATGGCCAAGATGGCATCCAGCCAGTAACAGAAACAAGATTTCATAACCCCACTCAGGTCAAATAAACAGAGCAGTGCCCTGGTTTATTAACTTGAGTTTTGCAGAGCCTTTTCGAGCTCTAAAACTAAATATTTAAAACTTGAAATTTATTTAACACTGTATCTGACATATTTTTCCTGGTTGCAAATATTTTACTAGGATGTTCTGGAATAATTAATTCAATAACAATCAATAATCATTTATTAAAAAACCTACCATATGCTAGACATAATTCCAGTTTTTGAGGCTCCAAAAGCGAAAATGAGATGTTTCATTTAGTCAGTCAAAAAACCTTTATTAAGCACCCGCTTTATGGCAGGCAATGTGCTAGGAAATGGGTATACCAAATCAAAGAACAAAGCAGTTCTTATTCTCAAGGAATTCTCATCCAATGGGGGAGACAATTTTCACAAAGAATAAATATGAAGAGAATAGAATAGAAATATTGAGCAATTGAATTCAAGGGAGCTAGAGAGGGATAACACTAGATACTTAGGGGGGTAGGATCAGGAAAGGCTTTTCAAACACACACACACACATATATATATGCTATATACACATGTGATATGTAATATTACATGTACATATATGTATAAGTGATGAACACTGTGATGTATGATCCAAACAGAACTTTCCTACTAAGCCTGCCATATTCCACATTTCCCTCCCTCTGGCAGAGGCAAAAATTAAATGGTTCCTATTCTCAAGGAGCTTATCACTGAATAGTGTTGGGATGGGGAAGAATGATGCAAAATTAGACCTGAGTGGACCTCCTCCTCACCTTTCTTTCCACTGAGACTGGGCAAGAATATTAACAAATGGCCTTTGAATGGTTCTCTGAGATTTCCAAAGTATGTTATACCTGTTATTCATTGAAAGACTCAGCAAACCCCTTTGAGGTAGGTCCTGCACACAATCTTATAATAATTTTACAGATGAAATAGTAGAATTGAAACTCAGTCAAGTGACTTGTCCATGGTCATGCTTTTGGTAAGTGTGGGAGGCAGGAGCTAGACCCAAATTTTCCTGCCTCTGTGTCCAGTACTCCCTCCACCATACCAGAGGAAGAAATAATCCAGACATCACTGAGTCCTTAATGTGATGGTTGGTGGTCTACTTAACATTTTATAATTAATTTAGGTTTCAAATTAGAGGTATTTTGTCTGTGTGTGTGTGTGTGTGTGTGTGTGTGTGTGTGTGTGTGTGTGTGTGTTGGTCAGAAGAGGAGGGGAAGAGGGAAAAAAAGGAACAGATACATAGAAACAACAAGAGACAGAAAAGGTAACATAGAGTTCACATAAGGCAGAGAGATAAGCAAAGAAAGGGTATGGGACAAAGAAGGTTATTGAGATAGAAATAGAAACTGAGGCAGAGATGAGGTGGTGGAAAGAGAGGAAGAAAGAGTGCTTTCCATTTTTTCCAATAGCAATAACAGCTTTTTGGATGCACATTTTGCAGGTACAAATTTCAAAGAGAAGAATACGTCGTGGGCACAACCTTTCTTAAAAACATGCTCTAATTTGATTTGCTAATTATAGGCTTTTGCCTCCAGAGGCACAGGATGTACTGAAGTGAATAATCTTGATAATTTTCATGAACCATTGGGAGCGTGTGGAAGGAGACTTAAAATAAACCAGACTTCAGGAACTAGAAATGCAGAAGTACAAAATGACTTCAGTCTGTATAGAGGTGGGATGGGGTGGGTGGGGAATGGTCTCTACTGAAAATATGAGGGAAACTTACTTTGGTTCATAGAAAAGCCATTCTTCAGAGAACTATGGAGTTAATCTTGGGAAGGGGCTTTAGGCATCATCTAAGACCTTCATTCTGAAGAGGAGATAGCATGTGGATGAAGTGCACCCAATGGCATAGAATGATAGAATTTAATCTGAAATAATTTGAAAGGTTATCTACTCCAACTCCATCATTTTATTGATGGGGAATCAAGGCCCCTAGATTGAATTCACTTGCTTGGCATTTCCTTTTGGATCTTGTTTATCTTTTAAAGGACCAGTAAGTGTTTCTGATCCTCTTTCTATGTTCAGAGTTTGTCCCCGACTTGAAAATGTCATTCCCAGGCTGACGTACGGAGAGCTCTGGGGTGTTTGTAGCCAATCTTGTTAAACATACAGGTAATGATTAAGCCCATTTTCTCAGGTGGAAAGGTCTTTCCACGGGACTTTATGATTTGTCAGAGACTCTGAAGATGGGACATTAGCCAATAGCTACAGTGTTTTCTTTGACTGAGAACTGGCAGTTGCTAGGTTAGGGCTGGGGAGCTATCCTTTATCATTTTAGGGATCTTGGGGGCGGATCCCAGACTTGAGATAGTGGGTAGATTCGATTTCACATTTTTAGCTGGGCAGGAAATCACATGATTTCTGTCCATACAAGTCATTGAACTTATTGGTTCAAAGAGTAGCTCTTTACGCCATTTGGACAGAGAACTAGAAAACTTCTTTTACCTGTAAAAATGTGCCTCTACAATATAATCACCTGGAATAGGGAGGGGCTGTTTCTCCAGCTTGTGACTTGCTTCTTTTCTTTCCCCTTTACTCCAAAAGTGCTTGGCATTTGTCTAGTTCATTGCTTATATTTCTGATTCACCACTTATCTGAAGGTGGACAGAGAGAGAAAAACAAGTAATAAAAACCAGATTGGGGTATTTTCACCTGTACTGGGCTCATTGCTCTAGTAAATTCAGGTTTTCTAAGAGAAGTTCAGGCAGGACTAAGTTTAATCTTCACAACTGCTCTGTGACTGTGGTAGACAGAAAAGAGGAAGTGAGGGTGAATGGTTAGTGGGCTGGAAATCCAAGAGTTTCTTCCTGCCTCCAATATCTAGGGGTTGTGTGACCATGGGCAAGTCATATAATGTTTTAGTGTCCCAGGTAACATTCTGGGACTGCGAGTGGTGACTCAGTGACCTGCATTGAGAAGGACATTTTCACCCTGGAAGTTCCTTACACAAATGAATCCTAGATCCAGACTCAAAACATCCACCAAACTTTATCTGTCCCTCTGGGCTCTTGCAAAGATCAAGTATGAATTACTTTGCACTTCATACAGAGCTCTATCCAAATGGAGGGATGAAACAGTACCATTCTTTGGATCAGAGGATCAGCAATGCATGGGCAGAATAACTTCCCGTGAATTGCTGCCCCCAGTCTATTGGGGATTAGAGAGGCAGGTTTCCATGTCCTTTCTGCAGATGAAGGAGCCTTTAGATCCTTCTGGTAAGGATCAGCAGCAGAATTCACACCCAGCTCTCTTTGTCTCCAGGTAGAGATCATGATACATTCATTTGTCATTTTGCTTCTCATAAGAGTGGAGGGGCATCTTTGATCTGTATTCAAGATGCAGGCTGAGACATGTCCTGTTGGACTTGGGTGAGGCAAGAATTATTTTGCATTTTGATTCTGGCTATTTGTTGCAGGGCTTTGTTTTTATTTTGGTTTTTGTTGATTTTCCAATGGAGGGTAAGGGATAGGAAGGTGAGATGCTTATGTTTAACATGACTGTACATATAACCTCTAGCAGACTACTCACTATCTTGGAGAGGGAGGAAGGAAAGGAGGGAGAGGCAAAATGTATACTTGTAAATTGTACAAAAATGAAGGGTGAAAACCATTTTAACATGCAGTTGGAATAAAAAAAATAAAACACCTTTAACAGAGAAGGTCAATGGAAGGAAAGAATCCTAAAATCAGAAGGGATTAGGAAAAGAAGCATTAAAAAGAAAAATTTGGGGAGCACAAATGTAGAAATTTTGAGCTAAGAGGGGGTAGGGTGGACTGCTGTGATTTTCCCTTATTCACATTCTCTTTGGCCTCCATTACGAGGGACACTGATGAATAGGCTCTTATGGTATAAGGTGGGCAGGGGTCTCCACTTTAGAAGCCGTGTTTTTCTACCCAGAAGGTTAATGGTCCCTTGACTTGGGTGAAGAATGAGCCTCTTCCAGATGGCACTGGGTCTTGCTCTAGTTTCTGTAGCTAGGGTTCTGTGGCTTCCCTGTGATGAGGGATATAGATAGTGTAGGGGTGAGTTGCCCTCTCTGCAGTTCTCTGGGGCCACTGCCTCTTCCTTTATGGCCTTATAGCAACATGGCCCCTTCCTCACAAAGCTTCATCAAACCCCCTAAGTTCTAGCTAGTCAAGGTCTCCTCTCTGGGGCCCTCTCCTTCCTATTCTCCCAGAGAACGCCCTGCTTCTAGACTTTTTCAATTCATGGAGAGATGGTGGCAATGCCTCCTAAAGCTTCCATCCTCTGGTCTCACTTCAGTTCAGCTTCATCCTGCTGAATCTGCTGTGACAATGTTGCTTTCATTTTGGTGCCAGAAACCTTCAGGGACTGCCTTGTTACTTAGAAGATAAATACTATTTTAACTTGACCTTCAAGACCTTCTAAGATCTGGTCTTGAGTTGTTTACATTGGAAAGAGTGCTGGTCCTGGATCCTGGAAAGACTTAGATTTGAATCCTTTCTCTGATATTTATTATTATTTATTATCTGACACATTAATTATTATATGTGTTGCTAGGCAAATTACTTAGCCTCTCAGGCTCAGTTTCCTCATCTGTAAAATGGGGATAAGAAGATTCCCCTGGTTGTGAGAATCAAATAAAATAACAAATCTAAAGAATCTTGCAAATTTCAAAGTTCTCTGTGCATGATGGCAATGGTATCATTACCTATTCTGGGGGATGGATGTCACCTCCTCTCAAGTTCCAATGTCTCTTTTCCTGATCACTTCAGTTTTGGGGATTATCACCTTCCATCGACTTTCTCTGTTAATAGCATTTGATTTTTTTTCTTCCAATTACATATAAAGATAGCTTTCAACAATTCATTTTTGTACGATTTTCAATTCTACATTTTTCTCTCCCTCCTCTCCCTCCTCCCTCCCCAAGAAACTGAGTAATCCAGTTATACATTTTACATATACAATCATGTTAAACCCATTTCTTATAACGCCATTGGCCTTCTCTAGCAATCACTCTTTACAATAATAATGAGGGATAACATTTCTTTGAAACTTTAAAGATGTGCAAAGTATTTTATGTATTTTATATCATTTTATCCTCACTACACCTCCGGGGGGGGGGTGCTGTTATTAGCATTATTTTACAGATGAGGAAACTGAGACAGAGATGCATTCTGCCTGAGGTGGAAATTAAACTAAGATCTTCACTACTCCAGGTCCAGGGCTCAGTCCAACCATGCCACCCACCTGCCCTTGACCTATATAACTTTCTGTTGCTAGGCATAGATTTTTTTCAGGGACATGTTGTTTTATTTTATTAACCCCATTTGGGATTTTTTTTAAATTTAAATTTATTTTTTATTAAAGATATTATTTGAGTTTTACATTTTTCCCCCAATCTTGCTTCCCCCCCCCCCCACAGAATGCACTCTGTCAGTCTTTACTTTGTTTCCATGTTGTGCCTTGATCCAAATTGGGTGTGATGAAAGAGAAATCATATCGTTAAAGAGAAGTCTAAGAGGTAACAAGATCAGACAATAAGCTATCTATTTTTTTTTTCTAAATTAAAGGGAATAGTCCTTGTACTTTGTTCAAACTCCACAGCTCCTTATCTGGATACAGATGGCACTCTCCTTTGCAGATAGCCCAAAATTGTTCCCAATTGTTGCACTGATGGAATGAGCGAGTCCTTCAAGGTTGAACATCACCCCCATGTTGCTGTTAGGGTGTACAATGTTTTTCTGGTTCTGCTCATTGCACTCAGCATCAGTTCATGCAAATCCCTCCAGGTTTCCCTGAAATCCGGTCCCTCCTGGTTTCTAATAGAACAATAGTGTTCCATGACATACATATACCACAGTTTGCTAAGCCATTCCCCAATTGAAGGACATTTACTGGATTTCCAATTCTTTGCCACCACAAACAGGACTGCTGTAAATATTTTTATACAAGTAATGTTTTTACCCTTTTTCCTCATCTCTTCAGGGTATAGACCCAGTAGTGGTATTGATGGGTCAAATAGGTATAGATTTTTGATACCCTTTTCTAGCCAGTAAGCTCCCAGAAGGCACTGTTGCATCTTCCATGAGAGCAAGCATTCATGTGGAGGTTGAAGGTTTGCCCAGAGTGCTCCGTGCAGTATTTTGTCTGAGCCTTACAAAAGTCTTTGAGATAAAGACTTGCTGGAACAGTCCCCATTTTCTAGATTAGGAAATTGAGACTCAAGAAGCTGTGATTTGCATGTGGTCTCACAGTTTTGTAGGTAGAAGAGACAGTCTTTGGATTTGAGAAGTCAGCAAGACCCCCCCAGGTATAGCAATCTATCCATTAAGTCATGCTGTACCTCATAGTAGGTCCTCAATTAGTCTGTTGCTTGTCCATAGGCAACCACTGGATTAACAACAGTCCAGGCCCAGAGATCGGCCCAATGCTAGTGAGGAAATCTCTACAGTAGCAGTCCTGTGTCACTATTAGACTGTCTCCTTCCCCTAATGCTTTTCAAAGCACTGTAAAATAGATCCCTCATTGTCTGACTATCTCTGTCCATCAGTGCCAGCCGTGTGTACTTTCCCACTTACCAATATCTTTAAAAAGGAGCAGCCGCTACTCTGCTGGTGATTTGGGCAGCATGTTTTCAATGCCCCAGTATCCCTTAACTCTAATTTTCAATTGATCCATAGCTTGACGGTACAGCTACTTCAGTACTATTTTCTGAGCCCAGATTCATCTCACTTGATTGTGACTCCCTTTTCCCTGAACTAATCAAAGCCCCGAAGAAGCTGTCACAGTAGCCAGATAAGCACAAATTAAAAAGTTATGAGTTAGGAGCATCACGAGCCAGCCTCATTTAGGACCTGAGATTGCCAAATATGGAAAGCTGGTAGCTAGTCTGCAGAATTGTGAGCAGATCAAGGGAAGGCTGGGAATCTGCAACATTTCTGACATTGTTTTTAAAGCAGTCCATGCTTCATGAGGAACCTAACTGCCTAATATGGTTCAGAAAATATTAGCGCAATTCTCTACTCTTAGAAAAAAGAACAAGCTGCTTATTAAATGGCTTCTATGACCCAGGCACTATGCACTTGGTGCATTTGATTTCACAACAATCCTGGGAGATAGAAGCTCTGTAGATCCACACTTTATGGGAAACTGAGGCAGCCAGAAGTTAAATGACTTGCCCTGGGCAAGCTATATTTTAAGTCTTTAAGGCTGGGTTTGAACTCAAATCTCCTTTATTATCCATTGTGCCACCTACCTGCCTTTTCTTAGGGAAAGCTAAAGTGGGGACCTGGGGTCCAGAAAAATCTAGAAGCAGGAGCTCTAAAGGAGTCACATCTGTGTGTAATATGTATTCCTCTTCTCTATCATCTGAGTCAGAGGTCCTGGTACAAATGTGACCTTTGAGCCTTCCTACCTGCGGGATCAAGGAAGCATTCTTAATGATTTCTTTATCTAAATTAAGGACTTGGGAGTATCCAGCCTCTGAGACCCCTATCAACTTTGGTTCTATGCCCCTAATCCTGGTTCTGTAGATATGACCAAGGTCACTCAGTAGTATTATGTGTCCTGGGCTTGCTCACCTCCAGGTGCCCTGCTCCAGAGTCCAGACATCAGGAAGGACTTCACCTGATTCTCTTCTGCTAGGCAGTTCTGGGTTCTATGGCAAATCTCTAGGATCTGATGGCAGTTTTCATTATCATCTTCTGCTCTGCCTTCTGCTCTAGTACCCAATGTGTGTAGAACCTAGGACAGGTTCAATAACAATATCCCAGTCATCACAATGAGAAGGAAAGTGGCTCACCCCAGTCTCCACCCCAGATAATACTTGATTGTTCTGCCCAGCCTCACTGCTTCTCTCCTCTGGTCATTCTGCTGCTTCTCACAATAGTCCTATTGACTCCTCCTGGGATATGGTCCCAGGGGTACCAGTCCCTTTCCCAACATTTGACTTCCCTAAATTTCCTGGTAGAAGTGAATTCTGCTGCCTCTCCCCGAAGTTGTTTACTATAGACCTGGCTCTGTGAGGACATCTTCTAGGAATCTGCCATGTTCTGCTCTAGGCAGTACCTCAATCCTTTTTCACCCTCCAAGACTTCACTTTCCCTCTGATGTTGAGAACAGAATGGGTTCTAATGGGTTTTCCTGAGTGTAGATCCAGGATACCAGGACATAGCTTCTGGAACCATGTCCAAAAGGGGAGTATGGTCTTCTAGGTAAAGAATCCCTCCTTTTTTCTAGGCTCACTAGATGATCCCCAAACTAAATGGAAGGAGAATTCCTTTCTAATTCTAGTTCCAAAACGGGTTAACCCTGCTGTGAAGTAATGAGAAAAATCTGGGTGATTTCATGAGACATGATAAAGATAGGACATCTTTTTCATGTTTTCTTAGGGTGGGTTCTGTGTTCAGAAAGAAGACAAATGAAAATGCAGTCTTTTCATTGAAACACTATTTTTAGTGAGGAAAGCAACAAGAAAAATCCCATCACTTCGACTCAGTGAGAGAACACACACTCATGTTTCCATCTTTGCCCACGAAGACAATCCACCGGCTTGTGTCGCCATGGTGGACATGCTCAGTGCCTCTCTGTGGCCCCGTGACATTCAGCTGTTGTTGTTTTGAAAATGATGTGGGCAGGTAGCACATCTGTAGAGACAGTAAGCAAAGCTTTCCTTAGAGACAGGATGTTGTCTAATTCATTCACTCTTCCAGGATATTCCTCAAAGTGGCGGATGGTCCCTTGGGAAGGCAGGAGGAAGTCGACAAGACTGAAGCTGTCGGATGCCCTTCACTGATCAGGAGGACCTTCTTCCTCTCAATAACACAACCCCCACACTTCCTTATCTTCATCTATGGGCAAAAATGCCTTTGCCCCAGGATTTTGAAGCTTTGCAGAAAGACCAGACTCAAGTCTGGTCTCTGAATTACAATGGGCTGAGTGAATCAGTTGCTGCTACATTTTCCCCTAACAGATATGATGCTGTGATCTGCAGCTGATGCACAAAATTCTATTTCTTTTTTTTTTTTTTTTAGGTTTTTGCAGGGAAAATGGGGTTAAGTGGCTTGCCCAAGGCCACACAGCTAGGTAATTATTAAGTGTCTGAGGCCGGATTTGAACTCAGGTACTCCTGACTCCAGGGCCGGTGCTCTATCCACTGTGCCACCTAGCCGCACCACAAAATTCTATTTCAATCAATAAATGATCACTCATTAAATATTTATTAAGTGCCTAGTATTTTTCAGATAGTATTAGGCTAAGGCTATTGAATCCAAAATCTAATAGAAATGGGTAATACAGTGGATAGAGTGCCAGACCTGGACTCAGTAACACTCCACTTTGTGAGTTCAAAACTGGCCTCAGACACTTATTAGCAATGTGTCCCTGTTTTAAAAATTAAGGGTTAAATATGACTTAACCCTAATTTTCTCAACTCCTCATCTTTAAGATGAGCTGGATAAGGAATGGCAAACCACTAAATTATCTCTGCCAAGAAGACCCTTAATGGGATCTTGGAGAAAAATGCCAACATAAGAAATACAAAATTATTTTCAATAGAACACCATTGAATTTGGTGAGTTCAATTTGTGTTTGGGGGCTAACCTGAGAACTCAACTACCATTTGTACCATTGTTTCTATAGAAAAAAAATACATTTTGAACTATAATTCAACATTTGAAAGATCACAAATCTCAAAGTCAAAGGAGCCTCAGATACTGTCTAGCTCTGGGGTTCTTTACCCTTTTGGGGTCCAAGATTTCCTTTGATAGTGGGCAAAACAAATGGGCTCCTTCTCAGTCATACTTTTATAGGCCTCAAATAAAATATATAGAATTACAAAGGAACCAAATTCTGTTGAACTAGAGTGATCTGTGCATATATGTACACACATACATATATTAATAATATTTTATTTTTCCAATTACATGTAAAGACAAATTTAGCACTTTTTTAAAATTTTGAATTCCAACTGTTTTCCCTCCCTCCCTTACCCTCTCCCTAAAACAGTAAGCAATTTGATATAGGTTATAAGGTACAATTATGGAAAACATATTTCCAAATCAGTCATGTTGTGAAAGAAGAAACAGATCAAAAAAAGAAAAAAAGAAAAAAGCATGAAAAAAGTAAAGAAAGAAAAAGAGAGACTGCCTTGATCTGCATTCAGAGTCCATAATTCCTTGTGTGGATGGCATTTTTCCATCATGAGTCCTTTAGACTTGTCTTGTATCATTGTAATGCTGATAATATCTGATCATCATATGATGTTGCTGAAAATATGTATTTAAAGCTCATGCATCTTTGGTTAAGATTCCCTGATCTAGTCTAAGTCCTTCCTTTTACAGATGAGGAAACTGAGGTCCCAGAAAGCAGAATAACTTGTCCAAGGTAACACAGGTGAAAAATATCTGAGATGAGATTTGAAACTCAGTCTTCTGTTTCTAGAATCAGAACTCCCATATCTATCTTCCCTCTCATAATAACATTGGCTGCTGATCCTAAGCCAGAAAAGAACCCTGAATGGCCCTGGCTGTCCATTGGGATGAATGAATGGAGCATTTGCTTAGTGGAAAGGCAGAGGGTCATAGATTTACTATGTTCCCACCAGCGTGACCTGGTGTTAACCTGAACTTGTAAGAGGATTTTATTCTGTTTGAGGAGTCAGAGCAGCCAGAAAGTCATTTGTTCCAAAGTTTGCCTGCTTTTGCTGTCTCAGCAAAGGAGGTAGCCAAGTATCTGCTCAGGGCAATGAGGAAATCCAAAAGACTTGATGGCTATATGATGGATAAACTCTGGAGAGGGAGGACCTGTGAGGACCCTGAGAAGCTACATGACAGAATTTGTCAGAAAGGGAGCATTTCCCTCCTTAGGATTTCCATGGGCCCTTCAAGATGGAGCTGATAAGGTATGCCAGCTCATTTGTCCAAGACAAAGCATCTGGGATGGGATGATCTATCATAGCTGCTCTTGGGTTTATTTTGAAAACCCCCTTCCTGGGTTAGAGATGGTCTAAGAAGGAGAAGAGACCTTGGATCAGACTGTCTCTTCATGGCTCACATAGAATGTTTCTGGGTACATCCATCTACCCTTCCTTCCTTCCTTCCTTCCTTCCTTCCTTCGTTCCTCTCTTCCTTCCCTTCCCTTCCCTTCCCTCCTCTCTCTCCCTTTCTCCTCCTCTTCCCTTCTCCTTCTCCCTCTCCTTCTCCTTCTCCTTCTCCTTCTCCTTCTCCTTCTCCTTCTCCTTCTCCTTCTCCTTCTTCTTCTTCTTCTTCTTCCTCTCCTTTTCTTTCTTTCTCTCTCTTTCTTTCTCTCTCTCTCTCTTTCTTTCTTTCTTTCTTTCTTTCTTTCTTTCTTTCTTTCTTTCTTTCTTTCTTTCTTTCTTTCTTTCTTTCTTTCTTTCCTCCTTTCCTTCTTTTCTCTTGATGACCATAGCTTCTGCATTTGACACTGCCCACAAGAATCAGAAAGTTTCCTTGAACTATTCCCTTTAAAATACCTATAGGAGTAGCTAGGTAGCTCAATGGATAGAGCACCGGCCCTGGAGCCGGGGGTACCTGAGTTCAAATCCGGCTTCAGACACTTCATAATTACCTAGCTGTGTGGCCTTGGGCAAGCCACTTAACCCTATTGCCTTGCAAAAAAAAAAAAACCCTAAATAAATGAAATACAACACCTATCAACTTTTTTCATTGACAGAACAAATAATAAGAGAACTATATTTTACCTTGTGCAACTGGTGGGATCTCAAACATTTATTTGCAAGTTTAGTTTGATAAAATGCATTCTGTGATAAATGCAAGGGGAGAGGAGATTAGAGAGGGGTATTAAGCTTGTTATTTTAAGGAATCTTATAGTAAATCAATTTCTCTGGGGAAAAAGCCATTCCCCATATCAATGTGTTTTGCAAATCTGCATTTTCATGTAAAAGTCTAAGCCATAGAATGGTAGAATTCTGTACTGAATGGAGGACTGGACTTGGAGTCAGGAAGACACAGGTCCAAATCTCACTTCAGATACTTAGCTGTGTGATCTCAGATAAGACATTGAACTCCTTTGGCCCTCTGGGCCTCCTCGTCTGTAATATAAGGGCACTGGACTCATATGGTTTCTGAAGTCCCTTCCACCACCAAATCCATGACTTCTGAAAGCTATACTAACCCAGAATAGCACAAAACCTGGAAATGTTTCAATAGTTGATAACATATAAGACCAAATGTGATTGGCTGGCCCTCTGAACCAAAGGAAAGGCATGCTCTTATTGCTCAGTCCTTGCACTATTGAAGAATACTGAGACTTGGATGAAGTAAGAGAGAGCAGCAGATAGCAGAAGTCAGAGCTCTGGCATGGGGTGCTGCATGGTGGGACCGAGGCATGGTCTGTTTCCTGGCATCATTGCTTTTCTTTCCACTTCTCCTCAGCTTGCCCTGCTCCCTTAGTATTCCTGGAGGTCTATCATAAGGAGAACACCCCCCCTTCCCTACAACCTTTGGTGGGCAGGAGCTTAACTCTTGGGTGGGTGATATGCCACCTTCCTTGGTACAATTGGCCCTAGGCTTTATCCACTGCACCACCTAGCCACCCCTTAGGCATTTCTTTAATGTTGCACAACATTCTATTCATAAAGATGATTCTGCCATTGAGAAATTATTGTTACCATTGGTGTGCTCCATTTGTTTAGCAAAAGTGCTTGCTACATTATGGAGAATTTTTTATTACAAAATTAAATTGTGTTTGAAAGATTTTGCGACATTAAGGTTTAAACTTCATCCTCTTGGTACAGAGGGCTGGTTTACCTGCTGGCTCAGTCATTAATTATCTGTGTCACTTTGGGTAAGTTATGTTTCCTTCCTCAGTTTCCTCCTCTGTAAAATGTAAAATGGTTGGAGAAGATGATCTGTTAAGGCCCTTTCCATTCCTAGATATAGGATCTTATGATCTAGGGTATAAATGGTGCTGAGGAAGTGGCCAGATAGTCCAATGAATGGAGCGCTGAACTAGGAGGCAGGATGACCTAGATTCAAATCTTGCCTCAAACACTTCCTAGGCCAGTCACTTAACTGGAGGTGGAGGGCTGGGACTAGAGTCAGGAAGGTTCATCTTCTTGAGTTCAAATCTGGTCTCAGACACTTACTAACCACATGACCTTGGGAAAGTCATTTAACTCTACCTCAGTTTCCTCATCTGTAAAATGAGCTAGAGAAGGAAGTAGCAAACCACTTTAGTATCTCTGCCAAGAAAACCCCAAATGGGGTCATGAAGAGTCAGATATGACTGAAAACAATTCAGCTAGCACAAGAACAACAGCAATAATGAGTGGTACCTACTCCCCAAGATTGCTGTCAAGATCAAATAAGATAAAATCTGTAAAATACTCTGCAAACTTTAAAGCACAATATCAATTCTGTCATCCTCTTCCTCATCCTCATCATCATTGCCATCATGCCTCCAAAGAAGGCATGACCAAATTCCCTTGTTGACAACAGAAGTCAGCTGTTTCCCCCTTCTAAAGAATAGGATGTCTTCTCTTCACCCTGAAATCATTAAATAATCTCATGAGCATCATCTAATGGTGCCTAAGACTAATTCGATTGCACTAGGATTTCCCAAAATGATAAGACAATATGAAAAAGAATTGTGCCAACGTCCTCCACTTATCCACAAATTGTTTGCTAAGGTTTTATTTATCAGTTTGGGGGAATTTAGCAGTAGCCTTGTAGCATGGAGCAACTTTGTTTCCATAATTGTTTCCATGCCCACAATGCATCTGAAGCATAAAGTTATAAAGCAGAGTCATGGAACATGTTCTGAATGCTCCAATTGGGAGTGCCAGGAGCATCAAACCAGCCACACAAGGATCCTGAGGCTTCTTTCCCCACACCTCTGCTTTGAACCATCTGGGCAGGTGAGCAGGGACCTATGAGCCTCTTGAGAGCTTTTAGTTCAGTATCCCTTTCTTAAAGATTAGAAGAATGGGATCACAGGTATTAAAGAGATTTGCCCCATGTCTGCCAGGGAGAAAGTGGCAGCTGATTCTTTTGATGCCAGCTCCAGCCTTTTTTTCTTCTGCCACCCTCTTGTCTCTAAAACACTTGATGGTGGACTTTCATATTCTCATTTTGTAGGATGGAACAGACCTATACAAGCATCTCATTTGATAGAGGATGATGTAAGTGATTTAATAAGACAGGATTTAAACCCAGATCTTCTGACTTTAAATACATTGTCATATGGGAGATACTTAAGTGGTAAAGGGGTGAGAGATGGAGACAGGTTATTTTCTCCAGGAGATCTGTCATCCCTTCCCACTCTAACCTTCGAAGATTCCCAATGGAATCATGAGCATCTTCCCATCATGCTTTGTGGGAGATAATCTATCTCAGTAAATGTCATATTTAGGCTATTTTAGTTCATTTTAGCATATTTTTTTCCTTAATCAAGTCCCATTTACAAAAATGTAGGCATTTAAAGTTTGGGGAGGATTTGTGCTGCCTAATAAGACCCTAAACTCTGGCTGACTGCAGAAATGAAAAATATCTGTACTTGATGTGTTGAAATCATGCAGGGAAAAAACCAAGCAAATGTTAATTTGTATAAAAACCCATTAAGCCAAATTTGGTTTTAAGCTTTGTCCTTTCTGCCTGGGCTGGTGGTGCTGAGATAAAGATAATTCCATCAGATAATTTCTTGCCTAATTGTTATGCAGTGATAGATGCAATCCTTAGATTAATTGCAAATTCTCTGCATTTGCCTGTTTACATTTCAGTCTGGATTTTCTTCTTGCATGTTTCTTAAAGAAATACCATATGCCACGATTATAGTATGGATGTCATCCAAGAAACACTCCAACACTTATCACAGTTATGTGTTCATGGGATTGGCACTTAACCTCCTGCGTCTGAATTTGGTCTGTGGTTAGACAACATGAAGAAGGTGTTTGGGGTTATTAATAAGAGCTGACATATTTCATTTCAACAGACGCCTACTATGTTCAAAGAAAAGCGCTAGCCTTGAGGATTCATGGCAAAAATGAAAACAGTTACTACCCTCAGGGATCTTGTATTCTACCTAAGGGATAAAACATAAGTTCTATTATTGCAATATTCTACTCATCTGAGGTTTCATTGGCATAGGCATTCTCTCCAATAATGCAGATTGCAACCCATCTATCCCTCTCTATCCTGCATAGCTCTTCATCTATATTGTCCTGTAAATTCTTCACAATAGGCCCCAATGTGCTGAGAGTCTTCCTCCAGTTATCCTGATATTAGAAATATACCAGTGGTCCAAACAGGTTGTCAATGGGTCACCAGTTAGACTCAACCTAAGACTAGGTCATTTTCTTTTTCAGTCATATACATCTTTGTTGACATCCCTGACTCTTAATATAATTGATAATGTTTTGCAGCCAGCTCACACCTACTATGTGCCTTTCCATTGTCCATTCATCTAAAAAGAAAAGTATGCCTATAGAAGGAGGAAAGAGAGTCACCAAAATGGTGAAGTCAGATTGCCTGTAGGCAATTAATTGGAGATATTCATTTTGAAATTTGAAGAAAAGATCATCTGTTTAGAGATACTACTTAGAATTCTTGAGACTAAATGAGATTTCTAAGGAGAGGGGTATAAAAAGAAGAAAAGAAAGTATAAAAAGAAGAAAAGAAAGGCAAGGGCAGAGCACTGGCAAACAGTCATCTTGAAAAGTTGAAGAAAGGACAAAGAGTCAATAAAGGAGATAGAAAAGGAGCAGTTAAAATGGTGTCAGAGAATCAAGGGAATGTGAGGCTTTTGGAAGACAAGGGAAGAAGGAATATGAGCAAAGGGAAGGTAGACAAGAGGGTCAAAAGGACAATGAAAATAGAGCTTTTGAAAGCATATTGCATTTGGTGATTGGGGGGTAATTATTGACTTTAAGAGAGAAAATATAAGAAAATGGTTCAGCAAGATACCAGATTTCAAGGCTTAAACTAGATGGGGAGTGGAGAGGAGCTGAAAATATATTCAATTTTAAAAAAAGAGGGGGCAGCTAGGTGGTACAATGGCTAGAGCACTGGCTGTGGAATCAGGAGGACTTGAGTTCAAATCCAGTCTCAGACATTTATCAATTGCCTGATTATGTGACCTTGGGCAAGTCACTTGACCCCATTGCCTTAAATAAATAAAATTTTTTAAAAAAGAAAGTTAGTAGTTGGAACAGGAGTGAGGCAATCATTCAGTCATTGTGCTAAATGGGTTTGGAAGTGGATGTAATGGTAACTGGAAGTGGTAGAGATCAAAGGTGGGTGTTTTGGTTTGTTAAATTATGCTATAACATTTAAAAAGTGAAATCAATTTTACTTTGAGGTAGTAGGGCAGATGGGAAAACCTGTATCTGACTCTTGGTGACCCCATTTGGAGCTTAAAGATATTAGAGTAGAAGGCCATTTTCTTCTCCAACTCATTTTACAGATGAGGAAACTGAGGCATAAAGGATGAAGTAACTTACCAGCTAGTGTATGAGGCCATATTTGAACTCAGAAAGCGAGCCTTCCTGATTTCAGGTCTGGTACTCTAGCTACTGTGCTACCTGGTGTTCCACAGACCTAAGTCTCTTGTCTGTAAGTCTAATGTTCACTTTTCTTTTACATAATGCTAACTTATTCTTGTATTAAGAAAATGAAGTGGTGTCGTGATCAAAGTGCTTTTTTAAGAGTCAGGGAGACCGAGTTCAAATGTTGCCTTAGATATTCATGAGTTCTGTTAATGTAACCCTGGGCAAATGACTTAACATTTCAGCCTTAATTCTGTGAAATAAAAATAGTAATAGCACCTTCCTCCCAGAATTGTTGTAAGGATAAATGAGATGATATTTGTAAAATGCTTTGTAAATCTTGTTGTTAATTAATTACTCCTTTCTTGAAAATTTTCAGTCAAAGACTTCCAATTGCTCTTCCATTGCTTGGCATTTCATAAGGTCTGGAGCAAGAAGGGTCCTTGGAGGCCTTTGAACTTAATTCCCTCATTTTACATTTATGAAAACAGAGATCCACTTTAAGTTGAATGACTTGTCTAAGGTCACCCAGGTAGTAAATGAGAAAGGTAGCATTTGAACCTGAGTCCTTTGACTCTTTCCACTGCTCATTTAATGACCTCCAAAATCTGACTCGAGACTGCTTTTCAGATTTTTTCTTGGCACTGTCCTTCTCACACTGTATTCTTCTGTTAAGCCAGCCTTGGGCATTGTTCTGTAAAGATGACATTCCCTGCCCCATCTCTGCACAGGTGGGGCCTGGATGTCTCTCATGAATTCACTTCTTCCTTTGGCCTTAGAATTCCTTCTAGCAAGTCTCAGGCCTGGAGCCTCCTTGAGAAGCCTTTCCCAGTGATCCTGCCATTCTCAAATTACCTTATTATTGGGGAAGCTAGGTGGTGCAGTGGATAGAGCACCGGCCCTGGAGTCAGGAGGACCTGAGTTCAAATCTGGGCTCAGACAATAATGACCTAGCTGTGTGGCCTTGGGCAAGCCACTTTACCCCATTACCTTGCAAAAAAAATTACCTTATTATTCACTTATCTTTATGAATGTTGCATGTGTGTAGTCATAATCCCAGTAGAGCGGAAACTCCCAGAAAGCAGGGACAGTGTTACAGTGTGCTTCCATTTCTGAACATGGAGCCATTTTCCTAGGAAGTCCTTCATGAAATGTTGAATTGGATTGAAAAGAAAGTGAAATGAATTGAATTGATTTGAAAATGAAATTCAATGGAAATGGGAGATGTTCATTAGAGATCTTAAAACATCAGGGCTATATTCTATAGAGGAGCCACCTACAGAGGAAGTTTAAAGATTTTTTAAGGAGTTTTAAATCAATTTAAATTAAGTTCTGGGGATTTTTCTTAAGGATTTGTTCTGTTCAAAGTACTGGGCATGGACTGGAGAATTCACATATATGAGTGATTCTTCACCTTTCTACTTATGTAATATCTTGTCAGACTGGAGGAGAGCCCTAGGGACCCCTTCTCAGAAGAATAGGTGGGTTTCAAAAATTCATAATTGGAGAAAAGGCTAAATTTAGGGAGAGTTGGTGAAAATAAAGATGTCTTTTTCTTTTCACTTTCTTAAACCTTCTGAAATCTCTCTGCAACCCCTGGTCCATAACCCCCCAAGTGAAGAGCCCCTGATAGAAAGTGTTCCAATTTTATTTAGACTCAAGATTCGCTTTCTCTGTCTTTTGTCCCTCTGAAGTATTCTTCCCCCCTCCCCTCAGAATCCATGTGCCTTTCTCCCTTAGTCCCCGAAGCTCTCTATAATAGACTAAAATCTCAGCCATTTAAAGTGTGAATGGCAGCTGGGCCTTCAGCTGGTCTTTAATTAACAAGAGTGTAAGGGGGGCAGCAGTGGAGAGAAAAGAAAGCAGAATCAAAAACTAAGAGATGACTAGAGAAATTCAGGGCATCAAGAGGGTGGGTGGGTGGGGGCAGGAGAAGAAGAGAAAGAACTAGCTGTGTTAGGATAGGACTTGACAGGAAAGAAAGGGATCAATAACCCCAAGACTATTCTCAGGCATCCAGAGAAGGGCTAAGAGTCCTACCCAACAGAACAGATGATCTGCTAATGCACATTGGAAAAGGTTATTTTCTATGGCAGAGAAATGAATGTTTACAGCAAGAAGGAAAGATTAGTATTGTTAAAAACTAATAAATTGCTTATTAACCTGAACCGATCCATTCATTTTGAAAGCTGGAGGTGCTTTGTAAGTCAGGATTCATTTCATGCCTCACTATTTGGCTTTGAGGTTGGATTCAGTGAAAAAGCTATAGCATCTTTGATTCCAATTTCCTCTTTTCATGTAGCATCTGTCCCTGACAGCTTGGGCACTTGTTGCGGCAGAGGTGGAGAAGGAAATAACTAGGGAGAGAGGCACAGAGTGGACATGTGCCTCTAGCTGAAGGTGGCAAGGCAGTCTGGGCGCGGACTCTGGAGGCTCCTTGATGGACGCCATGGAACAGATGTCCTAGAGCAGGGATGCTGGCGAGCTCACAAAGACCAGTGGGGTTGGAGGCTAAAGAGTGAGGAAGCTGAGACTTCAGAGAGGGGCACATGCTTTCACCCTCTGTTCAAAGCCAGAACCCAAGGCAGTACTGAACAAGGGCACATTCCAGATCTGGAGAAAGTGTGACGCGGAGAGAACACATTGATTTAGATAGAACGGACCCTCCATTTTGAAAGGTAAATTGTAGTTACAAATTGTAGTCGGACACCTTGAGGGTTAGGCTCCTAGCCCAACAGGGGATCAGGTGTCAGATGACCTGGATTCAGATCTCACCTCTGATGCTTATTTAATACTTGTGTGATCTTGGGTAAGTCTTTTAATTTGAGCCTCTATGTTAAATGAGGTACCATTGCAATCGAGGATTTCAAAATCTCTTCCAACTCCAAATCTAGGATCCCCTAAGATCTCCCTGTCCCCCCTTAGTTAGATGCTATGTGATCGATTGGGTGGAGTTGGGAAGAGCTGACCCAGATCCTATCTCTGGCACATATCTTCTCTATGTCTGACCACAGAGCAACCATAATCCCTTAGTTCCCCGAAGCAACTGACTAGGACTAGCGATAACTCTGTATAGATTTTGTATAAATTTATGTACATACATATTTTTCTATCCTGTCTCTCCTGTCCCTCTCATATAAATTCTTTGAGGACAGTGATTGTTTTAATTTTATATGCTTTCTGATCTCTCCCTCCAAATTCCAATGTCAGAAGTCATTCATCATTCATTCATTCAATCATTCAGTCATTCAGTCATTCATTACACAAGATTTTATTAAATTTCTTATGTACCATACTTGGTGCTTTGGTATGTATAAAAAGAATCTCTGTCATCAGGAAGCTTGTATTCCACCTAGGGAAACTATGTGTACACTGAAAGGGAAATGCAAAGCCTATATGGAGTGTGCACAAAGATAGGGCATGGGATGGTGAGAGCACTAATATTTGGAGATATTGAATCAAGAAAGCCTTGATAGAATGTTGATGAATTAGCAGTTTTTTTAAGTTATCCTCATTTTCTGATGTCTCTATCCCCTCACCCTTCATCCAATGAAATGAAGAATGGAAAAGACAGAGAGGGGGAAAAGCAATTCAGTAAAATGAACCGACCCATTGAGTCTGGCAGTATAAGTTGTTACACACCCATAATTCCCCACTTCTGAGTAGTTCCTCTTTGCGACCAAGATTGGGAAATCAGATTTTTTTTTTTACAAAATGTTTAATAATGATAGTAATAACCTGTATTTCTATAGTGCTTTAAGATTAACAAACTGTTTTAAATATGTATTAACAACTCTGAGAGAGATGCATCCATTTTATAGATGCAGAAACAGAGGCAGATCCAAGTTAAAGGTCTCACCCAGAATCACATGACTAGGAAGTATACAAAACTAGTTTTGAAGTCAGGATCAGAGAATCAAGATTTAAGGATTAGATGAATTTTAGAAATCAAGTCAGCATTGCCTCTGGCTACTATGCTACCTAACTTTAGATTAGAGATTCTTGACCTTTTCTATCATGGATCCTTTTTGGTTGTTTGATGAAACCTATGGATTCCTCAGAATAATGGTCTTAAATAATTGAAGAAAATGCTCAATTTCAATTTCAGATTAGTGAACATAGACACATAAATTATGTATGTATGTATTTCCCATCCAAATTCACATTTCCCCTTAAATTTACCCAGGGTCCCTCTGGAGAATCCTAAAGGACCTTCCTGCTTTAGAAAAACATAGTTCTGGCTGATGCAATTATTTGGATATTTTATTTGTGCATTGCTGAAGAAGTCTGGAAATTACCCAGGTTTCCTCTGACCACTGATGGAGAAAAGCCTATCAGTATATTAAGACCAACCTGTGCCTCATGTCAACCACATAATTGTTTTTCTGCTAAGAAGGATTTTTTTTAAAATTTAAATTCTAATTTAATCTTTGTGCTTCCTGTTCCATGGAATGAAAAGAAATCTCTTTGATTTGATTCTTCAAACAGTCTTGGAAAGAGCACAGATCCCTTGCCTAGATTCTATCCAACATGCATTGCACACCTACCCAGTGCAAGGGGAAATCTAGAATTCTCTTAGTGGGAGGGGAAAAACTCCTTTAAATGAAGACAAAGAGATGGGAGATAGAGTGAAGCATGTGAAGAGAAGCAGGAAAGCTGATTTGGCTGGATCACAGACTGTAGAAGGGGGTATAATGAGGAAGGGGGAAAGTGAAGGGAATAAATATTTATAAAGCACCTACTTGTGCCAGACACTGTGCCAAATATGATCTCATTTGGTGCTCATAAGAAACCTGCAAGGTAAATTGTGTTATTATCCCTATTTTATGGTTGAGGAATCCAAAGCAAACAGATCACAAGATCACTTTTTGTGTCTGAAATTGTATTTGAACTCAGGTCTTCCTGACTCTGAGATCTATCCATCAAATCACCTAGTTACGTATAATGAAGCTAGAAATTGCTTCATGTTCAACATTTATGAGGAAGTAAATGATGTCAGTAACTGTGGTCTGGTGATATAAATTGATGAGATAAGACTCAAATTTCTGCCATTGATTCCCAGAGCTACGTATTTGTTTCTAATATTAAGTAGACTTTCCATTGCCTGATCTCTGCTACTTACTAAACCTGGTACTGTGAACATGTTCATTTTACTTGGCCTCCATTTTGCCAACTAGAAAATGAGAATGGTGCTTTCATCATCGCCCTCCTAGGATGCTTCATCCTCTTGTGAACCAGACCCTGGGGTCTCATAGGTTATAGAACACAAATATTGGGTCCTGCCTAGTTGCAAAGGTTTGGCATATAGACCAATTGAGGGCTGTCTGTCCATTCTATAGGGAACTCCATTGTGAAAGGACATTCACACCAAGTTTGATCACCCAGTTAACAAGGCCATCTAGTGCAGGACGTCTTAACCTGGGATCCCCAGGTTACCAACCTGGAAACTCAAAAAGAATCACAGTGCCTTTCACCAAAATGGGAGAATTTAGAAGGTGTGATTTGGCACTGTGGATAGAGCACTGACTCTGGAGTCCAGAGGACCTGAATTCAAATCTGGTCTTAGACATTTAATAATTGCCTAACTGTGTGATGTCATTTAATCCCATTGCCTTAAATAAATTTTAAAAAAAGCTTTAAAAAAAGAAGTATTTGGGGGAAAGGTCCCAAATTCAGTTTAGACATGTCGAGGTTGAGATGTCTCTGAGATATCCAGTTTACAATGTCTGTAGACAGTTGGCAATATAAAACTCAATCTGTGTCAATGATTCCCAGATCTATGTATCTTCCGAGAGAGATGTATCTCTGTATCAGCCAGAGAGAATCTGGGACACATACATAGATTTGGGAATCATTGGCATAGTTGCCAACAAAAACTGATAAGGTCACCAAAAATAAAGAAAAACAAAGAGAAAAACAAAGCCTCCTTCTAAGATAGAACCCTGGGGACATCAAAAGTTAGAGAGTGGACATCTGATTAACCAGACAAGGAGACTGAGGTTCTAGGCCTGAAAGTTGGGACTTTCTCAGAATCACACATCTAGAGAGAAAGAACCAAAAAGGGCTTCAGATCATTGAGACCAACCATCTAACTCATTTTACAGATTAGAAAACTGAGGTATGGAGTGACTAAGTGTCTTACCCAGAGACACTAGATAGATAGTTAGACCTGGGTTGGTATTTGAACCTGGATCCCCATCCTCCCCACACACCCACCCACATCCAGGCCCTTTGCCTCACATTATCCATCAGTATTAGAATCCATGTCTCTTGACTCCACTGCTCTCTACCTATATTTCCACTCCAAACTCTAAATAGTAGACTATAGAAGTGGACTTTCTGAAATATAATTTGGAGACTGAAAGCTGTGGTTCACAGTCCCTGCTCTGACCTGTATACTTCAGTTTCTTTCCTTTATAAAATGGAAATTATAAGATTGGTGCTGCCAGTTTCATGGGGTTTTTATGAGGAATGAGGGATGGGGGTCCAAGGTCAAGTTCAGTGGCACAGTTGAAAGGCAATTGAGCTAGGAGTCAAGGACCTTGTGGGAGTACTCCAGCACTTACTGTGTGACCCTGGGTAAGCCATTTATTCAGTTTGTCATCTATAAAATGAAGATGAGGGTATTTGGCTGGGATGTTAGGAGGAAGTTTTGTAAACCTAATGCACTATGGCTATATGTGGATAATAATGATGACACATTATTTTCTGAAGGAACTCTGTACTCTAATCTTTTCTAAATTTTGAAAATTGGTGTTTTTAATCTGTGATATATTTTGCCTTACATGTCATTTCTTTCCTGAACAGAAGAGATCAACAGGTATTAGTTAATTAAGTTCCTAGTCTGTGCCAGTCACCATGCTTGGCCTTGGTAGGCAAAAATAAATGGGAAAACAGTCACTGCCCCTGGAGGAACATATGGCTTAGTGAGAGAGACAACGGTGAAAGTTGAGTTAGAAGGCAGGAGCCAAGACAGGTTAGGAGGGACATGGAGCTTCCTTCTTCCTGGGTGCAGTTCCTTAAGGAACCCAATATCCCACATGGTGCCTGCACATATTGGAACTCAGCAAGGGCTTGTTGGATTGAAATCCTGCAGCCTGAACCCTGTCGTTTCCCCATTTAAAGAATGGTCGATAACTGCTGTAGAAACCAAGAGAAGATTTTTTTTTGAGTTTGTGTGTGTGCGCATGCGTGTGTGTGTGTGTGTGTGTGTGTGTGTGTGTTTAATAAACTGAGAGGGATTCTATAAGATGTAGCCAAGCCATATTTCAATAAAAGACAGAAAAGTGCTTGGATAAGCCAGAGTGCTGCCCCCAGACGACGTTCAATGCATTCATCAAAAGCACTCATAGTGGAGTTCCCTTGCCAAAGCAGGTCAAGTAATGATAAATATTGAGAAAAGAAAGTTAAAAGAACATCAGCTTAATATTTTCCATGCTCTTCTTTGATCTCCCATCTGTATTCAGTCATTGATTCAGAATGGAGCAGTCATGGTGCGCTTCTTGTAACAACAACTTTAATGAGCAACAAATTGATAGCTGCCTTGTGAGGCCAGAGCCTTTGGAGAGATTCCCTGTGATCTCTTATTGACATAGCCATGGTGCTAGGGCAGCTAGGTGGCACAGGGGATAGAGCACTGGCCTTGGAGTCAGGAGGATGAGAGTTCCAATCCAGCCTCAGACACTCGCCACTCACTAGCTGTGTGACCTTGGACAAGTCTCTTAACCCTGATTGCCTCACCTCCAGGGTCATCTCCAGTCATCCTGATCCATATCTGGCTACTGGATACAGATGACTCTGGAATAGAAAGTGAGGCTGGGGACTTAGCACAGCCCCCATCACTCAAATCGAATTCAGTACTTGTCACAGCATCACCTCCCTGATGTTGTGGTCCTCTTTGAGAATGAAGGACAAACATCATCACCCATAGTGCTGCAGAGAAACTTTATTTATATGAAAACTCTTGCAGAGCCAGAGGAAGCTGAAAGGCATCAATTCAATGCTTGGTAGTTTTTCTCTTCTCTCTCTCTCTCTCTCTCTCTCTCTCTCTCTCTCTCTCTCTCTCTCTCTCTCTCTCTCTCTCCTCTTTACTTCCTTCCTTGTTTACTTCTTTGCTTTCTTCCCATCTTTCTTTCTTTCTCTCTTTTCCTCCTTCATTTTTGAATTTTCTTTCTTTCTTTTCTTTCTTTCTTTCTTTCTTTCTTCTTTCCTCCCTTCCTTGCTTCTTTTCTTCCTTTCTCTCCATTCTCTTTTTCTTTCATTTAAGATTTTCCTTCTTTTTCTTCCTTCCTTCCTTTTCTCTCTTCCTTTCTTATTCCCTCCCTCCCTTCCTTTGTTCCTTCCTTCATTTCTTCCTCTCCATTCTTTTCTTCCTTTATTTTTTGAGTTTTCTTTCTTTCTTTTTTCTTCTTTCCTTCCTTTTCTCTCTTCTTTCTTCCTCCTTCCCTTCCTTTCTCTCCATTCATTCCTTCCCCCATTTTGGGGTTTTCATTCTTTTCTCCCTTCCTTTCTTTCTTTCCATTCTTTCCTTCCTTCATTTTTGCTTTTCCCTTTTATCCTTCTTGCTTTTTTCTTTCTTCAGAATTTCACCAACTCTCTTTGTCTAAAGATGCCTTATCACTTACATTTATTTGACATTTTAATTGCAGGAAAATGCAAATGCCAGTGACCTGATAACTGTTCATGTGATTAGAGGAGCTTTACATTTTACAAAGCTTGTCCTCACAGCCATCCCATGAAGTAAGCAGTACAAAGATTTTGCCCCAATTTGACAGATGAAAAAACTGTGACCAAGTGTCAGACCAGTGACTCAAACCTAAGTAGACCATTTGCCCTAAAATCTTCTTTGACTTGTGTCCAAAAGACACCTGTTAAAACAAGTATGGTGGATATGGTTATCCAGCTGTGGTTCAGTATTGGAAAATGGAAGTTTGGTGACTTGTCCTCAATCATACTTCCCACTAAGGCTAGAGCTGAAACTGGAGCTTTGGTTTCCTGGATCTAAAGTGGTCCAATGTGCTTTAATCATGCCTACTGTTATGATATCTCAAGTCTCCAATGGGGAGTAGAACTGGTTTAAACCCTTTTCTAGAAAGGGTATTTATATAAAAGAGGGTTCATTCTCATGACATATGAGAGCCTTTTGAAAGAACTGGGCAAGTCAGTCCAGAAAAAAGAAGGCTCAAGAGGAAACAAAATGATGTCTTTCAGCATTTGAGAGGCTGTTGTGTGGAAGATAAAGTAGATATGAGCTATTTGGCCACAGAGGGCAGAACTAGGTACAATGAATGGAAATTGCAAAGGGTCAGATTGTGACTTGATGGAAGGAAAAATTGCTTCCTGTCCATGGCTGCTGTCCCAGAGTGAAGAGGGATGACCCTCGAGGCGGGGGGCTCTCCCTCAATTGAGGCATTCAGGCAAAGCCTGCTGGTCACCCAATGGGAGGGCATTCTGTATACCAGAGGGTGTGGCTGCGTGTCATGAAGCCCTTTGACACTCTGGTGAAGGGATCCTGGGAATCTCTCCTCCAAATAACATCCTGTAAATTCCTTCTCCAAATTGTATTCTGTGGACCCTTTCTCTGAATAAAATGTTTAAATAATGGAAGGAAGTGCTAAGCATTAATTAGATGTTAGTGAAAATAAAGATTTAATTATCTTCCTATACAAATTATGGACCTTCACCCACCCCAATTCTTCTAGAGGAGTAGAGGGGGAGAGGTGTCAGTGGGTCCCAGGTTAAGGCTTTTCTTAGTTAAGGCTTTAGAGAATTTGGATTGACTCTGATTGTGGCTCTGAAATCCAATGATTCTGTGATACATGCTTTCTTTGCTAGTCAAAGGTGGGGGATTTTCTTGTTGTTGGTTTTTGCTTCTTTCTCAAATGCTCAGAACATTTCCCTTGGCCCTGAAGACCCAACACAGGTGTTGCACAGGCAGGCTTCACCCTTGTGAGTGAGTAATCTCTTTGGTTTACAGAGAGAATTAGAGTCAGCCACATGATTTCAGGACCTCCAAGAGAGTTACTAACCTAGTGCCAATCTGGTCTCAGTGGCAACCCTGCCTCTGCCAAAAAGGAGGATTTGGGCAAATCAGCAGATGGCACCATGCCAGCAGAATCAGCCTCTTTTATTCATCATCCTGACAAGAGCCAATCTTGGGGGAGGTTGTGTGCACATTGGCTTCCATTTGCTGGGCAAACAAGGAGGATCCTGGAAGTTGAAGCTAAATCTCCCAAGTAGGACTATCTATCCCTTCCTTGACTTCTAAGTAGTGGAACTAAGTAGATAGATGGTCTGAGGAAATGTTTGGAAAAGGAAGTTAGTATGAATATCAGTTTCCAAAGGAGCTCACAGATAAAAATCGTTGGTGCTCATCATTTAGAAAAAGGTCATATTTACAGCAGGGATAATAGAGGAATTTTTTTGCTTAACTAAATATTTTTATTACACAGGTTTTAGTTTCCTTTTTTCTTTTAAAGAGAAGAGGAAGAGAAAAAAAATAAATGCTTGTTAGTTTATAAATTTTAAAAAAGTTTAAGAAAAAAGCAAAAGGTCACATATCACAAATTTGGTAGGGACTTTAAAGATCATTGTTT
This sequence comes from Macrotis lagotis, assembly GCF_037893015.1. Lineage (NCBI taxonomy): Eukaryota > Metazoa > Chordata > Mammalia > Peramelemorphia > Peramelidae > Macrotis > Macrotis lagotis. Next base: position 18,879,110 of record NC_133664.1, read on the forward strand.
ATTTTTATCCTTTATTTTGAAGCTCAAAACTAAAATACAATTTAATACTATAAAATAATAAAATACATTATAACAATATATTACTATTACTCACAATATACTTTATTTCACTATAAAATGGGATAGTATTAAATTGTATTTTAGTATGCTATTATGAAAAGCATTGTATAATACAGAGATGTGGTATACCATGGAAAAGAACCTTCTTGTTCTACCCACAATTAGCTTGAATAGTGAATGATTTGTCCAGATTCACACAATTGGTAATTGTTTGATGTGGGATTTGAACCCCAGTCACCTTCATTCCAAGGTCTGTGCCCTACCCATTACACTATACAGTCTCTTGAATACATCTCATGATTAATGTTTCAAGGCTATGACCATTCCTGCCTCAAAACAGATTTCCATGCTCTACAATTTAGTAAGATTGAGTTCCGGTGGTCAAAACAATTCATGGTTGGTGATGGGCCTGTCAATCCACACTCAGCTAGACTGATTCTTGGCCAAGAGACACAATTGATCTCTGGGCACCTCAAAACATTCTCAGTTTGACAGTCAGAGTTTCTGTCCTCTCAGAAGAACCTTCAGGAACCCAAGGCTATCATGAGACACCTGAGTAGAATTTTAGTGGGGAGAGAATTGGTTGTCTCTATCTGAAGAGCTTTATGGACTAGGCACTCAATGTGCTAGCTACTCAATTAAGCACTCATAAAGGCTTCTAATGATTTTGGGGGTGACAACCCACATGTTCTAAAGCATCTAACCATGGAGTTAAACAATAGCAAGTTCTTATCCACCTTGGAGATGCCACACCCTATGGAAATGCATATGGGCACAACCCAATGGGCCAGTTCCTACGTGTATGAACGCATGTGTAGCAGCATGCGTTCTTTTCCTTTGGATAGTATATTCACATACTATTCAATACTTTTCATAATATAAATATGACAGAATAATATAAATATAACATAATATATATGATATATACATATACATATAAAACTCAGTTTCCTAATCAATATTTTAAGATGGTAGAATTGTCTATCTGCATTGATTGAGGGTATTTCCTCTCCAGGGACTTCTTAACCTGATGAAGACATAGGTACAATTTTTTAAAAGTTTTTATCTCTTTTCTTCTGGGTCTTTGTTTCTGTCTGTCTGACCTCTCTATGTCTGTCTCTCATCCATCAAATTATTGTCAGATAACTAAGATTCTTCCTTTGTGAGGAATAATCAGATTCTGTATTGCATGGGAAACTTTATGCTTTCTTGAGAAAGTGAAGACAGGAAGGTTTCCAGGCATTGAGTGGGTGACAGATATTTGGGAGGAAAGAGATGGAAGTGAGTTGACTTGAATGAATGGGCTGTGGTCAATGTGCTCCCAAATTCATCGGTGCCTTTGAGTATTAGATTTTTTTTTCTCACTGCTTTAGTAGACTACTAAAAAAGCTAGAGACATGATGATTTTTCTCCATTAAAAATAAGACCTAGAGTGTGGTCTAGTGGAAACAATTTGTGGAAACTTGGGCAAATCCCTTGGCCAAATCAAGAATTGGGTTTCCTCATCTGAAGGTGCCAAGCCAGCTGCCCTTGGAGGCACTTTGTAGCTTTGGGTTGTGGATTATCTGATTTAAACTAACAGTTCTGGAGTCAGTATCCCATGGGAACCATGAACTTTAATGGGAGAAAAAAAAATCTTCATTTCTTCTCTCCTCTAACTGAAAAAGTGAACATTTCCTCAAATTATTTTCCCAAGAAGCACTTTCATACACTGTTCCAGACTGCCACATGGGTCCAGGACATACACACAAAGTTAATAACTTTTGCTCTTAGACAGTAAGTTGGAAGGAATTGATACTTGAGTTGAGCCTTGAAGGAATTATGGAATTCATCGAGGTAGAAATAAAGTGTTCATTCCAGGGACACAGGATAGCAGAGGCTGAAGATAAAGTGTTATATGTGAGGAAAAGTAAGGGAAGCAATTTCACTGATTTAGACTTGTGTTTGAAGGATTGTAATGGGTAAGAGAGCTGGAAAGCTAGGTGGGGGGTTGGGTGGGGAAGAAATGTTCAAGTCCCATATTGGACTGATCCAAGAAGTGATAGGGAGCCACCATTTAACAAAGAGTCGAAAGCTGTGATTTAGGAAAATCATTTTAACATCTATCTGTAGAATGGATTGGAGTGGGGAGAGAAATGAGGCATGGAAACTAAGCAAGAAGTCATTAAAATAGTCTGGGTGAGAGAAGCTGTAGATCACTACTAAGGTGCCACCTCTGTGAGTAGAGAATGAATAAATGATAGTATATGGAGGTAGGAAAAAAAGAGATTTGACTCCCTACTGATTACTTTTCCTAGAGATCTAATTACTATGGGATATAGTTATAAAAATCTTTAATAATTGTATTCATTCTTCCTTCAAATTTTATATAACTGTAAGTATTTAATAGCTCTTTCTTTGAAAAAGCCTGGAAATATGATAAGACCAGTATGCAAATAATTCTAATGGAAATTAGGACATGATTTGTGGTTTGGTGAAGTAGAGGTTATGTCCAGCTTTGATGGTCCCTTTACTCATCAAAATAATTGTTCAAGGGGCGGCTAGGTGGCACAGTGGATAAAGCACCAGCCCTGGAGTCAGGAGTACCTGGGTTCAAATCCAGTCTCAGACACTTAGTAAACTGCCTAGCTGTGTGGTCTTGGGCAAGGCACTTAACCCCATTTGCCTTGCAAAAAAAAAACTAAAAAAAATTGTTGTTCAGTCCTCTCTGACTCTTGGTGATCCCATTAGAGGCTTTCAGAGCAAAGATACTAGAGTGGTTTGCCATTTCCTTCTCCAGTTCATTTTACAGATGAGGAAACTGAGGCAAATAGAGTTAAGGAACTTACCCAGAATCATACAGTTTGACAGGCCAAATCTGAACTCAGGTCTTCCTGACTTCAGACTCAATTCTCTAGCCACTGTGCCATCTAGCATCTGTCAAAATAATATGAAAAATAAATAAAGATGACGGGATAACATTTTAAAATGGAAGCAAACCTTAAAGTGCTTCATAAATGTTACCTATCATCATTAATTATTAATTTATTGCTGTTGATCTTATAAACATGTTGGCTTTCATAGCTTCCTACTCACAGAAAACCAAAATATGTCCATTATAAATTTATAGAATTAGAAAATGAGAGCTGTCTAGTGAATCTCTAATTAACCATGAGATTCCCTGAAATTGTAAGTCCTCTTGGTCCATTAAAAGCATGATTTAATTGCAAACATCAGATAAAATGAATACTCATGAGATCATAGAGCTAAAGGTGGAAAGAATCTCAAAGAGCAAATCCAACCTCAGAGGGAGAAAGTGACTTGCCCAAGGTCACATGCATAGGCTCAGAGGTAGGTGCTGACCCCAGGTTTGAGGGTTTGAGAGTCAGTGGTCTTTCTACTGGGTCCTATTTTATATGAAAAAACTTGAAATATATTGCTTGTTTATTTACATACAGAGGGAGCAGTCATAACTTCAAAGGCTTAAGGAAGTTAAAGGTGTTAAAGTTAAGCTGTGATTCTATTATGAATTTGAGTAATCATTTTTTTTTTTTTTTGCTGAATGTCTTCCAAGACTACTGGTTTTTAGGGTAGCTAGGTAGTGCAGTGGATAGAGAACTGACTGGAATCAGGAGGACCTGAATTCAAATCCTGTCTTAGATGCTTAGCAGCTATATGACCCTGGGCACGTCATTTAACCCTGACTGCTTTGCATACACATATACAAAAAAAAAAAAACAAACAAACTAAGAATGCTCATTATTAACTAACCTTTGACCATTTATCCAGCCAAAGCATAGGACCCAATGTGTCCCGCCCCAAGCACTGCTCTGAGGAAAGCTTCTTAAAATTAAGCTCTGGAATCTAAACAATAGCTTCCTGTATGTGTGTCAGAAGAAGCCATTTGAGTTATTTCAAGTTATTTCTAGCATTTCCTACTTTTGTTTTTTTTAAATATATATGTATCTTTTTTTTGAAAAATGAATCTCTGTTAAAGTGAGTACAATTCTGAAAGTTCCCCTTTGAGGAATGATTTTCTCCACAGTCTCAGTCATGAGTTTTTAATAGAACTCTTTGAGAAGTCTTTGAACTTGTGCCTTTTACTCCTTCCCCCAGGCTTCCTGGCCTTGGACCAGGCTTTACATGCCAACAGGTGAAGGTAAAGAGTGTCTTACTTCCTGACCATTGAAATCTGCTCAGTTATAAATTACCTTGTACTACTGAAGTCTAGGATAGGGCAGAGGGGGTCAGTAGTCAGGAGGGAACTGAGGATGGGGTCACTGAGACCCCTGGATCATGGGATCATAGAGTTTGAGCTGGAAGGGACATTCAACACCAGTTTATCCAACATCATTATTTTTCAACTGAGGATACTGGGTCTCAGAACAGTTAAATGACTTTCCAGAATGGCCACTTAGTGATTAAATGGCCAAGACCAAACTTGACTCCCAATATGTCCCAGATCCCAGATGACAGGAACTCCAGTTTTTAATGGGAGGGTTTCAGAATGCCAGAGGCAGCAATTGCAAACTCAACCCAGCCTCTTGAAAAGGAACATTGGCCTCCAAACTAACATCTCCTCCCGTGTATATCCAGGTAAGTGATAATTCAGGAGCACTTGAACAGTGTGAGATGGGGGTAGGAGTGGGAAAATGGCCTTAGAAGTTAGACTCTGCCGTTCTATCTGTATAGCTTTGGAGGATTCCTCTATCCATGCTTGGCCTTAGCAGTAATGTATCATAGTAGAGAGAAATTTGGTCTTGAAGCCAGAAATATCTGTATTCAGATTCTGTTTCTGACTTGGTAGAGAGGAAATTCTTCACCTGCTAGTCTCTTATGTCAATGAAATTACAAGAGGTCTGATCTCCATCCCTATCAGCAAGCCTCACTTTACATAGAGTTTGGAACAGGTGACCTCTAAGGTCCTTTGTAGTCCTTTGTAGTTCTCAATCTGTGGTCCTATAATGAAGACATTTAACCTACGTGTGCCTCAGTTTCTTTATCTGCAAAATAAAGAAGTTGGACCAAATGGCCTCAGTTCCCTAAATCTCTGCTGCATCTTTGTATCCCACTGCTGTTTGTCATTCTGGCTTTATTATTGACTAATCTTGTGACTTTGAACAAGTAGATATTTTTTTCATGCCTCCATTTTTCCACCTGTAAAATGGGAATGGAGCCGGCGGTACAGTTCTCCTACAGTGTTTCATTGTGGCATCAGGTGACTGGCCAGGCTCTGGGAGGCTATGCCAGTAGCGCACAAGCACTGGCAGGTCCTATCAAGCTGGCAAGCCTGGGTTCTGGGCCAGCAATGAACAAATGCACCTTGGGGAATCAGCCCAGCTAGGTGTGGAGAGGCTGGCTCCCTGCAGGTAGGCCAACAGATGAGGGATTGTTCTGGCCATGGTGGTTCTGAAGAAGTAGAAATCTGCTTTATGAGAGACTTTCAGTCTCCATGGGTGGTGGTGATGGAGATGTGCCAGGCAGGAGGTGAGAAGATACCTCGGTTAATCAAGTCTTTCAAAATAGCGATATAAAACATTATTCTGTTCCCACAGGGATTAGGTGAGAATAAAATGAAATGTCTGTGATTCTTCTGGTGGTCAGTACAATGAAATTCAGTGCAAGTAAAAAATTTTTGAATGCTTCCTTTATTCACTTTTACCCTAGAGACTGGAGATACTAGAGTGAAAAAGGGGATAGTCCCTGCCCTCTACAACCTTGTCATCCAATAGGATGGGGAAGGATTTGGGAGTTGGCAGGACCTTGGACCTCTGGGATCTGTGGTCTGGCTTATCTTGGGTAGGTGACTTCGCCTCTGGGGTCTACAGATGATCATAATGCATCTTAGAATGAGACTTTTTACATTTTCTTTTGAATTTTACAAATTTTCCCCTAATCTTGCTTCCCTCCCCCATCCCCCCACAGAAGGAAGTCTATTAGTCTGTACATTGTTTCTATGTTGTACATTGGTCCAAATTGAATGTGTTGAGAGAGAAATCATATCCTTAAGGAAGAAACATAAAGTATAAGAGATAGCAAAATTACATAATAAAGTAACAGTCTTTGGTCTTGGTTCAAACTCCACAATTCTTTCTTTGGATACAGACGGCATTTCTCCATTGCAGAAACCCCAAAATTGTCCCTGATTGTGGCACTGATGGAATGAGCAAGTCCATTAAGATTGATCATGACCCCCATGTTACTGTTAGGGTGGACAATGTTCTTCTGGTTCGGCTCATCTTAGAATGAGATTTACAAACTATGTCTTCATATAGGGCTTCTTAACCTTTTAGTGTGTTACAGATCACACTGGAAGTTGCCTCTAAATTTTTGAATATGTAAAATAAAATACATAAGATTGCTAAGAAAGCCAATTATGTTGAAGTATGCCTACCAAAATAGTGTTTAAAACCAAGCCAGAAAAGGAAAGTATGGCAAACTCAGACTAACCATGCTGGTAATCAGCACGTTGGGCTAGGCAAGGAAGCAGACACCATAAGACACCATGGTTTGCAGAGACAGGTTGAGTCATGAACTAAGGCCCTTATATCTTGTTTTTTGATCGGGTCCTAACCTTCTAACATGATAATTCTCTGCTTCTGCCAATTGCCACTCTTGGGTTTTGATTCTCTGAAGGAATTTGGCTCCTGGCCCAGCCTGACCTCTTGGATTATGACTTGCTTGAAACCCAGTTCAGACCCCATTCTTCTCACTAGGTATTGTGTCATGACTGGGACATGTTTGCTCTTTTCCAGATGGACCTTGACATGGAGGAGAGGTTCAAAGACAGAGGAATGGGACATATTTGGAGGAAGAGATCCCTCTACCTATGGGGATCAAGGGAAAATTTGGGGAGTAGGTGTTGTTTGGACCAAATCTTGGAGAAGGAAATTATTTCAAAAGAATTTCTGAGGAAGAAATGGAATCTGTATCTCTAAGCTAATACAAGTTGGAAAACAGACAGTAGTAGTAGTGATAATAATAATAATGGGGCAGCTAGGTGGCACAGTGGAGAGAGCACTGGCCCTGGAGTCAGGAGGGCCTGAGTTCAAATTTGACCTCAGACTTAATAAATACCAATCTATGTGATCTTGGGAAATTCACTTAACCCCATTGCCTTGCAATAAACAAACAAACAAATAAATAAATAATGATAACAATAATAATAACAATAATAATAAGATCCTTGAGGGGCAGTATGACACAGTGGCAACAGAACTAAACAGAATCAGAGTCCTGGATTCAAATCCTGTGTCTAACACATCCTTTCTCTGTGACCCTGGGCAAATGGCTTTACTTCTCATTCTTTCACCAGCCAACATTTAGATTTAGCTTTCTCTCCAGGGATTTCCCTACATTAATGAAATCACAGGTCCACACAGATATCAGTGTTATGTATATATGTTATATGTAGATCTCTTTGCAAACCTTGAGGAGCTGTACAAATGCTAGCTATTATTAATTGGTTATTATCAATGAACCAATCAATAAACATTTAGTAAGTCCCTGCTACACATATGCCAGATACTATGCTAAGCACTGCAGATACAGTCGAATAGGAGAAGCAAAGACAAATTTGTCTTGTTGCTGTTGCTATAAGAAACACTGCTCCAGATTGGATAGCTCACCAGCTTTAGAGTCAGGAAGATGAACCTGGGGTCCAGTCCTTCATCTGACTTGTTGTAAGACTGTCGGTAAGTGCACAAGGAGGTAACTTGCTCTCCAACTTTAATATGCCAGTTTTCTTACCCTGGAGCATTTGGTAAAGAAGTTTCCCCCACCCCACCCCCATTAGAATTCGTTATTCTGATGAAATTCTGGGTCTGGGTCAGTACAGACATGCATGCTTATATATTTGTGTATTTTTCTCCAAATCTGTCCAGGGGTACTTTGAGATTTTCAGTCATTTGCATACTATACCCCCCAGAAATGTCCTTCCTTCATCTATCTGAGCAATGCACCATTTACCTCTGAATGTCAGCTTCCTGACTTCAAGGTCTGTCATTCCATTGGTGTGGCTATTCCCCTCCCTTCCCTAGTGCAGTCTTCCCCTCTCCAGATCCTCCTTGATATTAAAAGGTCAAAATTCCTTAAGACTATGATCCTATGATGTAATCCTGAATAACATGGGCAGAGATGAGTTTTAGATTTTATAAAACTTCTCACTGAATGAATTAGGGACCTTTTAAAAATTACTATGGATTATAATGATGATGATGATAATTAGCATTTTTTAGAACTTTAAGGTTTCCAGAGCACTTTACACACACACACACACACACACACACACACACACACACACACACACAACATGAACAAAATGAGATTTATTTTTATAATTACAAAAAAGTCACCCTCTTTAATACATTTGTCTTAGAAACCTCAATTTGATAACTTGGATTTCCTAAGGGTAGCCTCCTTGTTACCAAAAGAAATCTCCATAATAAATTATCTCCCCTTCCAACTCCATCACCCAAAGTTTGCCCACCCAAGCTTATTCAGTGTAAATCTTCTCTTCCCACCCACCCCCCCCCACAACTTCCCTTTGCAGGTAAGAGGTTACCTTACTTCAGAACAGAATCTTCACCATAAAACCAAGCTAATTTTACACTGAGTTTTATAGTTGGAGGCTGATCCTGGCTGATTATAGACTGTGTGGTTTATGGATCCTTTGGGGTTTATTGTGCCAGCTTTCAGAGCCTTCAATGGAGGATGGGGCAGCACTTGGGTGGCTGAGTTGAAAGCAGGTAACCTAAAAATCCCAGATGATTGTCTTCTCTCCCAAGGATCTGGCTATTATTGCCAGCTCCAGGTTGGAGTTAGTGAAACTTCAGGTGAGGTTGGTGCATGTGGCAGACCAAATTGTTCATTACCTAATAAAGTTTTTACTTCCATGTAATTAGATAAATGAGGCAGGTAGGTGGATCAGTGGATACAGCACTGGACCTGGAGTCAGGAAGAACTGGATTCAGATATGGCCTCAGATACTTAACCAATTGTGTGATCGTGGGCAAGTCACTTCACCCTGTTTTCTCAGTTTCCTGATCTAAAAAATGAGTTGGAGAAGGAGATAACAAACCACTCCTGCATCTTTGCCAGGAAAATTCCCACAGTATTGATGAGCAGTGGTCTATGGGGCCATGAAGAGTCAGACATGACTGAACAAGAATTAGATGTGTATGTGACCTGATGCCACTCCCTATGTGGTTCTTTCATAGCTAATCTATCAAAATATAGTGAAAACATTTCACATTTGTACAGTGACTTTTATAAATATTCTATGAAGCAGGAAGTCTCTCAAAGACTCAGTTTCCCTTTGGGAAATGGGAGGATTGAACTGGATGAGCTCCAACTCTGAATCTAAAACCATTAGGTCTCGGACTTGAATAATAATGCTAGGTGACTTTCCATTGTGCTTTCATACATCTTAGCTCCTCTGGGCTTCCCAAGTCACTCTGGAGCAGACATTACGCTCTCATTTTTAAATGAGGCTCAGAGAGTGGTTTAAATGAATTCTCAGTGGTCAAAGATCGAGTTAAGTAACCTGAGGAAGTAAAATATGCACTCACTTTTTAATCTAATCTAGGCTTGAAATCCTGGCTGTGATATTTATTCCCTTAGTGATCTTGGGCAAGTCACCACTCCATTCCACTAGATACTCATAATTAACCTCCTAGGAAATGCTGACTTTAGCTATAGCCAAATGGAGTCACCTATGATTGGAGGTCAGGTCTCTTCTGACTCCAGGTCCAGGGCTTTTGTCACCACAATGCATTGCCTCTTGGTCCCCCCCTTGTATCCTCTTCTTGAGCCACCCCTCTTGTATCCACTCATTTAGTAAGTAAGCATTTAGTAAGCTCCTACTGTAAGCAGAGCACTGAGAGAATATACAGAGGATGAAATAATTCCTGCTTTCTGTCTTTCTGGGCTGAAATTCAGTATTATCCTTCCAGATGGACAAGGTATTGCTTCCAGCACTGCCAACAGAGCCCAGAATGCCCCTGCCATTGTCAGTCTTCCTTGGACACCATTGTGATGCAGGTTCCCCACCAGACTCAGCTACTTAAGCTAATGGGGGAACATTCACTGATCTGGTCAATAGCCCGCCTCAGCTCCCAGTAAATCTTTGCCCCAACCGAGCTGTACTTTAAGAAATGGTGTTTTTTTTAACACCACACTGCTTTATCAACTTCCTGGGAGGACATTTCTTTTGCGTGTAAGATGGCAGAAAGCTGTAGCCAAAGTCAGCCTTTCCTAGGAGGCTAATTATGAGTATCTAGTGGAAATGGAGGTGCTGGCACCATATGAAAGAAAGGAGAGGGGTTTGATTATGTGGCTTGTTTAATAAATAATAAAGAGGCTAACACAAAGCCAGGATGAGGAAAAAGGGCAAAACCCAGCCTTGACGATGGCATGAGCATAAAGCTACCACATGAGGAGGCAGTGGGAAGAAGGGCTAATTAGGGAGCTGGCCAACCTAAGCAGAGAGCTGTCCCAGGGTGACCTGGTGAAGACTGATGTGCAGGTACTGATTGCATGGTCCTCAGCCTAGCCAGAGTGAAATCCATCCTCTATGAGCCAGTGCCCAAACTATGCCAGGAGGACCTGGAATGCTTTTTTTTAAGTGCTCTGGATACTATTTAAATTAAGTAATAGTCTGCTAAATTCAGTGCGACTCAGTAAGAAGGGTTAGAAACTTCATAGCCTCTTGAGAGCCTGGAGCATTCTGCAGGAGTAGTATATTAATGCAATCACCACTGGCTAAGGGAAATTGCTTTAGATGTTTTACATTCCATATAGATACCAGATTTCCAGACCCTACACAATAATGGACACCCTTCCCTTCCCCAAAGGTGTAAAGCTCCTGGAATGATTGTTCCTCTGGTTTAGATGGGATTGGCCAGGCCCCTCCTTACTCATAAAGATGCAGTTCTCTTCTGATGACCCTTTCTCTAGGAATCCTCTCAAATCTTTATTGTCTGAGACAATGACATATCTATAGATAAATCTCCTTTCAGTTCAATTTCTTTCTAAAATAAAATGATTATGATAAAGATGATGATGATATCAGTGATAATAATAGGAACAATATCTCTCCAATAGTATCATTGTCATTTGGAGTTGATTAAAGATAAAATGTTTAGGGGGGGGGAAAATAGAGACATAAGGTTTGGAATTTGAATTCTAAGCTTAAATTGATCCAGAGGAGGAAGGTGATCCTTGGTCCAATTCAGGCAAAGTGCATTCATTAAAGCCGGAAGCTAATCAGGAGAAAGCTCTGGTCATATCAATAGAAACCTGTTTTGAAATTTAGTCTTAGGGCATTGCCACAGTTACTCTCTTAAGTTGAAGAGAGTAGCCACAGTCAGTCTGTGCCAGAGGTAGGGTGTGGTCTTCATGGTCCTGAGGCCAGCTTCTAGATTCTTTATAACACACTATCTCTTAAGTTCTAGTATTACATTTTGTAGAGAAGCCAACTGAAACTCAGAGTTTATATGGTTCTCTTGGGGTCACAGAGGAAACAAATTCCAGAGATAGTTTCATACAATCTTGGATTTCTAGCTTCATGGGACCATAGAATAGAGGTGTCAAGTATGTGGCCAGAATTCAAACACTCCTAGATCAGATTAAAATGTAGTCCAGAATATTTGACAAAAGAAATAAAAAAGAATATAGGTATTGTTAACATTTAAGTCAATCTGTGGACTGCAGGCATCTTTATGAATGATTTTGTTGCCTCCTTAACATTGCTGTAGGGGCGGCTAGGTGGCACAGTGGATAAAGCACTGGCCCTGGAGTCAGAAGTACCTGGATTCAAATCCGGTCTCAGACACTTAATAATTACCTAGCTGTGTGGCCTTGGGCAAGCCACTGAACCCCATTTTCCTTGCAAAAACCTAAAAAAAACCCATTGCTGTAGAAGTCCTCCAACAAAAGCTTTTCATTCTTTTTACAGAGAAGAAAAATGGGGCTCTGAGAAGCTGTTGCTTGTCCAGTCTCATATGGGTCATAATTGGACCACTTGAGATTTGAACCCATGATCTTTAGCCCCACATTCTGCGATCTTTCATTTTTGAACCCAAATCTTCCTGCCTCTAAAGCCAACAAATATCCTTCTCACCCCCATGCCACTGCTCTTTCCAATTCTGTACCCAGGGATGTGGATGAGTTCGGATGAGAGAAGGGGGAAAGCAACTTAGTGCAATGGGAAAAAATCAGAATCTGTATCCTAGGGTCAGTCCCTGGCATCCTTCCTATATGTCCCTGGCCAAGGTCCTTAACCTCTCTGTACCTTGGGAGAATCCTAATAACACTCCTAACATGAGAATGGAGTGAGAAAATTGATTCAGAGAGATTTGCTCTCCTTACAACTCAGGAGAAAGGGGAGCTCTTCTATTCCTGCTAAAATCTCTGTACAGGTCGATGCTGGCCAAGATCTCCTGGACAAAGCTATTTCTCAGCAACATTATTAATTTATTATTTTTATTGATAAATTTTGTTTTAACACAACTGGTAAACATAAACACTCAAGCTACTTCCTGAAACCTGTTAAGTAAAACCAAACCAAAGCATCTGTGACAGATAGTCTGCAGTAAATTGGGATAATTGTTTGCTTTAAGGACCCAGAACTCAGGATTTAACTGAAGATGGTCAAGTTAGAATGGAACTTAACTTCTGTGTATCACAGGTACTCTTGGCAACCAGTTGGATGAAGCCTATTTCTCAGGGTCATATTTTTAAATGGGTAAAATAAAATACATAAGATGACAGAGGAAATAAGTGATATTGTAATGCAGTTATAAAATATCTATTTTTAATGGACCACAAGTTTCCAAGCCCCAAGAATCATTGGCTAAACCAGGGCATTCCAGGCATGAGAATCAGCCATCAGGAAGGCAAAGGGATGGAAGATGGCAGTGATGTGGTCCAGGAACAGCAACTATATCAGTTTGACTGAACCAGACAGTGTATGGAGAGGGAAAAAGATTAGGAGACTGGGCAAGGAGGAAGGGACTAACTTGGGAAGAGCCTAAAGACCAAAGGACTTTAAAGGGGAGGACCTGGGAGGCACCTGGGAGGGTCTAGAAATAGTTCCAACATGAGGTAATGAGGGCCTGCACCAAGGTTGTTATAGTGTCACAAGGGTGAAGAGGGCATGGAGTAAGAGAGTAAGGGGGCAGGGATGACACTGAAGTTGGGAACCTGGGTGACTGGGAGGATGGGGGTACCTTGATGTTGTGGACCAGGATATTAGTGAAACGGAGCACTTGTAAAGTAACCTGCCTTCATATACCACTTGGAATCTTGTGTACAAAGAAATTATCGTTCACACCTGGGGCATTTTGTTCCCAGATGGATTAATTTAGGACCCAGCTATGGGCCCTTTTGGACAGGAGGAGAATAAAAATAGTATTTATTACTTTGATGGTAAAGGAAATTAAGAGAGTGATTTAGGAGGAAAAACAAGAGTGAACAGAGTCTCAAAATCCCAGGGAAGAGAGAGTATCCAGGAGGAGAGTATCTGGTGATGGAGAGTATGAAATACCACAGCTACTTAGTGGGCAGTTTATGGATGATGGTGAGGCTAGAGTTCCTAGGGTGAACTCTTTGCTCCTCGTGCTGGTATGGCAAGGAACCAGCTCTGATTGCCTCACAGGGCTTTGCCTGGGGTACAGGTAGCAGATATGTAGCAGGTGGGGTGGCAGAGACCCCACCTCTTCCTTGGGTGACGAGCACATTTGGAGACCTATGACTCAGGGTTAAATCTATCTGTTACTTTGAACAAATTATCTTTACTTCCCTGAGTTTCAGGTTCTTTTTGAGCTTGAACAAGAGATCTGATTATGAGCAATTCTAAGGCTCCTTCTAGCTTTCAGTCTATGATCCTTTGAGACATTTCTGTTCAATTCTGCCATATGCTTATTTCAGTCAGTCTGTCAATAAATACTTATTAAATGCCTACCATGTCTCGGACTTCATGACACATTCTAGAAATAAAAAGAACCAAAGACAATCCTTGCCTTGAACTAGGGTAGATGATGGAAATCTCTAACAGGGCCATGCCTAACAACAAGGTAAAATCAGATCACAAAATCAGATCCTTCAGTCCTGCTTACTCTCTCCTTCAGTTCTAGTTCCTGCAGTTTTTATTAACATGACTTGGCCAAGGTCACAAAGGTTCCAAAGTTGCAAATGGCAGAGCCAAGATCTGAACTAGATCCTTTAGCTCCAGATTAGTATTTTTTTTCCTCTGGAGTGTGATACCTCCAAGCATCAAGCTGAAATGTTAGATCTTTGGGAGGGGTCACCAACTGCTTCCTCTCCAAATTTCTCAAAAGCATTACCTTGAGAGGTAATTGACTTATTGGAAGGCTACCAGTTTTAGAGATTCTCATCTGTCATTTACATAAAATTTGACTTTTCTGGGCTCCAGTTTCCTCATTTCTAAAATAAAAAGTTAGATCATGGGTTCCTTATCTTTTTATGTCATGGATCCCCTCAGCAAACTGATAAAGCCTAGTTTAATGCTTTCAAATGTAGGAAATAAAGTCATATTACAAAGAAAACAAATTATACTGAAATTGTTATAATTTTAAAACCAACACTACCCACAAAGTCATAAAACCTAAATTAAAAATCCTTGGAGTCTATCCAATGCCACCTCTAATTCCAATTATAAGCCTGTGATCTTTTTCCTCCTGAATTGTCTGAATTTTTTAGGTCAATACATCCCCACAAACATTGGGTTTCTGTTCCCAAGGATAGCTGTTCATCTAACCAGCTTGTGGTTTATTACCTGTGGGCCCTGTCGCTGTCCAAATGCTGGGTATTCATGAGGTACTTGAATTCTAGGCCACTGATTATTTTCAATACTTTGAAAAATGTCCTTTGTGCCCATAGCCTTCCACCTTCTTTATTTTCCTTTGTACTCCTCTCTTCCCTATGAATTTTTGTTCTATTCTCTTTCCCCTTCCCTATCATCCTCTTCTTCCTCCTGTTATTCCCCCCACCCCTTTCAGGCTCCCTCTTTTACCTTTCCTTCCCCTCATCTTCTGTATATCCTTGTATTTCTGAATGATTTCTCAAACCAGAGAAGATAACATTGTCTTTTCTATTCTTAGATCAGTCTGTTTAGGGAAATAACAGGACCAAACATCTTGTCACCAAGTGTCACTGTTTTCTTCATAGGGATTAAAGGGAGCAGCCTTGTTGCATGAGACTGATTGCTCTCCTAATTAAAGAGTTCATTTTGATTGTGCCTTGTTTATTAAAATGAAGCTTGAAATATTTGAGCACTAACTAGGGCTTCTCGTATTTGAAGTGGATTCAGGTGATGGGTGGGTGGGAGCACAGTACAGAGACATTCAGTTTGACCTTGGACAAGTCACTTAACCTCTTAGGGAGCCTTGGTCTCCTCGCCTATAAAATGAGGGATGTAGACTAAATGATCTACAAGGTTTCTTCTTTCTATTATATCTAGATATAATATGAATTTGACCTTAGCTGCCTACTAGGGGAGAAGTCATTCTATATTAATAGCTAAACACAGGCATTTACATAGGGATTTAAGATTTTCAAAGGACATTCCATATTATCTCCTTTGAACAACACTGGGAGATTTTATCCCCATTTTACCTTGAGGCAGACAGAAGTGATTCACCCAGGATCAAATGACTAGGAGAATTTGAGTTCAAGTCTTCCTGACTCCAGGCCCAGCTTTTTGTGCATTGTTGCATCCCCAATGATCTAAGCAGAGAGCAATGTGATATTAGATGTAATGCTTGTAGACCTGAATAGAAATTTGTATTTCTTCACTCCCACTTCAAATTCTGATTACTTAGATATAAATGGACTATTGACACATTTTCTTTGAACACAAGGAGGCCAAGAAATCTCTGAGTTCTCTCATGTCACCCCCTTCTCCTCTCTCACACCCACCCTTCTCCTCCAGGCCTTTAAGAGCACAGCTAGAATGAGTCTTCTTGCCCGATGAAGAATACCGGGGCCAAATGGACATTGAAATTGATTCCCATGATGGGCAACTAGTGGACACAGACTTCCCAGATATCAACTCCCACTGGGGATGATAGGTCATGCTGTCAGAAAGGGTTAGATATCAAAACAATATCCCACTGGGAGAGATGGCTTCCCCAGAATGAATCAGGACTGTTTGATGAATAAAAGTGGGAGGGACAACAGAGCCCGGCCTCCCCAAAAGCCATTGAACATTCCTAGGACCACTCAAGACCCACTGGAGACTCCTTTGACCCTCTCTATTTTTACTATACCCCTCTCTCATACTCTACCAGTCACCATCACATTAGGAAAATGTTTGTGCCTAGAAAATCTAAAAGTTCCATGATGCTTTTGGAGTAGGTATAGTAAGGACAAAAATCAAGAAATAGGGCAATCCCTATTCACAAGGAGTTTATATTCTGAGGGAAATGACAAGAATTCTAAATGGAAGGCCTAAAGACAAAGAATAAATGCAGACATATACAAAGTAGTTTGGGGGAGGGAGCTTGCCTTGGAGACATCAGGAAAGGCTTTCTGAAGCCTCTCCATCAATACAGACTGTAGCCTCTTTCCAATCCCTCCTCCTTTCCCCAACCCACTGCACAAAAAGGTTTCAAGTGGCCAAAAACCAATCAAATCTGCTTGGCCAGTCTTCTATTAGAGAATCTTCCTGCCCAGCTGGGCTGGTTGATATTGGAAGCCTCTAGGTTGATATTGGAAACCTTTAGGATGTTCTTGGAAGCCTTCTCGATCTGACAGGACCCACCAGGACTGGAGCGTGAGCTCAGAGTCAGGGCCGCACCATGTGGGGTATTGGAAGAGGTTGTCAGTGGAAGCTTCAGAACTTGGTTCGTTGAATGTTTTTTTGATTGTTTTTGATAAAGTTAGCATTTACCCACATTGTCTCAATGCTAGAATGGTGAAGCATCCCATTTTTATACAGCCATCAAAGCTTGATTCTGATAGGTGATTTTTATTCAGAATCACATAGATATTAAGTGTTTGAGGCTGAATTTGAAGTCAGGTCTTTCTGAGTCCAGGCCCAGCTCTGCTGTGACAACTGTGTCCATTAGTCTAAGTCCCTCATTTTTGTAGCTGAGGAAACTGAGGCTGGGTGATTTGCCCAAGATCTTAAAGATATTAAGCTTTTAGAGGTTGAGTTTCTCCTTCCACAAAATGTAGAAAATAATATATTATGTCACAGGCTGTTGTTGAGAAAATTGCTTCTCATATCCCACAGAAATACAAGCCCTTATTCTGAGCCGATGCTGGTCTCTAGAGTCAGTATTCTATTCTAGGGAATAATACCCATAAGCCCTGGAGAGGAGAATCAAGTTCATTGTATTTCCAACATTCAGGGATCCTAAGAATAATACTGAGCATAATAATCAATACTGATGCTCTTCCATTCTACTCTGGTCCAGTGAGTACATGTCTGCCTGGCAAGACTGAGGATTTATTATACTTCTTATTTCACATGGAATCTAAGCATCATCTGGACCCCTGAGCCCAGGTCACAGCCAGTATGGTAGTGAATTCAGAGCGAATGAATATTCAAAATCACCTGGGAAGAGCCAGGACTTATTTGACCCTACCATGTCAGACTAGCTTGGGATGGGGCTGCCTTTACCAACTATCCTAAATATGAGAATAATGAAACTGGAGATTAGTATATGGGAATGGGCAAGGTCATGCCAAAAGAAGACAGTAGTAGTTGCAGCAAAATGCTACTAAGAGCTAAAATTTGTTAACTTCTTTATTTTTTTCTTAGTGGGCATGTATGGGTCCAAATGTGATATTTTTTATTTAGGGAACACCTAGTGTGGAAACTCCTTCTATCAATCATAGGGCTAACTCCCACTATGGCACTTAAAGACTTAGTCTTGGGACACAGAGGTGATGTGTTTTGGAGAGAAGTAGAGGCAGAGAGCCTATCCTTCCTGACTGTATGGCCCTTCTCTACCCTCTGGATGACACCACCTCTTAGCTAAGGTTTAAGCTATGAAGTTTGTGAAGCATTTTACAGACATTATCTTATTTGATCATGGGGGGAACCCATGAGGTTAATGCTTTAGGTATTATGATTCCCATTTTAATAAATGAGAAAACTGAGATTTGGTTAGGTTAAGTGACTTTCCCACATTTACTAAGTTCAAGAGGCACGAATTAGTCACAGATTTCTTCTGACTGTAAGTCCTGAATTCTCACTATTACCCACTGCCCCTCATGAACTCCCTAAATTCTATTTAGTTATTAAATGACATAAGACTATTTTTATTATTCCATTCAAGCTATTATTCATTTCTGTTTCTGTTTATTGAAAAGATAGCAAGTTGAGCATTTCTATCTATTTAATTTGTTTAATCAGGGATGGCTAGGTGGTGCAGTGGATTGGAGTACCAGTCCTGGAGTCAGGAGGACCTAAGTTCAAATCTGGCCTCACACACTTAATAATTACCTAGCTGTGTGACCTTGAGCAAGTCACTTAACCCCACTACCTTACAAAAAAATTTTTTTAATTTTAAATTTTTTTAATTTGTTTAATTAATCAATCAGCAAACCATTATTAAGCCCATTCTATGCTAGGTCCTAGAAAATCAAGTAAAAATGTTGAATCATTTCAGTTGTATCCTACTCTTCCTGATGCTGTTCGAAGCTTATTTTGACAAAGATACTGAAATGGTTTATCATTTACTTCTCCAGTATATTTTACAGATGAGAAAACTAAGGGAAACAGGGTAAAGTGACATATCTAGGGTCACACACCTAATAAATGACTAAGACTAGACTTGAACTCATGCCTTCAGAACCAGGACTCTATCCACTGCACCACCTAGCTCCCTATTAGGTAAATGCATACATGATAAATGGGAGTAGGGATTGAACCTGCAATTTCACTCATGCTCCCTAATGATGAAAATCTCTACCACTGCAACTTAGTTCTTACAGAATTGCAGGCCATACAGAAACTTAGAAAACTGCATAAATATATATACACCTATATATGAATATATATGAATGTATTTATATAGACATATATGTATATAAATTAATATTATTACTATATCAACACGTTGAAATTAGATAGGAACTCCATTTACTCTGTTAGGAGCACACTCAAGAGTGTTGTGGGTGGGTCTCATGCAACTCATTGAACCCTCAAGGTTGTATAACCCAGTATATGTCATATGCAAGATCTAGACTCAGGGCCAGCTTTCTTTCTATTATACCATGTTGCCTTTCCACAATATCTCCATATAAGACAATTTTTGGGGGGGATACATGTAGTTTGGGGACAAACCTCAGAATGTACTGCTTAAATTCATTTTATCAACATTTTCTTATTCATCATTGGGTTTCTAGAGATTAGAAGAAATTCTCTTAGCCCAAAAATAATATGTTGAACCATGATTTAATATCTTTTGGTGAGCCAGAAGCTATGTAAGATTCTTGTAAAGTTTTAGTGTATAGTAATGTCTTTACAAATGTGGTTATTTTGAGTTTCCTTGCTGTTCAGATTTTAGCTAGCCAAGACTACAATTTTCTCTAAATGTAGATATTTTGAGTGATTTACCAGTAATGAGACCACAGGACCATTGTAATGAGTTTCATTGTAGCAGAAAAGAATAGCAAAAGACTTTGTTATATGGAACCCATCAATGATACAGTACTTTACTGTAATTTAATGGGGTGGGAGGACGAGGAAAGATTCTGATAATTGAAGAGACAGGCTACTTTTTCCTTGAAATTGAAGAAAATCAAGGCATTTTCATTCTTGGAAGAATTATTCTAGTTTTAGGAACATTCTATGATCCTCTGGCCCCACTCTTGGAGCTCCAGTGTAGACTTGAAGAAATCTAATCAGTTCTCATTACAAGCAATTGTTAACTTTACCAAATTGAACAAAGAAATGGGATATTTGCCATAAGACCAAGTTTAGCAAAGAGAGTTGGAAATTTCTAAAGACCTTGAGATCTCATCTGTGTTTCTTGTTCTATGTTCTATTTGGTAAATAATATAATCATTTGGAGCCTCTCCAAGCAATTAATAGACCCACTGATAAAGCAGGTTTGCATTGTTGTAGAAAGGTTTGTAGATAGCTCAAAATACTCTTTAAAAAGGGCAGAGTCCTGAGAAGAAAGACAGCCCCTTGGCATTCCCAAGTCATTGTAACTTGCTTTGGACAGTTCTGTAGCTACAGTATTTAAGCCAATAATACGGTTAATTAGGTTGACTTTTCCAAACTAAGTTGAAAAAGCAATCTATATTTTTGTAATCCTTAAAGTCTCAAAGTTGCTTGTAAATGTTCTCATATTTTTGATATAGATGGCTGTTGTCCTCTGTGTTCAAAAAGGACCAAAATAACATCATTAGTTTGGGGTCTAGGTAGATTGACTCCAGCTATGGCTGGGTAGGGAAGGCTCTACCACAGATAGGGCACAAATAGTTTATATGAACATTTGGGGCAGAGATGTTGCTAAATTTACACATTTCATGTCTCTTCTGAGCTACTGCAATACTGCTTCGCTCCTAGAGCACAGTGCCTTCTTTGTGGTGGGCATGCCATGCTGGGCCAGTTCTGTGCCAGCATCTCTTATGTTTCACAATCAATTCCAAGTTCTATAGGGAGACCTTAAAAGTGTCCTTGTATCATTTCTTCTGATATACATGTGAGTACCTGCCTTGAGTGAGTTCTCAGTAAATAGACCTTTAAGCAAAGAAATGTTTGACTTCTGAGTTACATGGTCAGCCCTTTGGAACTACATTCTCTGCAGTGTGTTTGAGTGCTTGGGAATTCAGCTTGAGGGTATGGTGCCTTCTCTTGCCAGGTGATCTTTAGACTCTTCTCAAGATAATTCAAATGGAAGCAATTCAGTTTCCTGGCATTTTGCAGCCATACCACCATGAGTTCTGCACAATGGCTCTGTAGACCTTCAGTTGGGTCTAACATCTCTTCTCTCTGAGACTTTCCTTTGGAGCCTCTCAACCACTGAGCTAGCTCTGGCAATTCATGTTGTTAGCATCTATGTGTACATCCCTAGAAAGTGTGCTGCCAAGATGAGTGAATTTATCTACAGTATTCCATGTCTCCCTACTTACTGTAACCAGTGGTCCCACCTATGGATGATGTGCTGTTGAATGGGGCAGCCACCTGTGTTTCCTTATTATTATGACAGAGATAGGAACTAGAATAATGATGCCATTGGTATAGGGGACTCCCAGGTAGTCAAACTTCCTTTGTACCTTGTTGGAGAGTTGTTTAGGTCACTAAAGAGTTAACTTTCCAAGGTCACAATCTGGTCAGGATCAGAGGTGACTTGAACTCAGGTCTTTTGGGGCACCTAGGGTAATTCTCCATTCACTATGTCACCCTGTCTGGGATAGGGTGACTAATTCAAGGTAAAGCATTTGGAGACATCTCCCTCTTGGAGGGATTACTTTGTCCTGTTTGACCTCAGAGGCAGAACCAAAAACATCAGGTAGAGGTTGTAAAGAGCCTAGGTTTGAGATAAGGGACAACCTTCTGACAATCACAACTGTCTGGAAGTGGGCTGAATGAACTGAAGAGCTTCCAGGTTCCCCTTTACCCAGAGTCCTTAAGCAAATTCCAAGTGACCACTTATTTGTTGGACAGTTCTAGAGAGGGAATCTCTTATAGCTGGCATTTATTTATAGAAGGCTTTATATTTTGCAGTGCTTGGCTGTGGTCTCATTTGAGCTTCACCATAACCCTGGGAGATATGTGATTTTATTCTCCCCATCCTCCAGATACAGAAAGTAAGACTGAGTAACTTGCTTTCTATCCTTTCAGGTAAGGGTTGGATTTTATCAGGGTCATGGACCCCACTGGCAGTGTCTGGTGCAACCTCTGGGCCCCTTCTCCAGATAATGTTCTTGAATGCATAAAATAAAATATATAAGATTACAAAGGAAACTAAGTATATTGAGATATAGTTATCAAAATATTTTTGAAAACAAGGTCATAGACCCTAGGTACAGAACCTTTAGATTAAATGGTCCCTGAGGTCTCCTTTCACCTCTGAGTTTCTGTGATTCTTGTGAATATGGCAAATAAGGCACAATGCTGGTATTGGAATCAAAGAATAGAATAAAAAAGTCCCTGTCCTCTAGGCACTTACTAGCTGCAATACCCTAGGCAATTCCCTTAACCCTGCTTGCCTCGGTTTGCTTATCTATAAAATGAGCTGAAGAAGGAACTGACAAACCACTCCAATATTTTTGCCAAGAAAACCCCGAATGGGGTCCCAAAGAGTTGGACACAACTGAAAATGACTCAACCAGAACAAAGGAAGGTTAGGGAAGTCTTGCACAAGCTGCTTAGTTGATACTTGAATGAAAAAGCAGCTTTAGAGAAGCTGCTGACTACATTCATTTAGAGAAATGGATTAGGAACCAGAATATATACTCTACTAGACATGTGTTGAGAAAGTTAAAGGAGAAACCCGGCATCTATTTTGGCTGGGATAGGGTATTGTAGCTAGTAAGTGCCTAGAGGGCAGGGACTTTTTTATTCTGTTCTTTGATTCCAATACCAGCATTGTGCCTTATTTGCCATATTCACAAGAATCACAGAATCTCAGAGGTGAAAGGAGACCTCAGGGACCATTTAATCTAAAGGTTCTGTACCTAGGGTCTATGACCTTGTTTTCAAAAATATTTTGATGGCTAAACATATATATATATATATATATATATATATATATATATATATATATATATATATATATATATATAACTTCAGTGTGTGAAACAGACTGATGGGACTGATTGATGGATGGGAGAGGAGAATCTGTGTTTCTTTGGGTTTTTGCAAGGCAAACGGGGTTAAGTGGCTTGCCCAAGGCCAGCCACACAGCTAGGTAATTATGAAGTGTCTGAGGTCAGATTTAAACTCAGGTCCTCCTGACTCCAGGACCAGTGCTCAACCCACTACTGTACTACCTAGCCACCCTGAGAATCTGTTTCTAAAAGGCCTTAAATGCCAGTTAAGGAACCATGAGAAACAATCCACCTGGGATTGATCCCAGAAGCCAATGGAAGTGTGCTCAAATGTTAGTAATTCACTACAATAAGCAATTAGTTAATAATGATGATGATGATGAGAGCTAGCTTATGTGCATCTATTTGGCTTTGAGATTTACAAGGTACTTCACAAATATTATTTCATGTGATCATCACCACATCCTTGAGAAGTAAGTGCTATCATTAAGCCCAGTTTTACAGAGGAGTAAACTGAGGAAGACAGCTTAGGGGACTTTCTCA
Organism: Macrotis lagotis; assembly: GCF_037893015.1. NCBI lineage: Eukaryota > Metazoa > Chordata > Mammalia > Peramelemorphia > Peramelidae > Macrotis > Macrotis lagotis. The sequence continues at coordinate 18,902,450 of NC_133664.1, forward strand.
TTGTCACACAGTATGAAGTATCTGTAACTTGATTGGAAATCAAGACTTCTTGTGCCAGATATTGAATTTCTGTTGTACCATCTGGCTGGTGACACAGATGTTTTAGAAAGAAGTATTATCTACTTTCAGTTATCCTGTACCAAGAGTAATAGAGAATCCCAACTAGTAATAAAGAATCCCCAACCCCATTTCTCCTTGGCTTTGAAAGCTATTCTATTACTAGGGAGCAGTGATTTGAGACATTGCTTAGGTGATGAGAAAGATCATACTATCTTAACTCGAACACCAGAAAGGACTCCAAGGCCCATCCTCCTCATTTTATAGATGAAGGAAATGAATCACACAAGGCAAAATGATTTGCCCAAGCTCATGCAGGTAGTGAGTGACAGAGGTGAAATTTGAACCCAGGTCCTCTGACCCCAAAGCTGGGGCTCTTTCCATCACACCAAAGGACCTCTTGTTCCGGCAAGTTATATGCTGCTCACGTATATTGGGCCATGAGAGTGTCAAAGAGGAAAGAGACGGATCGCTTCTGCCTGTGAAATCAGAGAGGGTAACCCCTGAGGAGGGCTTTGAAGGAGGAGTTGGAGTTCAGTAGTTGGAGCTACACCCCACACATGGAGAACATGAAGCCAGCAAATGCTTGGAGGCAGCTTAGGACACAGATAGATCACAGAGCTAAAAGGGGCCTTAGAGACCATCTACTTCCCCTCTTTTGCCACTTGAAGAAACTGAGACCCATTGAGTTGGTGTGACTTGCCCCCAGTTCCAGAGTAAGAATTCAAACCCAGCTTCCCTTTCTTCACAGATTTTATCTTTCCCACTACACCATACTGCTTCTAGAGAGACAAGAGAACATTGAACAGAGTCCACTTTGATTGGAATATGAGTCCATGTAAGAGAAAAGTAAAACTTATGTTGGAGAGGTCAGTTGGAAGCATGTGGAGGGACTTGTATGCCTGTCTGGCTAAGTCATTTGGATGGTATCTGGAAGTCTCTAATACTTGAACAAGTGTACCCCATTTCTCTTTTTTGTTTTTATTACTATTGAAATTTATTGTCTTTTTTAAGCTATAGGGATGTTTTTGTTATGTTTAATTGATTTATTTATATAAACGTGTTCCTGTTCTATGTCAATGAGTGTCTAGGCAGGACCTGTGGCCAATGCTTGGTTTTCCACCATTAATATTTGTCTGACCGTATAGTTGTAGAAAATGTGAATGTAAATTCTTTTAGAGTGTGTGTGCTGAATGACTTAAAGCTGGAAAGAGTCTGTTCAGCTGTTTGTAGAGAAATAATCTATTTCAGTTTCAACTCCCCCCCCCCATTTCTCTGAAATCGTATGGTTACAATAGTGTAATTCTGATGTAGACATTGGCACTTAGAACCAAAATCCTTGAGTCCAGTGTTAGATGGTGGTTTCTCAGTATTGGATTAGTCTTGAAACCTGCAGCATACAGTCTGCGTTAAGCTCAGGTAGCTCACTATTGGTGTACTGTTGTTTCTATAGCCCTGGCAAATAATCCCAGCCTTCCTCCAGGGGACAGTTGGATAATTTACATGATTCTGAGCAGAGTGGAGGCTTTTATTTGTGGACATCAGGGAGGACTTCCTGCATGAAGGAGTTGTCATCATTAATTGGACGATAAAGATAAAGTCATCCTTGATTGGTGATTGTATCCTGCCTCCCCTTGACTTTGTTGTTTTGTATCTTCCCCCCATTTCTCTTGATGGCAACATCCTGGAATCTTTCCCCATCCTCGTCCCCTTCACCAGTCACATGCCAATTCCCAGCACTTCATCCTCACAGCATCTCTTGGATGCATGCTGATCCCTTCCCCCACTGCACCTGCAGCCACCATTGTGCTCCCAACCCTCCTGCCCAGCCTCCTAACTGCTCTCCCTGCCTCCAGTTTCTACTTTTTCTAAGTCATCCTCTGCCCAGCCTCCAAGATAATCTTCTAACTGCTCTGTTTGAAAATATCATCCTTCTGGTTTCCTAGGTAATGAGAGTTGATACGTCTCTTATTCTTCCTCGGCCTAGTGCTTAATTCCTTATACCTCCTTTGTGACCGTCCCCCCAAAGAGCCTGGCATTGTGCTGATGACACGACAGGCACTCAGTAAAAGACTTCAGTCATAATGGGGAAATAATCCAAGATGTGTTCTAATTAGTTACTTAGCAACAGCTGTGAAAGCATCTTTTCTTTCAACCTCTCTGAATGTCCCCATTCTCTGCATATTCTGGGACAAACCTGGCCCATAGATCCTCAGTCTGCCACTGCTGTAATAAAGCCAGCCTGTGGGTTAATGTGTTTCAGAGGTTCACATGGAGCAGACTTTGTGAATCATTGGGTTGACTCTCTGGTAATTAGTCGGGCAGCTCAGCTGATTAGAACCCTAGACTAATGTAGGTCAAGGTCATGAGGTCATTTCCCCAGGTGGACTCTGCCTCTCACTACCCCTCTTCTCCCCTCAGCTGTCTTGTAATTATGGAGTTGTTTGTCAGAAGGAGATAAGAAGAAAATGTGACTGTCTCATCACCAGGTTTAGAAAAAAAACAGCTGATAGTGAGTCAGATAGAAGTGGTAGAAATGAGGATTCAATTAGAATTCTTGACAGGAGAGTTCACAAAATAATTCACAAGTGCATACAAAGGCAGGGGACATTATTTTCCAAAGTTAGAAGCTCAGGTTTGCTTCATTAAATGTACACGGCGTGTGACCACAGTAGGTGAGCAATACATTCTTGGATTCTCATTTCATTAGGCTTTCATTATACTGAAGCTCTCAGCTTCCTTGGCATTTAGGAGAAGCTACTGTTGGTTTTTGCCAGCTGTGGTGTTCCACCAAAATATGCTTCTGATTGCTTTGGGGTGCAGGTCAACTCAGGATTTTGATTAACCATGTTATGAAATTCAGAAAGCTGGCAAAGTTCTGCTGCCTCTGGGGAGGGTTATACATGTAAAAAATTGTTCGTCCATATTGAATTTATACTTCAAAATAAATGGTAAGTATCTCTAAGGGATAAGGAAGGCAGGATGTTCTAGTGGAAAGAGTAATGCCCCCAACATCAAAGATGCAGGTTCAAATCCCTTTTCTGGCATTTATTAGCTGTGGTAACCTTGGGTAAGTCACTAAAACTTGAGCTTCACTTTCCTCATCTATAACATTATGGTCTCTGAGGTTCCTTTTAGTTTTAGAAATATGATCCTTATCACTTACATGTGAAATAGCTAGTTTCAGTCTAATTATAAAGATGTAGGCTTTTTACACATAGTAAAATCTCTACTTTTTGATGTAGAAGTTATAAAATTCCCATCCTATTTAGATTTTGGTTTCCATGACTGAAGGAATCCCAAGAAATCACCTTAATTTCTTCCCAGACTCCAGTGCTCTGAGAATGCTTTAGAGTGAAACTCTGATATGGCCACAAAGAAGGAAATTCTACCAGGAAATGACAGGCAGGCAGTTGGGTGTTGAAACAAGAAACCCCTGCTCACCTCTGCGCACTTGAGGATGGACTAGGGCTAAAGATGGGGGTTGAAGGTCAGGAGGATGATGCCTTTGAATGAGCCTATATGATTTAGAGTATTAAACCAGAGATACACTTGGAATCTCCAAATAGAAAAGTCATTTGACCAGCTCTCATCACCTTCTCAGAGGTTCTGCTACGTCTCTGTTTGAAATGCGTCAGTGGAATTCTTACCACAGGGAACTAGCATCATACATCATTATATTAGCAGATCTTGACTTGAATTAAGTTAGGTGCCAAAGATAGTTAAGTCCCAGGGTTCTGAAGAGAGGAACTGTGTGTGTCTGTGTGTGTGTGTGTGTGTGTGTGTGTGTGTGTGTGTGTATAAGAGAGACAGACAGACAGACAGACAGACAGACAGACAGACAGAGACAGAGATAGAGATGGACAGAGATAGAGACAGACAAAGCCCACCAGAGGAGCAGAAAGTCATAGAGAAAATGCACAGAATTTGCCCAATTGCTGAAGGACCTCTGTCACCTCATTTACTTACTAGTGGCAAAAATAAAGTTCACCCTTGAGGAGCATAGGAGATGACCCATGTCAGACATAACAGAGACACAAAGAGTGATTCTTTAGATGTGACCAGAGATTAATAAATTCTGTCCAATGTAGGCATTCCCTTTGACAAACTTGGCAAAGAGGCACCATGTTGATACAATGCAAGAGTGTCTGGCTAGGGTGGAGGTGTGCAGATGATGTTTCTACAGGAATCTTTTTAATTGACATGTTTTCCCACACTTGGGACTTTCTGAAGCTATTTATGGGAAATATTGCTTTCACCAACTCTAGACTTGGGTGTCACTAACCACACACATTTAAATCTTTCTTCTGGAAGAGCCTGGGGTGGGATTAATCATCTTCTTTGCCCTTCCCCTTCTCCCCTCCCATCCCTGTAACTGTTCCTGTCCTCCCTTCCCCTACCCCAGACTTCCTTGGGTTGAACTACACTGCACAGATTTGTAGGCTTCATACTGATGTACCTCTGTTTACCTACAGGAATCCTTCTTTCCCAGTAAAGATCAGGCCATTCTTTGGACTCTTCCCCCAGGACTTGCCATCAAACCTAGCACATGGAATAAAGTTCCTGCTGCTTGATTGTTCAGCCCCCGACTTCATTGTGTTTCTCTTGTAGGTAAAGATGAAGAGAGGAGAGGAAGTTCAAATTAGATCTTTTAGATATCTCTTTCAGGAAGCTGAACCTAATGTGATTTTTTTAAAAAAAAATTAGTTATTTCTACTTCATAAAAAAAAAGAAACTTTTTCTGACTTTGTTATACTCTGCTAAATAAACATGCTCAAGAAGCAAGGTTCTTTCTGCAAGGAAAAATGATTTGTAGCCTAGAAAGTTCAACACAAATATAATTCATGGAGAGTCGATTTGTAAGAGAAGCTTGTTGTTCAGTCATGTCTGATTCCCTGTGACCCCATTTGGAGTTTTCTTGGGAAAGATATTGCAGTGGCATGTCATTTCCTTCTCCATTTTAGGTTAAAGATGAGAAAACTGAGATAAATGGGTTAAGTGACTTGCCCAGGGTCACACAGTCTCTGCGCTTGGATTTGAACTCTGGAAGAGGAGTCTTCCTGACTCCAGGTCTGGTGCTCTGAGTACTCTGGTACCCCCAGAGAAGCCTTTGATAAGTTCAGATCCCTAGGCTCAGATAAAATAACTTGGCAGTTGTGCATACAGAGCTAAGGTCACTGACCTTTGAAGGATTGGGGAGAGGAAACAGGAACCACCACATTATTAGAGAAACGCGAACTTTGTCCTCTTGGTGTCCATAAAAGGGAATAGAATGTAGTTGGCCAGCCACAGGATCGTGAACTCGATTCAATTCCAGGCAACATTTAAGAATCATTTATCAAAGGGATGTTTCGTGAACATCTATGAAAAAAAAATAGAGGTCACAAAGTATCTGCTGTTTCTATCAATTTTAGGCCATGCTAAAGCAGCTTCGTTTCCTTTTTTTTGACAGAGTTACTAAGATAGCAGGTCAGTGGTATATTATTGATAGATTTACCTAGATTTTATGAAGGCATTTAATAAAGCTTTTCTTGATATTCATATGGAGAAGATGGAGATATGGGAGCTAGATGATAGAAATTTGGCTGGATTTAGTACTGGGTGAATGGAGAAACTCAAAGATTATTCATTGATGATTCGAGGTCAGCTTCCAAGGAGGGTCTCTAATGGAGAGCCCCGGGGATCTGTGTTTGGCCTTCTTCTGCATAATATTTCCATCAGTGATTGGGTAAAGGCATAGATGGCAAAGTTATGAAATTTGTAGGCGAAAGTAACAATAATTCACATTCTGGTTAGCAGTGTCAAAGATTTTACCAGCCTATAGGAGTGGATTAAATGGAAAAGGATGATGCTTTCTAGGCCCAAATGTAAGCCATTACATTGGGTTCCAAACATCAACTTTGCAAGTGTTAAACAGGGAAAATATGACTAGAAAGCAATCTGAATAAAAGATTTGGAGTTTTTGTCATACTACAGGTTCAATATGATTCAACAGGGCCTCAGAGTCCATCAATCATTAAACATTCATTAAGGGCCACTATGTGCTAAGCTCTAAGTATTCAAAAAAAGGCAAAAGAAAATCCCTCAAAGAGCTTTCAATCTAATGGGGGAGTGTGACACAGCAGTATGACATGGCAGCCATAAAAGTTATGGTTTCTCTTGTAGCTAAGAAGTGGGAATAAAAGGGATGCCCATGAGTTGAAGAAGAACACAAAATGTGGGATATGAATAAAATAGAATTTTATTGTACCATAAAGAAATGACAAATAGAGCTGATTCAGAGAAATTGGGATTTGTCTGAACTGAGTGAGATGAGCAAAGCTGGTAGACAATTAGTGACCACAATCATCATCAAAGGGGAAAGAACTCTAAATATCCTCAGCTCAGAGCAAATCAATAGCCAACAATGACTCATGTGGAAGATGGCCCTTGCCTCTTGGTAGAGAGAAATGGTCAGACTTTCACAAACTTGGTCAACATGTTTGTAGTAAATTGGTAATAAGAAGGAACTTCTACTACAGTTTGCTTGGGCAAAAGTGGGTTAGTAGATAATGAGTTATGGAAAGAAAGGCAGCAACGAAACATTATTAAAAGTATACCAAATTTTAAAAAAGTCTAGGAGAATTCAAATAGAGATGCTCTTTTTTAACTACTCTTAAATTTAGCGAATAATTCTTTTGTAAAGAATATAGCTTGAAACGGAAGTTCCCATTTTTCCCCATATACCTCTTTCCATTAGCTTGAAAGGTTGTATTTGTTAGTGGTTATTAAGTTCTCAATAAAAGAAATTTAAAAACAAACCAACTGATTCCAAGCAAGATTGTACCAGCATCCAGGTCCACTCAAAGGATCGTGGTTGCTGGTGGGGGTTAACTATCTGGAAGTCCATGCATAAATTGAAGAGCATCCAGAAGAGGAAGTTGCTGTAGCTAAAGGACAGAGAAGACTCACTGCACATTAGAATATTAATTTGAAAGTGAAATATCCTTTTTTTTCTGTCGATAATGGTGGCTAGATATCAAAGTGAATGAAGTCCTGAGCCTGGAGTCAGAAAGACTCATGTTCATCTGGATGCAAACACTTAGAAGTTGTAGGTTCCTGAGCAACCCATTTAACCCTATTTGCCTCCTTTTCCTTATCTGTAAAATGAACTGGAGAAGAAAATGACAAACCACTCTAGTACCTCTGTGGATAAAGCACTGCATTGAACCCATCAGGAGATGGACTCCAGTCTACTATCTTGAGTTATCTTTGCCCAATCAAATCATTCAATCCATCAAGTATTTATTAAATGCCTACGATGTGCTAGGAATGTCATGGGACAGCCCAGAATGAACCAGTCTCCTCCTTCAGGAAGCTTATATTCTATTGGGGTGGGTGGGGGAATGAGGGTGAACTTGTTAAGTATGTTTATAGATGAATTACTAAAAAATATGCACAAAATCAGTGCAAAATAACTTTGAAGGTGATGGTAATAACTGGGGGGGGTCAAAAAAACCCTTTGTAGAGGTTACACTGGAAAGAAGCTAGAAGTTTCAAGAAGTGGTTAGGAGGGAGGGCATGTGGAGCCAACTGCTGCAAAGGCATGGAGATTGGAAATGGAATCTCCCAATTAGAAAAAAAATGAAGTAGTCCAATCTCCATTATGGGGGGAGGGTGGAAAGGGGAGGGAGGGGTGGTAGTATTACTATAAAACCAGTCTGGAGAGAGAGGTCAGAACCTGGCTGAAAGGTTTTTTTAAAGCCAAATATTCAAATTACATTTTATACTAGAGACAATATGGAAACTTGGTGAACAAGGGAATGACATGGTCACATCTGGGCTTTAGAACAGTGAATGGGGCAAGTGTGCTGATGATATTAAAGGAGACAAAAACTGGAGGCAGCCTCCCAGAGGCAGTGAGGACCTGGGCCAAAGTGGTAGAGAGAAGGGGACTTCTAGAAGAGATGCTGTAAAGATAGAATGGGCAGGACTTGGCAACTGATAAGTCACCTAGCTGCTCCATGCCTCAGTTTTTACAGCTATAAAATAGGGATAATAAAACCGAGGAGGAACTTTATGAGGATAAAGGAAAATAATTGATGTGAAAAAGCCTCGAGCTATCTAGAAGGAAGGTGCTCTCATCCTAAAAGTGCTTTTAAAAGGCTCTTGTAGGGGATGCCCTGAGCTTCTGGGGCTCTTAGACTCCTGTCTCTTTGCTAAGAAGGAAGAAGTGTGACAATGGAATGAAGGATTTTAAAATAATTTTTAAAATAACATTATTATAATTTATTTTCTCTTTGTAAGTATACTTTACAAACAAATGGTCAAAAGCAGATACTTTGCTTTTCTTATCATTTCAAATTTATTTTAACATTATTTTTAAAAAAAACACATTTTAGTTCCAAACTCTCTTTCCCCTTTGACCATTGACAATATAATATCAATTATACATAAGAAGTCTTGCAAAATTTTTCATATTAGATACATTGCAAAAAAAAGGAAGAAACAAGGAAGGCAAAAAATAAATGTTGCTTCAGGGGTGGCTAGGTGGCACCCTAGGTGGATAGAGCACCGGCCCTGGAGTCAGGAGGACCTGAGTTCAAATCCGACCTCAGACACTTAATAATTACCTAGCTGTGTGGCCTTGGGCAAGCCACTTAACCCATTTGCCTTGCAAAAAAAAGGGAAAAAAAAAGAAAAAGAAAAAATGTTGCTTCAATCTGCATTCAGTGTCCATCGGATTTCTTTCAGAAGGAGGATAGCATTTTCAAACATGGCATCCTTTGGAATTGGCTTGGATGATATAATTTTACTTTGGAATACACTTAATATCCTACCATCTTCAGTATGTCAATTGACATGGCTTGGTCTGTCAGACAGATGGCTCCAGAGGAGAAAATGAGGCCAGTGTCTTTGCACACCTTCCCTACTTCAATCCAAGTCACTTGCAAGTCAGGGCATCACCTTCCGATGTCATGGTCTTCTCTGAGAATGAAGGATGAACAACAAAATAAGACATTCAGATGGTGCTGCAGAGTTCCACCACTGAGGCTAAGGGATGGGATGAGAAGACAACAATGGTTGACCCTTATTCTCAACCTATTTCTAAGCTTTCTCTAATTACCAGCCTAGGGGGCTTTGCCTATCCCTTAGATTTTATTTACTCTATAATGGGTCCCAGGGTTAAAATACACCCCTGACTCCCTTTCCCTTTTGCTCTCGCTTAAAAGTTTGATGCGTATAAAGCAATATATATTATTATGTGTTACATTTATCGACTTATATGTCATCGCCTCTACTAGAATGTAAACACCATGAGATCAGGGACTTCCTTATCTGTACTTTGAAGCTCACTCAGTCCTAACCCAGTACTATTCACATAGCAAGTGCCTAATAAATGTTTGTTGAAGTGAATTAATGACTGATTTTATGTGAAGTTGGGAGAGAAGGAATGGAAGGGAAGTTGAGGCGCAGCAGGGAGCCTTTGGAAGCTCTTGCGAAGCTGAGGAATATCAGGAAATCAATCCATCAGTCACCAGAAACTCATGAAGTACCTACCATGTATTAGGTAGGTTCCGGCCACTCACTTATTCTGTGATCCAGTGATACTGGCTTCTTTTTCCTCCACATATAAACATTCCATCTCCCAACTCTGAGAATTTCTATTGGTTTTCCCAAATGTCTGTAATTTCCTGTCAATTTACCTCCTCCTTCGGGTTTCTTGTCTTCATCTACACTAAACCCCCACCTTCCACAAGGAGCCTTTCTCCGTCTCCCTTAGAGCTAGTGCCTCTCCCCAAGAGTAGCTCCAATTTATCCCATATGTCTCTTGTTTATACAAAATTGTTTGCACGTTGTCTCCTCTATTAGACTGGGAACTCCTTGAGGGCAGGGATACTTTTGCTTTTCTTTGTACCTTCTTCTTGGTGTTGTATGTCCTTGATTCTTGAAGCAGATCATGATATCAGGGAGGTGATATCATGCCATGCAAATGCACATATATTAAAATTGAAGATTATCCTGGCCCCTGTAGAAGGATGACATGCAAATTCGAGAAATGTTTCCTATTTGGGGTGATATCTCTAGTGCATAACATAGTGCAGGACACATAGAAGTAATAGATAATAAATGTTTGTTGGCTTGACTTCGGAATATAATAACCATAAGAATAATGGTCATTTATATGATGCTCCAAAGTTGGCAAAGTGCTTCCAAGACTTCCAAGAATGAAACAATCCCTACTCATGAAGACTAAGGGAGCAGCATTCAGGAAGACTAACCCAGCAGTAGAATGGAGAGAGGAGAAGTCTGGAGTGAGAGACCACTGCTACATCATTACAGGAATCCACGAACCAGTGGATGAGTTGGTGTAGGGTGGTGGCAAGTATATTGTGCTCTGGAGTAAAGACCAGATTTGTTACTAGAAGACCCAGATTCCAATTCCTGTTTGACCACTTATCACTCATACTTAGGCAAGTGAAGGGCTTCTCTGGGACTCAGTTTCCACCGAAGTAAAATGAAACCCAATGCTCGCTAAGGTCACTTGTACCTCTCATTTCAATGACCCTGTGAAATGAAGGAGAAAGTCTAAGGCAGGAAGAAAGGACAGGACTTAGTGACAGATCTGAAATAAGGGGATAGTTGAATAAAGACAAGGAAAGAGTTGATGAAAACAAGATTTCTAGCCTTAGCATCAGAAAGAAGAGTCATAGAGCAGAAATAAATGGGAAAATCAAGAAGGCAAGGTGATCTGGAGATAATTTGGTGGATGACACATCTCAGGGGTATCCAATCAGTTCCATTAGAGGAATTGGCAGGGTGATCAGGAAGTTAGATGAGACATCAGGCTTGAGAATACACAATTGAGAATCATTTGGTGATAACTGAAGTCATATTGAGGAGTGAGGTCACTTAGGGAGTTAGCTCTCTGATTATGGTCTCAGCCCACTTATCCATAGCAAGCAGCAATTTCCCCCACATAGCAAACCATCTCAAGCAGAGAAGCAAATAAAAAGAGAGTTTCTGAGTAATACATTGAAAGATTGATCACAAAAACCCAACCTCTTGATGTCAGAGAAGACACTCAAAGTAAAATAAACATAGTTATCTGGTTTCCTAGTTATACAGCATATAAGAAGCCTCAATTTGAGAGGGCAAGAAGGGATTTCTAGGGGCAGAGCCCCTGCCAGACAAGAAATGGTACCTGTTGCCTAATATCAAAAAGAGAAAACAGAAGGAGCTACCTGGAAGAGAAGGCCCGGCCACAAAAGTGGGGACATTTAATATAGGGGCAAGTTCGTTATGGCATCAGACAGAATCCAAAACATTGAAGTGTTTTAATGATTATTTTTAATCAACAAGAAAAGCTTAAATTAGGATCATGATACTCAGTTTAAAACAGAATTTTAACCTGAGGCCAGTGAGTTTATTTTAAAAAGTATTTTGATAATTTTATGTTATATGATTTGTTTCCTTTGTAATTTTATGCATAAAAAAAAACAGTACTCTAAGAAGGAGTCCATAGATTTCAGCAGACACACTGCCAGTGGGTCTAAAAGTCATTGGTTAAAAGGTCAAAAAAAAATTTTTTTTATTGATGTCTTTTGTTTTTACGTCACTTACTAGTCAGTGAACTTTCCCTTGTAAGAAACTTTTTTTTTTAGGTTTTTGCAAGGCAAACGGGGTGGGGTTAAGTGGCTTGCCCAAGGCCACACAGCTAGGTAATTATTAAGCGTCTGAGACCGGATTTGAACCCAGGTACTCCTGACTCCAAGGCCGGGGCTTTATCCACTACACCACCTAGCCGCTCCTAAGAAACTTTTTTTTTAAAAGGAAAGAAAAGTAGTTCAGAAAGCCAATCGATATATTGGCTACATATAATTGTATATACACTATTCATCATCCATAGTCTCCCGCCTTTGCAGTGGAAGAGAAATTCATTTCAGAAAGATTGTAATTAGGGCGGCTAGGTAGTGGATAAAGGCTAGTGTAGTGGATAAAGCACCGGCCTTGGAGTCAGGAGTACCTGGGTTCAAATCCGGTCTCAGACACTTAATAATTACCTAGCTGTGTGGCCTTGGGCAAGCCACTTAACCCTATCTGCCTTGCAAAAAAAAAAAAACCTAAAAAAAGATTGTAATTAAAAAGAGATTTTTTAAAGTTCAATACTTCAAAGGAATAAGTTTTAATTCCCTGGGGAATTCACACAGAGGGGATATTCTTTATTAATCTCCCCCAAAATGATGTGCCTTTCTCTCCAAGGTCCTTGGAGCTTTCTACTATGCACAAGTGCTGAAACTCAATATGGAATCATGCCTTTACTTAAACTGATCCTAGGGATAAGTACTTCTAATTTCTATATTTTTTTGGTTCTTTGGAGTTTCTCAATCTTCAGAGGTACAGACCAGATTCAATGTGAAGCTGGGGTTGGCTGAAGGACTCTTTTAGGTCTCTGCTCTACCTTCTTTGTGGTCTGTGACCTAGGAGTAGCCATTTAACTTTGGTTCCTCTGCCAATAAAATGGGGATAATAATACACTGGCACCTCCTGGGGATATTTAGAGCAGTAAGTAATTGGTGGTTGTAAAGCAATTGGAGCATCGAATGCCATATAAATACCACAGGATAATATCTATTCTATTACCAGAAATTCAGCTAGAATTGGCCAAATTTAAATTATCTTTCTGTAGACTAGCATTTCATGTTGTCTGCACAGATCTCTGCACAAAGAAGTCAACCCTTCCTTTAGATCTGCTGGCAGAGGGTATAGGAAGTAGAGAACTCTAGCACCGGAGGCCTTTGCAGCCTATTAGCCAAAAGAAATGTGACATCGAGATGCTAGACATTAATTGTACAGAAAATGTACGGAAAACAGAATAGTAAAGGACGTTCTGTAATGACTTTGTTATGTCTTAGTCCTTCCTAAGGAGATGTTTGAGGTTCCCTGAGATTCACAGGATCTGCTGGGAGGGATTTTGGAAGTCAGCCAGAGCACTCCTCTACAAGGAACGAGCCCAACCCCAAAAAGAGCAGAAGTCATACAAGTCAGGAGCAGAGAACTTTGATTCTAAAATCTGTGTTTTTTGGCTTCCCATCATACCGCGTTTGATTTGTCAAGTCCCCTGATTATTTAAAGTAAGTCTAGAATGTCATATTTAGAGCCGAGAGGATCACCTGGGTCATCTGGCCTGACCCCTGACTTTGCAGATAAGGGAACAAAGGCTCAGGGAAGTGGAGGGATTTGCCCAGGCACAAAGATGCTAAGAGTCAGAGGTGGGATCCAGGGTTCTTCTCCTGGAACAAACTCCCCACAAACTCAGGGCTTGTTAACTTGCCACCAAGTTCAGGGTTGGCCCTCGTTTACCAATACTGCCTTGATGCATGGCTAAAAAAAATCTTCAAATGCCTGTGGTTCCACTGGAAAACATTTTCGTGCCCTCCCCTCCCTGGTGAATGGTGTTCTTCTTTCTATTCTCTGGTCTCTGAGGAGCCTGGCTAGTGCTTCCTTCATGGACATCTTTATTAAACATTTATAAACAATTCCTTTTTTAGGCATAATGACTTGTCTTATGTGTATAATCATTTTAGATTAGATTTACAAGAGAACAGGGAACTTCCTTTTACTCTGGTGGGTAGAGGCTCCCAGTCCCCCTTAATCTGAAACAGATGAACGCAAATGGGAAGACTTCCTTTTGTGACTGAGGCTGGAAGCGACTCGAAATGGGTGATGTCCACACTGGCGCAGCCATAGATGGATTGCATGGGGCGTGTGTGTGTGTGTGTGTGTGTGTGTGTGTGTGTGTGTGTGTGTGTGGACATGCGTGCACAGCCTTGTCATTGCCAAGTATGTGAAATTTAGAAAATGACCAAAAAAATAGTCAATAGCTGTCATTTTTTATTGTATATCTTATAACCTTAATGTTGCAGCATAATTACTGGGCAGGGAAAAACCCACTCTCCACCCTTTTATTACCATTTTCTGACATTTTAAATTACACACTGCTACTGGGATTTTTTTTTAAGTGAACGGTACAATGGAGATCACCCAGGCCTTGAATGAACATACTAATTTCTGAAGCAGGCCTCCAGTAAATAGCTTTATTTCTCCTTGTGCATTCTCTGGAGGTCAAACTCTTGCAACCATCCCTGAAATCACAAGTTGTGACATGTTTTTATAATTGGAAATTAAAAAAAAAATCAGCCATCTGCTAATGGAGAGGAAAGTTTTTCAATAAATTGCACAGCCACTGTCACTTCGGGAAGAATGTCTCTAAATTCTCCACGAGACAGTAATGGTGCTTACACCAGCTAAAATCTTGCAGGGGAGCCATTAACCAATTATGAATTACCTGGGAAACCGAGTTTGCACTTAGGAGGACCATGATGGAGCTTTTCAGGACTCGGTCGAACTTGATAACTGTCTGAAGTTAGACAGACATCCTGGAAAGGGAAATCGGGCCTTTCTCAAGTCCAGGAAGTCCAGCAACAGGAGACAAGCAGACAGAAGAGAGGAGACCTGGGGTTGGGGGAAGGAGACACCCCAATGTCTAAACAGGGATGGAGAGTCCTCTGGGTGCTCAGCAACCTTTGGGGCTTTGAGGATTGGCTGATCAGTGAAGGGAACTAAAGTAGCCAAGTGGGCGTCTGCTTGGGTGTGAGGCCAGCCAGCAAGCAGTGAAAACTAAGGGGTCCCCACTATTTCCTGGGCTTCATGAAGCTTTCAGATGAGGGGAGAGAAATAGTCAGTGGAGAGCCTGCTGGTCCTATATGCTAGAAGATGGTTAATAAGGGTAGCACTCTTGCTCTCTCTGTCTTTCTTTTCTGTCTCTGTCTCTCTTTCTCATCTCCCCTCTTTATAATTTTTTTTTAATCTTTGAAAAGCAGTGGGGTTAAGTGACATGCCTAACATCATACAGCTAGGTAATGATTAAGTGTCTGAGGTGGGATTTGAACTCAGGTCCTCCTGACTCCAGGGCCGGTGTGCTATACACTGCACAATGCCCTCTTAAATCCCCTCTTAATCTCTCTGTCTCCTTCTTTCTCTGTCTCCCTTCTCAGTTTCTCAATCTCTGTGTTCCTCTTTCTATCTCTCTGTTTCCCCTTCTCTCTCTGTCTCTGTCTCTCTCTGTCTCTGTCTCTCTCTCTCTCTGTCTGTGTCTCTGTCTCTCTATGTATCTGTGTCTCTCTGTCTCTGTCTGTCTCTCTCCCTCTCCCTCTCTCTCTACATCTCTGTCTCTATCTCTTTCTATCTCTGTGTCCCTCCTCTGCCCCCCTTTCTGCCTCCTCTCTCTTTTCTAATCCTCCAGCATCTCATGGTCTGTCCTCTTTTGCAGTCATAAATTATTTGTTTGCCGCTGTGTTGCAGTGGTTCGGATCAGCTCAAGGGACGGGGAGCAGAGGAGCCATCTCCGGCTCTGGCCTCCCTGGAAGTCGGTCTCTCTCCATAAGGCGCCTGGCCGAGCTCAGTGTTGGCGCTGGAGTAATTGATGTCTGTTCCAATACTTCATCATCAGACACCTTCCAAGAAACGAGGGAGCTGAATCCCTCTGTCTATGGCCAGAAAAGCCTTTAATTTTTCAGTGTTCAGCATCCTAAGCCCTTCGGTAGGGGGAATGCATTGTTCATTGAAACTGGATGATCCACCTACTATTTTGAACAGGAAATAGTTTTTAGAAAAAATAATTACAACAGAATTTCAGATCTGGAAGAGATCCTTTCATTGTTCCCTTTTACTCATTTTACAGATAAGGGACTGCATAGTAAGCATTTCATAAATGTCCAGTGAATTCTTGGCTGAGGAAACTGGGGCCTGGAAAGACCAAATGACTTAGAACCCTAGATTTGGGTTACACAAGGCCTCTGCTGACTGCCCTCATTCCATTGACAGAAGGACCTTCCCGATGACCCATCCAGAGAACCCAGCCTGAGAAGATGGGCCTTGAACAGTTCGGTGACTTGTTCCAGGTCACACAGGTAGAAAGTCCACAGGCCTGGGCTTCAAACCAAAGTCCTCTGACCACAAAACCATCTTTGTTTCTACTCCTTTTAACAGATGAGGCAATAGGAGGTCAGACAAGGAGAGGAACCTGTCTGAAATAACTCAGTGAATAGAACAACTGAGATCCTAGAATTCAATAAATCTTTGAAATAACTAAGGATTTTTGGATGGCAGAGAGCTCCTACCAGGGTTTAGTTGTTTCTCCTTTGAGGGTTGGAGGAGCAGTGAGAAACTTTTGCTGGGAGGGGTCCAAAATTTAAATTTCAGCCACCAAAGTTGACTTTTAAAAGGTATACCCATAGCTTTAGATTCTTTTTTGTGCTTTTAAAAGAAAAGCAAAGTATTGCCTAGGACATGTCATTTAAATTCATAGAAATTCTATAATTTCATGCTTTTGATATGCATATAATATGAGGCAGGAAAAAAAACCTCCCACCAGAATTTCAGGCCTTGTCTATTATTCTCAGGGAGCATGTTAATAGACTTTTTTTTTTTGGAATGTGAATGAGTATGTGAAAGAGTATGTTTAAAGAACAAAGATGGAGCTCAATCAAAGTCAGCTTAAAGGTTCTCCCAAAGGGTTTAGAGTCCCTATAAGGACTGTGTTCAATATAGGTGATAGTTAGCATGGGTGTGGCATTGCTTAGTTATGAAATGATGGATGGAGATTCCTATTTTAAATGTAGCTCATCAATATTTGATATATTCCCATTGAAAATATATTTGATGGTATGTGGAAATCTGATGGCATGGGTACTACAAATTAACTCTGATTTTCCAATCTCTCTGGGCCTCAGTTTACTCATCAGCAAAATCAGAAGATTGAATTAGAGATGATCTTTCCTTCTAACTTTGAATCCACAGTCCTTTGTCCAACCTTGTCTCCCAGGTTCCTTGGCCTACTTTTTGGCTTCGTCGAGAATTGGTCGCCACAGTGGGACCAAGAGGTGCTTCCTATATACTGGTTGGTTGATCAGTTGTTGATTCAAAAATATCCTGAAGAGGGGATGGCAAGGTGGCGCAGTGGATAGAGCACTGGCCCTGGAGTCAGGCAGACCTGAGTTCAAATTTGACCTCAGACACTTAATAATTACCTAGCTGTGTGGCCTTGGGCAAGTCACTTAACCCCATTGCCTTGCAAAAACCTAAAAAAAAAATAACTTGAAGAAAAACTCAGAAATCTCCCCACTGGAACTAAGACAAGTGGATTTTCAGGCCATAGAGTGAACCCTGTGATATGGGGGGGGGGGGTGGAAGGCTTCAGATGGGAAGGGAAAAAATGGTGTCTTTTCCCTTCCCAAACCTTCCGAGCAGAGCTGCAGAAGGAAACACTTTTGAGGTTCTGTTGATTTATTTTTCTCTGTTTTATCCACTAATGGGTTTGCTCATGAGCAGTGATATTCAGAAGAAAAAAAAGGGAGAAAAGGGGAAGACCTAGAAACATCCCCATATAAGATAAATCCATCAGACAGCATGTTTTTATTGCCTTTTATGTACTAACACTGTCCTAAACACTAGACACACACACACACACACATACACACACACATGTGTTCCCTGCCTTCGAGGAGTATGGCAATGATATATATGGAGAAGGAGCTTGGGGTGAGGAGGGGCAGTTATAACTGGCACAAGTTGGCACAGAAGCTAGAGTACTAGGCTTGAAATCAGGAAGACTCAACTTCCTGAGTGCAAATCTTGGGTGATCCTGGACAAGTCCCTTCACTTCCACTTGCCTCAGTTTCCTCCTCTGTAACATGAGCTGGAGAAGGAAATGGCAAACCATTCCAATATCTTTGACAAGAAAACCCCAAATGGGGTCATGAATATCCAACAACAACATACATAGTGCAAATGGAATGTAATCTTAGAAGGAAGGGCGGGAAGGGGAAGAGCAGCCAGCACAGTCCTCCTGCAAAAGGAGAGCTTGGGACTGGGTGGTGAAGGAAGCCAGGGAATCCAAGAAGGGTATTGGAGCATTTCAGATATATAGAACAACCTGGAGTCCGGAAATGGTCTTCTGAGAGTGCTGACCAGTGTGCTTTTGAAAAACCAACAGGAGTGATGCCAGCCACTGGGAAATTGCCCTGATATCAATATTCTGAATAATTAGAAACATCCAAAGAACAGCTCCTTTGGATATAATTTGTTTTAATAGCATCCACCAGGCTTGAGAGTTGTCCCTTTGGGGTGTCCTAACTTTCAGGACAAGGGTCAAAGGATGAGTGTAAGGTGACATCAATAAATCATGCAATTCCACTCGGTTTTCAGAGGGAGTGTCTGCCGGTTACTCCTTTAAAATCATAGAATCAAGGTTCCGGACAAGATAGTCGTATCAATGAATGCCCTTGGAATATTCTGAATTTGTCAAAAATAACTTCTATTTAATTCCTTAAGGAATGAAAGGGCCATTTAGGTGGTGCAGGGGATAGAGCACTGGACTTGGAATCAGGAAGACTCATCTTCCTGAGTAAAAATCTGGCCTCGGATATTTACTAGCTGTGTGACCTTGGGCAAGTCACTTAACCGTGTTTACCTCAGTTTCTTCATTTGTAAAATGAAAACAAAACAATCTCTGACTTCAAGGGGGTGAGGAAGTGAGAAAGTATCCTATACACAGGTAATTAAATAGGAAATGTTTAGAAATTAAGCAGTGTAATTTGGGTAGTGGGTGACTAAAATCTCCTAAAAATTAGGGAGGATTTTCAAATAGAGCTTTGAAGGATTCTAGATGGCGGTGATGAAGGGACACCTAGGCTTATCAAAAATGTGCTCACACACACACACACACACACACACACACACACAATCGACTTTATCATTATTCCCCCCCAGAGGCAAACACTCTCATATGCAACAATTAAGGAGACAAATATGCCACTGTGCCAACAGGAGGAGGGTATGGGGCTCCCCACCAGCTAGTAGGTGCAGCTGTCACTAAGCTCTCTTAAGCCAGGCAGCCCTGGGAGAACAGTAGGGGAGCTATTCACTGTGTCTGGTTATGCAATATAAATAACGTTCTATTGTGGAAATCGTTTATTCCTCTAGTTTCTGTTCATTTCCTTAACCCTGGAGCTCAAAGCCTACATGCGCCACCCCCCATAGTCTCTGAAAAGTACAAAAACATCCCCCCTCGGCATGTTCCCCTTTAAAAATTATTCTCCACCAAACTGACCAGAATTGATGGGATGAGAAGATCCAAAGAGCTAATCTTGGCCCTTTGGGCTTGTCACCCCCTTTCTCTTTCCTCTTTCCTGTACACAAACACTCTTCTGATGTCTTTGTTGCTTGGGGTATTGTTGGTTCCAGGCTGAAAGAGTGCAGATGACATTTGAGTATCTTGTCTCTGTAGGAAGCTATTTTTAAAACAAGTGCAGACCTAGAAACCACAGCACAGTCAAAGACTGCAAAGAAAAGTCAATCTGGAGGAGACCCCTGGCAGGTTTCCCATGCCCGCCTCTTGTCTTGGCTTCTCTCTTATACAAGGATCCCAGGATCCCAGAGGAAGAACAAGCAGGGAGGGCTCCACTGGTCCAGTTTCCTCACTTTGCGATTGAGGAAACTGAGGCTCAGAGGCCCTACACCGGCCGTACTGGCTGTCAGAGTGGGATTTGAATTTGGGTCCTCCAACCCCTCTGGCTTTCATATGCCACTGATTATATTTTTCAAATAGACAAGCTCGCTTTTCTCACAGCAGCCTCAGTTTCTTCATCTGAATAATGGGGATAATAATAACTTTTACCTTCCAGGATTGTTATGAGGGTCTAACGAGAAAAATAATCAGATCCTTAGCACTTCCTAATAGTCATGTCATTTAATAAAGGCTTTATTTGTACTGCTGTAATTATTCAATCGTGTCTGACTCCATGTGGAGTTTTCTTGGCACACATACTGGAGTGCTTTGCCATTTCCTTCTCGAGTTCATTTTATAGTTGAGGAAACTGAGGCAAAGCAGAGTTGAGTAACTTCCCTGGGATCATGCTGCTAGTGGTGTCTGAAGCCTGATTTGAATTTCGGAAGATAATTCTTCCTGACCCTAGACCTTAATAGTGTTTGGCCTTTGTTCTTGAGGAAGACCCTGACAACAGGGAGGTGATGCCAGGACAAGCCCATGAATTGGATTGGAGTGAGGGGGCTGTGCTAAGGCCCCAGCCTCACTTTCTCCTCCAGAGTCATCTGGGTCCAGTGGCCAGAGATGGATCAGGACCACTGGAGATGACCCTAGATGCAAGGCAATCAGGTTAAGTGACTCGCTCAAGGTCACCCAGCGAGTAAGTATCTGAGGTTAGATTTGAACTCAAGTCCTCCAGACTGCAGGGCTGGCAACTACCCACTGCACTATCTAGCTGCCCCCAGACCCTGGGGTTCTGTCCATTGAGCCACCTCATCACCCCATGTAAATGTGAGTAGAATTAAGCAGAATGAGCAGAATTCTAATTGGGGTTATATAACTGGGACTTTCGATCAGGGCACTGGAATTTAAGGGGTATTGACAGTTTTCTTTAACTGGTAGAAATAATTGATCTCTTCATTTAGTTCAGATAAATATTTAATGAAATAGGAAGTTATCAGATAGCCTCCTCCCCATCATTTCCTTCTTCCTGGGCAGTAATGATCCAAGAGATCTCCCGCCTGTATTGTTCCCATCTTGGTCCCTCTTCCCCCACTAGTAGCCTCACTGACCCCCATGGCTTTTCCTGCAGTCTCAATAGGGAATATTTCATGAGTGTAGACCCAAAATTGTTAGTTATGACTCTATTACTATTAATACTAATTTTACTATTAGTAATATTAATAATAAATAGTAATATTACTATTAACCCCATAAATGAACAGATTTAGGCTCAGCCCAAAAAAAAAGCCTGGTCTGGGATTTGAAGTCTGTTCTTCTTTCTGCTATATAGCATTTAACAATATCAGTCTAAAAAGGGATCCGTAGGCTTCACCAGCCTGCTGGGGGGAACCATGATCCAAAGAAGGTTAAGAAGCCTGCCTAAGACCCAAGAAGATAATTGAGGTCTAAGGTGAGGTCTAAGGTCTGAGATCTAAGGTCTGGTCTAAGGCCTGGTCTAAGGCAGGACTTCTTAACCTTTGGATCATGGTCCCCCTAGCAGGCTGGTGAAGCCTACAGATCCCTTCTTAGACTGATATTGTTAAATATGTAATATAAAATACATTGGATTACACAGTAAACCAAATATATTGAAATCAAATTTTAAAAAATTTAAACAAGTTCATGTTTCTCTTAGTTCCCTTGAGAAAAGGATTCATATTGTATAGTAAAGATGTTTATCTTTTGTGGAAGAGAAAAAATGGCTGGGTCAATTCTTCCCTTAAGTGAACAGTGCATTTGTAGAGAGTTAGTCATGTTTTAGTCCCATTCAATTAATTATTCAGCAAGTATTTACTGAACTGTGCTAGGCCCCAGAGATATAAAGGCAAAGTGAAAACAGTTCATGGCACAAAGGAGTTCACATTTTATTGTGGATGTATTTTATAGATAGAGAGATATGTGTGTGTTTATATACATATATATATATATACATATAAATATAAACACAAATTTATTTTTAATCAATGAAAATATATCTTCTCTTTCTCCCAAACCTATCCCCATACTCATACTCATTAAAAAAAAATTCCAGGGTGGCTAGGTGGCTCAGTGGCTAGAGCACCGGCCCTGGAGTCAGGAGGACCTGAGTTCAAATCCGACCTCAGATACTTAATAATTACCTAGCTGTGTGGCCTTGGGCAAGCCATTTAACCCTATTGCCTTGGAAAAAACTAAAAAAAATTTCCAATTACAAACATGTATAAACAAACAAAACAAATTTTCACATTGATTAATATATAGAATATATGTATGTATTGATAACTCCTTTCAGATTTGAGTGATTTTTATTTTTGAAAAGGTATAAAAACATGGACAGTCCTGGGAAAGCTGAGTAAGTAGCCCCCAGAGAAAAGAACTTGGAAAGAAGCACAAAGTTCTCAGAGGGTTTGAGAAAAAGCTACTCTTAGAGAAAAAAAATAGTGAGTATGAAGTCATTTACATATGATTATAATGAAGACTTTAATATTAATAGCTGAGAAATCTTTGTATCCAGAATGTTTTGGTAGTTCTGGGTTAATTGTATGCTATCTAACTGTGATAGGTTTATTTGTAAGGTGAATTTTGGTTTTGCACCCTAAGATGGAGATGTCAGTTTAGGCAAGGAGTCCCTGCTTTGAGACAGGAGCTGAGTCTAGAAAGGTGGAAGGGTTAAACAGGATTGCTTCCTATTGTTTAAAGGGAACAGGATGAGCCTAGCTGAGTGGATGGCTTGGAAAGAGCAAGAACTGAGAGAAGAGTTTAGAGCCTACAGTAGTCTGCTGTGGAACTGACTGGAAAATGCAGGTTTTGTATTTCTTTCTGGGAACTGAACTGATTGGAGGAAAGGGGTTGCTCCTGGGAGCTGACTGGAGGAAGAAGAATCTGATCCTTAATAGAATTGAAAAAATTCCTTCTTTACCCCTTTACTTACAAAAGTGGGGAGAAGCAAACAAAACACACAAAACCCAACCAAGGGAGAATATCAAATAGCTCTTTAGATCCAAGAACTAGAGAAGCAATTTTTGCATACAAATATAATGCCAACATTCTTATTCCTTCCTCTAAACATTCTACTTCCCATCTTAGGCTATGAATGAGTTCTTGCCTGACTTCTACCTCTTAGAATGCCAAACTTCCCTCACCCCTATATGAAGTTTTTCCTTTGTGTGCATGCCCCACTTCAGATGTTAAGACCTAAACCCTCCTGTTGGTTTCTTTGTAGTGGTTGAGTATCTGTGTGTGTGTGTGTGTGTGTGTGTGTGTGTGTGTGTGTGTGTGTGTGTGTGTGTAGTGTATTCTTATATTTTTACATCTTTTCTCCCTGGTACAGTATAAGCTCCTTGAAGGTAAGGATTTTTGTCTCCACATCCCTGGGCCTCCACACTCTGATATACAATAGGTGCTTAATAATTTCTAGATTAATTATTAGAAGGGGAAACCACCTGGGTTTTAATCCTGGCTTTGCTTCTTCCTACCCACATGAACTTGGCCAAGATTTGTTGACATGAGAACGTTAGATTTCATACTGCAAAATTAGGACACTGGGTGAAGTCACTTCAGTCTAGCTCGGAATCTTAAGATTAATGAAGGGGAATGCTGAGGAGCAAAAGCAAGTTGGTCCCATGGTTAGAACTCCACCTCTGGAGTCAGGAGACCTGAGTTTGAATCCTGTCTCAGCTAGGAGATTTCAGGAAAGTCCCCGTACTTTTTCAGCTTCAGGGTCTGCATGTATTAAAATGAGGATAATAATAGCACTTAACTGACATGGTTGTTGTAGGGACCAAAAATGAGATTATATATAAATATATATATATATATATATGTCTATGTGTGCATATATAAATATTGATTGCATATAGAAATATATGAAGCACTTGACAAAGCTAAAAGCACCATATAATGATTAGCATCACTTCAAGAACAGAAAAAGATCTTTTTTTTCTTTCTTTGAATCCCCAGCTCTTGGTTTAATGAATGACTTCCCCCTTTGCTCTAAGTCTGTCTCTGAAATTGTAGGCTCCTGTGTTAGACCACTAGAAGCCCCTAGGAAATTCCCCTTCTCTGTCCCAGAAGGTAGATGATGAACATGCTCCTGAAACCAAAGATTAGGGTTTGTCTGCAACCTTTATAAAGATTGTGATCTGGCCAAAGCACCAATATGTTCAGACAGGCAAGGCAAGAAAACAACAAACCAAACCTCAGGCACAGTTGACCACTGAAAGTTATATGGTTGACATGATTCCAAAGCAGATTAAGTTTACTATGATCTGGGTCCATTAAAGGGTCCACTAATGAGGACCAATCCTCCCCTACTTTTGGTCACCCTTTATACTTTTGGACAGCTCTAATTGTTAGGAAGTTTGTCCTGAACTCCAGTCTCAATCTGCCTCTTCCCCAGATCTACCCATTGGAGGCAATATTTCATGATGGACAAAGTAGAAAGACCCATATTCAAATGCCACCCCACCCCACCCCACATATTTACTTGCCCAGGGATATTAGGCAAGGTATTGTGCATATCTCAGCCTCAGTTTCTCCATCTGTAGGATTAGTAGATTAGACTCAGTGAGTTGCCTCTGAAGGTCCTGGCAGTTGTCAGTCTTTGCCCCCATGATCCCAGTTCAGCCATCTGAGAGTAAATCTTATCCCACATACTAGCCCTTCAGATGCCTTCTTTGTGACTGCCTTCTTCACTGTCCGACCATAAGAAATGATTTCAATAGGCAGCCTACACAGGGAAGACACAAAGCTTGGTTTGGAACTTTTTTCCATGGCCGAGTAAATATTGGGAAAATGTGATTGTGGCAGGATCTCCATTTTCTTTCAACCGTGCAAGAAGTAAAAAATGGAGACCAGTTTAAAAAAACAAACCAAGAACATTTGTCTCAAGGTTTAGACTTCTTGAGGAAAAAGAAGGATGTCAGTTTGGAAATATCATTCAGGGTAATGGTTTGAGAGAAACTAGAGATAAGATATTTTCCTTGTCAGAGAGTGAAGTTGGAGAAAACAGAAAGTCAATGAAGAAGTCTTCTTTCTTGATAAATTTCTATTTAACCAAAGAGAATGAAGAGAATTCTTGAGAAGAGATGTTGTTTGGTATTTGGATTGAACGAAATGGTTGGACTGTGTTTTTAGAAGTAAGGAAAAGTAATTAATAGTTCAGCTATGGATTGAAGTTATTTTGTTCTTTTTTTTCTTTTAGTTTTTTTGCAAGGCAATGGGGTTAAGTGGCTTGCCCAAGGCCACACATCTAGGTAATTAAGTGTCTGAGGCTGGATTTGAACTCAGGTACTCCTGACTCCAGGGCTGGCCTTGATTGAGGTTATTTTGACTGTGATTGTTCTCATAGCTAAATTACTATAAATTATTATTTATGCCTATATTATTATCAATTGCTTTATAAACAAATTGCCTAGTCAGTAAAGGTAATATTTAATTCTAGGAGATCGGGAGTTTTGATACATAAAGATATGAACAACTCATTAAGGGGAAAGATGTTTTTCTCTCTCTCTGGTTTAATCCTTACTAATGCTTAATAAACTGGGATTGGAGCATTAAATGAATTTATTATTTGAGATGTTGAATCATTTTTAATTAATGAAAAAATATGCAAACAGATTAGATCATCCTTGAATTCATGATAAAAAGATTAAATATGGAAATGAATAAAGTATCAGGATTAACGGTGCCTTATAATTGAGGTTTGTTAACCCATGTCACAAAAGTCATGCTTATTAAAAGCTTGTAGATAAATTTATTGATATTTGATACTTCCATGGACTTTTAATTTCTTTGATATACATACTCTTTCTAGTAGTGTAGATGGAAGCCCATCCAAGCTTCTGATCTTGAGGGATTCACTGGTGTCCACTCAAGGGGTCCATCCAACATGTTGTGGGGTGGGTAATGTTCTCTAAATCACTTGACAATGTGCAGATGCCACTGATTTGTGCCAAATTCAGTTACTATACTGAACCTTTCTTTTCCCTGGTCTATATTTGAGATTGGAGAGTGGGGGAACAGTGAGGGCCCTGGAAGTGAATGGAAAAAGCAAAAAGGCCTCCTCTGTACACCACTGATCAAACAAAAGGAAGTGACAGGGGAACTGCATTACTCTGATCCCCTTACCAAACTGTCCCTGTAACAGGATGTGTGTATAACCCACATTGCCCCTTGTTGACTTAGGAAAGTCCCCTTCTGAAGGGGCTAATGACTTATCATAGGATGTTAGAGCTCAGCTGGGCCAACCCCTTCATTTTGCAGATGAAAAAGCCAGTACTGAGAAAGAGAAAAGTGATAGTCCAAGGTAGTTAGGTAGTTAACAATAACCAGAGGTCCCCTACCTCACAGTCTGTAATTTAGACTTTCATTTGGGCTAAATTCTCCAATTTAGCTAATCTGAGGCTAGAAGAAGCAGAGGTAATTAGCTCTTTGTTTTGTTTTGCTTCGCACTGATAGAACTCTAAGGGATCCTTATCTCAGATTCACAATCTAAATGAGGAAAAACGTGATTGCACATTAATTTTAATTCAAAAAACCTTATTCAAGGCCTATCGAATGTTCCAGGTACTAGAACACTAGAATGAAAAAAAGCAAAATGTTTACCTTCAACAAACTTAGGAGTCTAATGGAGGATGAGAAATATACATGTTGTTCAGTCCTTGTAGGTGTGTCTATCTCTGTCCATCTTTCCAAATATCTGTCTCTCATCTATCTTTTTAACATCTGTCTGTCTATCCATCCATCCATCCACCTGTCATATCTAATTATTCATCAATATCTATCTATCTGTCTGTCTGTCTGTCCTGTATCCAACTGTAAACTCTGAGTCCTGTGTTTCCAACTATTTTCTGGAAAGTCCTCCACAGTTTAGTACCAATCTGCTTTTCTGTATCCCATATGATCTCCATAACATCTAAATAGATATTTTCTCCACTTCTATCTGTCTCACATTCTGTCCCTTCTCCAGGACTTTACTCACCCCATCCCTCAAATATGGGAGAGAATCCACCCCAGCTATTGCTTCAAAGTTCACCTCAAACACCACCTCAAGTTGTCTCTTAACCTCCGCTTCCTTTCTCTCCCTCTGGAAATTTTTCATACATTATTATCTCCCTCTGTGAACCCTTTTCAGAACAAAGACCATTTCACATTTTGTTTGCATCCCCAGGGCTCAACTCATAGTAAGTGATTTTTCATCAATTCCATTCATTTATGAGAGTATTTTCTTGGCTCTCCTTTGTCCATATCACATTATTCCTTGTATCACACTTACCTTATGTCATTATTCGATTATAAACTCTTGAAAGGGGATTGCACCATTTTTCATTTCTGCATGTCCGTGGTCTGATATAGTGCATTAGATGATTAGTAAATGTTCATTAAATTGAATTGCGGAAGGCAACATAGTAGAGTAGGTAGAGAGCATTGGTTTTGAAATGAGAAGACCAGAGTTTAAATTGTATTTTATACTTAGCGTTCATGGGAATTTGGGAAAGTAATTCAATCCATGGAGGCCTTAGATGATTCATTTATATAAAGAAGGAATGGGACTAGAATTGAATTCTAAATCCCACAAACATAGTTAGAAGGGATTGAATCCAGGGATGGAGGATAGCCTAGGACCATGGAGAGAGGTGCAAGAAGAAAGGATGGGGAAAAAAAGGAAAAGAGAATCCAGTGTGGCTGAAATATGGAGAAGATGAATGGAAGTAACATGAAATAAACCTATAAGCTATAGGCAGGTAGGTTCCGGTAAAGGAACTGGTATTTTTATCCTAGAAATAAAAACATGCTAGTCTTGATTCCTTCTCCCAGTGATGATGCTGGAAAGAGAACATGGGCTTCTCAGGATTCTCTAGAGAATAACAAACAATCCCCACAGGAATTATCAACACTCCCACAGGAGTGTTTCTTTTAACCTGTGAAACAGCAGGTAAGCTGAGTGCTAGGGGTGATCTCCTAGCATTCTGGTTGTTCTCCAGATGATCTCCCTGCTGAGACTTGATACAATTAAGCTAGGCAGGTCTGAAGTGATCATAGCTGGAGGCTCCACGGGTTGTCTTGGAAAAGATGTTGAGAGTGATTACTCCAATGTTGGGGATGTGTTAAGCCCTGTAGCGGTTTGCAGTTGGGATGTAATGTAGAAGTCAGACTGCTGCTGTTCATTCTCATTTGGATCTCAGCCCATCCAGCCCCATTAAGCTAATTACCCAACATTGTCAGAACTGCCATCTCAAGATGAGGCTATCCCACCATGATTAAAAATATGTTTCCACCCAACTTCCCAAGGAAAACTCCATCTCAACCCATTTGCAAACATGTACAGCAATCAATCACAAGTAAAGAGAGAAAATGAAAACCTTGGTTTAGCAGTATAACCCTAAGGATGACATCTGGACAGGGAAGACCACCCCCTTTATCCTCCCAAATGATCCCTGTAATGTACCTGTTCCCCATCATTGTCAATTTTCAACTCATACTAAGGGTAGTATATATCTACCACTTCTATTTGCACTAGTACATAGAGTGGGATGATGTGTTTTCTGGAGAAACTGAACTGTTAGCTGCTTCCCAAATCCCATAGTCTTTCTCCCACCTCCATGCATTTATTTGAACTATTTTCTGTTTTTAGAATATGCTGCCTCATCATCACCCTCTTGAGGGCTTAGTTCACATATGACTTTCTCTGTATGAAGTCAATAATTCAAGTCAATAAGCATTGATTATGTGTCCTCAAACCCTCATCTGAAGAAAATACCATTTCTTCTCTCAGATTTTCTTATAAGATTTTTGTCTCTATCATACTCTGCTTCATAGTATACTTATCAGTGTATATGTTATGTATGAGTAGGCACTTTGAGGGCAGGGACAGAGTCTTTTTTAGCTTCCCCTGTTTCTCCGAATTCTTTGTATTTATCTTTTTTCTGCATAATATATTCCATTATATATGTGCCATACTGGTCTAGTCACTCCCTGGACTCCCCAGTGGTTATCTACCTTGCTTCCAGTTCTCTTCTACCATGAAGCTAGATGGTGCAGTAGATCGAGCATTGACCTTGGAGTTAGGAGGTCAGGAGTTCATATCCAGCCTCAGACACTTACTAGCTGTGTGACCTTGGGCAAGTCACTTAACCTTATTGCCTCACATCCAAGGCCATCTCCAGTCATTCTGATTCCTATCTGGCCACTGGACCCAGATGACTCTGGAGGA
This sequence comes from Macrotis lagotis, assembly GCF_037893015.1. Lineage (NCBI taxonomy): Eukaryota > Metazoa > Chordata > Mammalia > Peramelemorphia > Peramelidae > Macrotis > Macrotis lagotis. The sequence goes on from NC_133664.1 coordinate 18,931,291, forward strand.
GAAAGTGAGCCTGGTGATTTAGCACAGCCCCCCCTTCACTCAAATTCAATTCACATGCTTGTCATGGCATCATCTCCCCGATGTCATGGTCTTCTTCCAGAATGAAGGACAAACATTATTACCATGAAGTTGCTGCTAGGAATATTTTGGAGATTATATGATCTTTCTTGCCATCTCTGAGCTACTGGGATAAATGCCAAACAACTGAGTCTCTTGGTCAAAGGTTAAGCACATTTTAGTCCCTTTCTGAAGCAAGATTCTAATAATAATGTAATAAAATACATTAGCTCTTTTGGGGATCATATTAAACTCTTGAACTCATTACCCTCTAAGAACCCCAGATATTTTTCAAATCACTGCCTTGTTGAGATGTCCCCAACTTTAAATATTTCCATTTTTCCAAAGCTGATTATATTGAACCCAAGGGTAATACTTTCCAATTCTTGTTATTAAGTTTTCTATACTGTCTTTCTCTTTAAAAATAAATTTCAATTCTGTTGTCCAGTGTGCTAGCAATCCCTTACAATGTCGGTAGTTGTTTAAAAATGGGAGAAAAACCCTGCATTTTGTCTAACCTGATTGATTCTTTGTAAGATGACATGTGCTGGTTGCCTCGATGTTCATATTTTCAGATGTTCAAATATTCTGTGTGCATGTGTGTCCCTCCCTCCCTTATTCCTTCCTCTTCCTCCTTTTCCTCCTCCCAATATAGTTTCTACAATATAACTTTCAGAATCCTTGTATTTGTCATTTGAGGATTCAAACTACAACCTTTCCCTCCAGTTATTAGTTATCTCAGCTCTCCAGGTTGCTAAATGATACAAGAGGATTGTTAACCAGAATCCTTCATGTCCATGTAACAAGCTTCTTTTTGTGTGAATGTTGAGCATCTTCAAACATTTACTCACTCATGTGTTCCCAGAACTATTTTTTTCTAGGGTTTTGATCATTTTCAAGTGTCTTCTCTTTTCATTTTTCTTTGTGATGACAGCAGCTATCGGTTTCCGAGGCAGCTCAGAATGTCTTTATTTCTTAGCTAGCCTATTGACAAACCGGCCCAGCAGAGCGGGCTTGCCTGCATCTCTCCACAGCAGCACCCATCTCCTTTTCATCTGTGCACTTAGCACTCCTCTGCTATGTTATGTGTTTACATGGTAATCTGTAGGATAAATATATGTTTTGGGGTTTTTTTGAGCCCAATACAGGCTCAAATTTGGGGGTTTCTCAATAACCTTGTTTTTTGATCTGCTCCCCAACCTGGCATCATAAGAACTAACTCCTATCTAAAAAAGGAGGAGGGTCCTTGATTTCCCTTCAAGCACTAAAACTAACAATATCTCTAGTGTAGGAGAGGCTCTGTTGATCCTACCACGCTCTCCTCACCAACAAAAAACAAAACATCAAGTACAAAGGTCTCATTTCTTAGACTGTAAATACTCACAACAATTCTTTTTTCCCCTGGACATATTGGGGAACATACATACACACACACACACACACACACACACACACACACACACGAAAAATAATCAACAATATAAAGGGTTCAAATATCTTAAACCTCTGATGAGCCCCCGTTTCCCTTGATACCTGATTAGTCCTCACAATTGGTCCCCAATACAGAAATTTCTTTACAAGGGGAGTGTATCTGAATTTTTATGGGGCTGGTGCTACCTCACATCTTCTAAGGGACCCCTTATTCTTCATTTATTATAGCCTGGTGTTGAGGTATTCCCCTCCTCAATAGGGAAACCCTGAGGAAGAAGGAGGTGTAGAGTCAGCTCATTTGTCCCAGATCTGCATATAATATAGATTGTATGACCGTAGGCAAACTACTTAGTCTTTGTGGGTCTTTATTTCTTTTGGTGTGGAATGAGAAATGTGGACTTGAAGTCACCTAAAACTCCCTTGTATTATACATCACACACACACACACACACACACACACACACACACACACACACACACACAGAATAGATATTCAATGTGCCTTTTTGAACATCACCATATGTAAAGAAAAGATCACCAATTATTGACTCATTGCACCCTGGTTAAAAGTCTCTATTGAATGTCTCTTGACTGGTGCTTCCAAGGCTCTACAAACATCTTGCCTTCCGTACTTGTCAAGTATGTCCCTGGGTTTTAGGTAATTACACTGGCTCCACTGATGCATTCCTAATGACTGCATCTTTTTTACAAGGCAAAAAAAGAATTTCAGGGATGAGGCAGTCATGGTCTAATTACAGGGTCCAAATCTTAGGGAAAGGAATAAAAGAATATTCTCTAGTGGCAGTCAAAGGAGCAACGATGCTGCTAGAGAATAGAAGGTAATGTATGTGAGGGAAAGTGGGCTCAGAGTTGACTTAGAGGAACAAAGTTTCACCTAATGCTTCTTGTCAATCAGTCATGCCCCTCCCCTCAAAGACAAGTCTAAATCTGAGATTTCATCTGTATGAAGAATATTGAGGGAGCAAATGGTCTCTACTATGCAGACCCATAACTCCTCTGGAACAATGAGTCAGAGAGGTAACTGGAATATTTAAGAATTAAGTGACATTTAAGAATTAAGTACATTGATCATATAACTTATTCATGCCTTTGAAGCAGCACTTGAATCCAGATCTTCCTGATCCCATGCCCTCTCCTCTATTCACTTTTCCATGATGCTTGTAGACAGAAAACAGAGAAATATAAAGAAACTTTTATTTCCAAATGATTGCATCAGTCAATAGAAATCTTCCCAGGTTTTTCTGAACCCATCACTCTGAGATTTCTTTTTAGTTTTCTTTTGCAAGGCAATGGGGTTAAGTGGCTTGCCCAAGGCCACACAGCTAGGTAATTATTAAGTGTCTGAGACCTGATTTGAACTCAGGTGTACTCCTGACTCCAGGGCCAGTGCTCCATCCACTGCGCCACCTAGCTGCCCTCTCTCACCATTTCTTATAGCACTGTAGTATTCCATCATAATCATATTCCTCACTGCATTCAGTCATTTCCCAGTTAATGGACATCCCTTCAATTTCCAATTCTTTATTACCACAAAAAGAGTTACTACAAATGTTTTTGTACATGTAGCTCCTAAGCCTTTTGAATGTAGTTCCAAATTGCTCTCCAGAATGGTTGGATCAGTTTACAGCTCCACCAACAGTGCATTACTATCTCTTTTTATCCACACTCCCTCCAACATTTGTCAGTTTTTCCCTTTCCTATAAACTTAGAGCAGTTTTAATTTGCTTTTTCCTAGTCAATAATGACTTAGAGCATGTCTTCATAAGACTATGAATAACTGATTTCTTTTTTGAAATACTGTGTTCATATCTTTTGCCTATTTCTCAATTGAGAAATGACTCATATTCTTAGAAATCTGACTAATTTTCTGGATATTTGAGAAATGAATTAAATGAGATAAAATGAGGTATATAATTAAGATGGAAAACTACTGAGCTATAAGAAATGACAAGAGCAAGGGTTGTAGGAAAACCTGTGAAGGTTTATATGGATTAATGCAAAATGAAGTGAGCATTATCAGGAGACCATTGCTCCCAGTAACAGACATTATTGTATCATGAACAAGTGTGAGCAAAATAGCAATTTTGAGCTCTGTACTGTTTCAAGACAGTTCCCAAAGGACTTATGGTGAAAATGCTATTTACCTCCAGAGAAATGAGATAAAGTAGTCATTAGAAATTCCCTCTCCCAAGCACCTCAGTTTCCTGTTTTCCTTCTAATCTTGGCTTCATGGTTTACATTCCATGTAATCTTGTTCTTTAAAACCTGGCAATTTTATAGTATTGAAATTCAAACTCCATAGCTGAGGGACAGTATTTAGCTAAAGGAAATACAAAAAAAGTTTATGATCACTGCCTTTGCTATATTTTTTGGTACATTGTTTATTAAAACATTCTCTAATTAGCAAATCAGAATGGATTCAGGATAGGTTACTATTAGTTAAAATTAGAAAGTCATCCCCACTGGGGGATAGGGAAAAGAGCAAGATTTTAGTTCTGGGTATTCCAGGTGAGCACCATATGCTCAAAGACAAGAGATCAAGTCCAGGCAAATAGCTAAGTCAAATAGGACCTAGGAAAGATGATGACAGAGCTCTGGAAGTCAAAAACTTAGCCAAAGTAGAGAGTGTCACATTTTAAGAATGACTTTGACAGACTGAGAGGTCTGGAGAGCATCCAAAGCAGAACAGCTGGGATGCTGAAGCAACTTGAGACCATCCAGATGAGAAGAAGTTGACAGAATGTGGAAGATGTGTGCTGAGGTGGGGGGGGGGGGCAGGGGAGTGCATCTTGTTACTGGAGCATTTGAAAGGCTGTCATGTGAAAGAGGGCTACACTTGTTCTCCCTGGCTCAGAGAGCCCAAGACAGAGCAGTAGGTAGAAAGCGGGGTTGGGGGGGGTATTAGAATTTGACTTAAACTCAGAGGAAAAAACTCCTAATGATGCTGAAATAGAAATGAGATATTTTCTAAGGTAGAGGGTCCCCACCACCACCACCTCCTCCACCAGAAGAATCAACATGAAGCAATTGGAGATCAGAGATTGTTTCCCCATCTGTAAAAATAGGACTAATAGTCATAATGACCTTGAAAGATTGCTGTGAGGATCTGATAAGATAATTTATGTAAAAGTCCTATATCAATGTGAGCAGCCTTGGATCATAGGATCACAGATATAGAGTTGGAAGGGAGTTCAACCTTCTCATTTTAAAGATGAGGAAACTGAGGCCTGGAAGGAAGAAGTGATTTCACCAGGATCATAGAGCTAGTAAGGTCTAAAGTCTGGGATTCAAATCCAAATCTCCTTGAATCTCAGAACTGTGCTCTACCCACGTTTGATCAGGTTTATGTGAACCATAGAAGTCCCTTCCAGTTGCCTTGCTTGTGTGAATTTGAGACACTCAAGAGGAAGAGTTCTTTCTTCACATATGGAAACAAATTCAGAAAAAACTCTGTAATCATCTGAGTTATTCTCAAGTGGTATGACCTGCCAGTCATTCTCAGTATCTGAAGACTTTAGGCAGAAATTGGAAGCCCATTTGTTGGAGGTTCCATGGAGAGATCAAGAATCATCAATTTTGGAGGCAAAGGCCCTAGAGGTCATCTAGTCCAATACCTCACTTTACTGAGGTCTCAAAGGAATGACTTGCCTAAGGTTATACAGTATGAAATAGGTGCAGAGGTCATTCAACCCATCTGACTCTGAGGGTACCTGAAGCCCCATCCAACTCAGAAATTTTTAAGGAGACAACTGAACCCATTGTTGACAATAATGTGCTTTTCTTTTGGTTGCCTTTACCAACCACCATATTTACACATGTACTCACTCACACACAGTTACACACTCCCATGGCTTTCTTAGACTGGTTTGCATCTGTGCATATAAGTCTTCCCATTCTTTTCTCTTTTCCTAATCATCATTCCTTACAACACAGTGATCATTCAATTTCATTCATGTACCAGAGCTTATTTAGCTATCCCCTAATTGAGATTCATATCATTTTTTTTAGGTTTCTTTTTAAATTTTTTTTCGGCAAGGCAATTGGGTTAAGTGGCTTGCCCAAGGCCACACAACTAGGTGATTATTAAGTGTCTGAGGCCAGATGTGAACTCAGGTACTCCTGACTCCAGGGCCGGCGCTCTATCCACTGTGCCACCTGGCCACCTGATTCATATCATGTTTACCAATTTTTTTTGAAGTAGCAGAATGCCCCTCTCTAGTGAGAACTGAATTTGAAATCAGATGAGATGAGTTCACATCCAGGTCCCTAGGACACACAGAACTATAAAGACTTGGAGCCAGAAGGATATTACATCTAGGATGGGAAGAAACTTGATATCTGAGTTATCTGTGTGCATCATCTAATCTCACTCTCTTATTTTAGAAACTGAGGCCCAGAGAGGTTGTGACTTATGCAAAGCCACACAGAAAATAAGTGGCAGAGCTGAGATTTGTATGGAGGTCATTCATCACCAAGATGAATGCTCATTACCAAGGTCCCAATACACTGCCTCCCATGACCTTGGGGAGACTATTCAATCACATTTAGAACTGTCAGTTCAGCTGTCAGCATTTAAATAGTTCCATCTTCTGAACCTGAAGAATTCTCCTCCCCTCCCCACCTCCGGCCTCTATTTGAGGTTGATGAATAGCAATTGAGCCTTTCACACTTGCTTGTAATTCTTCCACTCTGACACTTCTGACTACTGATAGGTTTTCTGGGAAGTCTTGAAATCACCCATTGGACCCAACTCAAGGAGATAATGTAGTCTCAATTGAATTGTCAGTGTCCTGGCTCCGTCAGACCTGATGCTTGGACAGCCCAGGTACTTGGATTGCACAACTTTGAGATTAAATATCACACGCTCCCGTCTTTGTGATTTTAATAAATGGACAAAAGGTCGCCTTTGAAGCCAGATGATGAATTATGTGTTTATTATTCCAAGACAAGTACATGCTGTCGGAAAACCTTCCTGGAGGGCACCGTGAAGTTAATTACTTAAAATATCCTTTTGATTCACTGGGCTTTAGGAAAATGGTTAAGCAATTGATTCTGTCATGTTATCAGGGGGAAAAAATGGTGGTGAGTCCACACGTCTTGAAATTGCCATTCTCTCCTTCTTATCTGAAACCTCACTATAAATGAGTCTGCAGTTCACTTGGGGCAGAAATGCAAATTTTGCTGACAAGTTGTGGTTTCCCTTGAGAAGACAACTTGTTGACAACTTGACTTTCAGCTTTTGGATTGATTTCTTTCTTTTTTTTTCTTTTTAAATTCTAGATGCTGAAGAATACCAGCCTCCGATATGGAAATCATATTGTGAGTACCAGAAATGAAATCCATCTAAAAGAAACTAGTAGTCCATTTCCCTATTCCCTCCTTTAAGTATTCCTCAACACTGACTTTGGTACACTTAGGTAACCCCTAATGGGTGGCACCTCAATTAGGTTCAGCCAAAGATAATAATGGTTGTCCTTCATTTTTGAAGAAGACCACAACATCAGGGAGGTGAGGCCATGACAAGCACATGAACTGGATTTGAATGGGAGGATTGTGCTGGGTCACCAGCCTCACTTTTCCTCCAGAGCCATCTGGGTCCAGTGACCAGATATGAATCAGGATGACTGGAGATGACCCTAGATGTGAGGCAATCAAGATGAAGTGACTTGCCCAAGGTCACACAGCTAATAAGAGTCAAGTGTCTGAGGCTGGATTCGAACTTCATCTTTCCGACTCCACGGCCAGTGCTCTAGCCACTGTGCACCCAACTGCCCTTCTCCGCCAGAGATGGAGAACAATGCAATGAGTTTCCCCTCTGTGGCTGTGGCCCGCCCATGAGCCCACAGCGTTTGGTCAACAAACAACAGGAACTTGAGATTTATATGATAGGTGAATTCTGGCTTCCTGCCCTCTCCACTCTTGACATGTTTGGCTCTGGCTGTCGGCGAGAGTGCAAGTGGTGGTTTTACAAGCTGAAAATTTGTTCACCCAATGGTAGACTGCATGGGTGACCTGTGGGAAGGGGGCTGGATTTGTAGTCAGAGGCTCTGCCTCTTTCCTCCTGTGCACCCTCAAACCCTCCTTCCCTCGTGTTTTCTGGTATAGTGACTATTAGATGAGATCCTTTCAGTTCTCTGGCCAAAGACCAGAGGTCAAGTCCAGTCAAATTAGCTAAGTCAAATAGACCTAGGTCTGAGAAGAAGAACCAGAAGAAGGTTCTGAGGAGGTTCTCATGAGTTACGGCCCACTCCAAATGCCCATCCTTTCCTTCCCTGCCAATTCTACCTCTCTTTCTAAATATAACTATAAAGGTCAATACTTAACACACCCTGAATCTTTCTGATTAGAGGCAGGGGCAGAAAGACACAAATCATGGCCCCCACCCATATCTAGCTTTCAGGGAGGCAGTATAATGGTATCATAGAAAGCTAGGCCTTGAAGATCCCATTAGCAGATCAACAATGCAGTTCTTTCAGATCTGGGAGATCCTGAAATAGTTTTTTCGTTTTTAAATACTTCTGTTCCAATCAACATTTCTGGGGCATGAAAGGGAGCAATTTTTACTCTGTACCTACCTAGATTCAGATTGATAGTTGGTGTGTTTAAAAGTCATCCTTCATTTCTGCTCATCTGTCAGGGCAGGAAAGGGATGAGAATTTGAGGTAAGCCAGAACACTTGAGCATCTCCCCTAAACCTTTCTGGCTTCTTCTCTAAAGCAGTCAGAGAGAGCCTAATGGGTAGGGCTTGCTGTGGCAACAAATGACCTCCCCCTTTCATTTTCTGGTCACAGTTATTTGGTCTGAGGCTGCAGCCATGACCTAGAATAACCCAAGAGGTGGAAGAAGGCAAAGTCAGGGGAGTGTCTTTTACTCTTAAGGGACTTTCTCTCCTTACAATATTTTCCAACAGGACAATGCCAGCAACAATAGCAGCAAGGGCAGGTCAGGGGCAAGGAGGGGTGGGGTGGTGGCACTGGTGGGATTTCTAAAGCCTCCACTTGGTGTAAGGAAAACTCTTAAAAGAAAGGAACCACTGGGATTTCCTCAGCCAGCTTTTTAAGAATCAGAGCATGCAGAACAGAGAGCCTATGACCTCCAAAACTCTCCACTATGAACCATATGAAAATTTAATTGGGAAATATTAAACCCCCCAATATATTGAAACATAGATAATCTTAATTTGTGTTTTTATTTATTTATTTTGAATTTTACAGTTTTCCCCCAATCTTGCTTCCCTCCCCCCACCCCCACAGAAGGCAGTCTGATAGATCGACTTTACATTGTTTCCATGCTATACATTGATCCAAATTGAATGTGTTGAGAGAGAAATCATATCCTTCAGGAGAAAAATAAATATAAGAAATAGCAAAGTTATATAATAAGATAGCTTTTTAAAAAAAATTAAAGGTAATAGTCTTTGGTCTTTGTTTAAACTCTTTCTCTGGATACAGATGGTATTCTCCATCACAGACAGCCCCAAATTGTGCTGATTGTTGCACTGACAGAATGAGCAAGTCCATTAAGGTTGATCATCACCCCCATGTTACTGTTAGGGTATAATTTGAGTTTTTCTAAATCAATAACCTCTATAAATTTGTCTCAACTGAAAAAAGAAAATGTATAGACCAAATGATACCTGGTGCAAGGGCCTATCCCTAAATCCATCAAAAAATAGGGTTAGAATTAGTATATTCGTTTTTGGTCCAATTTACTATTTGATGTGGTCAGGTTGTACTTTGGGTTTGTTTTCCATCTACTTTTAGTTTGTATGAACTGATGGGGTGGTACTCACTGATTACATCAAGCCCACATTAAGCCACATATCAGATAAGTTGAACCATAACATACAGAACCTCTGACCCCATTCAATAGCAACAAACTATCAAATGGTTCAACACAAGAAACCTGTATGATTTTTATAAGTAGAAATGATTCACAATGATGCATATCAGACCCATTAAAGTATTAAATAAATATTGCTTCTTAAAGTAAACCATTCATTTTTTTTTTGTTGTTTTTGTTTTTTGGGTTTTTTTAGGTTTTTGCAAGGCTAATGGGGTTAAGTGGCTTGCCCAAGGCCACACAGCTAGGTCATTATTAACTGTCTGAGACTGGATTTGAACCTAGGTACTCCTGACTCCAAGCCAATGCTTTATCCACTACGCCACCTAGCCACCCCTAAACCATTCATTTTTAAAGTTCATTGAGGTCCCTTGCAAACAGTTGTCTGAAACCAAGAAGTTCAAATAGCACAGCATACAGGATGTTAAAAGAGCAGATTTAGTAGTCAGCCCTGCTTGGATCAAGGTTTTAGGCTAACACAAAGAAAGGCAAATATGTGGCCTCAGCCCTCAAGAAACTCATGCTGATGGGGAGATGACAATTGGATAGATCCATTGCATTCTGAGGATGCTCTCAGTGGGAAGGAGCTAAGGCAGGAAGGGAACAGAACAAGGGGAGTTCACCACTTCAAGATGTATAAGAAGCTGTTGGTGATTGATGTAGACTGGAGCTCAAGAGAAAAGCTTTGTTGTTGTTCTGTTGTGACTCTTTGTGACCCTGTCTGGAGTTTGCTTGGTGGAGATACTGAAATGGTTGTGGTTATTTCCTTTTTAACTCATTTTATAGATAAAGAAGTGAGGATTAAGTGATTTGCCCAAGACCACACAACTGTCTGAGGCTGGATTGGAACTCAAGTCTTTCTGACTCTAGACCTGATGGTCTACCGCAACCCCTAGCTGCCCCAAGAAAGAGGTTGAGATTGAAAATCTGATCTGAATAGGCATTATAATAGAATACAAGAGAGATGAGAAAATCATTTTGTAGGATAGTATGGAGGGGAAGAGAGAAAGGCTATCAGTGAGGAAGACTGTTTGGAGGAAAACTGTTCAAAGAAGTGAGAATCAGACAGGAAGAAACAGAAGAGAGAGGTCAAGTCGAGGACAGAAAACAGGCCAATGGACTCAGTGATGAAATGCTGGTGGGTAACTCTGGAGTCATTTGACTTGAATGATGAAGTCAGAAGCCAGACTACAGGGCATGCATTACATTTCTTCTCATTCTGAAGAACAATGTACCTTTTCAATGGTTATAAAGTTTTATCTTTGCCTTCAAGTCGTAGGTCAGCACTTAATAAATACTTGGTGATTGATTGAAGCTGTATTTGAGGCTAAATCCTTGGTCAGGAATTCAATTATAATTATGATATTGTTCCCAGGGGAAATTTTACAGAGATCCACCTTATGACAGATTTTCATTAAAGCAAAAAAAAAAAAACAAAACCAAAACTTCCTTAGATTCAGAGATATTCAGAGACAGAGAATTGTAGGGAGGGAAGCAACCTTAGAGAATGTTTCAATTCCTTCCCATTTCATGTGTTGAGGGAAATATGGCCCTAGAGAGAGATGATGCCTTTGGCTGACTTCTTTGACTCCTAACCTACTTCTGGAGCAAAGTGGACACTTCCCCCAAGTAAGATTTTTGAGTTAGTTTGAGTTAGTTCCCCAGAAGCTGGTTCCAGATTCCCATAACAGATTCCCGTAACCAGCACTTCTGGAGTCAAGGGCAAGCAGCACAATGGGGGATCTCTGAATCAACTTTTAAAAGCAAAAGGTTGGGGGAAAACTCCAAAGAGAGACCTAAGACACTGAGACACAAGACCCCAGTGACTGAGTGACCCTGACACCTTAAGCCTCTGCTGAAGAGAAATGGAAAAGGTCAGTGCTGGTGGAGAAAGCAATCACCTAACATGTAGACGAAGTTCTGTCTTATAGCTTCCAATTTAAACAAATTATTCATGTAACCCAATGCTAAGTTCACTGGGTTTCTACCTCTGAAAGACTGAAAACTTTGGTCCCCTGAAACAAAGCTCCTGCCTCTCTACCCTGGTCATGATTACAAGAGAATTCTGCTGTGACCTCAGATGATCTTTGAAAATATTCCCTTGAGATACACTTAAGACAACACCCAAACAGTCAGGGAAATCACTTTGAACTTTGCCCCTGTTAAAAAAAATAGCTAAGCAAACTTAAATCTTTCATCCAAGAAGAAAGTTGGCCAGTCCCTGGACCCTGAGGGAGTTGTGGCACCTTCCATCTATAAAGATTGTGACTTTACAATTCCTGAATAGGAAGGTCCAGAAGGAATTTTCCCTCCCCGTCCCATCATGCTATGAATGATGTACATTTGAGATGACTAGGCAGTACAGTGGATTAAGGACTGGATGGGGGAGTCAAAAGCACAAATCCAGTTTCGGATACTTGCTCGCTATTTGATCCTGGGGAAGACCCTTAACCTCTGTCTGCTTCTATTTTTCTCATCTGTAAAATGGGGAAAATAAAAACACGAGCCTCTTCAGGTTACTTCAGGACGCAGTGAGATAATAATTGTAAAACATTTCACAAACTTTAAAGCCCTATGTAAAGATGAGCTATTCATTATTATTTCCATAGGTCAAGTGTCAGTGATACAGCAAAAGCTACAGTCTAGACAAGCTCCAAGGTCCCTAAGGCCTGCCCGTGGCTCCTTCAGGATGCTGTTATTGGCGGGTTGGACAATGTTCATGCCAGGCAGGATTCAACACTGCCAGCTTATCTCCAGAACCCAGCCTGGCTGCTTTTTTGGCACCAAACTTGGGGGAGGGTTACAAGGAGCCCTTCCCCTGTGTGATTTATCTTTTGGCCTCTGGCGTCTAGTCCAAAACTTGATACTTTTACAGAGTGGAAGACAGGGATAAAAAAGCAGGGTGACTTTGCTTTGGTGCTATGGATAATCAATCAATTAATCCACAAAGGGCTGGAGATATGAAGAATGAAGCAACCCCTTGGGAAGAGCTTATTTTCTAAATCAAAGAGACAAATAATTCCCAATGTAAATAGACAAAGTCGAAATTTAAAGTGAAGGGGGTGGCTAGGTGGCACAGTGGATAGGGCACCGGCCCTGGAGTCAGGAGGACCTGAGTTCAAATTCAAACTCAGACACTTAATTACCTAGCTGTGTGGCCTTGGGCAAGTCACTTAACCCCATTGCCTTGCAAAAACCTAAAAACCGAATGAATGAATGAATGAATGAATTTAAAGTGAAGCACTGCAGAATAGTTCAGTCCAAGGTTATTTGGAAGGGAGGCAGCAGCAATTGGATGGAAGGGATCAGGAGAGACCCTGAGGAGAGACTGGAGGCTCAGTAGGTCAAAGAGGTCCCCTTGGATTCTCCTCAAGCAGAGAGCTTCACAAAGCACCTCATGTCTCTTGGTTGGAAAAATTCCCTTGGTTTCTAGCCTGACACTGGGATGGTTGTGCTTCATTGGCGTGATGAGGTTTTTCAGGATCTGGGAAATCTTTCTGCCTTAACCTTCCTTGGTCCTACCCCTGGCAATCCATTTAGCCTCCAGATTGCCTTTTTGGGAGTTACAGTGAGCCAAGCAAAGGCCTCTTGCTTTTGGCCTCACTAATCAATTTAACTCTTCAGCCCAAAGTTCCCCAAACTAAGTGGACAAATTGAATCAAGGTTCTAGAACCATCACTCTGGCTACATCCTCTAGATCTTCAGCTCAGGATGATATCCCAGAAGCCATCATATCCTGCTCTGTCTTTTTAGAGGTGAAGAGGCAAGGCCTAGAGAGATCAAGTGATTTATGGCAGAGTCAGGATTTAAACTATCCAAATCAAGAAAATAGCCAGGTGATGGAGTGGGTCGATCATAGCAGTTGGGGCTAATAAGGCTTGGAGTCAAATCCCACATTCAAGGACTTAACTGGCTGAATCTGGCAAGTCAGAGACTCAGTTTCCTTATCTATAAAATGAGAGAGTTGGTCCAGCTGGACCTTGATGACCCTTTAAGCTCTAGGTCTAGGATGGAAGGATGATGTCATCTGGTCTGGAAATTAGTGTTCTTTCCGCAACGTAATAAACTCTGGCTATTTGCCTTTAATGATGTCAGAGCTAGGCCTTGTCCCACTGTTCATGGGCTGTGGTCATGTCTTGGTAGGAGCAAGAGGGAAGGCTGGGCAGAGACTCTTAATGGAAATTTCTTTTTATCTTTTTTACTCTCTTTTAGGATTAGTAGAGTGAGCAAAGGTATAGCTCTATCCTCTATCATGTCCCCCTCAACCTCATATTTTCTGATAGTGTGGATCCTCAGAGAGCTCTATGCCATATTGGAAAAATGCCACCATCTCTATTTTTGAGGTTCTTCTGGAATTTCCTACCCCAATGGAGGGCATACATCTGACAGTTATACTCCCCCTTTCCCATTCCAATCAAAGATATCCACATCAACATTTCTAGCCAAAGTGTTGGCTAGGAAGTGTTGGAGTTATAAAAAAATGACTCATGTTCACAAAAGATCTGGGGGAGAAGCAATTCAGTTGCCTATTCCCCATTCTACTTATATAAGTCACCATCTCAGCCAATAGTGATTCTACCAGATCCCTTTGCAAAAGGGAGACTCCCAGTACCTGTCTGAGCTGAAGGCAAACATGGGTTCTCCCCATCTTACATGCACTTTCATTTATGGAGTCTACACATCCTTAGGAGTAGGAAAACCAATCCCATATTTTAAAAATATGACATTTCAGAAAATGTCTAAGAGCACAGGATCTTTCACTTCTGTTCTTAAGATTATGTCACCCTTAATTTTGATTCTTAGAGATCATGATGTGGAATAATTCACAGTCACACAGCATCATTGGGGGGTTATTAGGGGAGTCAGGAAACAGGAGATTGCATCTGTCAAAGAGAATACATGTGAGAAAGAGAAATGAGATAGAAAATATCTAATTGGAATAAGAGATTGGCAGGTCATGTGTACTGGGCAAATGAGGAGTAAGAGGAAAAAGCCTACAAATTCTGCAGAGAGACCTAGGAAAAGTTAAAAAAAAAAGCCCTAAGAAAGGTCTCTAATGTGTTGAGATCTTCTTCAGCCAATCAATAAGTAATGACAAGGTACCTACTACAATCCAATATTGCTAGGTATGCCAGACACTGAGTGTTAAAATCTCTGCTGTCATGGGTTCTGTTCTATTGGAACATATAGAAGAGGTCCTGAACAATAGCCCTAGAAGATGAGAAGGCACAAATGGCTTGCAACATCCATTAAAAGGGGCACTCAGAAATACAAGTCCTCAGTTGCCCAGAAATATCAGTCTTTCTCCGAGATGAATAGGGTCTCCTTGAATTGGCAAAGATGGCAAAGAGCTGAAAGTGTAAATACAAATAGCCCATGATTACAACATTTATCCCCTAACCTTCACATCTTCTTCCACATAACAGTCTCAACCCTTCCCATTTTTTAAAACATTTTGTAACTTGGGGCCCTGCTAAAAATCAAACCATTTTCTCGTAGGGTTAAGATTTTTTTGAGGGAGTCAATACAGGTGTACTTTTAGCTTGACATGAATTCAAGCAAAATGAACTTTGCCCTTGTCAAGATGCTGAAAGAAGCCACTCACTCTCCTTTTTTTTAAGAGGATAGAGTCTAAAGGTACCCTCATAGGGCTGTGATTTTGCTGCAAAATCAAGCAGGATTGTGGGACTGCAAGAACCTACTCATTCAGGTTTCAACCACTGAAATAATGGCAAAGGCACATTGACAGTGACAGGCTAAGCTAAATTGGTTTTCAGACTGTGAGTTCTCTGCTCAGCTCTGTCATAATCTAAAGTTTGCCTTGAAAACAGGTAGAAGACAGCTATTATTGAGAGTCTTTGAGATCAAAAAAGAGGCCAAGGAAGAGAAATAGAAAGGGATGGAGGGGGAATGGGAAACTTTGAAATGGGAGAGAAACCATGGTGATAGCATAGAAATGGAAAGATAGCAAAAAAAAGAAGAAAAAGCACAATGTTTTATTCCTTCTCAGGAAGCCTTCTTTTGGACCTTTGTGGATGCCTTTAGAGAATGACACTGCTTTTCATGTCAGTCCTTGTCTGGTCCGTCCAAAGACCTCTGGCGTTTACATTTAAATTCAAGAATCCTGTCATTTGGTCTTACAGTTAGATAATCCCAAGTGATATTTTATCTTTAAAATATTCAGAATATTTTCAATCATAGGTAACCTTCCAAGAACATCATAAAAATGAATAGTGCCAGTAACAATTATTCCAACAAAACCAGCCTCGTGAAAATTTTAAAAAAATCAATTTTACCCATTTCCATATAAATGACCTAACATCTTGATCTAATGATGTACCTGTATCTTTTTCTCTTTTAAAAAAGCAATGCATTCTTAGTTTCTGAAAGCATTTTTGTAGCATCAGAATTAACGTATATGTGTGTGTTACCATTTCCTAATTATCATGGATTGCATTTTTCTCTTTGGCAGTGTATCAGTTACAGCAGGAAGCACCAAGACCCAAGAGGATCATCTGTCCTCGGGAGGTCAGTACGATGACACTTCTATTCCTTGTTAACTGTGATCATTTGCCAGCCTTGTATTGATATTGGTGATCATTCTCTCTGGTTCCCATTAACATTTCATGGCATGTCGAGTCTCATGCAACATCCTAATCATTTGGATTCTTCGGTTGTACTTCAAGTGCTAACAACCTTTGGCTTGGAGATAAGTAATGTCCAACTGCGACAGAGTTCACGGAAGAGCATGTTGCTTTGGTTTGCATTTGCTTTGCAAAATTTAAAAGCAAACTATTCCATTTTCTTCATTGCCACTCTGGGGATCCCATATGTTTTTTGCAAGGCAATGGGGTTAAGTGGCTTGCCCAAGGCCACACAGCTAGGTAATTATTAAGTGTCTGAGGTCGGATTTGAACCCAGGTACTCCTGACTCTGGGGCCAATGCTTTATCCACTTCGCCACCTAGCTGCCCCCAGGATCCCATATTTTAACCTCTTTGTCATTTGCTGATGTAGCTTCAAGTATCAACTAAAGAATTCCATGAATTCAAAAATCTTTAGAAGGCCAGTCTTTTCTTCAGCCCTTCTTGAATTGATGAGGTTCTCATCTGTGGTGTGGCTGGTGTTTGTAATTTCCAACAAATGAAAGACACAATAGAGCCAAGTCTATTACTTTCATTTATATTTTGAATAGTTTTGAAAATGCTTAAAATAAATGTTTTGTTGATACTCTTTTAAAAACATCATTGTCACTTCCTAAAGAATTCCTTCTCTCTCACCTTACCTCCCATCCAATAGGACTTCCCCTTCCAGTAATTAATGCAAACCAAAACAACCACTGACTCATCTGATAATGCAGGTTTTATATTGCAATAGTGGTCCACCACCTGTCTTCCCAGAGGAGAGAGGCATGCTCACTACCAGTCCTCTGAAGTCAATACTCTGGCAAACTTTATTTATGCCAAAATTACTCTCAGAAATAGATCTCAGAGGCCTGGGCTAATTTGTTTTGTGTGATGACTTAAGTACATTGTATTTTTTAACAGTGGTATCCATCATTCAATCAATCATCAAGGATCCACCAAGTAACTTCGATGCTCTGGTCACTTCTGGGTTCTAAAGATACAAAGAGAAAAGAAATCATTTCCTGATTCCAAATGGTTTATTGTCTATTGAGATTAAATGACATATATATATATATGCATATATAACATAAATATGGGATTGGCAGAGAGGTGGGATTAAACTGGAGATATCATAAAGGATCTTATTTTCTTGATCAAAAATAAAAAGTCGCTTTTCCTCAAATCCTGAGGATCTCCAAGAGTTGCCCTCTCCTCCTCTATTCATTAGCCAAGATTTTTGTTTAGGACCAATTCTGAAGATGACTTATATACATAGCTCATTGGGATTAAGTGGTTTGTAGGGATTTTTCTTAATCCATTAAAAGAACTTTGGGTAACATTCATTAAAATTAATCTTCTGGTCTGCTTCGGTTTCTGAGAAGGCATTTCTATTCACTAGTTCTCAGAAAAAGACCTAATGTCAAGACCTGATATAAGAAATCTGAAGTCTCTTCCCTTATTGATGATCAGGTTGATTAGAATATTTTTTCCTGACTCATAACTAAAATGTTTTGGTTAAAAAAAGGTAGGGGGGGGGGGAGAGTGAGAATCTAGAGCTATGATTTTGTTGGTATGGAAAGAACCCAGGGGAAAGAAATTGCCATTACTTTCTTAATACAAGACAATCTATAAAACAATAAATTAATATTAATCTAAATATATAAATTTAAATAAATATAAATCTATAAATCTAACCTTGACTTTTGATGTTTGCCCATTTTCCAAGTGTTAATGCTCTCCTCGAATATTTAACAACTGACTCTTTCTAGGGACTAGAAGCAGAGTCCAGCATACTACTGCAGGCACACAGTAGAAGCTTTTTAAATTGAATTAATACTACCACTGGGCAGCTATAACATAAAAAGATGCAGAGTTGCTACCCATTTGAGACTTTTAAATATTTTCTACTGTAACACTGTCAATCCCGTTTCATTCTTCCTTCTCAGAAAGCACCCGTTAAGTGACTTGTCCCGTGTTCATTGGAATATTCTCACATATCTTTTTAGTTGAGAGAAATGTGCAGAGATTACAATATCCCTCTTGGGTTTACTGCAGTTGACTCTTCAGAGCATTTGGTTGACAGAATAGGCAGCTTCCAAGGATCAGTTTTCTTCAATGTCCCCCAATGCATGTGTTGAGATCATATGAAATTTCTGAATAAACACAGTAGCCAAGACAATCTGGAACTATTCTTCCCTACCATGATACCAAAGGAGACAGCTTGAAGGAAAAGATGGGTGCCGAAATTAATTACCAAGATTTGTGGCACCCACTTATAGTCATTGGTTCTGGGGAGACAGAGGCTGATGGACCTCTTGAATTTGGGAGTTCTGAACTGAAAAGAGCTAGGACAATTCCATGTTCTCATTAAATCTGGAATCAATATGGCAAGCTGCTGGGAGCAGGGCGTGAGGAAGTCACCAGGTTGTCTAAGGAAGGGTGAATTGACTCAGATTGGAAACATGGCACGTCAAAGATCTCATGCCAGTGGGTAGTGGGGTAGGGCTGGGAGTGGGGGTTGCTTTCCCATCTAAGACAAAAGTCTAGAATATGCTTCTGTTTCCCTTCTTTGTGTCTGATTCCCAAAACTGGCATCAGATCTCCCTTCACATAAAATACTTGATTTTAGGAGGGCCTATTTAGCCCTTTTGCTTTCATCTTTTAGACTTTCATCTAAGTAGATCTTCTTCAGAGCTTTGTTTATTCTTCATTTAGAAAAAAAAATTGACTGGTTTATGTGGCAGTTCACTGACTGCTGGTTTGTTAACCTTGGGTACAGTAGAAATAGTATTGTATCCAGAGTCAGAGCCCTGCATTCAAATTGCAGCTCTGTTCTTCCCTGTGTGACCTTATCATTTCTCTGGATCTCAGTTCCTCAACCATAAAATGGTGGGGGGGATGGGAGTGGAAGGGGGTTTGCTCCGCATGGTCTCTGAGGTTACTTCTAATTCTAGATCTTGGGTCTGAGATTCTCTGACTCAGGTGATTTCAAAGGTCCCTTCCATCTTCAACCCCATAATGTGAAGAAAGATTGTGTTAGTCATGAATGTGAAGAAGAAAAGAAACTAAGGAAAAGAAACTCATATTTATATAGTATTTTACATATGTGATCTCATTTGAGCTTCACTACAGCCCTGGGAGGTAGGTGCTATTATTATCTCTATAGTGTAGATTTAGGATATTGAGGCAGAGATATTAAGTGACCTGCTCAAGGTCTCCTAGCTAGTAAATATTTCAGGCAGCATTGGAATTCAGGTCTTCTTGTCTGCCATTCTCTCCCATTACTCACCCTCCCCCTTCCCCAGATGCTTTCAAATCAACACATATAATTCAGAGCTAAAAAGTGATGAGAGATATGGATTACTTGAGTTATAACATAGTTTCACAATGTCTAAGAAGAAATGCGATACCCTTGTTATGGCTGAGCAAAAAAAATAACACCTCCCCTGTCAGAGCCCAGGGTCCCAGGGGTAAACTCTTAAGTTCCAAAAGGGAGGAAATGAGGAGGGAGCCCAGTCTGCTTTCTGAAAGTTTAACAGCCAGCCTGGAGATTGGACTCCTCCTCGCTAAAGAGTTTTAAACAAGTGTTGGACATCTGATGATAGGTATAATGAAAGGTTTCTAATTCAGGCCTTTAAAGTTCTTTCTATCTCTGAGATTCTGGGAAGATCACGACACCAAAGACTAATGGTGGCATAGGGTAAGGCCCAATTCAACAGGGCTGTGATTTTGGTCATTGTTCCAATATTGCTTTCACCATGTATAATGTTCTGTTAGTCCTACTTATTTCACATTGTATCAATTCATATAAGACTTTTCTAGGTTTTTCTGAAGCCATCACTCTCATCATTTCTTATAGCACAGTAATATTCCATCACAGTCATGCACTACAACTTAACCAGCCATTTCACAATTGATAGACATCCTCTATTTCCCATTCTTTGTCATCTCAAAAAGAACTAAATACTTTTTTTATACATATAGGTTTTTAAATTTTTCTTTGACTCTTTTGGACACAGATCTAGTAGTTATATTGCTGGGCCAAGTGTATGTGCAGTTTTATAGTCTTTTGAACATAATTTTTAATTGTTCCCCAGAATGACTAGACCAGTTTAAAAGTCAACCAACAGTGCATTGGTATCCCTATTTTTCCACATCCCTTCAGCATTTGTCTTTTTTTCTGTCATGTTGGCCAGTCTGATAGGTATGAGTGATATCTCAGCACTGATTTAATTACACTTCTCTAAAGGAATTTAGAGCATTTTTTCATATCATTATAGATAGTTTTGATTTAGTCTTCTGAAAAATTACCCTGAGCATTCATCAATTGGAGAATAATTCTTATTTTTGTCAAATTGACCCAGTTCCCTATATATTTGAGAAATGAGGCATTTATCAGAAAAACTTGCTATAAACTCTCCCCTCCTCCCCAGTTTCCCGCTTTCTTTCTAATGTTGGCTGCATTCATTCTGTTTATGCAAAAGTTTTTTTTAATTCCACATAATTAAAATTATTTATTTTCCTCTTTTTTGTGTGGATATAAAATCTTTCCTTATCTATAGAACAGATAGGTAAAATATCCATGCTACCCTAACTTGCTTATTATTTTACCCTTTATGTCTATATTCTGTACCCATTTTATACATCATAAGATGTTGAGGACATTTGATTCTAATGGGGGAGACTTACATATACACAAATAAGAAATCTATACTGGAGCAGTGAGATGGCAGGTAGAGCACTGGTCCTGGAGTCAGGAGGATCTGAGTTCAAATTTGACCTCAAGCATTTAATTCTTACTTAGCTGTGTGACCTTGGGCAAGTCACTTTACCCCACTGTCTTGCAAAAACCAAGGGAAAAAAAAGCAAGCAAAAAAAAAAAAAAAAGAAAGCTATACCCTAATGAATATAAGGGAATTTTGGGGAGGAGTGAACCAGTAGCCCAAGGTATCAACAAAGGCTTCCCATAAAAGGTAATGCTTAAGAGTAGTCTTAAAGAAAGATAGAGTTTACAAGAGACTGAGGTGAAGAAGGAGAGCACTGCAGTCATTGGATATAGCCTAGTCAAAAGTGAGGATTAAGATGGATCATTTTGTCTATACAACACAAGTAAGCCTTGAAGTCCACCTGAAAATATAGGCTATTGCTACTATTGTTTTATAATCAATGGTAGGAACTGATTTTGCATTTCCTCCTCTCTACCCCCCCAACCCCACCAGCTAGGAGAGACCACCAGCTAGGGGAGATCGGAATAAAATACTCTAAGAAAGGAGAGAATTCTTTCCGTAGGAAGCCTCAAGGAAGGCTTTATGGAAAAGCTGAGGCTGAGCCAAGCCTTCAAAACAGAGAGAAGTGATGATGTTGCCTCTCCCTGTTGAAACCTTCCTCCAGTCAGTCTCTTATTTCTCTGGTAACTAATGGCCTCTCTAGACCCCAGTAGTCTTGCTGTGGCTTGATGTGTTAGCCTTCACTTCAGGTTGATGAATGAGAAACTAAGGCCGTTCTTCCAAAAACAATATCAAGCTGAATGAATTCCTTCTGTGCACTATGGTTCCAGGATACCACAATAGAGCCAACCTCACACACTCACTTGCAAGGCTGAGAGCCCTCCTCCTTCCTAGGACTTGCCTTGTGGAACAGGGAGGTCAAATAGAGAGGTCAATCAGTGGAAGGAGAAGGTAGGCTATAGAGAAGGAACAAATCAAGGGGATCAATAGTGTCTCTTCCAGCATCTTCGAGGGAAGCAGAGACCAAATAGCACTGAGCAAGACACTCAGCCCAGGTTGGGGAGATGCTGGCAAGAGGAAGAGAAGGTACTCATACCCAAGCCAGGGCTAGTCCTCCAATTAAGGAAAGCAACTGGTCTAGCTAGGTGGTAAATGAAATTCAGAGAATGCTCAGATTGGAAGGAGAAAGGCTGGAGTTTACGTGAACCTGGACAAGTCATTTCATCTCAGCTTCACATGGCATCAGATATTTTTATAAACCTTAAACAATTATGAAAACACTAGTTATAATTATTATTATTATTATTTATAAATTTCTCTGTGTTTGTTCTACAAATATACAATTATTATTATAATGAGCCACTTACTGAGTCCAATGTTTGTTGTTGAAATAATTTATCACTGAGTTGCCTGCAACATTGCCCCCCCCAAGCTGTTCTCTCACCCATTCTGAGCTAAGGAGCTTTCCTTGAAAATCAGCATGGTGTCCCGGGAATGCCCTGAACTCAGTGGGCACAGACCTTGGTTCAAGACTACCCTGACATCCAAAGCAACTTGTCCAACATCTCTAGGTTTCAATTCCTCCTTGAGACTCTCCAACTGGAAACTGGTTCCACAATGGATCCTGGTACAAACTCTCCGCTCTTAGACAGCTCCTTTCATATTCTGAGCCCTGCCTCATCCTTTGGGGAAGGGGGCTATTAGATACATTGACCAGATCGTCTCTTGTATCCAAACAAGAAAGACTGAATTAGGTCCCAAGGCAGAAGACCAGTGGTAGAAGCCTCTTCCTAGCTTGGTGGCCTTGGGCAAAGCCCCCTTATCTTCCTTTGCCTAAGTTTTTCATCTGTAAAATGGAAGTATTGGAGGAAATGACCTTGAACATCCATTTCAGCCACAATACTCTGAGTCTCTGATCTCCCAGTTACTTATTAGCCCTTACTCATTGACATTAGCCAATCAGCATTGATTAATTTCCTTTGGTGTGCATGCTATTGGGCAGTGTGCTGAGGAAGAGTTATCTGAGTTTGAATCCTAGGTCTGACACTTAGATGCTCCATGACCTTGGGCAAGTAATTTAACTTCATACCTCAGTTTCCTCTTCTGTAAAATAAGGAGGTCATGTTGGATTGCTGCTAGGGTCTTTTTTCCCCTTTGGCTCTAAATGATGATTCTTAGAGATTTACTCTTCAACCCTTATTACTAATGACATAGATAAAATTCAGTCCTTGTGCTTTGGTCTAGGCTAGACCTGTAGATGTCATTCTGACTTATACTGACCCTCCAGGTTGATTCTTTTCTTTCTTTTAGGTTTTTGCAAGGCAGTGGGGTTATATGGCTTGCCCAAGGCCACACAGCTAGGTAATTATGAAGTGTCTGAGGCCAGATTTGAACTCAGGTCCTCCTGACTCCAGGGCCAGTGCTCTGTCCACTGCACCACCTAGCCGCCCCAGGTTGATTCTTAATAGAAGGTCTTAATTTCTTTCAGCACAAAGCTTGGGGGACCCTACTGTGTACTAATTTAATGATATGCTCTGCTCCAGCAATCTAAGGAATAATATGAAATTATTCTGATGCACACCCCAAAATTGAAAAGATCTTTTGGGAATTAAAATGATTGTGTGTCCCTTGTCTTTTTGTGAGATTGTTCTATTGGAGAAGTCATTAAGAAAATTAATTTCAAAAGCAGAAATAAAATCACCCATTGCTATTTTGAATGAATTTTAACTTTAAAAGTGGGGTAGCTTCATTCCTCCAACTCCCTGCCTAAGAGCAGACTATTTAAAAAAAAACATATTTTTTTAATGAAAAGGAATGATGGAATTGAAACTCTAGACCTATATGATCAAATCCATTTTTCTTCTTTCCTGCCAATAGCTAAACTGAGCCGAGATTACAGGCACCTATCTCAGAGAGCATCAATATAGTTCATGCTGGGGGCGGCTAGGTGGCGCAGTGGATAAAGCACTGGCCCTGGAGTCAGGAGTACCTGGATTCAAATCCGGTCTCAGACACTTAATAATTACTTAGCCGTGTGGCCTTGGGCAAGCCACTTAACCCCATTTGCCTTGCAAAAACCTAAAAAAAAGAAAAAGAAAAAAATATATAGTTCATGCTGCCTTGGTTTACTTTCAGTCACTTAAATTTGCTTTTTTAAAAAATACTGTATTGGACTCTTTTTCCAACTGTCTTCATTCATTCTTACTGTTCTGACCTACAATAAACTTTCCCCTTTCCTTTGCTGTTGTCATTTGTCCTTCGTGTTTGGAAGGGCACTAATGACATCACAATGTGATAGCTACTTAGAATTTTGTTTCTTGAGTTTAACAAACTAAAACCAACTTTTCTCTTGAACATAAAAAATTTGCTTCTCAGTTATGCACTCTTTCTTATTTTTATTATCAATATTAATAAATCTCCCTCATGCCTGGGTATTTATGTCCTTGGGTCATATTACACAGATCTCACAAGAATCAGAAAGCACCTGGACCACCCCATATCTTTTCTGTCATATAGAACCCAAGAGTTGGAAGGAAGCTCAGAGGCCTCATCCATAAGGAATCTGCCTTACAACAATGCCAGACTGGTGACATCTAGACTGAACTGAAGACTTCCCAACTCACCAGTTTTGGTCAGCCCTAATTCTTAAGAAGTTTTTTCTGACATCAAACCTAAATTTGATGGTGCTAAATCTGATACATTATAGAATAATTTTAAAAAAGAAGAAAGAAAAAAGAAGGAAGATTTCATTTAATGACCATGAACTTCTTTCATCCTACTGTGGGGTTGAAATAGTCAGGTTTCCTGATCCTCTTGGACTTTGGGTTCTGAGAGGTTTTAGAGACCTAAAACCAGTTTTCTACCTTCCAAACCTTGGTCATCTCTTCTTTTTTCTTCTCTTTTATGCAATGTCCTCCCCATTAGAACATAAGCACTTTGAGGACAGGGTCTTGTCTTGTTACTTGGATTTGTATTCCCATCTCTCTTAGCTCAGTGTCCCCAGACATATCATAAATGCTTAATAGATGTTTTATTATTCATTCATCATTCATCCATTCATTCATGAACCCATCATTCATCCGTGTCCCTTCCCCTTCCCCCAATTCATGCACTCAATACATTTTAGTCACTTTTCAGGATGAATGTGGAGAAAACACTTTGTAAGCCTCAAAGTGACATAAAAATGTTATAGTCCTAGTACTCAAAATTCTCCCCCATCTCCAAGATAATGGGTAGAATGGTAGTGATGATAGAATGCTGGGCTTAGACAGGAAGAACTGGGTTCAAATCCTGATTCAGGAACTTACAAAACTGTGGGACCCTGGACAGGTCACTCCAACTTTCTGAGCCTTGTTTTCTTATCTATAAAATGAAGAGGTTGAACCTGATGATCCCTAAGGTCCCTTATGTATCTTCCTCTAGGATGATGATGTTGCCAACAAGTCATCTCTGTTTAGAACACACATATTTGGATCCAATTCAGAAAAGATAATTTTCATCTAGAGTAGACTTTGGATTTGAAAAATAATTATACCTTCATCTTAATAGAATTGGTTCCTTTTTTCAATTTTATGCTTTTAACCTTTATTCTTAGCAAGGATCCTTGGGCTTCAGTCGACTGACGAAGGGATCCATAACTCAGAGGGTTAAGAAACCCCGGTCCGGAAGGAGGCTAATGAGCCTGGTAAGGGGACAGGATATCATGCCACATGAAAATCAGCTTGAGGAACTTGGGAGATCTTAGGCTTTGGGGGAAGAAGAGAGCTAATTATCTTCAAGTACCTGGGAGGATATCATGAGGAAACAGAAGAGAAGTCTGACTTATTCAGCTTATAAAGTAAAGAAAAGGTTCCTAAGACATAGAGCTGCCTGCAGACATAGACAGTCTAGTACAGTAGAAGCTCCTTCCAGGGGCTGTCTGCCCTGGGATGGAGCCAACAGGCATCAATAGACCAGGTGGAATGGCTGCCTGCCAAGTTGTGCTCTGACTTCTGAATACAGGAAGTATAAGTCAGAGAAAGGGCAAATTTGTCTCTCTTTTTTTAGGTTTTTTCTTTTTTACAGGGCAATGGAGTTAAGTGACTTGCTCAAGGTCACACAGCTAGGTAATTATTAAGTGTCAGAGATTTGAACTGAGATCCTCCTGACTCCAAGGATGGTACTCTGTCCACTGTGCCATCTAGCTGCCCCCAAGTTTGTCTCTTGATGGAAAATGAAGGTTCTTCTGAGCAGCAATTAATTAATAATTAGTGAAGCTTCGTTTATACTTAAAATCTTTGGATTTCTTTAATTGTCTTTAATTGTCTTCTTTAATTGGGCAGGAATAAGTCAATGCAATGATTTCATTGGTGTAAGAAAGCTTCAGATACTGAAACTTGGCATCTTCTATTCTACTTAGGGTCTTAGAGTTTACTTAGAACTGGGAATTGCCCAGGATCACTCGACCAGTATGTGCCAAAGGCAGAACTTGAACCCAGCTCCAATACTTACTCTCTATTAACTAATTACTGAATGAGATGTCAAATGGAATAGAGAGCATAATCATACTGTTATTTTTAATTATTGTGATTCCTAAGCTATATGCCTGTGGTAAGTAGATCTTTGAATTTGTCAGCCAAGCCTTGGAAATGGCTGACCTCCCAACAGCAATGACCTCAAGAATGACCAGGATCTAAATGGGAGCCTAAGGGTGGGAAGAAATGAGCAGCCTTGGAAGGGCCAACCTCCCATCCTGAGCTTAGGAAGCAATTGAGGAATCCACAAGATTGTGACCATCAGAGATGGCCACACAGGTCAGGGAGAACCAGCAAGATTGAAAAGACACTCTCTGTTCTGCTCACCTGATAAAACTCAGGGCCAAGGGACCATGCTGATGAAGGAATAAACTGAGATGTGACCTTGTCCCCAACCAAGTCAACTTCCTAGGGGGGAGTACTCATGGCCTAACAGACTAGGTATCAGCCATTGAGCTTTGGAAAGGTTGAGGGTCTGCCTGTTATTATTCACAGCTCTGTTGAAAGAAATGGTAAAAATCTCAAACAGCTTTTTAATCAATAATTTATGATCAGTTCCCTGTAGGTTATTTCTGGATTTTTTTTTCTATTTGCTTCCTTTTATTCATTCATTCACTACTCAGTAACTGTAAAGTAAGGTGACAGCATCTTCCTTTTTTTATTTTATTTTTTTTAGGTTTTTTTGCAAGGTAAATGGGGTTAAGTGGCTTGCCCAAGGCCACACAGCTAGGTAATTATTAAGTGTCTGAGACCAGATTTGAACCCAGGTACTCCTGACTCCAAGGCCAGTGCTTTATCTACTGCACCACCTAGCTGCCCCTGGCAGCATCTTCCTTGAACAACTCCTTTCATTCAGAATTTCTTAAGCTTTTTTGTGTTCTGGACCCCTCTGGTAGTAGACAGATGAAGCCTAGGCAGACCCTTTCAGAGCCATATTTTAAATGCATCAAAATAAAATCCACAAGACTAGAAAGAGAATCAATCATATTGAAGTACAATAGCCCAAATCCTTCTTTAAAGCACACAGGCCCCAAGTTATGAAGTCAGGATTCATTCATTAATGTAGAAACTCATTGAGTATGTGAAGGTGTAGACCTGAGACATCTATGAAAATAAGATATGAGTCCAATTACTCTAAAAACTCTCCAGTGTGAAGCAAGTCTCTTCATCTTATCACAGACTAGCCCCCTCTGAGCAGACTCCCCCCCCTCTACCTGCTACCTACCCTGCGCTGGTACAAGATGACCCTTGCCCCAAGTATGGACTCTGTCTTGCTACTATTTCTAGTATACTAGCTATTTGGCACTTAGTTCCCTATGACATCAGAGCTCAAGATAGAAGCTTTGCAAAGAGAGAATCTGCCCCTCCTTTATAAACATCAAATCTTTGAATGGTTGTGTTGTGTGACCTTGGCACCATTACACATACCACCCTGGCAAAGAATTATGAGAGGTTGATCAAACCTGGCTTCAGGTGAGGAAGTGCCTCTCATCAGTGCCACTCACCAAGGCCCAGATTCCCTGTGCAAAGTGGGCAATATGTCTAGAATCACAGATGCAGTGGTAAAAGGGTCCTCTGAAGACATCCAGTTCAATCTCCCTATTTTACAGATGAGGACACTGAGATCCCCAAATATTTCTCCAAAGCTACCTAGTGATACATCATAAAAAGGTTTAGGATACAGGTCCTTTGAACTGTTCTCTTCACTATATTGTGTTGCCTCCTGTATCCTATTCGTTGAGACATGCAGTTAAAACCTTATCTCTCAGGGGAATATGATCCCACTGAATCTCTGCTCTTTCTTCCCATCCTTCCTCACTTCAAACATCTCCAACCCTGGAATAAAGTGCCTTCTCTAGTGGGTGGTAAAATAAACTATTGTCTTCAGCATTTGGCAACTGGTTTTCTTCTTCTGCAAAGGTCTCTAAGTCCCTAAAGCAGCTGCAAGAGATTGGGACATTTCAAAGTTCTTTGTTTTCCTTTGCCCTTGGTTAACCAAGCCCAGTCTAAGCCTGATGGTAGATGAATTAGAAATCTCTTTTTTTAACCAGCCTAGTTTTCAAAATAGTTTTCAAAATAAGGTCATGGACCTGGGGTTTAGAATCCCTAAATGAGGTGACCCTGTTCAAAAAGCTATGATTCTATAACACATCAGGGATTTTCCTAAATTCTAATCCCTTTCCTGAATGGAGGTCTTGCTTAGCAGACTTAACAAGACTCCCCTCAATTCCATAAGTTGATTAACTATTAAATTGAAAGAGGTCCATATTGAGCCTGGGGAGTCCTGCTCATCATGTCCCTGGAGGTTGCTGCTTTGCCTTGGAGCACCATCTTTGATCTCAACTGGCCAGTCCAATAAATTCTTCCCATAGCCACCTAGAAGGAGGTAGAACCTGGAGATGCCCACTATAACCTCCTGGTTCCTGGATCAAAAGGTCCTATTGGATCCATTAGAAAACCTGCCCCAAAGATGGTGTCTATCCTTTCATCATTTCCACAGACTCTCTTATCTCCCTATATCTCATAAAAGAAAAATTAAGCCTTCTAGGAGGGTACAAAGGCATATGGGTAACTGCCTGTTCATGCACATACCTCAAGGTGTCACAGACTGATGGTGGACAATTCATTTCTGTATCTGTAACCATCGGGTCTGGGAGTGTATGACCTACTTCCGTCTTTTATGGGACAGGTGATTCTTTTGCCTTTGGGACCTTGGATTTCTCTGGACTAATAACTAATAATTCTATGGTAAGAAATTTCATTTCAGCTGAGTCCAGGGCAGAGCACAAGCCAGATGGTTATTTTAAAACCATCTTTCTTCAGGCTTCAGTTCATCTGCCTCCTCCTCCAAGGAGGATTCTTGGATTCCCCAACTGTTATGCTCTCTTCCACCTCTGAAAATCTTGTTTCATCCTTACCTAAGTGCAGAATTATAAAGAGAAGTAAGGTTTACAAAGTATTTTTTACATACATAAGGCAATCAGGTGGTATAGGGGTTAGAATGCTTGATCTAGAGGCAAGGGTTCAAATCCAGCTTCAGACCTGTGCTAGCTGTGTGACCCTGGGCAAGTCACTTAGCCTGCATCAGCCCCAGTTTCTATATCTATAAAATGGAGATAATCATAACACCTACTTCCTATGGTTATTACAAGGATCAAATGAATTAACGTGAAAAGCTCTTGGCAAACTTGAAAATCCTATGTCAATACTAGCTACTATTATCATTATATCATCTCATTTGATACAAAATGCTATAATGTGAAGACTCCAAGTCACACATCTACAGCTGAAAAGGGACTTTGGAAACTGTATTTCAGGTCTTTCATTTTACTGATGAGGAAACTAAGGTTCAATGACTTTTACACAGTTGGGAAGTTTCAAAGGTGGGATTTGAACTCAGCTCTTCCTGACTCTTAGTTCAGGTATCTGTATTCCCAAGTAGCTGTATCATTGTATAGACTCCTTTTCATTTGGGGTTTTGCATTCCCAGTATCTAGAGTAATGAACAGAGAGGAAAGACACTCAAGCGTGCGTTGAGTTGATCTAAATATTCTTACAATTTGATTCCCTACTTCATGGTGCATTTATTTTTCCTATTGCCATCAGGATTGCATGTTTTTAAAATTAGCATGATTCACGGTCCCCAACAGAAGCAAGAATTGTTCTAGGAAATATAAGTACAAAAGGAGATGATGGAGACCACAGCTAAACAATGAGACCTATAAGCCTGGCAAAGAGTTCCCAGGAGGATGCATCAAGACAGGCATTAGTGTATTGATGGCTTCCCTGAAAGGAAGCTTTGACTTGGTAATATAAAAATCCCTTCTTTAAAAAAATATTATTACTAACTTGATAAACCAACAAATATGAATATTTTTCCATACGAGCAAAAGAAAAATAAGACTACACATGAAACTGTGATTCTCTACTGTGAATAGATCACTTTTGAAAAGAATGATTCCGATTTCACACAGCTCCAACACTGCCTTGCTTTTCCCTCTTCTTTCTCCAGTATGTTTTAATGATTTATTGATGCTTTTTCTTTCTTTTCTTTTTGCACTCTTCTTTCCTCCCATATCTGCCAACTTGCACTCCACTAAAAATGAAAATAGTGACTCTTCTTGCAATAAATGAATGGAGGTACCAAAAAAATCCACTCATTGACCTTACCAATTAATCGATGTTTTTTAGTATACCTTGAGTCCTTCACCTCTCTCTTGAAAGGTGGGTAGCATGTTTCCTCTTCACTCTTAACACTATCATCAATATTATCTTAGCTGAAATTCATATTTTTTTAAAAAAAAGACTGGGTCTCCCTATCTGACCCAAGTTGAAAGTACAGACATCACTCATGGTCTTATTCCTCTATTGACTGAAACAGGAGCTTTGACTTTCTCTGTTTCTCTGGTTCAAAGACATCAAATGTGGGGAAACCCATCTCTTCATGAGGTAGCCATTACATTTTGTGTTCTAGGACAGTTCCAATAATGAAGAAGTTTTTCCTAACCTCAAGTCTAAATTTCTCTTCTCTGGGGTCAAATAGAATAAAGCTAATTTATTTCTCATCTTGACGATGTTTCTCATGTATCATATCCCCTCGTCCTTCTCTTCAGGCTACACAACCTTCGTTCCTTCACCCAGGCCCCGGGGTCTTGGACTATACTTGGGACCTTGTACAAGGAAAGACTTCTAAAATTGAATTGAAAAAGATATGCCCACCACAAATTACTCCACTAGTAAAACATTCACTCATTTTTTACTCGTTTTACCCTTTTACTCACCCAATGATTCTGCCCTCCCAGTTCTTCTCACCCAGCCAAGACTGTGTATAAATGGAAAGCTGATTGACACATCACCACTGGGGTGCCTTCATGTGGCAGGGATCAGGTTTGGCTGGCAGCCTGAAACCATTCAGGAAATTGGCAACTCAGTCAATCCAATCTTGTCAAGGCCTGCAAGTAGGGAGCACAGATTCAGGTTCAAGATCACCTGTCTTACTATGTAGCTAATCTATTTTTCATTGGAATTTTGTTTTTGCATTGGACCCATCCCAATCAGAATTGTGTTTATTGAACCTCTGCCTGTGTCCATTAATCATGAATAGGTGAAAGGAGGATACTTGCAAATAGCTCTTTTATTCACAAAGGCAATAGGGCACCCCATTTACGTGGTAGACTGGAAGGGCTATGGACCTGAAGTAAAACATTGAAATATATGCACAGTCTCTGAGATTGAAGAGTGAAAGACTTCTTCCAATGATAGTCCACTAACCCAGACCCTTGAGCTCCAGAGAAGCTTCTAGAAGGAGGGAGAATGCCTAAACTCAAATCTGCATTGCCTTATTGCACTAGTTGGTTGGGGGGTGGGAAGGTGGGGAGTTGTTAGAACACTGTGACTCCAGAATGATGAATTCTTCATGTGAAGAAAATTGACTTTAATGGATGTCTTGCACTCCCACCTTGATGGGATTTTCTTGGACTTACTCCACGTTCTCTTTGTTCTTTGGACATTTTGCTTTGGATTTAAATCTCATTTTCCTCCCCTACTCCCTAGTTCAATCTCTTTATGGATTTATAGCTTTGATTTGAGAATACGTTTTGGCTTTGGAACCAGGGAAGGAGAGACAGGTTAGTGTGAAATAATGACCAAAGTGTTGGGGTTCAAATCAGAAGACCTGAACTGGAATCCAGTCTCTGCCACTAGCTGCAGTTCCCAACTTCTCTTGGCTCCTACTTCCTTTATTTGCAAACCTGAAAAATAATACCGAACATATTTGCTTCCTAGGCTTTTTGTGAGGTGCACTCGAGACTTGACAAGCATTAACACACTGTACAAATATCAGTTGTCACTCTATCACCCTACTGGATTCCTGCAATAGGAGAAGGCTGAGCTAGAAGGTCCCTCCAGACTTTCAAAGCTCTAGGCCTGCTGGGTTTGTAGACTCTCCTCCCTCCTGGTAATCACACTTTAATTTCTACAAGCTACACCTTGCTTTCTATCTAAGGGGTAGGTACAAGTAATGCATATTCTTTTTAAAAATGAGTTTTAAGATCTTTCAAAGTCAGGGACAGCTAGGTACAGTGGATAGAGCACCGGCCCTGGAGTCAGGAGGAACTGAGTTCAAATTTGACCTCAGACACTTCATAATTACCTAGCTGTGTGGCCTTGGGCAAGCCACTTAACCCCATTGCCTTGCAAAAAAAAAAAAGTCAAAAGGGAGTTCCCCCCACCTGTGAGAATTCTTGAGGCTTTCCTTTGATTGGTTCTGTGTTTTCCCATCCTGTGAGAGATTCTTCTGCAGTTACCTGCTGTCCCAGATGTTTGAAGCACTATCTTGCTTTTTTAATATAGACTCGAGCTTATCAAGTTCAAGTGACAGATAGTTTTCCTCTCCCCTAGTAGGTTAGTTCATTTATTGTATTCCTTTAACTATTTGTTTTGGGAATGAGTGACATTTGTTTTATTTTATGAATGACTTCCTTTGGAAAGACTTCTAAGGAGATCATCTGATGTTGGGCTACATTAATGGAATTATAGGGTCCTTATGACTGCCTATTGTCTGGGCTTTGGTAAACCATTAGAGGGGTGGTCCACAGAAAATGTGCCCATATTCCTAAGTCTGTGTACAAATGGATAAAACGCTGGCCCAGAATTGACCCAGGAAGACAGTGGTGTAGACTGCTTATTGGAAACTATGTTGTACTTTCAAGACACTAAACTTTCCCAAGTTAACAAGTATTTCTTTTCTCTCCCTCCTTTCCCATCCATTGAGGAAAAAAATGAAAGAAAGCCAATATCCTTGTAATAAATGTAGAATGAAGCTAAACAAATTCCTATATTGATCATGACCAGGAAATATCTCTCCTGCATCTCCCATCCATTATCTGTCTGTCACAAGTAGGTGTTATCATCCATCCCCTGGGATGGTGGCTGGCCATTGCCCTGATCTGAGTCCTTAAAGCTTCCTAAATATTGTTGCTATTGTATCAGTAGTTCTGGATCTGTTTACTCTGAACCAATTCATGCAAAGTCATTTTAGGTTTCTCTGAAATCATCTCTGTCATCATTTGTTGTGGCACACCATTATTCCATTCCATTCATATGTTATAATCTATTTAGCCATTCCCCAATTAATGGTCACCCCACCCCTTTGAATGTTGAAGGCTCTGCCACCACAAAAAAAGAAACGCTATAAATATTTATGTATATAGGAAAAGGCCTTATCTTTTCAGACCAGTATTCTTCCTGTGGTGTATTATGTCTGCAAGTCATGGAATGCCAGTCTGTGAACATCAACAGTCACCCAGAGGCCAAGAGAGAAACACATGGCAGGTGTGAACAAGTTGGGATGCATTATAAGTAACAGCACAAGAAAAACCATTCAGAGGATGTTAGCTAAGAAATGTCTGACTGGGGAACAAACAAAAGCAGATGGTCCAGGTACCCTCTGTGATGGCACAAGAAAGGGATAGCTAGTGGCCAGCCCTTATGTACCACTACTAAATTCACAGAGGCAGGGCAATCAGACCATCACCCAGCATTTGTTAAGTGCCAACTGTGCCAGCAGTTGGAGAGGCAGAGACAAAAGTGAAAGGATCCCTGCTCTTAGGGAGCTTGCATGATTACCTAAATATTACCTAAAAGAATCTATTCAAAATAATACAAAATAATTTTGGTGGGAAGGGGATGAAAGAATGCCCCCAGCCCTTTGGTGGACCCCAATGAGAAACTTATTGAAGTACAAAAATAAAGGTCCGGTCATCCAGGGTGGGAAGGCAGGACTGGACCTTGATCTGTAATGCTATTGTTGCTGATGCTGCCACTGTTGTAGTTGCTGCTACAATTGTTGTTGTCATTGTTATTGTGGTTATTTCAATTCAGTCCTCACCAACTCTACATGACCCCATATGAGGCTTTCTTCACACAGATTCTGGTTTACATTTCCTTCTGCAGTTCCTTTCACAGAAGAAGAAACTGAAAATAGACTTAAATGTCTTGCCCAAAGTCACACAACTAAGTATCTGAAGCTGGATTTGAACTTAGAAAAATGAGTTTTCCTGACTTCCAGCCCAGCGCTCTATCCTAGCTGCCCCGATTTGTAACATTAAAGAGGTATCCATTGCCATGAGACCCCTGATTTGAGGATATATTCTGGTATATTCTTTATTTTCCTATCATTATGACTTGACAGATGTCAGCAAACATGAACATTTTCATGCCCAAAGACTAGAAAAAGGGATTATAATTTACACCATGACTACAGGCATAGATATGTGATCTCATTGGTTAAAAACATCCTCTCCAAAAGTGCAAATTGCCATCCATCCATTACTGATCATACTTTTGATTTTTATTCATAACCTTTAGTACAGCTTAGTTTATCATCATCATTATTATTAACAATAACAATGGAGAGCATTTGCATAGCAAAATGCTTTATAAATATTTTATTTTATAGTTTTAAAAGTATAAAACTTAACTTGATTATTCTAACACTTCCCTGATTTTTCTTTTCTTTTCTGAATTTCCTTCTGCTCTCTCTTTAAAAACATTATTTAAATATTTCATTGATGGGCTTCCCTTCATTATCACCAACCCTAACCACTTCCATTCATTATTCAAAATAAAAAAAAATTTTAAACTTTTCCTCCTTTGTAACAAATCAGTATCATCAATCCACACCTTGGGAATATTTGATGATGCATATCTCATTCTGTAGTCTAGTGAGTTATCTTTCTGCCAAGAGACATCTTGGCATATCACTTTCAATCTTCCAGCATTGTAATGGGTCAGAATTCATAAATTTTTCTTTTACAAAGTTGTAGTTTTTGTGCAAATAGTTTTCCTGATCCTGCCCACTTTATTATGCATCAGTTCATATGAGTCTTCCCAGGTTTCTCTGAAGTCATTCCCCTTTCTCATTTCTTGTGGCACAATAACATTCCATTATATTGTTGGGGGATGTTCCAATGGAGACAATAAACAAGCTACCTCCTCATCCTTCTGGTGAGATCCAGAAGGCTTCAAGGGAAAGGTCTGAAGAAAAGCAAGAAGTAGTTTCTGAGTGAAAAAACAAATAGTCAACTTTGGGTTTTGCAAGTTTTCATTCCAGACTGAGTTCCTGGGTCACCAGTGTATAATTAACTTTTCTGTCACTTTTGTTTCTTTCTCATCCTCAAGATGGAACCAGAATTTCTAATTTGAAGTGAAATCCTTGCATTTTCCCCTCAGAATTAATTGACTCAACTTTCATGAGTCTAAACTCCAATCAAATGAATCCCCACTTTACTTAATGAATTCTGAAGGAAAGTCAGTGCTGTAGCTGATGTGTGTAAAAGTCTTTAAAATTCCTGGTTTTTTCCCTTTTTAATGAATTCTAGTAGATGAAAACCTAACATTTACCAGCTGCCAAGAGATTAGAAAAGCTTCTTTTTCAATAATAGGAAACTTTGTTTACAGAGGACTCTGCAATCTTCATCAAATTACCTTAAGTTACACAAGGAAAAAGTCTGCACTTACCTTTATGGGAATAATCTAACCATAAAAAAAACCATTTACAGATTAATCTTCCCTTCTCTCTAAATATAGCTTTCATCAACTGCAGAAGCAGCTAGGCGATGAGCTCTAGAATCAGGAAAACCTAAGTTCAAATCTGCCCTGACTTTTACTAACAGGGTGACCCTGGGAAAATCACTCTGTTGGTCATATGTAAAATGGTGCTAATAATCACCTTCCAGACTAGTTGTGAGGATCAAATGAGATAATATTTGTAAAGATTTGCACATTTTAAAGCAGTTTATGCTTCTTCTGCCTCCTCCACCCCCCCTCTTCCTCCTCCTTCTCCCTTCTCCTTCCTTCATTTTTTTCTTCCTTCCTCTCCTCCTCCTCATTATCTTCCAGATTGGCCTTCCCTCTCCATCCATCTCACCTCTAATCCACCTTCCACACAACAACCAAAATAACCAAAAAGCACAAGTCTGACAACGTCCCTTGACTACCAAAAATGTTCAGGGACTCTCTGTAGCTGCCTAAAATCAAATCCAGTCTCTTCGGCCAGACATTTAAGGCTCTGAATCTGACTCCAAACAGCCTTTCCAGGGTCACTTCATGTCATTTTGCTTCATTTTTGCCACATGCCAGTCAAATTCATCCACTAGTATAACAAACCCTTTCCCACCTGCTCCCCAATGCAGGGGAAAGAATGCACTTGTGCTCACCTCCCTCAAACCTCAGGTCAGGTTTCATTTCCCCTGGTAAGCATGGTTAGTTCCATTTGTTTTTTCCTTCTTCATCCTCAGATAACCTCATTTCTGCATCCGCACACACTCCCACATATGCACATAATAAACTCCTTGAAAGCAGATACTTTGGAGATATTTTTTATTATACTATCAGCTTCTCATTATATAATCAACTTCCCAGATCATTCAAACCTACCCACTCTGATCTTTCTCTTTCCTCATTTCCCTCAGGATTGGGCATTCATTTAGCTACCTTCTCAGATTTTTCTCGAATGGTTTCTTGAATTGGCCCCCCCCAAAAAAATTGTAAGCTCTTTCCATTTTTTTTTCACTCTAGAATAGTATTTCAGGTCAACATCAGGTATTCAATCATTCATTTAAGGAGCATCCATTAAGTGTCTACTACATTTTTAAAATCTTTGTTATGTGATAGGTATATTGTACAAAAAGGGCAAAAAAACAGTCCCTGCCCTCAGGGATCTCAAAGTCTAATGAGAGACAATAAAACTTTGTACATTCTGTATATTTAAAAGATCACATTAGGGTAATGTTCCCTGGGTCTGGGAGTAAGAAAAATTTTCTCTCAAAAAATGGGATTTTAGGAGCGGCTAGGTGGTGCAGTGAATAGAGCACTGGCCCTGGAGTCAGGAGGACCTGAGTTCAAATCCAGCCTCAGACACTTAATAATTCCTAGCTGTGTGATCTTGGGCAAGTCACTTAACTCCATTGCCTTGCAAAAAAAAATGGGATTTTAGCTAGCTTGAGACCTGAGGAAAGTTAGGGAAGATGGGCATCAGAAGTGAGGAGAGGTAACATTTCAGGCCTGGGAAAAGCCAGAGCAAATGCACAGTCGGGAGATGGAGTGTTGGGGTGAGGAACAATAAGTATAACTTCAAGATAAAATCTTTCCAGTTGAGTTCACATCAACTTGACAAGTCTAGAGTGGAGAATATGGGGGTATCCAGCAATTCCTGTGAAGAAAAGGCCTGGGTTTTTAATGACCAGGCAGCTCAATGTGAATCAATAATGTGACATAGATATTAAAATCATCTGCTCTCCCTTTGGCTCCCAGCCTCACTCTCTGTCTATGTCAGACACATTTTCAAATCTTTCCTCATGTCAAAAGTACGACTGTTCTGTTGACCTTGTCCCTGTCCCCACAGACCAGCTCTTGGATCATCAGTAACACCTAGCAGGATGTCTTGAGCACAGTAGCCTCATAACAAATGCTAGTCAATTGAATAGTTAACGAAGGACAAGCAGCCAATAGACTTCAAGATCACTTTGTCCTCCTTTTATGCTAAGGAAAAAAAGGAGTCAAAAAGG
This sequence comes from Macrotis lagotis, assembly GCF_037893015.1. Lineage (NCBI taxonomy): Eukaryota > Metazoa > Chordata > Mammalia > Peramelemorphia > Peramelidae > Macrotis > Macrotis lagotis. Next base: position 18,969,074 of record NC_133664.1, read on the forward strand.
AGACAGAATTGGTCTTTGTTTAGGGCTCATATTTAATTGATTAATTAGTAAGCATTACAAAGAACCTACTAAGCAAAAGACAGAAAAGGGAATGTTGTCCCTTCCCTCAAGTAGCTTACCCTCTATGTTCACATCTACATACAAAGTAAATACCCTGTAATTTCCTGGGGGGAGAGGGGGCACTAACACCCTTGAGGGATTAGGAAAGACTTCATAGAGGAGGGGTCTTGAGCTGCAGTTTGAAGATAACTAGGGATTCTATGAAGCAAAGACAAGGAGGGAGTGCATTCCAGATACAGAAGAGAGCCTATGCAAAGACAGAGAGATGGGACATTGAATTTGATGTAGGTCAGTTTGACTGGGCTGTAGCGTGAGGGAGAGAAGGGGTGGTATATGTAATAAGTCAGAAAAGACAGACCAGAGCCAGGTTGTGAAGGAAAGCCTTTAAATTTCGAAAGATAGTGCTGATATTTCCTTAGTTGAAATCCCTTGAAATTTAAAGAATTAAACATAAGAAAATGGGTTCCTTTTTTCACAAATTCAATAGGAGGGGGGAGTCTTTTTTTGTTTGTTTGTTGAGAGACTTCTGGTGAGGAGGAAACCCATGCTTCCCACTCCAACTCATTCACCTTCTATAAGCTCCATTGTTGGAGCTTTCCTAACAGCAAACAATTGCCTTCAAGGAATTTTTTTGTGGTGGTGGTGGGGAAATGGGGGGGGGGGGGAGTGCCTTGATCAAATTCGACAATCACTGAGTGTAAAGTATCACCCTAGAAAGCAAAAGAGGCTGAAAACATTCTAAAAGCATCAAACAAACCACTCACCTCTTTAACTTTTGTAAAATATATGCAGCTGTTGTCTTTTCTATAAATTTCCACGATACCTTATTGTCACAGATCTCTTTTAGTAGGGAATAAATAAGAAATGACAGGTTCATGAGAGGATAACAGAACTTTACAAATCAATAGGGTGATTCAAAGGAAAGAGTTTGAAATGAAAAAAAATTTAGAGTCTCAAATGAAAAAAAAAATTCCCCACTCAAAGTCTCCTCCACTACCCCCTCCAAGCCATAGAAAGATATCCATGGGGGTGAGGGTGGGACAAATCAGGTGATGATATAAATGCCTTTTGGAAATCTATCTGTCCATGGTGCTATTTAGATCTCTCTCCCTCTCCAGATAATTCTGTGTAAGAAGGCACCCGTACTTTGAGTCTGCCTCATCATAAATCCCTCTTGTGTCTTTTCCTTATAATATGCACAGGAAAATGAGCTCATATTTGCAAATTCCTCCTAGATGATGAGTGTGTATGTTGTCAGTCTCTGGGAAACAGGGTTTCCCTCTGTGATTTCATCAAGATGAGACATTCATCTTTGGAGCCTTCAGCCCCCCACCTTCTCAGTGGTTTTCCTCTACTTGGGTAATCCCCATCCACTTTCTAGTGGGCATGTGCCAGTCATTAGTAAAGGAGGCATTTCTAAGTGGGGAGGCAGTGAAATGCAGAAAAGAACACTGTGGATTTCGAGTCAGATGATCTGAGTTCAAGTCTCATCTTTGGGACTTGACAGTGTATGCCACAGGCCACAACTTTGACAATTAACCTCTAACCTCAGTTTCCCTGACTAAAAAAGGGGGATATTGGACTCGATGATTCTTAAAGCCTTTCCAGGTCTAAATCTCTGCTTCTATAACATAATTAAATATGACTATGCTTTAAGAATAGATGGCTATAGGAGCAGCTAGCCCTGGAGTCAGGAGTACCTGGGTTCAAATCTGGTCTCAGACACTTAATAATTACCTAGCTGTGTGGCCTTGGGCAAGCCACTTAACCCCATTTGCCTTGCAAAAACCTAAAAAAAAAAGAATAGATGGATATGAGGAACATAGAAGGAAAGTGGGGAGATGCAGAGTAAGGCGAGCAATAGGAATTCTTGGATCCTGAGGGAAAAGCTCTGACTCTAGAGTCCCAAGATTTCTCTATACCTGTATAGGACCTCAGGAAAGGAATAGGAGCTCTTATGACTTCAGTTTCTTCTTCTGTAAAATAAGAGGGTTGAATAAGGCACGTCCCTTCCAGTCCTAGGTCTGGGAGACTATGATACATGACAATCTGGACAATGACAGCAATCATGGAAATCCTACTGTGAAAAGTAGTTGAACTCTGATGAATTAGAATGAACTGTCTTGGTCCTTGAAAATTCATGAGGAAACATCCCATCTTTCCTCTCAATGGTGGGGAGGGTGGGGAATCTGCAGATGGAGAATGCAGTATACAAAATCAAATGCGATCACTGTATCAAATGGTTTTGTTAAAATACTTTTTCTTTGTTGCTAGGAAGACTTTCCATTGCAGGAATGGGTTAAAGAGAAGAATCATGGTCTAAAACAAAAGCAATGATGAAAAGAATGACTAAAAAATAAAATGAAATAAAGTAAAATATTGCATTGAAAAATGCCATAAAATAAAATTAGTGAAACACTAGTATTCACATGAACAAAAACATGATTGGCATCTATTGTTATGAATTTGTGATAGTGGGCAGCTAGGTGGTGCATTTGGGGAGGCAAGGTGGCACAGCCCTGGAGTCAGGAGTACCTGAATTCAAATCTGACCTCAGACACTTAATAATTACCTAGATGTGTGGCCTTGGGCAAGCCACTTAACCCCGTGACCTTGCAAAAGCCTTAAAAAAATAAATTTGTAATAGAAAAGTCAGATGAAAAATGAAATAAATACTTAAGTATTATTTATACCTGAACAACTTTGACTTTATTGTTTAAAATATAATTAACAATTGAATGTAATGACCCCTTTTTCCTACTGAAATGAAAGGGATTATTTGGAATGGGGGAGAGGGGTGTGTTTTTTTTCTTGAAATAATGCTAGTCTAATTTAATAAAAAGCAAAAACCTGGGGTGGGGGGATGACTTTCAGGAAGCCCTGTTCAGAAGCAGGTCCCTAGCAGCTTCCCAGTATTCTGATTCTGTATCTACAAGCTGCTCAGGTTGTCAACTTAGCGGTCCAGTAGAGAGAGCACTGGGCCTGGAGTTAGTAAGACTCTTCTGTGTGAGTTCAAATCGCATCTCAGACCTAGTGTGTGGCCCTGGATAAGTCACTTAGCCCTGGATGTCTCAATTTTCTCATCTTTAAGATGAACTGGAGAAGAAAATGGCAAACCACTTCTGTATCTCTGCCATGAAAACCTTGAATGGGGTCAGGAAGAACCAGATATGACTGAAAAATGACTCACCAACAACGCTGCTCGGGTTATATTTCTTATTCTTTTTATAGTCAGCTATATAAAACCCCACAGATTCTCAATGTGATCAAGTTGCCATCGGAATTCTCACCTTGTTTACTTGAATGGTATTTTAATATCCATGATTTGAATTTTAATGAATTATTAATAGTTTCTCTCTCTCTCTCTCTCTCTCTCTCTCTCTCACTCTCTCTCTCTCTAGGTGGAGAACAGACCAAAATATTATGGAAGAGAGTATGTATCATACTATTCTTTGTTTTAATAATTTAGTGTGTAATCAGTTGGTATGTCATAGTGTATGTTCTTAAATATTGAATATTAAAATATTCTCAAATTTATGGGTTCTCTTCCAAATGGTCAGACTACAAGAATCTAACAATCAAAAGTGAATGCAATCAGACATCATTGTACCAAATGTTCTTTATGGCCTGCCGGTTTTCTTTCCATTAATGTTAGAAGGAGAAATGCCAAATATCAGGTTATTTTCAAAATGGGCAGTGACTGAGTGTTGTCACTATCTGGACTTCAATGTGGCCCTTGTGCCATACCTGGAGACTGATGACAATCTTTTATTTCATTTCCACTCAAATTTAATGTAAAACTCTGGATTGTCTAACATTCTATCTACAGCGATAGAGATCCTACCTCTGATATTTGCTGTCTGTATGACCATGGGCAGATCACTCCTGTCTTGGGCATCAGTTTCCTCTTGGAGAAGACATAAGGGAGATTTGTAGAAAGGGAGGCAGAGTCAAGAGAGCAAAGGGAATCTGCATGACATGAGGGAAAGATTCCTGGCTTTGGAGTGCCAAGACTTGGATTCAAAACCCATCTCTACACCTGTGTAGGACCTGTGTGACCTTAGGAAGGAAAGCTCACCTCCCATGGCTTTAGCTTCCTCTTCTATAAAATGAAAATGTAGCACAAAGTAGTCTTTGAGATTCCTTCCAGCCCTGAATCTGGAATCCCATGATCTGTTCAGATGATGGCAGATTAGATGAAAATCAGAAAAAAACCGTGGCATTACAATGTAATTATATAAGACCCAATCAAGGTTTCCCTTGGCTTGCCTTAATAATGTTATTTCCCTTTTCCATTTAGTATCTCCATTTGCTTCCCCAGCAACATCACAGGTGTTCAATGTTGCAGCTTTTGCTTGAGGATTCTTAAGGAAAGGGAAGTTTTTTTTCTTAGGGCCCTATAATTGCTAAGAAATTATTTCCTGACATTTCAGCTGGTACTTGCTAATATAGACATTGGGTGTCTGCCTTGGTGTATTTTCTATGCTTTTTTTAATTGATGCCTTTTTAAACATCATAATTCCCCCCAGTATCCTTTCCCATCTCTAGCATCCCATATAACAAATACACTATATATAGAAAGACAAGAAAGTCAGAGGCACAGAGACAGACACACAGAGAAACTGACAGACAGAAATAGAAAGAATGAGAAAGAAGAAAAAAATCAGCATTACTGAACTATATTTTGAAAAATCTGAAAATACATACCATATGCAATACTTATGGCCCCTCATTTATGTAAAGGGGAAAGCTAAAGGTCTCTTCTTTTGAGCCCTGCTTATTCTTCATAATTTTGCAGCTTTCCCCTTTATTTTTATTTGGTGGTGTTCTTTCTGTTTGCAATGTCATAACCATTGTGTATATTGTTTTCTTAGCTCTGCTGACTTTTCTGTGCCTCATTTCATGTAGATGTTTCCACATTTCTCATTCTCATCACATTTATCATTTCTGATAGTACAATAATATTCCATTCATACAGTCATATATCACAATGTATTTAACCATTACTGAATCAATAGGTTTCTACTTTGTCCCTGATTCTTTCCTCATAAAATATTTGGGTAAGGGGCAGCTAAGTGGTGCCGTGGATAGAGCACTGGCCCTGGAGTCAGGAGAATCTGAGTTCAAATCTGGCCTCAGATGGATTGTGTGACCTTGGGTTAAGTTGTTAAGTCACTTAACCCCACTGCCTTGCCAAAAAAAAATAAAATAAAATATTTGGGTATATATAGGGACTCTCTTCTTATCATTGACCTCCAGGAGACATAAAGTCAATAATGTTAGGGTCTCTGGGTCAAAGGCCATGGACATTTTAGACACTTTATTTGCATAATTCCAAATTGCTTTCTGAAATGATAGTACCGATTCACAGCCCCACAACAATGCACTAGTGTGTCTCTCATCTCACAACTCTTCCAGTATATGACTCCAGAGCTGGAGCTCTAGGCTACTGCCTTCATTTTAGATGATAGAATGGAAAACCAAAGGGACTCGAGTAACTTTCCCAACTAAGTGGCAAAGTTGGGGCAGGATCCTCTCTGTCCAATTCTCTTTCCATTGCTCCTGCCATTTCCTTCAATCATGATCTCCTCAATTCATGTTTAAATTATTCTCAGAAAGATGTTCTAATCATTGGAACATAACCCAGTGAGTAAGCAATTTTTGACATTTTCCTATTTGTTTTTTTTCTTTTCGTTTTTGCAAGGCAATGGGGTTAAGTAACTTGCCCAAGGCCACACAGCTAGGTAATTATTAAGTGTCTGAGTCTGGATTTGAACTCAGGTCAGCCTGACTGCAGGGCCCATCCTCTATCCACTGCACCATCTATCCTCCTCAGACTTTTGTTTGGAGACTTATGGTGAGGAGGAAGTCATTGCCTCCAACCACAACCCATTCTCCTTCTATAAGCTCCATTGTTGGTAGCTTTCCTAACACCAAAACTAAGTTTGCCTTCCTGCAACTTCCCCCCACCCCACCAGCTTCTCATTTTTTCTCTTTCCAACCAAGTAGAACAAGTCTATCGTCTGCATGTGGCAGCCCTTCAACTATCAAAAACAGTTCTCATATCCTATGAACCATCTCTTCCTCAGCATCACAAGCTGCTTTCAAGGATCCCCTGATGGGGAAATTCTGAATCCCCTTGTGTTTTGAACTATTTGAATGAAGATATTAAAGCCTCCCCCCAACCCCATCAAAATCTTAGCTGTATACATTTAGGAGGGATCACTAATTCTTTAGGAATAAAGGATATCATCAAAGATGGTAGTCTAAGACAAGAAGATGAGCTAGTTATGACAGGTGGGCAGACAGAGTATTCCACTGGTCTCTGGAGACACTGGGAGAAAACAAAGAAGGTCTCCAACTCACTGGAAGGGCCATCTGAGATAAACCTGAGGGAAAACAAAGGGAAATGAACCATACTCTACATCATTAGAGGAAACTCCGGAATTGATGAGACCACAGACCCACTGGAGTATTGAGCTGATAGGACAGAAGAGAATCCAAGACAAGTTGAATGAGCAGAGTCTGTTCTTCTGATTCCCCATTACCTGTTTATGTCAAATTCTGACTTTGTGGTTTCTAGAAGATGTGACTAAACCTACAAAAATGCAAAAACAGCTCCAAATCCAACTTTCCTGCTCTTTTCAACCATAAGTAATAACTAGCATTGATAGAATTCTTTAAAGTTTGGAAAGCACTTCCCAAATATGATCTCCTTTTGCCCTAACTTTTGTCCTATCTTAAGAAGTAGATACTCCTCCCATTTTATAGATAAAGAAACTGAAGCTGAGGTCAATGTCTCGCCTTACTCATTACAATTAGGAAATATCTAGCAAAGGATTTGAACTCAAGCCTTTCTGACTTTGGATCCAGGATGTAGCTACTGTTCTACCTAGTAACCTACAGAAATTTAACTTTCATTTTTGAAATAATGGTTTTAATTTAATTTTTTCCAATTACATGTAAAGATAATATTCACCATTCACTTTTGTAAGATTTTGCATTCCAAATTTTTCCATCCCTCCTTCCTTCCCCTTCCCTTCCCCAAGATTGCAAGTAATTTGATATAGGTTATATGTCTACAATCATATTTAACTTATTTCCATATTAGTCATATTGTGAAGGAAGAATCAGAACAAAAGATGAAAGCCATGAAGAAAGGAAAAAATATAAAACAAATTTTAAAAAGTGAATTGTATGTTTTGCTCTGTACACAGGCTCCATAATTCTTTCCCTGGATATGGATGGCAATAGGAACTTATGTGGATCAAGAAACCAGTTCTTAGGGGGAAATTACTTTCACCTGTTGTAGATCGACAGCCCTACTTTTAAAAAGTTGATCATTTAAACTACAAAATTCAGAAAACCTTTAGCCAACTGCAATGGTGGCCTGAAATAATGGACTGAACTGACCAGGATTGAATTCAAAGTTCTGAATTTTGATTCTAAATCATAAATTGAACATATACTGATGAAGAAGAAGTAACAAAAAAATTGTTCATATGAGAAAAAAAATTTTGGGGGGGGATTTGAAGCAACCACAAAATCATATTACACAAAAAAAGGTGTAATTAAGTACCAAATAACAGAGGTGTTTCAACTTAATACACATTCACAGGAACCATCCATAGGACATGACTACTCAGAGGAGCTGATGGAACCTTGGGCTGCATGATGGCATCATAATATGTGCCTGTATGCATTTGGAGGGACAACCTGCAGAGAGTTTGCCCTTTAGTACAAAGGTGCTAGACAGTCATCATACACAAAAAAATGATCTGGGTCTGGAGTGGAGAAGGCCAGCAGGGCACGCTGCCTTTGGGAAAGTATGTAACACATTTAATGAACCCCAAACTTCTCCTGTTTTTTAACACCAGCATCTTTTCTGTGAGGTTGTGAGGCACATGACCCACAAATACCATTGCCCCCAAAAGGATTAAAGTTGAGACTCACCCAAAGGTCAATGGAGAAGTGCATTATAGGTAAAAATAGACTACAGTCCATTACAAATGACAAATTGCCCAAGAGTCCCTGGAGACAGGATGTCCCCCAAGACTGGGTTGGCCATGCTTTGAGAATGAGGGGAGACAAATGAGGGAGCTGTCCATTCCAGTAAGGAATACCCTTCTGCTGCTACAGATGATCAACCAATCTACAACTAAAAGGCTTAAAGAGTTGGGGTTTGGGGTGGGAATGTCTACTGAGAAGTGAGATGAGAATAGATATATCCTGGATCTGAAGTCAGAAAGACTTGAGTTCAAATCCTTCACTAGATGCTTCCTAATGGTGTGACGATTAGTGAGGCAAGTTACTGATCTCTGCCTTGGTTTCTTTTGTCTATAAAATGGGAATAACCCCTAGTTCTTAAGGATATTATGAGAGCAAAATAGGTCTACCTTTGACTGTTTCTCTCTACTAATGTTATTGTCCCGTTTTACTAATTAATTAATAAATAGGCACTCATTAAGTTCTAGGTGCTTAGCTCTGGGAATCCAAATATCAAAGAGAGCCATTATCTTCCCTCAAAGAAGAGAAGGATGAGGAAGGTGCAGGTAAGTGGGCTTCCCAAGGGGTACTCCAAAAAAAAACCTGTTCTTAAGGGAGTCCAGTCTTTAAGTAATGCCTAGCCTAGCTAGGGGACAACATTGGAAGTGGAATCTTTGGAGCATCTGTTTCTTGCTGTAATAGGCCAATGCTCTTGATTGGCCAGGGATGATTACCCTTCTCCCTGTCTCTATCACCATGTGAGCTAAGATTCCATTTCACAGTAATTTTCCATCCAACTTGAGGGCAGTATCTCCCAAGGCATCACCTCACCTGTGGCTCTTATTGCTTTAATATGCAAGAGAGCCATAACCTCTTGTGCTTTCTCTTCTGATCATGTGACTCGGGCTGTGATCTTGTCCTCCTCTTCTAGGTTTCATGGGATCATCTCTCGCGACCAAGCTGATGAGCTTCTTGGGGGTGCAGAGGGGGCCTATATTCTCAGAGAAAGTCAGCGTCAGCCCGGATGCTACACACTAGCACTAAGGTAAACTTTGTGTCATTTGCAACCATGAAATGAGAATCATTTATCCATTACTTTTCTCAAGTCATTATTTACTCTTAATGAGGCATCTTCATGTAGTGAATAGAATTTTGGGCTTGGAGCCATTAAGACCTGGGTTCAAATTCCATGAAATTTTGACAATTTAGTAGTTGTGTGACGCCAGTCAAGTCATTCAGAGTCTCTACAAAGGTAATTTATTCCCTAGGACTTATCTACTAATTCATAGACAAATTATGAACCTCGTGGGGAGGGGAGGGGGCATTGCATATTCCTGTGCTGAGGAAATCACAAAACCTTCCCATACTGGTGCATTTCTGTAATATCCAGACCCATCACGGTAAAAATCTCCCAGTGTGAGAACTCCCTCCACCAATGTAGGTCAGTCATTCTTATATAACTTAAAGTATTTAGGGAAATTCTCGGGTGGCATTGAGAGAGTAAGTGACTTGCTCAAAGGTCAAGAGGTAGAATGAAAAAAATTAGAAAGACACCTATTGGGGCAGCTAGGTGGCACAGTAGATAGAGCACCGGCCCTGGAGTCAGGAAGACCTGAGTTCAAATCCGGCCTCAGACACCTAATAATGACCTAGCTGTGTGGCCTTGGGCAAACTACTTAACCCCATTGCCTTGCAGAAACCAAAAGAATAAAAAAGACACCCATTAAGAGACTAATATGGCTAGTTAGGATACTGAATACTTGTGGATACTAATACAAAAGTAAGGCAGTCCCTGAACTCAAGGAGCTTTCATTCTAATAATGAGAGACAGAGTGTCTAGGATTGTGGTCAAGAATGGTGAGAAGGGTCACAGGACAATTAAATGACACTCTCTTCCTTAAGCATTGATTCTATTGACCCAAATATTGATACCAAAGCAAGTGGTAGAAAAGGAAGGGGCATAGTTGGGTGGATGAGGAAGGAAGTTAGCATGACCCCAGACCAGAAATTGGAAGGTCAGTCAAAAGGAATGGCAGCCAGGGCATTGCCAGAAGATGTGATTGGGGATTTGGGGCCAGCTGAGGTCTTTTAGGCATTAACATGGCGTGAACCCAAGGATTCCTAACTCTGAAGCCACCTCTCTCTTTGCTGCACAAATTCCTGCTTTTAATGACTGTGGTTTTATTTACTCCAAAAGCATCTTCACACATTTGAAAAATAGTCTGACATAGATATGTGTGAGACATATTATTTATTCAGTCCACAGAAGGGATATTTGCTTATTTATTATGCTGGCATTCGTGCTGCAGATTGTGTTGGAGCTAAATTAAAAAATAAAAACAGTCATGAAATTTTCTTAAAGTAAAAAAAAAAAGATAAAATCAAATGATCGCCGACCCTTGGCAATGATTCCATTGACCTAGTCAATTGAGAATCCCAGGCCTAGAGGCAGAAGAGTGGGTACATCTAATGGGGCAGAGGGGTACAATGCAACAGGTTAGCTACAGTAATGGCAACAAGCCCCTGCTCCCTCCCTACCCCCATCTATTTCTAGACCTTAGGTTGTGTGTAAGTTGGAACTGGTCTATACTGTAGTCCATCTTTTGAGGATGAGAGGAATAGTGATGCAATGCTTGCATATCTGCCTGGCTAAATGTTCTAATAATTTATTTGTCATCGTAGCTATTAATGTATTCTCTCATTCTCAAATATGCAGGTTTGGAAACCAGACCCTTAACTACCGGCTTTTCTATGATGGGAAACATTTTGTAGGAGAGAAGAGATTTGAATCCATCCATGACTTGGTAACAGATGGCTTGATCACACTGTACATAGAAACAAAAGCCTCCGAATACATTTCCAAAATGACAACAAATCCTATCTATGAACACATTGGCTATGCCACTTTACTAAGAGAGAAGGTGTCCAGGAGACTGAGCAGATCAAAAAATGAATCAAGAAAAACGAGTGTAACCAGTGAAGAGCACCCAGCAGTTGAAAAGGTAAAGCTCAATCTGTAGAAAGAAAATTACCAATTACCTTGATGGCTTTTAGTCCCATTTAAGAATTGGCTGATTTTTTTAAAATACTATGAAATGCTTTGAAAATCTCCAGTGATCCCATGGAGGGGGAGAATCAACTCAACTCACTCTTCACTGTGCAGATACTGAGCACTGATATTTATTGATGACCATGGCAAAGAACACTTTTATTTGAAGATGTCCCTGCCTTTAGCAGGGAATAGCTAATATCTCTAGTATTTGAACCCAGCATTTGGCTCAATGTGTTAGTATTTGAAGGGCAGTTACATGGAGAATGGAGCAGCATTCATCTGCAATGTCCCACAGGGAGGAAGCAGTAGCAATAGATAGAAGTTACAAATGGTAGCTTTAATCTTAAAATAAGGAAATTCTCCTTAGTTAATCAATCAATAAGTATTATTAAGAGACTTTTCCATAAGTAGAATAGGCTAGAGGTAGTAGGTTGTCCCCCCGCCCCAAAACCTTCAAGCAAAAGTTCATTCTCAAAAAAGACCATGACATCAGGGAGGCAATGACATGAAAAGCATGAATTAGAATTGAGTGGGTGGTGAGGATATGCTAAGTCCCCAGCCTCACTTTCTCCTCCAGAACCATCTGGGTCCAGTGGCCAGGTAGGAATCAGGATGACTGGAGATGGCCCTGGATGTGAGGCAATCAAGGTTAAGGGACTTGCCCAAGGTCACATAGCTAGTGTCAGTTGTCTGAGACCAGATTTAAACTCCCATCCTTCTGACTCCAAGGCCAGTGCTCTATCCACTGTGCCACCTAGAAAGGTTTCACTGGCAATGTCAGGATGATGGCTGGGGTCCATGTCCTACTTGGGAAGATTAAAAGACAGTGATTATGGCCTTCCACATGACTACTCTTGTCTTTGAGGGGATTAGGAGGTGAGTGAATAGGAAAATCTATATGATGTCTAGAGGAAAGATGGATATATGCTGCAAAAATTCTGAGCCTGTGTATACTTGTTTTTAAAAATTATTTTGATAATTGTGTTTCAATATAATTGGTTTCCTTTGTAAACTCAGGCTTTTTTATTTCATGCATTTAAAAATGTTGTTCATGGAAGACAACTGTAAAGCCTTACCAGGCTAACAAGGAGGTCCGTGATATGAAAAAAGTAAGAAAGACAGAGGCACAGGATGGCCAAGAGCTGCTTTCATTCTTCCCTATGTTCCCTTAGCTCTGAAAGACAACACCACAATTTGCTTGCAGAATGTTTTTTTTTGGATGTGGCCCCTTTACAAACCATCTGCTTTGCTCACCCCTAACCATGTTCCCCTGAAACAAAGTGACAGGCGGCCAGATGATTCTGCAGTGATGGAGCCCATGCTGGGTTGCTCTTCTAAAGCAAGCAAGGAGAAAGACAGATATCAGGAGGCAGAGCAAAGCAAAGATTGCTCTTTCTGCTCATGGCTAATCTGTTATTAAAGTAGAATGCCTTCTCCTCCACCTCCTAGTAGGTATTACCAACACCAAGACTAGTCCAGTGGTCTTGTAGGCTTACAGGCATCGGATCCAAAACAGAGAGGAGAAAGTGGTCTTGTTGCCATGTTGGCAGGAAAGGAAGGTGGACTTAATTGATTTTCTAATTGAGCTTTCTAGTCTAGGAGAATGAGTTTCCATCCAACGGCAAGCAGCTGTTCCATGAAAAAAATGATTTGTCATCTATTCTTTCTCAAAGCTTTCATGTTTCCAGAGAGACTGTTGCTTCCTTTTGAAAGAAATTGCTAAGGAGTTGGTCAGGTTTCTGGCTATTTGCTTCAAGAAAAAAAAAGTAGATTCACAATTTGTTTATTTTTCACCCCAGAGCAATTTTTTTCATGTCTATTTACCAAATCTGCTCCAAAGTAATTTTCTTGAATGGTGATGTCCCTCTCTTTGTACATTCCACTCCTTGTGTGATGTCTGTGGCTCTATGTGTCTGTGTCTGTGAATGTTTATGCACCAGTCATTCTGAGCTACACACACACACACACACACACATACACACACGCACACACACACAAAGACACAAACACACACCCTATTTTGTAAGTGGAGGGACCCCTGTCTCTAGATCAAAGGGCCTTGATTCAAATCATTCCTTTGGACCTTCCTAGCTATCTTGACTTTTATCAAGTCATTCATAATCTTCATAGACCTCTGTTTTAACTTTTGTATTAATCTGAAGGGACTGGACTAGATCAGAGGTTCTTTTTTAAATATAAATATTTTATTTGTTTTCCAATTACATACAATGGTAGTTTCTACCAGTCATTTTTTTTGCAAGGCTTTGGATTTTACAATTTTTCTCTCTCTCCCTCCCTTCCCTCTCCCTTTCCCCCAACAGAAGGTACTCTGATGTAATCTTTACGTTCACTACCATGATACACATGGATCCTAATTGAATGTGTTGAGAGGAAAAAGCAGATCCAAAAGGAAGAAAGAAAACATTAGAGATAGCACAATTACGCAATACATGCAACAACTTATAAAAATCTTTGGTCTTCATCTAAACTCCACAATTCCTTCTCTGGCTACAGATACTATTCTCCAATCCAGACCCCCCCTAAAATTGTCTCTGATTATTGCACTGATGGAGTGAGCAGGTCCATCGTGGTTGTAGATCAGAGGTTCTTAAGTTGGGGTCCACAAACTTCCAAGTGGTCTATGGACATAGATTTCAGGGGATATGCCATTTTGAATGGGGAAGAAATAACATCATTATTTTCACTAGCCTCTAGATAAAATTTAGCATTTTCTTCTATCATGAATTCTTAAAAAAAAACAATCAAAAAAACAAAATACAGAAGTCTAGAGACTGCACCAGGCTATCAAAGGAGTTCATGACACAAAAAAGGTTAGAAATCCATGACTCAATAGTCTCTGAAGTGTCTCCCAGCTCTAGACGTGTCATCTTAACTTTAAAAACCTGTGAAACAAAGCCAATTGGCCAAAAGCCCACATCTGCTAGCAAATACAACACTCTACCCCTATGGTCTTTCACCTCTCTCCCCAAGAGGAGATTAAGTTTACCTCCTCATGCATTCTTTGGAACCAAGATTGGTCATTGCAATTAATCCGGATTCTGCTGTCTTTGGGCATTATTTCTGTTTACTCTATTTCTCTTTTTTTGATCATTATATAGCTCATCCTCCAGATTCTGGTTACCCTTGTAACCTTGCAGTTTCCCCCAGAGAAGAGCAAACCAGGGAGCCAACCTTGGCAGCTGTGAAAGTATTAGAATGAGCACTGTGAAATAAATGTTGAACAACTTTGAGAACTGTTTGCTTGTGTTGCCAATCCAAGGGCAGCGAATTCCACTACAGGGAGATGCACAACCACCCTCAAGGGAAAGGTTGAGTAAAAGTCATCTCCCTGGCCAGCTTGTAAAGTGTCATTTGGCATAATTACTTACATCCTGGTTAGATTTCATATTTTCAACTCCTCATCTTCAGTCCCAGAAAAGCTGAGAAGCAAATCATACTTTTTGATGAGGAGAAAAAAGCAAGACCTCAAAATGTATATTTCCCCATGGTATCATTCTACTATGGAATTCATTCCTGGCTGATAAAATCAAGGTTGAAATACATTACTGTAAGATGAGCTCATTTTGAAGTAGGTATCCATTTAGACCCTCTCAAAAGAGATAACGGGCAAGTAGGCGGTACAGTGAAGGGAAATCAGGAGGGCTCATCTTTCTGAATTCACATCCAGCCTCAAACATTTAGTAGCCATGTGACCCTAGGCAAGTCCCTTCACCCTGTTTGCCTCTGTTTTCTCATCTGAAAAATGATCTAGAGAAGGAATGGGAAATCTCTCCCATATCCCATGTCCTCCAATTGAGGACATGAAGTAAGTAATAATTGGCCAACAAAAGCAGTAAAGTAGAGAGCAGCAACTTGAAACGTGGAGGCAGACTTTGAGAGGGCCTTCACAGGTCATCCCCTCGGACTCTAAAGATGGTTTGGTCCTTACTGAGTGAACCCCAAAGTTGAAGGGAGATGCTGGGGAGTTGCTCGTTCCACTAATGGGCTTTGTGACTCATTCAGTAAAAACCTGGCTGTTTCTTCCTGACCTGCATCGACAAGTGAATTTATGAAACGTTTTGGATCTTTCCAGAGATTCTATTTCCCCGATGGGCAGGTCAATGGGCAGTTGCCATGGTAGCAGTTAGTAGAGAAGAGAAGGCACAAATGAATCGAATGACTTAGAACTGCCTGGGGTGCCTGTTGGCTTCGATAATAGCAAATCACAAAGGTTTTAATGAGTGAAATGGTTCAGTTTCTGAATAGTCCTTCCTACAAGCACAGAAGTGATTTATGTGCCAAGTTACTTACATTTTATTTATTTCACCCTTTGTCTTACTGATCATCTCGAGTCATCCAGAGAAAACATATTACATGTAGATCAGGGTAAACTGATAGTGTTTGTGATTTGAAAAAAACTGGTCCTTCTAATTGTGAGTGGCTTCCTGGTGATTTTTCTTATCTTAAAAAAAATCTAATAAATAATGTATACATTCATTCAGTCACTTATTTAAGCTATTATTTAACAGCAGAGATGAAAAAGTGATATAGCCCTTGTGCTTCACTAGGGTGATACAACTTGTACACAATTTAAGAAGACAAAATATACATTAAGTAACATGAAAATATTTTCAGATATTTCCAGATACTCTGATTTTGTCAGAGAGGAACCTCCCTGCTGATACAAATCACATACCCTCTCTCTGCCTTAGTTCTCATAACACCCGCTGGCTATTTTTTTAAAATAACATTTTTATTTCAAACTTTGAGTTGCATATTCTATCCTTTCTCCCTCACCTCCCCCATCCCTGGAGGATCAGATATAGGTTATACATGCCTAATTAGTCAAAACATTCCCATATTGGTAATTTTGTAAAAGAAGACTCAAAAGAAAAAAATGAAAGAAGGTAAAAAAATAGAATGCTTCAGTCTGTATTCAAACACTATCCGCTCTTTCTCTGGAGGCTGATGGTATGCTTCATCATTAGTCCTTTGAGATTGTCTTGGATCATTTCACTGGACCAAAGCTAACTCATTGCCTGTTGTTCATCAAACAATACTGCTATTACTGTATACAGTATTCTCCCGGTTCTGTTCATTTCACTATTTCTTAGTTCTAATAAGTCCTGTTTTTTTCTGAAATTATCCCATTTGTCATTTCTTAAAGGATGATAATATTACAATATTACAATATAGTCCTATACTATGACTTATATAGCTATTTCCCAATTGATAGGCATCCCTTTGATTTCCAATTCTTAGCCACAACAAAAAGTGCTGTTATGAATATTCTAATAGGTCCTTTTCCATTTTATAGGTCCTTTTTTATAAGTCCTTTTCCCTTTTTTGGATGTCTTTGGGATATAGGCTGAACTGTGGTTTTGTTGGGTTGAAGGATATACACAATTTCATAGTTCTTTGGACATGCTTCCATAGTGTATTCCAGAATGGTTGGATCAGTTCACAACTCCACCAACAGTGCATTAATGTCCCAGGCTTCCCACATCCCCGTCCAATATCCAACATTTTCCTTTTTTTTGACATATGAGCCACTCTGATAGCCAACTTTTAACAGGAAGTAACAGTGTTTTTCTGAAAGCAATAATAATGGTATTCATATAGATAGTAAATAAAGATTTGTGAAGCACATTACAAGTCTTAACTCATTTTGCCCTCACAACCCCATGGGAAGTGGGTGCTATCATTATCCCCATTGCAAGATGAGAAACCTGAGGCAGTAAAAGATAAATGACCTGCTCAGAGTCACACAGCTAGTAGGAGCTTGAGCCTGGATATGAGCTTATGTCTTCCTGATTCCAGCTGCCTTAGCACTTCATCACCCACCTGCCCATAGATGAATGGAAACTATGAAACTAGAGATGGCCAAGGTAAATGACTTTGCCAAAGGTGCTACTGAGGCAGGATCTGAACTCTGATTCAATGATCTTAAGATCATCACTAACTTGTGTGGATTTTCAAGTATTCTGTGTGGTAAATCTCCTTGCTAGGCAGCAGGGAAGGATTTATATATGACCTAAACTTTTTCTCTTCCCCAGCCCATGACACATGCTCTATACACAGGGCTCATTAAAATGTTAGTTTAATTTGCTGATGACTAAATGAATCACCAATTACCATCTAATCAGAAGCAGACATAGGAAATCCTTAAGTTCTATTTTAACTACTAGTCAATGGTCTCACCTGGAGGCAGACCTTCAAGGAAAATATTTTTCATGCTTTCCACACTGACACTACTCTTCCTTAAGGCCTCATTTCATTTCTACCATCACCTCCTCCTGGCTATTGGCTCTCAGAAGAGTTAGTTATCCCCAAATACGACTTCACCACATGTTAAGTACATAACTACAACTTACTGATAAGATTCAGACTGGGAGTTTGGGTAGCTCTGTGTCTCTTCCATAAATATGGATAGAGCACCAGCCCTGGAGTCAGGAGGATCTGAGTTCAAATCCAGCCTCAGACACTTCATAATGACCTAGCTGTGTGGCCTTGGGCAGGCCACTTAACCCCATTTGCCTTGCAAAAAAAAAAGGAAAAAAGAAAACATAAATATTCACTCTGCTGAACTGGGAATTGAGGGGATGCCCATCAGTTGGAGAATGGCTGAACAAAGTGTAGTACATGATTGAGATGAAATGCTATTCCATTATAAGAAATGATCAACAGGATGCTCTTATAAAAAAATAAAATCACATGAGTAAATGCAATGGGAAATGTACTATGTACAAATTAGCAGCAAAGCTGTAGCATAATCAGCTATGAATGACTTACCTTTTCTCAGCAATGCTATGACCCAAGAGAACACTGACGGACTTATGATAAAGACTACTATCCAACCCAAAGACAGAGTTGATGGTGTCTGAATATGGATTGAAACATACTTTTTTTTACTTTATTTTTCTTGAGATTTCTTGGGGGGGGTAATTTTACCACATGACTATTATGACAATGTTTTTCATGACTACATATTTTTAATCTATTTCAAATAACTTGCTTCCTCAATGAAGGAGAGTAGGTTGAAAGGAAGGGAGAGAATTTTGAACTCAAGGCTTTGGATGTGAATATTGAAATTTGTTTTTGCATGTAACTGGGAAAATAAAATTCTAATACAAATGTTCACTCTACTTATCATAATAACATCTCCACAAGAACAATGAATAATATTTAGTAAGTGAATATATTCTCTTGGGACTGAAAGAAAGGAGGAGATATAATAAAATCCCTTTCATTCGATTAAAGACAATTTCATGGTAGAAATAAGGTTTTAAAAAAGTTTTAAGAGACCACTTGGCCCCAGGTAGAGTGTTGTAAGCCAAAGTGCATGTTGTTTTTTTCAGATTCATCTTCTGATGAGTTCTATCCTCAGCCAGTTCTAGGATGGGTGAGTGGTCTTAATGATGGGAGACTTGATGCTAGCAGCTCTCAAGCCAATGTCTTTCACTGAACTGGGGTCGGCCTGTCCAGGCCAGGCCCAGAACCCTCTGTGGTGTAGAGGAGATGAGGCATACTTCTCTGCGCATAAGAACTTACTTTGGCTGCAGCTGCCAAGATTCAAGTATCATCAACTTTTATCGGAAAATGCCGCCTTAGTGGCGGCTAGGTGGTGCAGTGGATAGAGCACCAGCCCTGGAATCAGGAGTACCTGGGTTCAAATCTGACCTCAGACACTTCATAATGACCTAGCTGTGTGGCCTTGGGCAAGCCACTTAACCCCGTTTGCCTTGCAAAAATCCTTAAAAAAAATGCCTCCTTTGAACATGTCTCCAGACTGCTCTCATGGTGCCTGCAGGCCTAAAAGACCAAAGACAGATCTGAGCCCTGACCATCAAGAAGGTCCTAATAAATATCCTACCTCTACCTCTCCACTGAAGAAGCATCCTTCTGCCCCCAGGCAGAGGATAAACCTGAGAGGGATCTTTGCAGGAGCACTGCCATCTGGTGGCCAGTGGAGCCATACCAGCTAGGCAAAGCTCCCCAAGAGCTGGTTGTTTTGGGGGTAGCTAAGGAAGCATGGTCTTAAATAGACTCTGAATCTGAAGTATTTATGGCAATAAGGAGAGAGCAGAATACTAGACTTGGAGTCAGGAAGTCCTGAGTTCAAATCCTCCTTCAGTCCCTTCCTAACTGTGGCTGACCTTGGGAAATGACCTACCTTTGTAAGCCTCAGTTGCTGCAAATGCAAAATGGGGGTGATTCAAAAACAATGTCCCTCTCAGGCTTGCAATGAAGATTAGATGAGCTGGCTATTATTCTTCTGCTTTGTAATCTGTTTTAGTCAACAAGGCAACCAGCATTCGTTGCTCTATGACAGCTACCATGACAGCTCAGCATACATAGATGGCTAACTTCCTGACCAGATCAGGGGAGGTGGAGACCAGTGTATCATCTCCCTACTCTCACAGCATCAGTGAGAGGCTCGAGAGATTTGTTTTTACTTCCAACCAATCAATAAGTTTATATTAAACATTACTATATGACTCAGTGGATAGACCTCTTGCCCTGGACTCAGACACTCACTAGCTGTGTGACCCTGGACAAGTCACTTAACCTGTTTGCCACTGGAGAAGGAAATGGGAAAGCATTCCATTATCTTTACCAAGAAAACCCCATACAGGATCATGCGTAGTCAGATACTACTGAACAACCACATATGGTGGGCACTAAGGATTTAAAGAGAAATGAAATTATTTTTGGCCTCAAGAAACTTATATTCTACTAGAAGAATGCACCAGATAAGCAAACACACAAAAATCCTTCTATCCAGAGGAGAGGGAAGGTCATCTCAGAGAAGATAACACCAAGACCCAGATGAGTCCTTATTTACTTTCTCTTAGTTTCCTCATTTATAAAATAGCACTTTGGGGTTTTTTTGCAAGGCAATGGGGTTAAGTGGCTTGCCCAAGGCCACACAGCTAGGTAATTATTAAGTGTCTGAGGTCATATTTGAACTCAGGTCCTCCTGACTCCAGGGCCGGTGCTCTATCCACTGTGCCACCTAGCCTCCCCTAAAATAGCACTTTGAACTAGAATGGTGATCTCTCTGCTTTCTTCAAGCTATGAATCAATCCTATGAGTCATTTCTGTGTTTGGTCTTCCCCTGGAAAAGGCCAACCCCCCAGTGGAGCAGAGACCTAGAGAGACGTGGTCCTTCATTGCCAAGGAATGTGGGGGCTCCTCGCACCTGGGATGGAAGGGGTTCTTCCTGCCTCATGCTCTTCCTGGAGCTAGGCAGGAGCTAGGCTTTATTTCCCAGATGATTTGCATTGACACTAATGGCATTTCAAGCATCATGGCTCTCTGTGGTGAATTATTTGTTTCTGTTGTTTCTGGGGCAGTTTGTAAAACAGGGATTACTCATTTCTTAATAATGAAATGTCTGGCTGTTTTATGGTGGTGCTTTATAAATGTCTCTGCTGGCTTTGTCTATTCTTATACTTAATCACTGAAGAATTTCCCCAGTTAATATTTCACTTTTTGCCTCTCTACCATTTACAAAACTGATGAGGTTGAGGAATCAGAATAGTTTAGAGGTAGCAATAGCAGAAAATGCAATTGTATCACTTTCCTGTGGTTGCTGTCATCCTTTCTTCCCTTCTTTCACCCCCTTTTTCCCAATGTTTTAATTATTAAGAAGTCAAATGCTATACCTTCCAACCTGTGACCCACTATAGTAGGTATTCTTTTTTTTTTTTAGGTTTTTTTTTGCAAGGCAATGGGGTTAAGTGACTTGCCCAAGGTCACACAGTTAGGTACTTATTATGTGTCTGGGGTCACATTTGAACTCAGGTCCTCCTGGGCCAGTGCTCTATCCACTACACCACCTAGCTGCCCCTATAGTAGGTATTCTTTTTTAACATTAATATTGAGAAGTAGCTAAGGAAGGGCATCCAGGAAATTGGACACAGACCAGAAAAGTAATCCTTGGATTCAAATGAGATTTAGAGAAAGTCCTGGGACAAATACTTTGACTCCCAAGCATACCCCTACTAGGCCTGTATTCCAAAGAGATAAAGGAAAAAGAAAAGGGACCTTTGTGTACAAATATTTATATATAGGTAATATAGTCCAAAACTAGAAACCAAAGGGATGCCAACTTATTAGAGAATGGACAAACAAGTTAAGATGTCCAAATATAATGGAAATTCCTATACCTAATGGACAATTTTAGAGGATCACTGTAATTTGATGCATAAACAATCAGTTCAGAAAACTGATGATGAAAGATGCCACCTACATTCTGTCACAGAAGTAATGGATGTAAAAATGCAGAATAAGACATATGTTTTTGGACATAGTCCGTGTGGGATTGTTCATATTTGTTATAACTTTTCTTCTAAATTGTTCAATTTGGAAGAAGAACACTGGGATAGATAATAAATGCCTATAAAATTAATTTATTCTTATTATTTTTAAAGAGATATGGGTCAACAGAGGAGAGATGGGCAACCCTTTCTTCTTTTTTTTTTTTAGATTATTTTTCAAGGCAATGGGGTTAAGTGGCTTGCCCAAGGCCACATGGCTAGGTAATTATTAAGTGTCTGAGGTCGGATTTAAATCCAAGTACTCCTGACTCCAAGGCTGGTGCTCTATTCACTGAACCACCTAGCCGCCCCACAACCCTTTCTTCTAATTCTATTATACTCATGGTCAGATTTCACTGTCCCCCATTCCTGGACTGAGTATATGAGCTTGATGTGCTGCTACTGACCATCAATATCAGAATGAAAGAATTCTTTCATCATCTTACCATAGTAGTCACAATTTCTGGAAGGAAAGACTCTGGGGATAGTTTTCAGTTGTCCAATCTGGCTATGTTGAGAGAGGATTGTCTTAACTAGGAAGCTGGATGATGACTTCTTTGGCCACAATATCTCTTAAACTCCATTGGTTGATTCATAAAGGAATAAGGATCCACATCAATGGAAGGAATAATCATACTAGCAAAATTGCCTATTCCTTGAACTATTAAGTATCAGGAATAATATCTGGCTGTCCAATCCTAATGTCTTCTAGCAGACTTTTACTAAATGTAGTTCTTTTGGAATAATACCACAAGGCTAAAGCCAGACCTGATTCTATATTTTAATAAATTTCCTATGAATTATTCTTTAATTTTTCCTAAAATCAAGATAAAAGAAAAGTACCCTGCTGCTCCCCATTGAACTGTGGTTTGAATAGTTTAAAATGTCTAAACAGGAAATTATATTCAGAATCATTCCTCACCTCCAGCATTATTTCCTTTTAAGAATACTCAAGGCCAATCACTCGGTGGCACAGTTCTTATCTGCTTTCAGCTTTAGGTTGAATTGTTTTTATAATGAAGGGCATCTGTCTGGGGAGATACCTCAGGAAGAGCAATGTTCATCACAGACAAGACAAGCCCCCCCTCATGAATCCTCAGTCATGAAAGGGAGGCATTTCCAAAGAGTTGACAGGACCTGATTCATAGGTTTCCCTAAAGCCCAAGGTACCAGGAGCCCTGACCTCAAGCTTTCATCTCATTCCTTTCTACTATGTAGAAAACTCAATTAGGATGAGCTGAGATCGGTGCCGTATTTGACCTTATAAACATTTAGAAGGTTGTCTGCCATCCAAGTCATCTCATGCCATAGCTTTGAAATGTATAGTCCTGAAAAGCAATAAAGAACTCACCATATATATTGTTCTTCAAGGATACCAGTTATAAAGAAAGTGGGTTGCAGGCTTGTTCCCATCACAGGGCGGGTGTGGATCTCTGCCACTCTGTGTGCACCATACTCACTCCCACATTCTCTGCCATGAGCTGACACTGGCCTCCTTCATTTTCCTGTTCCAAGCCTTTTCCCCTAGCTTGTCCCCCAGACCTGGAACTTTCCTCATCTCTCTCCCTCCTAATTTCTCTGATGTCCTTCAAATCTCAACTAACATTCCACTTTCTGCAGGAAGGTTTTCTTCATTGACCTGCTTCTTAGGATCTCCATGGTTGCCCATGTTCGCCTGCCCATAGCTGATTTCTATGACATTGTTCATGCTCTTCCACCACTGGACCAGAGCTCCTCGAGAGCAGGGATTATCTGGGAGGGAGAAGGATTTCTTTTCCTCCCCAAACCTTAGCCCAGTACCTGGCAAAGAGTAAGCTCTTGACCCAATTTGTCTTGTTCCAGAGAACTGAAATGTTTTGCCCAAGGTCAGCTAAAAAGCATTATAATCAGAATTTGAACCCAGAGCCCCTTACTCCCAACAGTCAACCCCTACAATGCTCTATGGGGGATTTAACCATTCATTCAGTTGAATGACATCTTTTCCCTTGTATAGTCTTCTTACATTTGGTTTCAAAGGATGCTTTCTAGGCATGGAGCAAGAAGGGACCCTCCTAACAGGATACTGCTAACTCCAAAAAATTGTCCAGCTTCTGTTTGTTCTACTATAGGCTATAGCCAAAAGAAAGCTAGGCTGGTCAATGCTTCTAAAAAAGATCCAGGGTTTTAGTACATGGAAAGCCTAATATGAGTTCACATAGTGATGCAGCAGTCAGAGACCTTCATGGAACATGTCTTCATCTGATGGTTCTGCTGTAAACCACTGTGGGCTGGCCATCCCTGGTTTATTGTATTCTGACCTTAATGCCACAGTTTAGGAAGGATGTGGATGAATGAGAGAGAGTATTCAGAGGAGGGGAGTCAGGATGATGAAGGACCCAGTCTGAATGCCATATGAGAATCAGCTAGGAACTGGGAAAGTCTAGCTTGGAGAAGAGAACACTTGGCAGACCATAGTATCCATCTCTGGATCCAGAGTAGCTTCCTCCAAGTACCTAAAGAATTTCATATGGAATGGGGGGTTAGATTGGTTCTAATTGGACTCAGAGGGCAGAACAAGAATGAAATTGTAGAAAGACCACTTGGTCTTGAAGTAAGGAAATACCCTGAACAATTAGGAAGGTAGGATGGGCTTCCTCCCTAGGCAACTCCTCCTCCTCCTCAGTGACAGTTTCACCCAGGCAGAGGCGAGATGCCCTCTCAGAGATCGGACATCATCAAAGCCACCAGGGTCACTCACTGCATCCCAGGCCATCACTAGTCATCTGGACTTGTATCCTGCCACTGGAGAAAGGAGACAATAAGACTGATGGTGCAGCTCTGCCTCCTTAAATCCGATTCACACACAAGCAAGACATCATCTCATGATGTCATGGGTCCTCTCTGAAAATGAAGGATGAACAATAGATTCTCTGGTCAGGCTGTACCGAGAATACTTTGTTAGTCTAAGGATAGATCTAATGACTGCTAAACTTCCTTCTGTGGTTGTATGAAGCTACTTCTCAGACTAAGGGCAGTCAGATGTAAAGGGATAAATATGGGACCAGGGAGTTGGGAGTCCTGTGAAGACTTGAAGAAGTCCTGACTCCTAACTATAGTTACCTATAGGGTCTTTACAAGGTCTATAGATTTTCTGGTCTGTCTCCCAGACCTGGACATTTTTTAGTGCTTTTTTTTTCCAATCACCATGCAAAGATTCTTTTCAACATTCATCCTTTTGCAAGTTTTTGAGTTCGTCATTTTCCTACCATCTTTCCTTCTCTCTTCTCTCCCCATGGCAGCGAACAATTTGTTATGGATTGAACATATACAATCATGTTTAACATATTTCCATATTAGTTATTTTGTGAAAGAGGAATTAGAACTAAGAGGAAAAAACATGAGAAAGAAAAAAATAGAAGAAAATTTAAAAAGTGAATATAGTATGTGTTACTCTGTATTCAGACTTCCTAATGTTTTTTGTTTGGTTGTTTTTTTCTGATTGTGGATATCATTTTCCATAACAAGTCTCTCCAGATTGCCCTTGATTACTGAACTGAGGAGCTGCATCCAACTTAGTTGATCATCTCACAATGTGCTCTTAATGTGAACAATGTTCTCCTGGTTCTGCTCTCTTCACCCAGCACCAGTTCATGCAAGACTTTCCAGGCTTTCTGTAGTCCATTCACTCATGATTTCTTATAGAACAATACTACTCTATCACATTCATATACCATAACTTGTTCATTCCTCAATTGTTGGGCATCCCCTCAATTTCCAATTCTTTACTATTACTAAAAGAGCTACTATATATGTATATATATACATATATATATATATATATATATTATATATATAGTGCATGTGGATCCTTTCCCCTTTTGTATGCTCTCTTGGGGATACAAACCTAGTAATAGAGTTGGATCAAAAGTTATACACAGGGGTGGCTAGGTGGCGCAATGGATAAAGCACTGGCCTTGGAGTCAGGAGTACCTGGGTTCAAATCTGGTCTCAGACACTTAATAATGACCTAGCTGTGTGGCCTTGGGCAAGCCACTTAACCCTGGTTGCCTTGCAAAAACCTAAAAAAAAAAAAGTTATACACAGTTTTGTTGTCCTTTGGATGTAGTTCCAAATTGTTCTCCAGATTGTTTAGATCAATTTGCAAGTCCACTTTCCCCACCCCTTCCAACATGGATCATTTTCCTTTTTTTATCATCCTAGCTAATCTGATAGATGTGAGGTGGTATCTCAGAGTTTTTTAATTTGTATTTCTCTAATCAGTAATGATTTGGAGCATTTTTATGTCTATAGAGGCCAGTTCATATCTTTTGATTATTTGTCAATGGAATAATGACTTATATTCTTATAAATTTGACTCAGTTTTCTATATGTTTTAGAATGAGTCCTTAACAAATGGTTTCTAAAGAGTATCTAAAGTTCAGTAATTTCATGTCTGAGAGAAAGGAAGACCAGTGATCTTTCCTGGAAAACAAATAAGTAAAGTGAGACCTTATTCACCAATGAGCATAAAAGGAAGAGGTTGTTAAGACACTAAAGAATATAGTACCATAAATAAATGCTACTATTCACAACTAAAAATTATGACTTCAAGGGGCAGCTAGGTAGTGCAGTGGATAGAGCACAGGGCCCTGAAGTTAGGAGGAGCTGAATTCAAATCCATTGACAGATGCTTAATAATTACCAAGCTGTGTGTCCTTGGGCATATCACTTTACCCCATTGCCTTGCAAAAAATAAACAAACAAATAAATAAATAAATGAGAAGAAGAAGGAAGGAGAGGAGAGGAGGAAGGACAATGATGATGATGATGATGGTGACTTAGGTTCAAATCCTACTGGAGGCAGCTTGGTGAGGCAGTGGATAGAGCACTGGCCCTGGAGTCAGGAGGATTTGAGTTCAAAAATGATGACTTCAAATCTTCAACCCCAAAAGACCTGGACTCCAAATCATAAGTTAAGAAAGTTGAGACAGAGAAGGGTCATGTGTCACCCTCCAAGGATGTATCAGAAGAATGTGCATCTTCTTGAGGGCAAGTCCAGAATTCTAGCCTGTCCTCCATGCTGTCTTTTAGAGGAAACTGAGACAAAGAGGCTGAAGCCAATGTCATACAGTTAGTAAGTATCAGAGACTAGATTTGAACTCAGAAAGAGAAGTCTCTTTGAGTTCAGATCCAAAATTCTTTCTATTGTAGCACCACTTAGCTTCCCTTAGAATTCCTAGAGTTCCCGAGAGCAAAATGTTATATGACTTGCCTAGAGTTCCATACTCAATTAGGTGGTGCAGTGGATAGAGCACTGGCCTTGGAGTCTGGAGGACAGGAGTTCAAATCCAGCCTCAGACTTTTACTAGCAGTGTGCCTTTGGGCAAGTCACTTAATCCTGACTGCCTCTCATCCAGGACCATCTCCAGTCATCCTGATTCATGTCTGGTCACTGGATCCAGATAGCTCTAGAGAGGAAACTGAGACTGGTGACTTAGCACAGCCCCCAATAACTCATCCAATTCAAGTGCTTGTCCTGACTTCACCTCCTTGATGTCATGGTCTGCCAGAATGAAGGATATAGATTACCCACAACCAGAATATGCCTTGTGATAGCTCACATTTGTACAAATACACACATCATATATATACATATATTTAGACTCCACAAGGATATTCCTTCCACATCATGACTTTTTTTTGATAGATTATGGCTCAGCACAAAAAATTAAATGGAAATTTTTGGAGAGTTCTGAAGAAACCACAGATAACATGTGAAGGGCAACAGATAACCCAGGAAAGGCTTAGAAACTCATATTTTCATAAAATATATGTATAGTATTATATCATATTAATATATTTTATCTTTTAATACCATAATAATTACTTCTTCTCTGATACAATGGTAGGACCAAAAAATTTTCCATGGATTTTCAGATCATGGAGGGAGGAGGGGTGACATGTCCTAACCCTACCTCCATATTATGAAAGGTAAAACTATATGTATGTATGTATGTATGTATGTATGTATGTATGAATATACAGGTATGTCCTTACACACACACATACAATCAGTGTTGAATGTGGTGGTACCGTGAGATTTCATTTATTTGGACTTAGCAAATCTAGAATCAATGGAATGTTGGTTTTTCTGAAGAGGCTGACAATTTTCTCCCAATTTGGTTAAAAGAATCAGTCTCCATACATTGTATTTATAACCAAAACTTTGACCAGCTTGGATGGGCCTTGTGCTGTTCTAATTATAGGTCTGGCACTCACTGGCAACATGTTCCTTTGAGCAGGTTGCTTGGAATGACCTCAATTTCCTCATTTGTCAAAGGGGGATGAAGGGGTTAGACAAGATGGTCTCTAAGCTTCCTTCTGTGACACCTCTCTAGGCTTCTTCTGGGGTGCTTGATCCATGCGATCATATGGTTTTGACACTAGGTGGCAGGTTTTCCTTAAAGTTTCCAGAAATTGACTGGTTTTAGTTGTATAAACTAAGTTCTCCTGGAAAGCAATTTTGTAGCTGTTGGGTTTTTTAATGTTGTATAGATTCCCCACTACTACCACCACCATAGGTTTAGGAGTCTTAGGTATATAGAAACCCATACCCATGTGGGTATTCCCTCCAAAGATGTTGAATCTTACCCACCTGCCCACCCTGCAGCATATTCTCCCATATGTTCATTACAAGGGGTCCAACCCAATGTACTGGGGAAGGATGAGGAAGGAAAGTGTCTTCCCATAGATCCTTTCCCATGATTAGTTACCACTATTAGTAGTTACCAATAGTGCTGTCAGTTATTTCCAGTGGACCAGTCCACTTTTTCCAGCCATACAACTCTCTAATGATGTCTTTTCAGCTGGCAAGTTCTCACTGGGCTATTGCAGCCTACTCAGCCCTGCCTTGTGTCTCTCCATTGTCTTCTGAGTAATCTGAAATTTGAATCTTTAGGAGACTCTGTCATTCCATGATTCACAGCCCTGTATTGTCCTCAGAATAATATTGATGTTCAAAAGAGTCTTTCTTTCGAGAAGAAACCAAAGTTCAATAAATATTTGTCATGGTGGGAAAGACAGGACTAGAAGGCAGGGAGCCTAGGTTCAAGTTCCAGCCTTAATACACAATTAATTATAACTGGGTCTTGTTCAGTCATTTCTGTCATATCCAACAGGCCATGAAACCATTTGGGGTTTCCTTGGCAGAGATTCTGAGGTGGTTTGCCCTTTCCTCCCCCCAGCTCATTTTATAGATGAGAAAACTGAGACAAATAGTGTTAAAGTGACTTGGTTATTAAGTGTCTGAAGCCACATTTGAACTCAGGTCCTTGTAACTTTAGACTTGCGCTTATCACCTCACTGATAATAACATTGGAAAATATGTTACAAACATTATTTTATTCTCACAATACTGAGAGAAAAGCACTACTTTTATCCCAATTTTATAGGTAAGGAAACTGAGACAGGTACTTACTACTTAGGGTAACTTCATGAATAAAATGAGGCATTGGAATTATTGTTCCCTGGGGTTCCAATGGTCCTAAGTCTATTGTCCTAAGAAAAATAGTGGTGGATTTTGTTGTATTTTTCCCCTAATATTAATCAGTTCTCTAGCCAGGTTAGGAAGACCTCACTTTGGACTTACTGACTCAGAACTTTTCCCACACTCTTCTCATACTCCCAAGACTGAAAATGAAAAACATTTCCTGGGGCACCTAGGTGGATGGAGCACCATCCCGGGAGTCAGGAGGATCTGAGTTCAAATCCGAGCTCAGACACTTAATAATGACCTAGCTGTGTGGCCTTGGACAAGCCACTTAACCCCATTGCCTTGCAAAAACTAAACAAACAAACAAACAAAAATTTTCTATTTCATATCTTGGGTTTAGTTCTCTGGTAGTGTAGGAGATGGGGCAAGACCAGCCCATCCACAAATCCCTTCTAGGCATTTTGCAGAAAGTACTGGGAGGAAGGACCAGATTTAATCCCCAATGAATTATTCAAATACGGATAGTCCAGTCTGAAGATTTTTCTTCCCCTTCCTCCCCAGGGGTCATTTTACAGCCACTTAGTAATTTCACTGAATGTGGGCAGAGGAAGGAAGTAAAAGTTGAGTGTTTTGTGGTATTCGGGTTTTATGGGTGGAGAAAGTTGAAACTGTTGGCTAAAAGCTTTGAATTTCAATGACTCATGCACTTCCCCAGGGCCCATCACCCCATCAGACCATAGAGCTAATTGAATCGGGCTTCTGGCCTAGGAGAGTCTAATTCGGCCCTTCCCACTGATAGGCATGTCAAGTCTTTTGACCCACCATTTCTCCTGGTTGAAAGTGATACTCCAAAGTCATTATTAATTAATGTGGTGACTTAACAGCTAAAAGGATCTTGGAGCATATCAGCAAAGGCATAGGGTCTCTAAAAACTCGAAAACAAAGATGATAATCCTATGTACCCTGTGCCAGGTGCTTAGTCCACATCAGAATGATTTCAGAGAGGGCATTGTCAGGCAAAATCCAGGTGAGCGTGGGCCAGCAGAATGGTGAGGAAAGTGAATTCCTTGCCATATGAGAATTCATCCAGAAAACTGGGGATGCTTAACTCTGAGAAAAGAGGACTAGGGAGGAAGGTGTAGGGAAAGGGAATGGCTAGAAAAACAGGATATTTTGCCCCATCACATAAAAGAGCCTTGATTGAGGCGGCTACTAGGACTTTAGTCAGAAAGGTCAATGTTCAAATCTCTCTGACGCTTCCTTTGGTGTGATCCTGAGCTATTTAACTCCTTTAGCCTCAGTTTCCCCAATGATAAAATGGGGATAATAATACCCAGGATATGTGATGAGATTTAGATAAAATAATCCAGAAAGTATTTTGCAAATCTGAAGGTGCAAAAAAATGCCAATTACCCTCTTCATTCTGTTTGGCTCTAGGTGACAACTAAGAACAATGGGGGAGAAGATAGCAAAATCCAGGTTCACGGATTAGCAAATCTTTCTTAATGCCTTAATCACTAAGCTTTAGCCAAGTGGAATGAGCTGCCTGGGGGAGGCAACCAGTGCCAAAGGATGGTTGATTTACATGCCTGGGATATTAGGGAGGGCATTCCTGATCTTGGATGGTTTGGAAGAGGTGGCCTTTCCCAGCTCTGAGATTGTAGGGTCCCTTCTAAGAAGTATGCATTGAGTGTTAGGGCTAGTATCCAGAATTTGAGTTCAAATCAAGCCTCCTACCCTAGCAACCTGACCCTAGGCAAGTCTGCCTCAGTATCCCCATTTGTAGAATGAACATACTTCCCAGAGTTACCATGAGGATCAAATGAATAATATTTGCACAGTGCTTTGTACAATATCACATAATGGGTGATTAATAAAGGCTTGGTTCCTAGCCTCCTTCCTTGTGAGCATCCCTGCTTCATGAGATTGATTATAATACCCACATAGTCTGTGCATTTCTTAACGAACCCATCCTTAAGGAAAATCCTCATCTGAGAGAAAGCCTCAGAGAGTAGTCCTCTGAAAATACATATGTATTTATGTATGTCAGGATGCAAATGGATGAGAAGGAAGAGATTCAAAGCCTGCTACAGAAACCAGGTGTCAGCAATCAGAGGCAAAGCTGCCCCAAGGGATGATCAAAGGGGAGACGGAGGGTTCAGGAGTTGCTTTGTGTGTGTCTCCTCTTGCATCTTTCTTGTGACTTGATTAAAAGAAAATAGAGTTGTTGAGAGAACAAGTGATACTTTGATCTTTTATTTCTAAAGGAACCCAAAGGAAGACTTAGAAGATTCTAGGAAAGCAGACAGCTGACTTAAGCTAAATGATGTCTCAAAAAACAGAATCTCTTGTCTCTGGAAGTTGGGTGGGTCTGCATCCTAAGTCACGTAGGAATCCTGCTGATATATTGAAGAAAATAGACTTATTTGTCCTTTATTAATATATCTGTTCTTTACTGGACCCAATGGGTTAAAAACATCAGTGGATAAGACATTTAAAAATTTACCTGGGCAAGTTACTTAACTTCTGGGTCTCAGTTTACTCATCTGTAAAATGAAAATATTGTACTTGCTGGGCTCTGAAAGAACAATAGCAATAAACCTTAGGATCTTCTCATTGAGTTTCATCTCTGCATTCTTCAGATGACTTGGGCTCATTGAAGGGGCTCATTTTAAGACAGACCATAAGAGGTTCTACAGGTATTTCTATAACTGAATTTTAGGGTCCTGGAGGAATCTGAATACTCAAGGGTCCTCATTTGCATATATAAAGATAATTCATTAAATTGAATTCAAAGAGGATGAAAAAACAAACCTAAAAACTATAGGACAGACTACTGTGACAGGGTTTTTTAAATCATTCCTAGGGATTCCCCCCCCCACACACACACACATAATCAACTCCTAGTCTTTGATTTTACATTTTGAGATCACTCCATAGTCTATCATCAGGAATCAATAGCCCCTGCACCTGTTAAAATGTCAGAGATAGAGAAATTTTTTAAATCTAAAATTATATGTGTTCATTGGTCTTGAATTATAAAATATATATATATATATTATATATAAAATAAAATTATTTTAAAATTATATAATTATACCTTGGAATAAATCATGGACAAATGTTTGCCAAAAAAGTTCAACATGTAAAAATTATTAGAAATGACTGAAAGTTTCCTGCTTTGAAATGCAAGTTGAATATATAGCAAAAAAGACCTGAATTCTAATCCCAGCTTGGCCATATATCATTTAGACAGTCAACAAATATTCATCAACTACTATGTGTCAACCATTGTTCTAGATGTTGAGAATTCAATAAAAAAACAATCCCTACTTACAAAGTATGTACATTTTATTAGAGAAAATAAGATATACACATTTTAAAATATATACAGACATAGATGCACAGACACATTTTAATTATACACAAAAGCATAGGTGCATAGATTGATAAATATAGTGATTTCCTTAAGATATGTTATGTGTATGTATTTTTTTACTTATCTATATCTATATATCTCTTAGAGAAATCATTTTACCTCTCTGGGATTCAGTCTCTTCATTTGTAAAATGGGCTCGTTGACTACTTCCTTCCAGTTTTAGACCTATCATATGACAAGGCTATAAAATTGATCGGAATCAATGGATCATAGAATTAAAGCTCCAGGGACCTTTGAGATCATCTGGTCCAAGCCTAGGATCTCAACAATATGGACTATACCCCATCCAAGCTTACTCAGTTTTCCTGGTTCTTGTTCATGCCCTCCCATATCTCTTAGATGGTGTCTCTTAGACTACTTCAGTGGCATCATTTGCATTGACTGTGTTCTCCATATCCGAAATGTTTTTCCTCCTCACTGTTTCCTCTTGGAAATCCTGATTTCCTTCAAGAAAACTCAAGCAGCACTTTCTCTATAGAGCTTTCACTGTTAGTGTCCTACTTCTCTGAGCCACCTTGTACTCGTTTTATGACTATCATCAATATACTTCTGTGTTATCTCCTCTACTAAGAATGTAAGTCCCTTGAAGGCAGACATTCATTCATTTTTGTTCTCATATGCCCAGTCCTCAAAGCATTATCTGGAAAAAATAGCTTAATAAATGCAGGTTGACCTTCTGGTGTATAATTCACATATATGCTATAGGTTATTCTTATTCCTAAAACTGCCTGGAGTTACTTTAATTTTGTCATTTTTAATCCTGTCATTTAGGTCTTATAGCCTTATAAAATCCAAAGAAAAAATAGTGACATGTAAAAGATGGTCTTGGATTCAAAGGGAAATGCTTGATATCTTTAAGAGAACTGAGGTTTCCAAAAGGCAATCTGGCCAAAAAAACAAAGTTCTGGCATCTCCTCTGCATAGTTTTCAGGATCTGCTCCTGGCTATGGTGTGCTGGTCATTGGTTTAGTGGAAATCATTCTTCAAAGCAAAGGGAGGTGCCAGGCTGTGTGGAGTTATTTTTATCATTTCTAATGTTTCCTTAAGGAATTTCCCACCTTACCTGCAACCTGCGACAATGACTCATGGTTTAGAGAGCGGCTCTTTGGAGCTGGAAAGCATTTCCAACAAAAACACCTCTCACTTGAAAATTTGTTCAGAAAGAATACATTCTCCTTGCATTTAGGATTGATTTCCTGCAGGTAGTAAGAGGAGTAAATAATGGTTGATACCTTCTTGTTGAAGTAAGTGACCCCAGGAAATAAGAGATCTTGCCAATTTGAATTATTCTCTGCCTCTCCATTCCCCGCCCCCTCATATATCTCATATATATATATATATATATTATATATATATATATATATATATAATACACATATATATAATACACATATATATAATACACACACACACACACACACACACACACACACACACACCCCAACACACCAGCCCTTATAGAACTGGAATCATAGCATATCAGAGTTGGACATTCAGATACCTTATATGAGATTTCCCTCTAAAACATACTCCAAAGTGTTATCTGCCCAAAGATTCCCATTGAGGAAGCACTTACCCACCTCCTCCTCCCTAGGCACCAGGCCCATTTTGGAATAATTCAAATCATTAGGTTTTCCTGATATCAAGACCCAAAGCTGCCTCTTTGCAGTTTCTGCCCACAGTTCTTCACCTGGCCTCAAAAGCAAAGCAAGTTCCATGGGACAGTCATTGAGGAAAAGTGGCATAATGCCATCCCCTCCCTTTCAGATTTTCTCTATTCTAGACCAAATATTCCAAACATTCGTCACTTTCCATTCTCTAGTATAAGAAAATACTGAATAAATAGTAGCCTGGCTAATTGATATATGTAGCTGATTTCATTTATGTATGTATGTATATTTACCATTTTGTTAGATAAATATCTATTTACTTTAATATATAAAGTAGATATATTCTATAAGTGTATATAAATATATGTGTTGAAATATGAAGTTAGAAATCCTGGGTTTGATTTTGCCACTTATAGTTTATATGATCCTGGAAGACAGACAGACAGACAGACAGATAGATAGATAGATAGATAGATAGATAGATAGATAGATAGATAGATAGACAATAGATAGTCAGCCAGCCTGATCCTTAGAAAGGTATTGGATGAGGTGATCTGAATTATCACGAAAAAGTCAAAGGTTTTCAAGGGTTTGATGATATCTTGTCTTCTCTGAAGCTTCTCCAGGGCTTTCTGATTTCTAATGCATCCTCTTTTGCTTTTTTCTCCTTGATCTCAATAAACCCCAGAATTTTCAGAATACTCAAGAGTTTTTGTTTTGTTTTGTTTTGTTTTGGTATGGTTTGATTTTTTTTTTTGGCATTAGTGATTTAGAACCTAAGGGAATTCAGCCTGAAATGACTTAGGATTTGTTTTAAAAAAAACAAACTAGAGTCCCTACGTTGGCAGATTGAACAAGTGGAATACATAGTTTCTTCAGTAAATGATTATGATTCACTTGAAAATCTCAGGAAAAGAAGTCTGGTTCATGAGGGAATGAGATTAGGAATGACTGATGTGGCCTTTTATCCCATTGTTATTGTAGTTACCCTCCCAATAGCCCCACCCTCCAGATACCTTGGGCCCAAATAAAGAGAAGATGGTGGATGAGTCTTTGATGTGGAGCAGAGGCCAGAAAAACTCTAGGGGCAGACAATTGATGCCTGGCAGAGAGGCCTCTGTGGAAGCTAGGTTAGAGCCTAGGAAAGTTAGAGAGTTGGGGAAGTTTGTTAGTACCCCCAACTCCATTTTGGACATCCCATGTGATAAAGTAAAATGAGCACAGATTCCAGAACCAGAGATCCTGGGTCCAAGTCATTTACAAACTGGAACCTGGCACAAGTCACACTGATAGATGTTTATAGAGATGAATTGGAGGGCGGGAGAGGGAAGGAAGAGATAAGTGAGTAAAGGGGGAGTGGAGGAATGGATGAAGGAGAAGGGAGGAGGGATGAAAAGGGAGGAAGAGATGAAAGGGGAGGGATGGATAGAAAAAGGGAAAGAAGGATGAATTAAGAAAGGAAGAAAGATGAGGGATGAATAGGTGGATGGCTGGAGAAAGGGAAGGGAGGGATGAAGAAAGGGATGAAGAGGGAGGTATTGATAAATGGATGGATGGATGAATGGGTGGGTAGATGAAGGGAGAAGGAAGGATGGATGAATGATGGATGGGTGGATGGATGGATGATGAATGGGGAAGGAAGGATGGAGAAAGGGATGAAGGGGCAGGGTGGATAAATGAATGAATGGGTGGATGACTGGGTAGATGGATGAGTGGACAGGTGGGAAGAAGGGGAAAGGAAGAGTTGAAGGTGGAAAGAATGAGAGATTAAGGGAGAAGGAAATATGACAGATGGATGAAAGGGGAAGGAGGGATGGAGAAAGGGATGAAGGATCAGGGATGGATAAATGGATGAATAGATGGATGAATCGATGGATGGAAGGAGAGGTGGGTGGATGAGTGGCTGGCTGGACTGAGAGATGAATGGGTAGATGAAGGGGAAGGGAGGAAAAGATAAAGAGGGATGGATGAATGAATAAAGAGAGGGAGGGAAGGATGAACAAATGAAAGTTTACACAATAAGAATCATTAAAAAGCAGAATAAGAAAATACCCATTTAGGAAGCCCTAAAAGTCCAGTCCCAATTTGAAATCTGAGCCTGCCTCACTGAATTCTCTGCTACTGAATACAAAGTTCCCCCTTTAAGAAGGGCAGGCTGACCTTCTGGGAAGTGGGTCGCCCTGCCCTCTCAGGTTTTGCTTTTGTCAGATGCTATGTACTCAGAGGGCTGTTGCTGGATCCTAGCTAGCCTGAAAGACTCAGAAGAAAGCCTTGGAATTCTTCAGAGAGTAATACTGGCTATTAAATGGTGGGAAATGTCAAAAATCTGGTTTCTCCTGCGGTTATTAGACCCAATCTGCCTGTAGAACATTGCTCCTCTCTCATCTGTATCTTCTAGGAAGACACACAAAGGAAGAAACAATACAAAGAATAATTTTGTTTCCAACAAGTTAAATAACCATTTTACAGGCAATCAGTTGTCAAAGTGGTACCCAGAGGTACTCTCTCCCCTTTGAAAAATTTTAAATCATTTAGAGAGAAGGGCTCTAAAGAGTCATATGGATAATGAGAGAATTCATCCCCATACAACATCTATCCCTTATCCCTCTCCCCTGTGTCAGATCTAGGACCTGGGCTCAAATCCTGTCTCTCTGATGCTTACTTTTCTGTGACCATGAGCATGTCATTTAGAGCTCTTCCTGGGCCTCAGTTTCCTCATCTGCAAAATGAAGGGATTAGAGACTGGATATTCCCAAGTCCAATTCTAAATAAGCCTTTGATTCTGTGGTCCTTCACCTGCTTCTGTGTGTAGTCACTAATGCCCAGAAAAACAAATTTGCACACTCCCAAATATAAAAGCTGGTTCAGTCAGGAGCCCCAGGAGCCAGCTAAACTAAGGAGAACTTTTGCAAAGTTCTTGGTAAATACCATGCAGACAAATGCTCAGACACAGACCTTGTTTTCTACTCCCATTCTCCCATTCTCCCATTCTCTCTCATCTCTCTGTCTCTCTCTGTCTCTCTCTGTCTCTCTGTCTCTCTGTCTCTCTCTCTCTCTCTGTCTCTCTCTCCACACACAGACACACACAGACACACACAGACACACACACACACACACACACACACACACACACACACACACACAAAAACACTCCAGTGTGAAATGAATATACAAGCAGGGATTAGAACAGACCCAGAAAATTTAGTTTGGCTTAGAAACTCTCAGGAAATCTGACATGTAGCAGGGTCCCCTGGGAGGCGAGCTAGCTTCTGGAACTAAGTAAGAAAGTTTGAGTCTACTTTATGACAGATCTGGGTATTCTATTCAATTAAGGACTTCAGCAACAAATTCTTTCCTGTCATCACAGAATTACAGAATCTCAGAATGGGGAAGTATATCAACTTGGTATGGTGACTGGGGAGCTGGCAAACCAGTGTTCAAATTCTGTATTAACCATTTATTAGCTGTGTGGCCCTGAGTGAGTCTCTTCTTTCTGTGCCTCAGTTTCCTCATCTGTAAAATGAGAGAAGTGGTTCTCAACTTTCTTCTGGCTCTCAATCTTTCTTCAACCAACTAGTCAATACCTAAGCAAGAATGTCCCAAATCAATGACTCTCCAGATTTAGCTTAAAGACTTCCAATAAAATGGAAAATTCTCTCTACTCAGACCCTCATCACATCCAGCCTGGCCTATTGCAGTGGCTCCTAATTGACCTCCCTGTCCATTGTGTCCTCTATAAAGGACTATAATTAACACTCGCCAGCACATGCCCGGGCACAGTCATCCAGATGAAAGTGCCCTCCTTGGCTCTCGTCCTTGGCTTCTTCCAGTCCTGGTCTTGGCAGTCAAGTGGCCCTCAGGATCCCACAGGGTCATCCATGCTATGAAGGAGAAACATGGACCATTGTGTTCTCTGGCTTTCTCAGCAAACTTGGAGAGAAGGTTCCTTTGTGCGTTTGTGAAAAGGGAGAAGGGAGAGTGAGTCACCTTCTTCCTTTGATCAAATGTGTGTCTCTGTAGTCACTTGATTTTCATCGGGCAGATCAAGTGACTAAAGAATCCTCCGCCTGTTGGCTTCTGGAGATTCTCAGTAAAAAGACATCTTATTTACCCAACTTTTTGTCAAAAGAAAAATTAAACTTCTTTGTTCTGGGAAAGAAAGGCCATGGCTTAGATGTATATTCAAGACTATGTAAATACTTCTCAACCTATGGCTAAGTTTGATTGACATCAGAAGTTGTGTAACATCAAACTGGTGCAGGTGCGGAAAAATATTTTGACAACCTATTGGTGAGAACTCTTTTCTAAGCCAAATTATATCAAAGTCTTGAGGTCAAGATATGATCCTGACACTCTCCAACATCTAGCAATTTAAAATATCAGAGTCTAGCCATGGGATTATTCTGCTCCAATGCCTTAGGGGTCCTTGTTGCTAGAATAAAATATAGAAACTTCAGCTTGACCCTTTACTGAAAGGACCTTTAACCT
This sequence comes from Macrotis lagotis, assembly GCF_037893015.1. Lineage (NCBI taxonomy): Eukaryota > Metazoa > Chordata > Mammalia > Peramelemorphia > Peramelidae > Macrotis > Macrotis lagotis. The sequence goes on from NC_133664.1 coordinate 19,007,502, forward strand.
GGCTCCAATTTCCTTTTTCAGAATTATTTCCTCTCCCTGAACTCTTCGTTGCAGACACAGACTGGTCTGCTAGCTACTTTCTGAAATGGATATTCCACTGGTCTTCTTTCCTCCTTGTCAGGGATGCACCCCTCCTCATCTCTGCCTCTCAGAATCCTATGGAATGGAGCTCAGGAAAAAGAAAGGTGTCACTACATAAGCCTCCTCTTATTTGGGAATAGAACCCTCACTCCTATAAAACTACGATGTGGGGGAGAAGATTGAAAGAATATGAAATTTTTAGTCCAGGGACTTAGATTCAGAGCTCTCTTGTGCCATTCATTATCTAGGGCACCTTGGGCAATCAAAGGGCATTTATTGGTGATTCAGCATCCATTCCATTTAATAGGCTTTTATTTAGCATCAATTATGCTCATTGCTAGGAATGCAAAGACAAAAATGAAAAAAAGTCTTTGCCTTTGAAGAGTTTGTCAAGGGAGATGCTTTTCTCTCTCTGTGCCTCAATTTTCTCATCTGTATAATGACATAGAAAATATGGACAAGAATAGCCCAGGTTAAGAAGACCCAGAGGGGGGTGGCTAGGTGGCACAGTGGACAGAGCACCAGCCCTGGAGTCATGAGTACCTGGGTTCAAATCTGACCTCAGATGCTTAATAATTACCTAGCTGTGTGGCCTTGGACAAGCCACTTAACCCCATTGCCTAGCAAAAACCTAAAAAAAAAAAAAAGACCCAGAGGGGTTGCAATCTGCATTGCTTCAGGAAGTATATACTCCAGTGAAATCTTGGTTCCATCAAAGCCATCTTCTACCATGGAGAAGTAGAAAGGGTCAGTGGAAAGTGTGCTGGTTTTGGATTCCAGGGACCTGAATTTGAGATCACTGACTTTCTGTGGGCCTCAGTTTCCTCATCTATTAAAAAAAATAAGGGGTAGGGTTGAACTAGATGACTTTTAATGCCACTTCCAGCTCTAAATCTGTGATCCTCCGTGATGTATTATTTTTTGTTTTGTTTTTTTGTGAGGCAAAGGAATCAAGTGGCTTGCCCAAAGTCACACAGCTAGGTAATTATTAAAGTGTGTGGGGTCACATTTGAACTCAAGTCCTTCTGACTCCAAGGTTGCCCCAATGTGATGTATTATTTATCAGTTTATCTTGATCCCACTAACATGTAATAGTAGAATGTAAGCTCCTTGACACCAGAGATTATTTCAATTTCACCTTTGAATCTCAGGCACTTAGCACAGTGCCTGCTTAATAAATGTCAAATTGAATTGATACTAAATTATCTGGGAAATGGTGGAACCACTATTTTTTTCTCAATCAATTCACACTGAATCTATATGGAGCTATTAATATGTGATTTTACTTTGAGGAGACAGGGTTGATTACATCAGATGGGGAATCTAGAGTCTTGAATTTTGCCCCTCTCCCATTTTCCCATCCCGTTATAGTCTTCAGTTTCTTATTCTTTGACATAAAGAAATGAGTTCATAGGAAGATGACCCCAGAGCCACAAGGAGCTGCAAAAGAGAGGGGCACATAAGAGAAGCTGCTCTCAGAAGATGGGAATCCCATAGATCTGGAAGGCATGGTTTTGAGGCTGAGGAGAGAGCTTTGGATCTGGAGTCAAAAAGACCTGGTTGCAGATCTCCCCCAGACACATCCAGGCTATGTGATCCTGGGGAAGTGATTTCTACCTCTCAGGCCTAATTTTTTTCCTACAAAATGAGATTGAATTTGCTGGCCTTTAATATCTAGCTCTAAATCTAAGATTCTAGATTGAGAAGAACACAGCAGTTGTCACTCAGAGCCCCAAGAGAAAATTCCCCATGTAGTAGTCTTGGCCATTAGAAGAGATCACCGATTATTCTGACATCTCCGCAATAGTACTCAAGGCTACAAGTAATAAAATACTAATGTCTCCAAAGAAATAAAGTGAAGGATCTTTCAAAGAACAATGGAAAAGGGCTTGGTGGACCTGAGCAGGCTGAAGCATATTCCAGATAATCAATTATTCAGAAGTAATGCCAAAAAAGAAAAAGATGGTGTAGTCATGGGGTGGTGAGAGAGAGAGCTCACTTTCAGCTGGAGGGTTCTGCTATATCTTTGAACATAAAATAAAGGGGACTCTCAGGCAGGGTTTGATGGTTAGAAAAGGCCAGATCTATGCTGGGTAAATGAATAATTAGTAAACTGGGAACTAGGGGTGCATTTTCTACATTAGGATTCATTTGGATCGAGCAATTGTAAATGGGCTTTGCAGGTAGAATTTCTCTGGTGAATGAATCAATGCTAGCTCCTCCTATCCAGATTCTCTTTTCCTAAAGTTCCCTGAAGGTAGGGACTGTGTTGCTTCTGTCTGCATCCCTGGCTCTTAGCTCAGTGAGAAGCCAGCGGAATATGAGGATCATGGTCTCACAAATTTGGAACTGAAAATTTTTTGATTTAGAGCTGAGAAGAGTCACTCAAGTAATAAGCAGAGCTGGCATTCAAATTCAGATTCCCTAAACTCCTGTCACTACCCATTGCCCAGTACTGTCTGTTGGGATGGCATTGATGGAACCAGGATAAATGGTCACTGATTTACATGTCCTCTCTGCCACAAAGGGCATCAATAGGAATCACAGAAGAGCTGCAAAAGATGCTGGTAATCATACAATCAAGTCCTCATTTGGCAGAGGAGGTAGCCAATGACTAAAGTAACAAAATGACTTCTCATGAATTTTCTTTGACTGCCCCCACCCCAATCTCTACCCTTCATCCTCTTGGTCTCTTGGTTCCCCTGGCTTACTTTAAATCTCAGATAAAACCTCCCCTTCTTCATCCTTTAATGCTAAGCCCTTCCCTCTGAGATGACCAGCTCTTACATCTCTCACCCTAACTTTTTCTTGTCTATATTTTCCAAAAAGTATCTAAACATTATCTAAACAAACTGCTGCTGGCCCTTTTTATGGCTAAAACCACTCCCATTTCCCTAGTACGTAAATGTTGACAAACTTCTCAAATGACTCCCAGAGCTGGTCAGTGTCAGAGGAAGGTCTTCTTGGGCTCTCTCCTGCATGTAATATTGACTCTTCAAGGTTCAGTGATTCCAAAGACCAAAATGAAAGTGTCCCTGTCCTCTGGGGGATTATGTTCTAAAGGAGAAATAAGAGGTAAATGTCAAGTTAAATATTCAACAATCTTCACAGTGGAGGGCACTAACTGTGGTCTTCAAAGTTAACTTCAGATTGAATATACTTTAATTCTAGTGTCAATGGCCATTTTAATGCATTATTTTCCACAAATGGAACAGAAATACTCCCAAATTGCTATATCTGTTTTCTCCTCTGCAAAGTACTTCTCCTCTCCAGAGTACTTGATGGAATGGAGCTATATATGACCCTGTCTTCATGTGATAGAATGCTTAGAGTCCTAGGTGGACATTCAGAGGATCTTCACTTTTTTAGCTGGAAGGGTCCTTAGAGGGCATGGAATCAGGACTGGAAAGAAGCTTAGAGACCATCTAGCTGACTCTGGATCAATTGCTTACAAATGAAGAAACTAAGGCTAAGAGGGAGCAAGTGACCTGCTTAGCCTCACACAGTTGGAATCCTGAGGGTAGAATCTAGATTGGCACATTCCCTGTCTTTCTATTCACATATCTTTCTTTTCCAGATGTAGCTCCCTGACAAACCCCATTTTATGTAGGCCCAAAGCTCAGAGCTGAAATGTGGCTGTAATAAATAGCAATGGCTCAGTGGTGGTGGCAGCTGCTATATTAATATTTATTGAGCTCCCATGGTGTATTTTGTGCTGTACAAAACATAGAATAAACCTGATACCCTCTCTGGGAATCACATTTCATAAAACAGCCCACACAGGATCCAGTTAGTCTTTTAGCTTTCTCTGACAAACCAGTGCTATGTTTGCCTTGCTCATCTCTCTCTCTCTCTCTCTCTCTCTCTCTCTCTCTCTCTCTCTCTCTCCCTCTCTCTCTCTATCTATCTATCTATTCATCTGTCTCTCTCTCTATTTACCTCCCTCTCTTCTTGTTTTTTCTCTTTGAGTCTGTCTCTTGTCTCTACCTCTCTCTGTCTCTCTTGTCTCCTCTCTGTCTCTTCTCTCTCTTTGTCTCTGTCTCTGTCTCTCTGTCTCTCTCTTTACTTCCCTCCCTGTCTTTTTCTCTTTGTGTCTGTCTCTTCTAGTGTCTATGTCTGTCTGTCTGTCTGTCTGTCTGTCTGTCTGTCTGTCTCTCTCTCTCATCTCCTCTCTTCCACAAAGGGCATCAATAGGAATCACAGAAGAGCTGCAAAAGATGCTGGTAATCATACAATCAAGTCCTCATTTGGCAGAGGAGGCAGCCAATGACTAAAGCAACAAAATGACTTTTCATGAATTTTCTTTGACTGCCCCCACCCCAATCTCCACCCTTCATCCTCTTTACCTCTTGGTTCCCCTGGCTTACTTTAAGTCTCAGTAAAACCTCCACTTCTGCACCCTTGAATGCTAATCCCTTCCCCTGAGATGACCAGTTCACCCCAAATCTCTTGTGTATATACATAATTGTTTGCATGCTGTCTTCCTCTATTAGATTATAAATTAGTTCAAGGCACGGATTATTTTTGCATTTTTAGGTGTTTTTTTTTGGCTGTTTTTTTGTTTTTGTTCTTGTTTTTTAAATCTCTAATGACTGCCACATTGACTTGATTTGATTTGCCCAAGGACTCATAGACACCAAAAAGCAGAACCAGAATTCAAACTCAGGACTAAAAAATTTTCATCTGCAATGAAAATGAGAGAAAATGAAGGAATTAAACTTACAGGATCTGAGTTTCAATCCTAGCTTTGTCACTTCCTATCTTAGCCAAGTCATTTTATCTCTATGGGCCTCAGTTTCTGCCTCTGTAAAGTGGGATTGTACAGAATAGTCTCTTAGGTTCCTTCTAGCTTTAGGTGTGATCTTAGGATGCTTTGAGATCTCCAAAGAAAGGGAAAGGAGAGGAGGTAGAATGGAACCTAGGATAGAATTGAATTTGGGGGCAGAAAGAGGAACCCATGGAGCCCTCCTCTATGTAGGAGGAGACTCAGACTACTGTCATATAAAGAAAGTCAAAGGGGGAAAGAGTTGCAAGAAAGAAGGGCTGGTCAATAGTGTTAAATGCTACTAAGGGTTTGAAGAGAATCAAGACTGAGAAAAGACTATTTGATCTTACTATAAGTAGGTCATTGGAAACCTTCCAGAGGGTGGTTTTAGTTGACTGCTAGGGGCACAATCCAAAGCACAAAGGTTTTCGTAGGAAGTGGGTGGACAGGAAGTCAGACTCTAACCAGCCAATTTACTTAGGGCAAGGATAGAAAACTGTATCCCTTGTAATTTCACAGTCATTATTTCACATAATTTTTTTGGTCCCTCTTCCCCTCCTATGCATCCAAGGCAAATGCTTCACTTGTCTCATCCTTAGGCTCTGAAAAGAGCTGAAGTACCAGAAACTCCAGATTAATTTCAATTCCACAAACATTAAGTACTTATTTTGGCAGATTACAGTGCCAGACACTGAAGATTCAAAATAATAATAAAAGCCACCAAATGCGGTCCCTGCTTTTATATAACTTTCACTCTGCTAGGGGAGTTATGACACAAACACATAATATAAAACATAACATGAAAAGAATGTCCAACAGAGAAGCAATCAATTTGCTTTGAGAGGTCTGAGGGAGGAAAGAAAGCTCATCTCTTAACAAGCATTACAAGATGGTGGCATTTTTAGGGTCTTGAATTTCAATAAACAGTAAAGGAAATTAGAATATCCAAAGGCATGGAGGTGGGAAAGTAGGAGATGAACATGGAAGTCAGTAAATAGTCTAGCTTGTTTACTTTAGTAGGGGTCATGAGGATTAGAAGAGTATATGATAAAATAGGAAAGTTGGTTGCTGGTAGATTTATAGAACATCTTGGATTTCAAGCTAGGAGTTTGGAGTATGGATTAGAGAAAGTCTACAGTCCAATGATATCACCTACCAGGATGCAAGGTGCCTTTAAAAACTAAAGAGCCATAAGAAATACCTACATTGAGTTACTCCCCCTCATTTTTGGCCTTTTTAGGGTAGCTATCTGACACTGTGCTGATTCAGCACTGTAAGAAAGGACAGCACCAAAGAGCTCACAAGTTAGCCATCCATAATGGGCTACCATTATGAAAAAAGAGGTATTGCAGTCATTGATTCAAGGACTAAGACTAACAGGTCTCACTGCAGACAATAATAGACAAGTCACTATTGTGTAGTTTTGTAGCACTTCTGAATTTAACATGCTCTTTCTCAGGAAAGACTTGTCATCCCAAGAAGGTTAGATCTCAGATCATGGGGTTGAATAACCAGGAGAAGCCATAGCACTCAAGACACTGGGAAAACATCAGAACTGGAACTAGAGTAGGGAAAATGAACTTTTGCCCTAGAGCACAAAAATTTAACCCAAATCACTCCTTTAGCAGCATCGAAACTACACCGGTACCAAGTCTCCTTTCCTGCTCAAGTGAATTTATTTTAAACCTTCTTGAATAATTTTCTCAATGTGAATCACAAAGATGATTTGAAGGCCTGCTCCATGCCTATTTCCTTGGGTCTGATTTTGCTTCTTGTCTAAGGCACCCAAATAGCTAGTTTAAATTGGGCAAGGAGATAAGAACAGGTAGAAACACACAACTACCTTGGCCCACCTTCCTGAGGACTGGCATCCTGGGAAAGACCCAGAGGCACATGCCCATATTGGAATGGGTTTCCAGGAATTGCACCATCATCTATACACCTTTCTACACACTGGACTCATCTGGATCAGAATTATTGCCTAAAGACAACTGGAATAGCTGCTCCAAAAGTCCACACTAGTCAGTCATACTTCCAGCTTGTCTTCCTTTCTAAATCTCCCACTTTTTATTACCTCATCACTACCACCAAGTGCTTTACAAATATTATATCATTTAATCTTCTCAACAACCCTGAAGCAGGTATTCTGGTTGTCCCCGCTTTGCAGAAGGGAAAGTTAAGACGGACAGAGGTTAAATGCCTTGCCTAGATAACAAACCTAATAGACATCTGGGGCTGGATTTGAATTCAGGTCTTCCCAATTTCAAAGCCAGTGTTTGATTCAAGACACTTGCCTCGTAATGGTATGGTGTCCCACCTCAGTTTTTAAGAACCAGGTAGCACATTGAACTTGGAATAATAATGTTTTGTTCTTCATTTTTGAAGAAGACCATGATATCAGGGAGATGATGCCATGATAAGCACATGAAATGGATTTGAGTGAGAGGGTGCTGTGCTAAGTCACCAACCTTACTTTCTCCTCCAGAGACAACTGAATCCAGTAGCTATATATGAATCAGGATGACTGGAGATAACCCTGCATGTGAGGCCATCAGGAATAAGTGACTTTCCCAGAATCAAGTATCTGTGGCTGGATTTGAATTCCTGTCCTCCTGACTCCAAGGCCAGTGCTCTGTCCGCTATACCCCCTAGTTGCCCCTCTGGACTTGGAATAAGGAAGAACTAAAAACAATCCTACCACAGACATTTACTAGCTTTATGATCCATTACCTCTCTGTGATTCAGTTTTCTCACCTATAAAAGGAAGAGGTTGGGTTCAGTGGCCTCTAAGGTCCTTTTTAACTCCAAATCTATGAGCCTATGACCCTTGCTAAAATGTTTACACCACTCCTCTTAGCTTTCCTTCTGCTCCAGCCATGATGTTGACCTGTAGCAGGAATGCATTCAATGGGTCATTAGGCATGGGAGAGCAAGATCAAAGTAAACAACCCTATTTGCCTTATTTTTCAAGTATAACTTCATGGGATTTTGGAGCATATTGGGGAAAAATCCCTTGACTCATTTTCAATTTTCCTACCTTGAATGTTCCAATGGATTTGTGTTTGCCTGATATGAGAATCCTTCCAAAGATACACACTGCAGTTCATCCATACCCCTTCATTCGGGACAAATTGTGTGGCACCAGTGGACTGGACACTTGGTGATGAATTCTTTGACCACAACTACCTTTAAAACCAAGAGAAATATTTAAAATAGTCCTCAGTCTTGTGCTGCTGCTTTCCACTTCTGCAGAATGGTAAAAAGTGAGTACAAGGTGTTTGTCTTTCAGACCCAGTTTTCTCATCTGTAAAATGGAGATAATAGCACATCCCTACCTCAGAGGGCTATTGTGGACATTAATAAGATCATGTATGTAAAACACTCTGTAACTATATATAGCAGATATTATTGTGGCAAAAAGGCCTCATCCTTCAGCCCACTTCAGGCATAGCCTAATACCCTTACTGAAAAGATAACAATGTGGGCTAATTGCTTGTTATTTGTTTCCAGATTATACCACTGGGTCACTGATCTTGGGTTTCCTACCTCTTTATTTAGTATTTAAACTTATATCAGGAAGGTAACACTAGAAAAAGTTGGGAGAGGAAATTGAGACATGAACAGGTTATGTTTTTAATGACGTGGTCTTTTTCTTATGTTAACACTTGAGTGTACATTTCTCATTCCATTCCTGGGAAGTCAGAGATGTGATCCTTTGAACCTAAAGACTGTATTACTTAGCTCTCTCTAATGAATCAGATACCTCTGTGTGTGTGTGTGTGTGTGTGTGTGTGTGTGTGTGTGTGTGTGTGTGTGTATCTCCTGGATCACAGGAGTAGAAGAATATCCATTGATGCTGCAAAGAAAGATTGGGTCCAAGTAGCTTAGGACTCTAAAAACTAAAGCTTTTATTGATTCTGGAGGCAATAAGAAACCCTTGGATGAATTGAGTAAGAGACATGGTCAGATCTCTAGTTGAGGAAAATCACTGTGGCAGATATAATGGAGTTGGGAGACTTGAGGCAGGGAGACTTATTAAGAAGGTAGGTGAGAGGTAATAAAGGGCTAGCTTCAGGGTGAGAACTGTGTGCAGAGACAGCGAAAAGAAGGACTTGCTGAATGACAACATAAAAACTGTTTTCAAAAGAATATCAGTTTGACAAGTTTGTGGAGGGTGGATTAGGAAGAGAACAAACCGGAGGCAAGGAAATTATTTAGGATGCTATTGCAATAGTACAAGTGAGAGGTGAAGTTGCTAGCTGGTTGGTGATTGGAGTGCCCTCAACAGAAATAGGCAAGTGAGGAATCAGGGTAGGTTTGGGATAAAAGATTTTAAGTTTGTATTAGACATATCATGTTTATGATGCCTACAAGAAATCCATTTGGAAATATCAAAAAGCACATTGGTGACATTCATTATGAAGTAAGCAGAGTGATTAGGGTTAGATTATATGGGCCTTGGATTCATCTGCATGGAGATGATCCCAGGAGGTGAAGAGGTCACTGAGAGGGAAGATAAAGAGTTAAAAAAGGAAGAGAACCCTGGACAGACTCTTGGAGGAGTGGAACAAAGATCTTTGTCAGACATATGGAAGGAGGGTCCCATGAGATCAGTAACACAAAAACCCCAAGGAGAGAGAGAGAGTTCAGGAATAGGATGTGCTCAACAGTGCCCAAGGGTGCAGAGAGGTCATAAAGGATGAGGGTTGAGAATAGACCCTCAGGTTTGGCAATTAGAGTTTTGATAACCAGAGAGAGCAGCTTTAATTAAATCATATGGGCAAAAGATATGGAAAGGAAATTAACAAAAAGAGAGAAAGAGAAGACAATGAACATATACAGTTTTTTCAAGGAGTGAGATTATGAAGGGTGATAAGGACAAGAAATGTTTTGTTTTGTTTTAGGGAAGAAGCAACTCAAACATTGGTAGGTAATACAGAAGTGGTCAGTAGAGAGGGAAATACTGAACACTAAAGGGAGGGAGAAGAATGATTGTGAGGGTCAGGGGCCAGAGGTAATGAAAGTGGAAGCCTCTGAATACTAAAACTTGTCCAGTACCATGAATGAATTTCTCTGTCATCCAAAGTTGATGCCATATAGGGATATTTGCTAAATAATAATACTTAGAAGGAAAATGCTAGATGTGATACCCAAATATGGGTTCCTTTGAGGGTAACACTGAGCATTTAATTTATTAAGAAGATTTATAATTGTCTTGAACAACTGGATGGCTGTCTAAGGTTATGTATTGCAGCAGCTGCCCTGAACCAACAGCTGCAGCAAATAAATATAGGATCACATCGTTTTTCTAGCTAGAGAAACCTCAGAGTCATCTTCTCTGTCTCTCCCTTTGTCTGCCTTTTTGTCTGTCTGTCTGTCTCTCTTCTTTTCTGTCTATCTCTCTGTCTCTATCTGTCTCTCTTCTCTCTCTTTTCTTTTTTCCTCTCTGTCTCTGTCTCTCTCCCTGTTTCTTTGTCTCTGTCTCTCTCTTATCTCTTTCTTCCTCCCTGTCTCTTTTTCTGTCTCTGTCTATGACTCTGACTCTCTTGCTCTTTCTCTCTGTCTCTCTGTCTCTCTCTCTCTCTCTCTCACACACACACACACACACACACACACACGCAAACATACACACACACACACACACACACACACACACACACACACACACATTTTATTGGGGAGATTAGGGAGAGATGAAATAACTCAACCAAAGTCAATCAGTATACAGTGGGACTGTGTTTAATATGAAGCATCCTCCCCACCCCCCACACACTTATATTGAACTTGTGACTTGTGCTCCTATTAGAATAATGTGATTTATTCTCTAAAGAAATAATAGAGTCAGTGTTGTCTAGTGATTTAGAGAACTGTATTTGAAGATAAGACCTGCCTCTGATATTTGGTGTATGACACTGAATGAGTGAGGAAGCTTCGGGTTTCTTTATAAAATGGGGGTTGACCTCAAGGGCCTCTAAGGCCCTTTCCAACTTAAATCCAGGGCCTTTCTTGAGCCTGAGGTTGCTTTCTAAAACTGTTAGTTATAGACAAGTAGCAACCTGTACTGTCGGAGGGCCTGGGATGTTGACGCAGTTGATCTTTAATCTGCCACAGTCAGTTGGACACCTGAAAAGACAAGGCAAATGGTCCAGAAAGATCAGATGTCACTGGCTGACTTTTCCTCTTGGCTCTCTCCTCTGTAATCCCAGCTCTGGGGCATACTAACTGAAGTAAGATTCCTGAATCTCTTTCGGCTCAAGTTTCCAAATCTGTCAAATAAAGAGGTTAGATCCCATGGCCCAAGGTTCCTTCCAGCTCTAAATCTGTAATCCTATGATCCTGTAATCCTGTGATCCTAGGCCAAGGCTGAATAGCAATGGCAGGCATGGAAGCTCTGAGGCCAGAAGACATATTTGTGAATCTGTCTGGGTAGAACTCCCTATTGTCCCTGGATTTAGCATCTCCCCAAAAAGGTTTCTGTTTGAATTGTGTCACTGAAGGCAAGAAAGAATGGTTCCTTGTTCTCCTTCAGTGGGGTTTTGGGCCTGATCAGGTATCCTGTGGTGTTCTCTTCCCAAACCATCCCTCCTGCCAGGAACTCTTGCGGTCCTCGGGGGCAGAATCTCCCTTTCTGATGCTTCCGAAAGGCCTGGCCTCACATTTTTGTGTTTGTTTGTCTTCAGGCTTCTTGCCCAGGGCCTCCAGGTATGGGAAAAAGAGGTCTTATTTCAGTTGATGTGAGATTTTGTTTTGCATTCCTTCCCCATGGATTCATTGGCACAGACTAACTCTTTTTCCTTCTTTCCTTAATATTCCCTCTTCACTTCTTTATTTTCCTCTGTTACTCTTTGCCCATTGAAAAGAGAACAGTAGAACAGAGCAAAAACCCAGCAGACCAAGGTCTTCATCTCTCCAGCCTCCCTCCACCACAGAAAGGCTGATTTTTCAGATCAAGTCTATGTCCTGCCAATATGGCATCATAGAGTGGTGCCATTGGCTTAAGGGGTGATTCATGATTCTTAAGAGCCCATGGAACATCTGCCCAGTGGAGCTGTGGGGCATGAACAAAGAAAACTCCCTCCTTACCTTGAGGCCCCATGATCCATGCAATTCAAAGTGCCTATTTGATGACAGTGTAGAGGAAAGAGCTCCAGATTTAGAGGCAAAGGATCTTGGTTTAATTCTTAACCTCTCCTCTGTGGGACCTTGGACAAGTCACTTCCTGGACCTCAAGTCTCCTCTCCTGTACAATGAGGGCATTGAAAAGATGACATCTAAAATCTAAAACCTAATGAGAGCTTTCCCTTTCACCAATACCCAAAAGAATGAACATGTACTTCTAAAACTTGGGGCTAAAGAAGCCTTCTGAAGCTGAAATCCTGTCCAAAGGAAATTGCCTTCAACGATCAGTTTTCTTCCCCAGAGATTGACTTCTGATATTTGTATTTCTGTCATTGGAGTCACCTTTAACTTTCACACACAGGTTGAAATCTCCATTATTATCTGTCATTCTTCTCCCTTCCAATTGCCCTCAGTCTTGCTGGCATTTCTCAGATCTTCTCCCTTCCTTTCTGTTCCCACTGCTGCTACCCTAAAACACACCTCCTTTACAACCTGCCCAGCTATTGCAAAAGCCTTAACTATTCCTGCTAGTCCCCTCCTTTGATCCCACTTTCATACACCTGTCTGATTGTTCTTTCTTATGTTCACATATGATCATGCCATTTTCCCATATGAATTGTTCATTGACTCTGCATTGTTTACTGAATAAAGTCTCTCCTTCTCAGTCCTGCAAATCAAGGCTCTCTTAGTCCCACTAACTCCTTACATTTCTAGCCTCACCTCAATAATAATATAGCACTTTCAGGTATGAAAAGCCCTTGATATACATTATTTCATAGCAACTCTCAGAGATAGGCATTATCTCCATTTGACTTATGAGGAAACTGAGGCAAACAGAGGTTAAGTGATTCACCTGGTATCAAAAAACTGATAAGTATCTGAAATAGGATTTGAACTCGGGTCTTCCTGCCTCCAAATCCCAAGCTTTGCCTATTACACTTACCAGTGTCCCACCTCCTCCATGCTGCCCAGGTGCTGTACAGTATCCAAACTGAATCCTTTAGCATCCATTGTACTCATCCCCCACTGCCTATTCTTATCATTCCATGTGCCTGAAATGATATTTCCCTCCACCTTTTCTTCACCTTCCCTGCCATTTCCAATTCTCACAAGTTTCCTTGTCCTCCCTGGCTACCAACAGTTTCCTCCAATCCCTCCAAATGCAAAAACAAAAAACAAAAACTCACTTTCTTTCCTCTACTTTCACAAAACACTTTATGCTTTGATTATATTTCTATTCTTTACAATAGTTCCTGGGGACTTGGATTTGTTATTGCACAATTATATGCTGCATCTCCTCTGTTAGATAATAATCTCCATGAAGGCAGGGATCATGTCATAATTATTTTTGCACACGTTTTATTACATAGTGATTGATTAATAAATGGTTTTTGATTGATTCTTCATCTTACATATCTGCCTCCTAAGGTGGCCTTGCTCCCTCAGACAAGTCACAGTTTCAATAAAAAAAAAACAGAATTGACAGTCTAGGACCAAAGTTTAAATTCCCCAGGATGATGAAAGAGAAGATGGTTCCCCTAGCCTCAGTTTCCCTCTGCTGCTACATCTGTAAAATGAGAATTGGGGCTAGATGGCCTCTGAGATTCCTTTCAGTTCTAAATCTAGCCAATGAGGAGATTATTTAATCTCCCAGGTCTCAATTTCCTCATCTGTAAAATGAGGGGGTTCTACTAAATAATCACATCTCTTCCAGTTTGAGAGTTTTGTAAAATATTGGCCCAGATTCCCTGATTTCAACAGGATGATTTCAATTCTGATTTTTCCAGGGTGTCCTCAGTTAAGCCAAGGCAATAAGCATTTATCAAGTGTTTACTATTTACCAGGCACTGCACTGGAAGCTGAGGACACAAAAACAAGCAAAAAGAATGGCATGCCCTTGCCCTCATGAAGCTTACCTTCTAAAGAGAGAAGACAACTCACAAAAGAAAACAGAAAAGGTGAGGGGGGTGGGTAACAGGGAAAGAGATACCCAAAGCATTCTGAAGGGATCTGGGAGAAGAGCAAAGGAGGACAGGTGCCATCCTGGTCACTTGCCTTCAAATGGAGGTTCCCAGAAGGAACTGACCAATCAAGACAGCCAACAAGGCCACACCAAGGTATCCATGCTTGGCCATACCTTGGCCATCTCTTTGGCTCTAGAGTTTCCAAGGTTGTCTTAATCTGATGGTGCTAAGCAAATGGCTGGGTCTATTTTAAGTTCTGGAGGATCAAAAAAGTTCACTTTTTTTCCTGGCCATTAAGTAAATTTAGCCAGCTATTTTTCTGAACTCAAATGCCAACATTTTCCCATATGATTAGATGTTGCTTTTAAAATATTTACATGGTGGGGTGGCAAGGTGGTACAGTGGATAGAGCACTGGCCCTGGAGTCAGGAGGACCTGAGTTCAAATCTGGCCTCAGACACTTAATAATTACCTAGCTGTGTGGCCCTGGGCAAGCCACTTAACTCCATTTGCCTTGCAAAAACCTAAAAATAAAAATAAAATGAAATGAAATATTTACAGGCCTAATTGTAATAATAAAAGCTATGATTTCTATATGACTTTAGGGCTAGGAAGACATTTCTCTCTTTCTACATTACATTATATATATATATATATGTATATATGTTTTATGTATGTATATATCTATATATAAGTATCCACACAGACCTCCCTATGAGGAAGTCATGATAGGAATCATTACCCCTCATTTTTCATGTGAGGAAACTGAGACTCTGAAAAGCTATACAGTTTGCCTACAGTCACCAAGGTAGGATTCAGGATATTGAAAATGGATTTTCAACTGAGAACCTCCAAATAGAATAAGAGAACAATATGATGATGAGATGACAGAGAAAATGGGTTGATACTTTTAAAATCTAGACAAATAAAAAAGAAAAGAGTAGCATGGAAGGATCTGATCCCAGAACTCACCTAATACCAGATTTAGTATGATTTTTCTCTCTATTGTGCAGTATTTTCTTTAAACTAGACATCAATAATGGACGTAAGACAAGTCTTTGAATGTGCTGTGAACATATGGAGTTGGGTCAGTATTTTATTTGGAAATATTAAATTTTTTTAGGTTTTTGCAAGGCAAATGGGGTTAAGTGGCTTGCCCAGGGCCACACAGGTAGGTAATTATTGTCTGAGACCGGATTTGAACCCAGGTACTCCTGACTCCAGGGCCGGTGCTTTATCCACTACACCACCTAGCCACCCCGAGATATTATTTCAATGTTTCAGGCTGATTGCTTTCTATCCACCAATGATCATGTAATCAATAGGAATTTTAGATAGATAGATAGACAATATTTTCTTTTCCCCCAATTTCATGTTAAAATAATTTTAAAACTAGGGACTCAAAACTTTAAAAAAAAGTTTTATAATTGTTCCCTCCATCCCTCCCTCCCTCTCCTCTCCCCTTCCTGAGATGGTAACCAATCTGATATAGGTTATATGTGTGCAGTCATATAATAAGTCTAAATTTGCATTTATTAAGCAAATGTCCCAAACTCTAAGAATACTAACAGGAAAAAAGGAAACCATGGCTACTCTTAAGGTGCTTATATTCTTACCAGAAATATGCCATATAGCAGCAGTGACCTGCTGTGGCCCTCAAATTTAGCATCTCACAAACAAACTCAACTCCAGGAGCATCTATTAAGCTCTACCTGTTTGCTATGTGCATAGTATATGATATGCTAGAGACACAGATACAAAAACAAAGCCTCCTCTGTCTTCTGAGTGGGTACCCAATGGTCAAGTGAAGAAAAAGAGCCATAGCAGAGGCTGAGGGGAAAGGATGGGTCAGAGAAGCTTTTCCAATGGAAGGAGATGGCCTGAACCAAGCCTGAAGGAAGGTGGGGAGTCTTCAAGATAGAGGTGAAGGTGATGTCCAAGCCAGGAATTCCTCATAGGAGAAAGTCCACTATCTATGAAACCAAAGGACTTTTGCTTTAGCCCATCCCTACACTCTCTGTGTGACCTTGGCTAAGTCATCTAACCTCACTGAGTCTCATTTTCCTCCTTTCCAAAGTGAAGGGGTTGGATGAGGTGGCCTATGAAGGCACAGCTCGAAGATCAGTGAGGGAAGCCAGTTTGGCTGGAGCATGGATTGTGTCAAGGGAAATAAGATGAAATAATTCTGGAAATAGAAGAATGCCAATGGAGCTGTCCACCAGCTTATCCATGATCCATCTTCTTTTCATCAATGGTCTTCTCTATCTAACATCTCCTTTGTAATTCTTTATAAAGTGTTGAAGCCTGCTTAAACCCACCAGGTACCCTTCTATCACCCTCTGGTGATACTCATATTGTACTGTGTCTATGGCATTAAAAAAGATGATCCTTGTTATATAAACTCATTGAAAACCATGACATTTCAATGAGGGAATTTTAATGTATAAATTAAATGGTTTTCATCCTAAAGTACCACATCAAAGACAGACAGAAAACACATCCCCATTGGTCTGGGGCATAAAAACAGAACATGCGTGGCAAGGAATATACATGGAGCACACATCTAGGAATTCCCTGGGTCCTGGGCCTCCACTACAGCAGGGTTACTGGTGTCCTTTGATGATGTCACCCTGCTGCTTCTCTGCAACTGTTTGCTGGGCATCATCTCTCTCTGCTCTCTGTTTGGTTCATTTTTTTATGGCTAAATAAGTTCAGTTCTCTTTGCCTATGTTCTGTAAATCCCTTTAGTTATTGAAAAGAGATAGAGGGGTTTGTGTGTGTGTGTGTGTGTGTGTGTGTGTGTCTGGGGGGAGTGGCGTGATGGAGAGAAGGGATGAGGATATTTCCATTCTGATCAGGATGTGTTGATCATCAGGATCCCATATCTCCTTGGAAACCCTAAGGACTGTTCTAGCCTAAACTCCTATAGTTGCATTGTCATGGCTAGACTTTGCCATTGATAAGGAACCACTGTAGCATTATGGAAAGAACATAGGATTTACCATCAGAGGACCCAAGTTGAAAAAAGTAAAACACCTTTTGGGGTGATTCTATCCAAGGTAATTGAACTCTCTGGGCCTCAGTTTTCTCAATTGTAAAATGAGAAGGTTGGACAAAACAACTCTCAGTTTCCTTCCATCTAAATTAATGGTCCTTTGAATTATGACTTCACCCTGTTTGCCTCAGTTTCCTTATCTGTAAAATGGGTTGGAGAAAGATGTGGCAAACCACTCCAGTATCTCTTCTAAGAAAACCCCAGATGGAGAGTTGGGCATGACTGAAAACGCAACTCAAAATGTCTTTCTAATTTTTTTCTTTTAGGTTTTTGCTAGCATTGGGGTTAAGCGTCTTGCCCAAAGCCTCACGGCTAGGTAATCATTAAGTGTCTGAGGCTGGATTTGAACTCAGGTACTCTTTACTCCAGGGCCAGTGCTCTATCCACTGCACCACCTAGCCACCCCTCTTTCTAACTTTCTTAAGCTGTTCAGAGATATTTGTTGGGTTCTTTGTTCTCTCTCATATGCCAGGGTACAATGACTACAAAGACTGCCCAAGGACTGGGAGGCATCATTGATGGCTAAGGCAATAGGCAAACATATCCAGCCAACATAACAAAAGCTAGTCAGAGGACTTCCAAACTTAGATTATTTCTTCTTTTAGCTGCCCATGTCTGGAATAGATTCAAATGCTGGGATCCCAGATAACTATCTCATTCAGAGTTAGAAAACTACAACTGCTGATAATGTGTGAGTCTGTCTAATGTGCATGTGCAGGTGTGTCCACTTTGGAGCTTCTACCCACCCCCTTCCTGGAGGGGGGAGGGGAACCTCGAAGCCAAGTCTGTGCTAGGGCTTTGAAGCCCACCTTGATCCCCAGAGTCTCACCTAATTGACAGGCAAATGAAATTGAGCAAGAATACAAATTTAAGTGTTTCCAACAAGCTCCCGCCCTGCCGTCCTCCAGGTCCCTCCCTCTTTATCATCTCTGTAAGTCAGCATCACTAACAGCAAAAACCCTGGCCTTGTCCTCTGCTTCTGAGCAGTATAAAACCTCTGTCTCCTTTTAGAAGTAAAACACCTTACAAATCTAAAAACGTTTTATAAATTCAGCTATTGTCAGAATTATTTACTATTATTATTATTGCTCAAAGAGAAGTATTTTCACTTTACTATTTTCATTTCTCTTAACTTAGGGAAGAAATCCATTAAGCCATCTAATATCATTGCTGCTATTTTAAAATGCATTTGCCACTTTGGGGTCCCTTGGAAGAGACTTTAACTCCTCTACACAGAAGCTTCAAAAGGCACATTATTAAGTCCATGTCTGATTAACACCATCTATATTCAGATGGGGCCTTTCCCCTAAGATTGCTGAGTTCTCATTCCTGAACAGCTGAGAGTTCTTGGTTGCCATTCTAAGCCAGGGAGGTCTGTCCTTGGGGCACCAAGGGAGACTCAGACAATTCCCATTGTTACTTGAGCAGTCAAAACAAAAATATGTTGTTCAATATTGATTTGAAGACTTCATACAGAAAGAAGAAAAATAAGCTGATGTCACTGATTCATCTAAGAGTAGTGTTGGCTTTTTTCTGGCAAACTTAAAAAAATCTTTATTTCACATTCCTTTTATTTGTGTGCATTTCTTGGTGGGCAAGGGGGCATGTTTGGCAACTTGGAGAATGTGACTGTAATTTGGAGAAATTCTTCCCTGTGGGTAGCGTTGTACCCACTCCCCTGGATTATTATATATATGTCAGGGATGGAAGGGGCACACACTCCCTCCATTTGGACCAGGAATTCAGAACTCTTCATATTTGCATATTGGAATGATAGTTTGTCTGCCATGTAGACAGGAGCTGGCAATGTCACACATGGTCAAGCCAGAGGAAGGGATTCTATGTATAACATGGGAGCAAGTCCCCAAAAAAGTGTGAACATCTAGTTGTAGTGCAAATCCCATCAGCATTCAGGCTACATAAGAGGGAAGCCTAGCCTCCCACTTAGGAATGTGGAAGCTTCTATATTTCAGTGCTACTGGATTTAAAAATATTCCTAGAGACTATATTGGGCAGCCTCAGCAACATGCAGTTGGGAGTTATACGGAGGACAGTCTTGTTTGGGGGTGTCCCTGTCCTTAAAGCATTGAAGACGATTTGAAGGATATTATAAATGCAGATTAAGACAACAATAACAGCCAACAGATTCTCTGTGGTTTACAAATGCAGGGCAATTTGAATCTAATTATATTAGCAAAAGACAATTTTTTTTTTTTTTACTTTTGGACAGACATGCCTACTGTTCTAGTTATAGCAATGAATGGGAAAAACACAGGTGGCTGGGAGTTTCAGCTTTCTCTCTCTGTCTCCATCTCCTATGGATGCTTTTTGAACTCTAAGGACAATTGTAATCTACAGTCAAAAGCCCCAAATGCAGCTGGTCTTTCAGAAATGAGAAGATGGCATCAGACATATTGACAAGAAAGAAATGTTAGGAAAATACAAATCAGGAAATCATAGATTGAGAGTAGCAACTTTAGAAGTCATCTAGGCCAACCTTGGGGAGTTAGGTGGCACTCTCATCTTCTTGAGTTCAAATCTGGCCGAAATACTTACTAGATATGGGCCCTATTGCCTCAGTTTCCTCAGTTGTCACATGAACTGGAGGAGGAAATGGTTAATCACTCCAGCTTCTTTTCTAAGTACACTCCAAATGGAGTCACAGAAAATCAGATAAAAGTGAAAATGACTGAACAGCAACAGTAAGAGTCCAACTTCATTTTACTTTATCTCCCACCTCCAACATTTTCTCCAGCCAGTCCCCATGCCTGGAATTCCCTTTCTCCTTCCTTATCTACAACATCTGTCTTAGTACGTGCCTGTTGCATATAGGCACTGGATAAATGGCCATTGGTTAATTGATTAATTTATTCTGGCTTCCTTCAAGTCCTAGCCAAAATCTCACCTTCAACAGAAGACTTTCCTGATACCATACCAGACCTTCCATTTATCTTGTCTATAGGTTATTTATATAGCATTTCTGATATATTATCTCCCATAATCAATATTAGACTGCAAGATCTTGGAAAGTAGGGATTGCTTTTTTCTTTTCTTTGTGTTTGACCAGAGGGGCAGCTAGACAATCACTTCCCTGACTCTAGATTTTATCTATCTTTCAATGCACCAAAGATCCATTAAAATGGAATGAGGTTTTTGGGCTGCCCCATCATCCTGATCCAGGCATGGAGGCTTTAGTCCTTGGCTTTGTACAGCTGAAACCTTGAGGACCATCCACATTATCTGCCTCTGATTATATGCTAGGAAAAAATGGGGGCCAGAGAAAGAAATGAAAATGTGAGGAGACACTGAGGAAGACAGGAAAGAGGCATTGAGGAACAATATTCCATCTGCTTTCCCCCTGAAATTCAGTCCTATTGAATCTTTGCTTTTAACAGTTTAGCTAAATGACCTAGCATCTTCAAACCAGACCTGAAAGAACTTCAGGGATCATCTCATTCCATTCCTTCATTTTACAGAGAAAGAAACTGAGATTCAGATAGGTTTACCCAGGACCATGTCAGAGGTGGAATTTGAACTCAGGTTCTCAGAAGTCAGACCTGGAGCTCATTCTATCATGCCAGACTTGAAACTAAATGAATTAGCTTGAGTCTCTCAGTCTGACAATCTTGCCCCATCTGTCCTCCCCCAGTTTCCCTTCCCCATCATCTTCCCTACTAAAAAGGGACAGGGGCAAGCACTGAGAGGGCTTCAGGAAGACCTTAGACCAAAATGAATATTTCAGAAACTCCCAAAGCAATGCTGCAAGATCCCCTTTCAAGGCTTTTAAATATATTTCTGCATCCAGCGGAAAATAGAATATAATCAAATAATCAAGTGTAAATTCAACATTTATAAATTGCCTACTATGTGTTGGGGCACTATGCAAAGGCCCTGGGCTGCCAATGGCAAAGATAGATCACTCTCTGAAATTGTCTCAAGAATAGACAGTCATTTGGGAAGGGAGGGGGAAAAAACTACTTCCAACCAAATCAATCCAATCCAGTGGGTTAGTGATGGTTTTAAAATTAAATTTTTAAAAAACTGAATACTAAGGGAATAACAGCATTATCAAGACAGATAAGAGGTCTGGTCAATGCAGTGACCAAGCAGGATTTTAGATATCCATCACAAAGTCTGCTTCCCTCCTCTTGCAGATTGAGGATGGTCCCAAAATGAAGTTAAGATACATTTGGGGACATGGCCAGGGTGAGAATTGGTTTTACTTGACTCTGTACATTTGTTAGAGGAGTCTGTTCTTTTTCTCAATTTGGGGGAGAAATGGGAAGAAGAGGAGATAAATCCTTGTTGTTTGGGGGAGGGGGGAATGAAATAAAGTTTAAAAAAATTAAAACCAAAGAGAACCTATTGCAAGCTTTTGTGTGAGGCCTTGGCTGGCCTGCCCAACAACCACATCTAAATGGGTTCTCTGAAGCCTTTTAATAGGCTGGATCTGTGACATCCCTAGAAGTGGAAACATCTGCAGCCTCAAGCGGAGATGACGGCGGTTGGGTTTTTTAAAACAAATCATCCCCAGTAGCATCAATCCGTTTGTTTCCCAGCTAGAAACTTGGATAGAAACCCCACCCCCTGCCTTATGTCAATGTGTCCAGTATCAAAGGCTTGGTGGAAAGAGGGAGGAGATGTGAGATAAGTTCCAGGAGAATCCTTCAGTTCCCTCCCCCAGCTCCCTTTTTTCCCCAAGGCCTTGTATTGAGAGTGACCATCTGTCCCCAGGAGGACAATCCTCCAGGTGGCTGGGTGGGCTGGAACATCTCAGATAAGGATCTTTCTGCTCTGGATCAGCCTGGAAGCAGCCTATGAGTCCCAGGAAGCTTGGAGAAAGCACTGGCTCAACCTGAAGATACCTAATGTTAGAGGGGAATCCAATAGAATCGAGGTTAGACCCTGCTCATTGGTCCCCAAATAGCCCTTGGCTGACCATGGGTATATCTGGTGTTGGGTGTATTGGTGTGCCTCTCTGTTAGAGTCATAGAGGAGGAAGAGGGCTGGCATCAGAAGCTGAACGTCTGGATCCAAATCCTGGTTCAGCTATTTATTTCTTATGTGACCTTGGATTTTTCTGGGCTTGGCTGTCCTTCCCTGTAAAACAAGGGCACTGAATGCCATGGTCAATTCAAAATCTATGATCCTAGGACTTTTGAAGCAGACTGAGTTTGACCCTTGCTTCATACTTACTGTGTAGCCCCAGACAAGCAGCTTAAATGCACTGTGCCTCAGTTTCCTCTTTTGTAAAATAAGGGAGTTGACTGTGGTAGCCTCTGGGGTCCCTCCCAGCCCCAGAGCTGTGATGCTGTTTCCCAAACCAGGGTTTTGCTCACACTCATCCCTCTCTAACCCCCCACCCCCCCATCCCCCAAGCAGCCTGTGCGGAGGCTTGGCCCTGAAGGCAGGCTCCACTTGGCCCTCCTGACCTCTCCATTTACTGACTGGTTCATCCCCTTACATAGTAGTGAAAAAAGTCTGCTGACTCCAGTCAATCAGGGCTTATTATCATAGCCTCTGCTAATTAAAGTTTATTTTGTAAACAGTTCATTTCGGAAATGCCCTGACATGCATTTTTCTCTAAAGAATTTGTGCTGCTCTGTTTTTCCTCTGCATTTTTTTCTCTGACATCTGATATCCTAAAACTCCCATTCCCAGAACACTGCTGGCAGATTTGGGCTCTTGGTTTTGAAGACTCCTTGGATGCTGTGTCTCAAAATTGGGGATCAGGATGTTTAATTCCCCTTTTGAGTGTTAGTCCAAGTTGGCACTGCCTGGATTTATGATAGTTCATTTTAGGAACTGGGGCTGGGAGAAGTCCATCCTCTATTTAAAAAGAAATAAGCTGGTGGCTAGGTGGCATAGTGGATAAAGCACCAGCCCTGGAGTCAGGAGTACTTTGGTTCAAATCTGGTCTCAGACACTTAATAATTACCTAGCTGTGTGGCCTTGGGCAAGCCACTTAACGCCTTGCAAAAAAACTGAAAAGAAAAGAAGAAAAGAAAAAGGAAAAGGGAGAATAAAGTAATCTTTTCAGTCCCTTTCCCAGGAAAGGATCAATGAAGCACCCCAATTTTGGAAGTGCCCATAATATGCCAAGCTCCTTAATAGATATTGGGGGAAGAAGGGTTCAAAGCAATCCTTATCATCTTGCTCGGAGATTGGGATGATTATATATTTAATAATGGAATTATTTAACATGGGACTAGTGGATAGTGTTAGACTTGGAAAGAAGCAGCCCTGAATTTACAAACTGATGCTGTTTTAGTTGTCTGACCCTGTATAAGTTCCTTTACCTCTCCTGTACCTCTGTTTCCTCTTCTCTGACATGCTATTAGTGACCATGTCAAAGATTTGTGTGAGATTCAAAGGAGCCAGTGAATGTGAAGTGCTCTGCCACTTAAAACAGGCATTCTCGATTTGAGTGACTTTATTTTCTAATGAAGCTCAGTTTATTTCTTTCCCAGAAGGACAGGTTCTGGAGATCATAGAGTTATATATTTAAAACTGGAAATGATGGTCAAAGACATCTCCTCCAGTCCTCTCACTTGCCAAAGAAGGAAGCTGAGAGGTCAAAGTGAGTGGCAAAGCTCCCTTCTGCCTGATGAGTCTGGGAAGGCTTTTAGAAGATGAGGTTTGAACTGGATCCGAAAGGTTGAGGAGAGTTTAATAGAGAAGCAGTCAGGAAATGAATTCAAGATACAAAGAAAGACCAAGATCAAAGGTGTAGAGGCACCAAAGCCTGAGATATATATTTTTAGGGTTAAGGGAATAAACAGAAATAGGAGTGAAAGTAATGTGGTTTAGGGAGGAACTAGATGGTTAACAATCTTGGCTGCCAGGCTGAGGACTTTGACTTTATTCAGCAGGAAATAGGGAGCCATCAAAGGCTTTTGAGCTCTATCATACCTATCTATCATTAATCCATCCATTCCTCTATCTATCCATCCACTTTATCATCTATTTCTCCATTCACCTATTTATCTATTATCTATCCATCCACATATCTGTCTCCCCATTGATTTATTTAGCTGACTATCCAACTACCAACTCACTTATCCATCCATCTATCCATCCATCTATCCATCTATCTATCTATCTATCATCTAAATCTATACCAGAGCTCATAACCTTTTCTGTGTGAACTCCTTTGATAGCAGTCTAGTGTAACCTCAGAATCATGCTTTTAATACATCAAGTAAATGATGTCGGGCTTAGATTTCAAACAATAGTTGAATGCTGTAATTTAGTTCTTTCCTGAATTTCTATGATGATCTCTTTTTCAAAAACTTGATGACAAATTTAACTTTCTATATTTTATATTTCCTCATATTTATTTAGAATCTGTAGCTTTTCAAAATCCTTTCTCTCGTTTGACCCTCATAACTTTGGGGGAAGAAGTGCTTTTATTCTCATTTGACTGATGAGAAAAGGAAGGCCCAGGGTCACACAGAATTTGAAGTATCTTGTACAAGATTTGAACTCAAATATTTCTAACTCCAAGAACAATGCTCCTGTCACTGCTGCATTAAGCTGCCTTAGGAACAAGTAAGCAACACTGAAGATTCTATTGTACGATGGACATATTAGCAGTCTTTCAGCCATTGCCTATATTATTTGATGTCATAGTTGCATCTACATTCTTCCCCAGTATTTTCATTTACAAAAAAATTTGTCAACTATTCTCACCTCAGTTTTTTAAGTGGTTTTGCAAAAGAATATGTCTGTTTTGGGAAAATATTCTCAGCACAATGTAAATTCTCATAGTCTCTGTGGAGGGTTGTGGTAGGTAGAGGACTAAGTCAGGGGACTCAACTTGGCTGTAGTACTAAATAACAGTGTTCTTGGTCATGGTGTAGATTGTAGTGAAGATGGGAAAATGCACTCTAGGGCTTAAGGATCAATGTGGGTTCAATTCCAGAAGGTATTTAATTCAGAGGTAACTGCAAAAGTTCACTGTGACTACAGGTGACTGCAAAAGAGTTCACAAATTAAGTTCTTTGGAGAAGCAACAAGACAGTATGTCCCAGTAGGAGGAGTTAAGAACAAACAGTCACAAGCTGGGCTGGTAAGAACATCAAGAACAGCTAAAAGGAAAGAATATGAGAGGTTATTTGGGGATCATGCTGTCCCATAGTGGGCTGCCTTCACAGGAAGATATGCAGGTAGGGGATAAGTAGTAGAAAAAAACAAAGAGGTGGGGCAATCATGCTCCCTCCAGATCAGGCTGCCCTTCAAAGGAAGGTGAGCAGCTCACCTGAAGAGTGAACTGAACTTTTAAGGAGGACATAGGGAGATATAGGTGGGAGTGGGTAGCTCAGAGAGTAGAGATGAGGTAATGAGAGGAATGTAGATGAGTGGTGGCAAATCAAAGACTTCATCACTTCAGGTTAAGGCAGGGATCCATTATTTTATTGATAGGGGCTTGTCCTTTCCCTGGAAGGAGTAGTACTTGACTCAAAGTTCACTGACCTCACCTCATAGCTTGGACAATTGGGGTAGGGGCGAGGAGAAGATACATGGTCAGTACAGAGGCTACAAATGATTAACTACAAAACATGTCTAATATTCCCCCTACTTCAGTAGCAAAATAGTGTGTCATCTGCCCCATTCAATTTAAAAAAAGAAACTAAAGGTTTTTCCCAGAGAAAAATAGATTTGCCCGAGATCATATAGGTAATTGTTAAGTGATACAACTATCCAGTATCTGTGTATACTTTCACAGGTTCATAAGGAAGCAAGTTGCTTCTTCTGCTAACTCAGTGATGGGTTGATCTAATGGAAACCTGAACTCTAACAGAACAGTAAAATTCTCCAAGAATAACACCTAACATTTAGATAATATTAAACTTGCAAAGTGCTTTCTTTATGCTTTCCTCTGAGCCTCACAAAACAACCCTGCAAGGTAGCAACTGAATTTACAAAAAAAACCTTATTTTACTGATGAAAGTTATACAGTTTGCCTAGGATTACCCACCTAGCAAGTGTCAGAGAGTAGATTGGAATCCAGTGGATTTGGCACTCCCAAATACAGCCAGTACACTCTCCACTGCAGCAGTTAATTAGGAATAGAGTTACACCAATTAGCAAATGCAGATAGATGTTGTGGAAGTTGCTTTTTTCCAGTGATGAGGTTCAGAGGCCCTGCTCAAGTCAGTCAATAAATGAAATTGCTTAGACTGAGGCTATTTCAGGAACAACCATTGACCATCTGGCCCTGCTGGGCTTTCAAATTCAACAATCTAAGTGTTTATGGCTTTTATGGATATAACCATATTAGGCATCAAAATCCAAACAGGAACCTGAGAGCTGATGGTCATGTAAGTGACCTTTTGATGGGGATGGGGGGGGGGAGGATGCCCAGAAAACCCTCTATGTTCTTAAGTTCATGGAACCAGAGTATCAGAGCCCAACTCTCCAAACCAAGACCTAAAAATACTCAGCATCAGAAAGGGGGAATTAGGGTTCTGGAGGACTCCACAGAATTGTATACCAATTGCTGTGGGTCTTTTACTTGGGAATGAGGGGGAGGTGGGAGAGCAAGGAAGAGGGGAAAGGTAAGCTGTGAAATAAAGAATATCCAGCTAATGGTCATTATTACTCTGAGGGCTTAGTAAGCCAAGAGAATGATGGATCCAAGGAGCAGGGCTCCTCATCAAGGAGACAGAGAAATGAGATACACATGCTAAGATTTCCCAGAGGAAATTATGAGTGGGGAGTAAAAATGAGTCAAAGCTGTAATTTGCCTTCTCTCTGAGAAAATCTGACCTCTCCTTATGCACAGGAACCATGATTTTGCTTCCTTTTGTCCCCCAATGCTTAGACAGTAAATCTTTGTTTGTTGTTTGGTTCTTCCATATAGAAAGGAACTAGGACTTTGGAGAGGTGATACCATGACATGCAAATGAATTGGATTTAAGAGAGGAAGGGCTGTGCAAAGCCCCCAGCCTTACTCTCCCCTCGAAGAGGTCCAGTGGCAAGATACAGATCAAGACCACTAGAGATGGCCTAGATGCAGACTCAAACCAGTATCAAAGCAGGAGTCTATGGACTATTCTCAGCTGGGATGTCCATCTTTTCCATTCCAAAACAAGAGAGCAGGTGGACCCCAACGGCACCCAAAGTGACCTCTTTCCCCCCACCCCCACCCCTAGAATATGCATCCAGAACTCAAGTTGACAGAACAAACAGAGGTTGTGAGCATAAAGCAAAGCATCAGGGATTACTTAACCATAAGACATATGTGAATTGGAGGGCAAAAATGGTTGTGCCTTCATTATCAAAGGATCCAGTTAGTGAAAGAGAGATGTAGCCTGGCACAAATGCAATGAAATGGGCAGCTAGAAGCCCCGCTCCTTGGATCCATAATTCTCTTGGAAAGTAGAAATAGATGTTAAGTCACTGAAAATTGGTACTGGGAACACACACACACACACACACACACACACACACACATCTCTTATGTGAACAGTTAAGAAATGCTTGCTGACTGACATCATCCTTAA
The DNA here is from genome assembly GCF_037893015.1 of Macrotis lagotis. Lineage (NCBI taxonomy): Eukaryota > Metazoa > Chordata > Mammalia > Peramelemorphia > Peramelidae > Macrotis > Macrotis lagotis. The sequence continues at coordinate 19,034,994 of NC_133664.1, forward strand.
GAACAAACCTATGCTGAGTCCCGAGTCAGGGATTCTGGGTTCTAGGTTGAACTTGGAAAGAACAAAGTCTCCAGGACATTTCTTTTTTGGAAAGTAGACACCGGCTGCTGAAAGGTTAACTTCTTGTTTGGTGGGTGGGGGGACATCACAGTGTCTAGAAGTCTGAAAACCCACTTCCAAAGTGGCACTGGGAGTCTTGAGCAATGCCTGCCCCCCTCCCCACTCCATCCCTGCTCCTAAATGTTCTCTTTTGGTGAGTTTAAGAGAAGCCAGCCTTAAGCCTCTGGGTGCTAGAGAATTCGGGGAAGCCTCAAGCCTCTATCCCTTCTAGATGAAACGAATCTCAGGGTTTAAAAGGTTTTAAACTGTTGGAGTTGAGGTCCTGAGCCTGGAGATAATTGGATGCAGCCTCGGTGTCTGAGGAGTGGAGGCGTGTGTGTGTGTGTGTGTGTGTGTGTGTTCCAAGTTGAGGGACGGGGGTCGGGGAAGAAGGCGGTGCTGTGAACAGTTGGGTTGGTGGGGGGAGAGGGTGCGTGACCCTGGGAAGCACAGGGACCCCCGCTGGCTCTTCTGGCTGCCTCCACCTCCCCCTTGCACGCGCCCCTTTGTCTTAGACAGCAGCCAGCCTTAAGAAGCAGCCTCGGGGGAGTAGCAGGATTCAGCTGCTGAGCACCAGGCCCCCCCAGCCCAGCCCAGCCCAGCCCACCCGGGCTGAGAGGGAGGGGAGCCCAGCCCAGCCCAGCCCATCACATCCCATCACCTCCCCAGCCGGGCGCAGCGCAGCCGGGACCACTCCCAAGCCCCGAGTGTCTCCTCTCCGAGGGGCCGCCCTCCCGCAGCTGCTCCGGGGCCGGGCCATGAGGCGCGGCTGGCCCGACGTGCCGGCCCTCCGGGGCTCCCGGCTGGGCGATGGGCGCTCCGGGCTGCCCCCGGAGCTGTGGCCCGAGGCCGAACCCCGCTGGCCGCCGGCCCGCCGCAGAGCCACGGCGGGCCGGAGGCTGTGGCAGGAGCTGCTGGCCATGGCCTTGGCCGGCCAGGTGGGGGCCAAGGGCGTCTGGCTGGGACCCCCGCTCAATCTCTTTGCCTATTCGCAGATTTCCTCTCTGGTCCGAAGAGCGGCCTTAACGCACAATGACAACCACTGCAACTACGAAAAGACCCACAACTTCAAGGTAAGACAGCTGACTTTGGGGGGAGGGGGATTACTGGGGGCGAAATTTATCGTGGGGGAGGGGGAGAGGAGGGTGGACTGGGCGGGCAAGGGGAGAGGGAGCTCATATGGACTGAATGAACTTTTCAAGTAGACTTACAAGGTTTGTCTTTGAATGAAGAGTTCCTATTCCCAGAACCCAGTCTGGTTACAGCAGGGTCAGGTTAAAAGGGCAGGACAGAGGAAACGAGAGAATCTGGATTCTACTCTCCCTCTGCCACTTTGTGACATTGGGTGGATCACTGCTCTCAGAAATCTCCACCAGCTTGTGTGTATGTGTGTGTTTATATGCATGTATGTATGTATGTGAATATGTGGATACATAGGTATGTGTCTGCATATATGTGCGTGTGTTCCAATACCTCTTTCGGCATCATCAGAGCTATCATTTACTACATATGTTACCACCTTTGGTCTTCACTACTACTTTGCAAAATAGTTCCTATCATAGTATCATTTTACAGATGAGGAAACTGAGACTGAGAGATGGCTAAGTGACTTCCCTAGGATCCATAGCTAGTTAGTGTCTAACAGGGAATTCAAACTCAGGTCTTCCTGAGTCCAAGTTCAGTTCCCTACCGCAATTGGAGAGTTTGTTTCTTGGGAAAAAAAAAACTGATCATTAACCTCTGAAAGTCAGTTTTCTCATTTGTAAAATGAAGAGGTTGGTGAACCTCTATCGGCTCTAGTCTGCTATGGAAGATGAAGTCCATTTATGGAGGCTGCATGTAGTAGATAGAGAGTCGGCCATGGAGATGAAGGATATAAGGCCCCAGTTGTGCCATCCTAGATAAAGCATTAAATTGCCCGTGCTCTGGTAAACTCCCTGAGGAAATTTACAAGAGTCCTCAATCTGCATTGGTGGAGGTACTATGTACACTGGAAGTTCCCCACATCAATGAGATCATAAATTTGGATTAAAGAGAAGTTCATTCATCTTTTTTTTAAATACCAATGTCTATTTTAAGGAAGCAAAATATGAAGGATCTATCATATTTCAAGAACCTTATAGCAAACCTAGAGGGCTTTCTTCCCTTCCCCCCAGAGGGAGAGGAGACAGGGGAAGAGTAATGGGACCTGGAATTTGATTGGTGTAACTCCTGTTAAATAACTTCTTCTAATCTGCAGGCACTATCTTCTATTCAAGGGACACCCTGGGGCACTGAGAAGTGATGTGACTTGGCCAGGCTCACACAGCTAGGTCAGAGGCAGACCTTCCCGTTTCTGAGACTGACTCTGACCACTGCCTCATGTTGCCCCCTCCCCCAGAGAATAAACTAAAAATAACTATTGCACAGGAAATGAAAATAGTCACCTAACATTCTACGTTTGATCACTAGTTGCCTGTGGTGGTGATGGCCACCATTTCTGTATTCTAGGCAATTTTCTATCAGAATGCATAAATGACCAGAAATATAGATTGTGTCTTGTAGGTGTGCTTTTCAGCTCAAAGAAACTAGGCAGCAAGGTAGCCAGATGGAGGGAACAGGGTGAAAATTTGGTGGGAGAAAAAAAACCCAAATTTTCCTGCTGTATATTTAAAATCAGAATCACAATTCCAGATGTGCCATTTAGAGATTATATATCCTCTGAAAATCACAATCTGATCCTTTTTTTACTCTCAGCTTATGGCAGCAGTTTATGGGGTCTGCAAATGGAGAGCATGGGTTCCATCCCAGTCAGATGTTGTCTAATCTTCACAAGCACTTTAGGAAGTTCATATTATCCCCATTTTACAGATGAGGAAACAGTAGCCCACAGAAACAAGTTGGAAATCACACAAGTGGCAGAAACAAGTTTCAAACTTACATCCTTCTTGAACTCAGGCCCTCTGCTTTCCCAAGTCAGCCAGTTTCCCTTGATCTCATTTCTCTCTAAGATGAAACCAGCCAATTGGACTTAATCTCTAAGTTTCCTTTCTACGTAAAATCTAAGTGTCTGAAGACTTTCCTTTTCATCTTCAGTCTTTCTGGGATCCCTTGGAGTCAGCAAGATTGGTCTTCCTGAGTTCAAAACTGGCCTTACTAGCTATAATGACCCTGGGGAAGTCACTTAACCCTCAGTTTACTTATCTCAAAAATGAGATGGAGAAGGAAATGGCAAATCACTTCACTGTCTTTGCCTAGAAAACTCTAAATGAGATCACAAAAAAGTCAGACTCAAAGGAAATGACTGAACAATAGTAAGAATCCCAGAAAGGAATGGACTCACTCAAAAAGATGCTCATGTCAAATTTCTTCATTTAGGATGTGGTTGGGAGGATGGGTAAAAGGGAGAGCAAAGCTGAGAGTTAGAGTTTAATAGAAGCTAAAGGAAATGGGGATAGGAAAAGGAAAGGAAGCGACAACAGAGAGAATGGTTTGCCCTGTTTCTAGATCTCTCCTCATTCCTTGGGGCTGATAATACAAGTCACTGTCAAAGTGACAAAACCCCTAGTCAAAAAATGACAACAGAAATTGTTTCATTTTGTTGTGCACAGATCATTCATGGGAGTCACATGAGCTCACTAAAGTCACATGTGGGTTCTATTGGTCCAGGCTTAATGAAAGGACAATGTACAATCTGGCTGTTAGAATCCTGTTTTACTTCTAAAGGCTAATTTTGGGGGGGGCTTCTAAAGGATAATTGAATGGTAGTATTAAGAATGAGACAGGGACAGCTACATGGCACAATGGATAGAGCACCAGCCCTGGAGTCAGGAGGACCTGAGTTCAAATTTGACCTCAGACACTTAGCAATTGCCTAACAGTGTGACTTTGAGCAAGTCACTTAATCTCATTGCCTTAATAAAAATTGAAAAAAAAAGAACGGGCAGCCACCTGGCACAGTGGACAGAGAGCTGGTCTGGAGTCAGAAAACCTGATTTCAAATCTGGCCTCAAATACTTCCTAGTTGTGTGATCCTGGGCAAGTCACTTCATCCTGTTTGCCTCAGTTTTCTCCTCTGTAAAATGAACTGGAGAAGAAAATGGCAAACCACTTCTGTATCTCTGCCAAGATGAGTTTATGGTATATTGGACACAACTGAACAACAGCTTATGTTGGAGTCAGCAAGATTGGTCTTCCTGAGTTCAAAACTGGCCTTAGTAGCTTAAAGTTATGTTGGAATTCTTGGTTCTTCTCTCCCTTATAATCAGAGACAAGTTGAATTCTTGGGATAAAGAGTCTACTTGTATGATCATGGGCAAAATAGTTTTATTTCTCCAGGACCTCAGTTTCCTCTTTTGTAGATATAGAACTCTCAGTTCTAACCCTATATTCTCTCCCCCTCCCCATCTTCCTATATTTCTATTTTTGCTGCTATCAAATCTTAGCCTTTTAAAGAAAAAGAAGTGATTTCTTGTGCATTTGACAGAAAATACCATTTTAATGGGGGTCTCATGACTGGGAGGCTGGATCCTCTTTGACGCATGCATTCTTTTTCTTTCCTCCTCAAAATTCCTCTGGCTTTCAAATGCCCTTGGAAACGTTCCTCCCATTCTCCATGCCTACACAGAATAGCTACTGTGCTCTGGTTCTTACTTAGCTTTTGTTTAACAAATTCACTCACTGTTGTGGGTGGATCCTTTTTGAAAACTAACTAATCTTTTTAAAACATTTTAGACTCAGGGAGCTATGATGAATTTTAAGACTTTATTTTTTTTGTAAAACATAATCTAGATGGCTCCTTTACTCTACCCCCATGAATTGAAATAGTTATTCTTAGAAAATGAAGATTTGAAAATGTTCCTTATAACTCTATGATAACATCTTTGAAAGGATAATTAGAAGAAAATTAAGACAGTTTGATTTTAAAAAAAACCAGATGAAAGGGACAAACTGAAGTGTTTTCTCTGAGATGCAGCTATCCCACTATATGTACCAGGAGAGATGATCCTGGCTCTATAGTGGTGTCTTAGGCCATTGTCCATGAAAAGACACCGCCATCATGGTCTATTCTGAGTAATTCTCATTTCTCCCACCCCCCTAGCCCCAATCAGCCCTCTACTGCAAACCACAGACTAGCTTTTACTTGGAAACACAGCACATTTTTGAATAAACATTCCAAAAGGCTCATTATACTATAAATAGAAGAGTGAATTTTCTTTAAGAAACCCCTGACCTGGAAGAGAGAACAGAACACTCATCAAAGTTTCTCTGTCATTTCTATGGGCTTTGGACCACAAATCTTGAGTTTGCATTTTTTTTTAAATATATATTTTAATCCCCCACAGACTTTATTCAAAGAGGCAGCCTTGATAGAGAGCTGGAGTTGGGACTCAGGATGAGTTCAAATCCAGCCTCAGACACTAACTGTGTAAAGATGACCAAGTCATTTAATTTTCAGAACCTCAGACATCTTTAAGATGTCTGGATGAGTTGTCATCAGAAGACAAATCCTTAATAGATCAACAAACAGTTTATTCAGTTCACCAAGAGTTTATTTAGTACTTAACTGTGTAAAGGTGCTGTCAAAGTTAAATTAACACCCACTAATCACATTATATTTGAGGGAACCTCACATGTAGAACCAAAGAATTGGAAGAGATGTCCCCAAAGGCATCCACACCATCGCACCCCTTGCCTCTCCCCCAAGCCCTGAGAGGGAGAACATTTAACAGTCTGGAAGGAGCCACTAGGTGGCGCCATAGTGCACAGAGTACCGGTCCTGGACTCTAGAGAAATAAATTTCGGGAGTTCAAATCCAGCTTCAGACCCTTTCTAGCTGTGTGATCCTGGGCAAGTCACTTCACCCTGTTTGCCTCAGTTTCCTCAGCTGTAAAATGAGATGGAGAAGGAAATGGCAAACCACTGCAATATCTTAGCCTTTAAAATCCCAACTGGGCTCACAGAGAGTTTGAAATTACTGAACAGCTACAAAAGCAAAATTGTTTGAACAACAAACCCAAATAGACTTCTTTGCAGTTCCCCTCCAGGGTTCCTGGTTTTCCTTCTGGGACCAAAGAAAAGTCTAATCCCTCTTCACCACAATAGTGCTTTGGATCCTTGAGTCCATTCCTAGAACCATCCCAAGTCATCTCTTTTCCAGGCTAAATGTACCTGTTCCTTCAGTACTTCTCCATTAACCATGAACTCAAGACCCTTCATAGTGAATGTGGCCATCTTCAGAACACTCCTTAGCAAACCATGGTTTAAAGAATTACATTCCAGATGAGGGCATTGTAGAATGAGACTGTTACCTCCTTTTTCCTATAATCTGAGAGAAGTCTTTTTTGAGGTGGGGGGACAGGGGATTTCAAGGTTAAGTGAATTATCCAAGGTCATACAGCTAGTAAGCTTCTGAAGATTCTTCTAAGGTAGATATGTGTTTTGTATGGAAGAGATAAGACATGAAAGAATTGATTAGGAAGTGGATGGAGGTGGGGGGAGTTAATTGTTTCCGAACTTTCTTGGTTAGAACTGAAGGGTTTTATTTTATTTTCCAAGTCTTTCCTATAATTGAAGGTACACCTATTCATTGGCATCTGAGCATCACATTGGGCTACATATTCCTTAATTTTAAGAAAGCATCTTTCTTAAGTCTTAGTAAGAAAATGTGGTACAAAAGAAAGTGTTGAACCCCAAGAGAACAGGGTGGTTCAGATACCAGCTGGCCATTTGGGCCCTATATTTCCTGTGACCTCTCATAAAATGAGGAGGTTGGACTAGGTGACCTCTGTGTTATCTCACAGTTCTAAATAGATGGATTCCACCCCAACTTGTTGCCCAAGAATCTTGCCTGCCTGTTAGAATAGTCTATTTGGGTTCTTCTAGCTATTTTGATGATTGAACCAAAGAAACAGCCAAGTTTTCAGTTTTTAAAGCAAGGATCAGAGGATCATAAAAATGTGACCTTGGAGAACATTCAGCCAAAACCATGATTTTGGATGAGGGGCCAAGTGGTACATAGTAGAAGGAAAGATGGAATTTGAGCTTAGGATTTCCAACCTAAATCCAATACTTTTCCTCGTACATTAGGCTGCTTTTTGTAGAATTCAAACTATTTGGTTTTATCCAGGCAACTAACACTCTAGATTCAGGCAAAATGTGAGTCCTTGGAATGAGGGGAGAGGGGTAAAAATAGAAGTGGACATGGAAAGGAAAGGACATACATGGGAACTTTCAAAGGGAAGATTCAATAAGATTTGGTGAAATAGAAGGCATTAAAGATGGTACAAAAATCTATGTGACAAGGGGCAGCTAGGTGGCACAATGGATAGAGCACCAGCCCTGGAGTCAGGAGTACCTGGGTTCAAATCCAGTCTCAGACACTTAATAATTACCTAGCTGTGTGGCCTTGGGCAAGCCACTTAACCCCATTTGCCTTGCAAAAAAAAAATCTATGTGACATAAAGATCAGTAGAGTGTTTTAGGGAGACAGCAAGGTTAGGAAGGAGAACTACTTTATTTGTTTGTTTTTATTTAACCAATTATTTTCGGTATTCATTTTTAAAAGTTTTTATTCATTTGTTTTTCCAACAACATATAAGAACACTTTTTATTATAATCTTTTTGTGAAAGAAGAATCAAATCCAAACAGAAGAAAAAATCTTAGAAAAAGACATGGTACATAAGACAATGTTTAAAAATTAAAGTTAGTAAACTTTGGTCTGCATTCACACTTTACAATTCCTTCTCTGGATGTAGATGGCGTTTTCCATCACAAGTCTTTCAGAATTGTCTTTGATTATAGTACTGCTGAAATGATAGAGCCCATCACAGTTGATCATCTCCCCGCATTGTTGTTAATGTGTATTATGTTCTTCTGGTTCTGCTCATTTCACTCAGCATCAGTTCATGCAAGCCTTTCCAGGCTTTTCTGAAGTCACATCCCTCATAATTTCTTACAGAACAATAGTGTTCCATCACATTCATGTACCACAATTTGGTCAGTCATTCCGCCAATTGATGGGTGTAAGGGGAGTTTCTTTGTAGGAGGGTGATATCAAGTAGGAATCATGAAACCAAAGACACTTCCCCTAGGAATAGGTCTCAGAGTTCATCTACCTGAAGCTGAACAAGAAACCCTCTGCCTTGCTTCCCCCCCCCCAACCCTCCTCCACCCACCCCCAAGGGTTCATGCAGCCTTTGGGAAAGTTGATAAGGTCCCTAGTCTATCTATTCCATTCTGCCATTACTACCATTCTTAGGCAGTTTTTCCCCTCCCTTGGGCCCAAGTCTCCCTTGCTTGCAATTGCCATATGCTGCCTATTTCCTAGCTTTTCCTTTGGGTGTCAAAAAAGTATATACTGACTCCCTCTCCTAGATCCCACTTGAAAATAGTGACCATGGCCATACTTAAATAAAAAGACCAAGTTTATTCTTCTCCTGACTAAATGTTCTCAAGGCCTCAATGCAGGCCTTTCATCATCCTCTGACCTTCTTCTGAAAATCACATTTTCACACCACTTCTTAAAATATGATTCTCCAGACCCATGATAGCACAGGGGCATGAGACCTCTACCAGACTATGGTCACTCTTTTTAAAGACACTTCTTCTTTCTTTGACAGCAGCCTAAAGTGTCATTGGCTTTCTTGGTTGTTATGGCATCCTTAGTGTACTTGCCATTTACTAAAACCCAAGATTTGGTTATGGAACCATACCCCACCCCACAACTTGTGAGGATGAAGCCCGAGTATAGAACTTCAGGTCATCTCCTTAGATTGAGCCCTCAGTCCCAGGAACTCTCTCCTTGGAAGTGTTTACTTGTCATTCTCCAGCTTTGTGGCTTCTACAGATTTGATTTGAATTTCACATTGGCCTTGGGGCACAAAGACCTGAGTTTAGACAATTAGCTCTGTGACCTTGAACAAGTCATTTGATCTCTTAAACCATTTTCTTATCTGCAAAATGGATAATAGCACCTACCTCACAGGGTTATTGGGAGAATTGAATGACATTAGTTGCTTTGTAAATCTTAATGCACTATATATCTGCCATTTATTATTATCAATCAAATCATTAGTAAAAATGGCAAAGAAAATAGAAAGAAGGGCAGATTCCTAGGGCTCTTTTCACATTGATATCCGCCCACTAACAACCATTCTTGAGGACTGGAAGCCAACCACCTCTAGATCCATCTAATTGTATCATAGTCTAGCCCACATCCCTCCATTTTGACCAAAAGGGAGGGCATTAGAGACTCAACTGACCATGTAGCTTTAGATAAACATGATGTACAGAGCTCCTGTGATCCACTATTCTGAAATCCTCTTTTAAAAAAAAAGAAAATGAAGGTAAGTCACTTTTCATGAACTTCATGAAGATTATGTCCATTTCAATAAGCCATTTGAATAATATATTCAGAGTTTTCCCTTTAAATAATGCATTCCAAAGTTTTGCCATTGACCTACTCTTGGCAAAATACATTTTTCCTCATTTTATTCAGACTGCTTGTCTCTGATCATGTTAGTCAAGTGGTTCCTTGCTTCTTACCAGTGTCTGGAGGTTATTATATAGACATCAAAAGTCAGGATTCCTTTCTTGGACTTTACTTCCTGTGGATTCCTGGACATTTCCATGGCTGTTCCCTCTCTTATTGTAGCTGGTTTTTCCCTGTGATATCTAGCTTGGCAGTTGTATATAGGGAGATTTCTCTTTATTCCTTCCTTTGAAATGCTTTGATTGAATTTGCAAGATAGTAGACTTTTTAAAATTAGCCATCGTTAGGGATAGTCAATCCCTAGCCAATAGTCCATCATTCCTGTGTTTTAATCCATGGTCTATAAATCCAAATGCCCAAGCAGACATGGCAGTACACATTGGTAATCCCAGCTTCCAGAGGGGCTAAGGGTGCCTCATTTCAGAATTCTGACACTACATAATATAAATTAATCAAACATCAATGCTAAGACTAGCATCAACATATAGAGGGAGTAGAGGAGCATCAATCTTAGGAGGGGTGAGCTGAACCAGGCTGAATATGGAGCAGGACAGAGATCCCATGTTCCTCAGTCCTGGGCGTGGACTTTTAAGTGGCCATTGCTCTTTCAACTTGAGCAAGACAGGAAGGTCTTGACTAAAAGAAAAAGGGAGAAGGAGAGAAAGACACAGAGACAAAGATCCATCCACAGGCAATTGTTTGACACCATTTATCTCATCAACTTCTGAAATCAGCTTTTCCATTCTCAAACCCTTCCCTTCCAATGGAACTGGTGAAGAGATACCACCTCTGCCTAGAGAATAATTGATTTCTTTCCTAGGACTTTGTTATTCTTAACAATGCTATCTAGACTTCTGACAGCATTGTGTCTATGCTGTGAAAATTAGACTTTGGCAGATTTTAGAGGGTCCTCTGTGCTATCTAGGATCAGTGTCTTGACTCAGTTCGCCTCAGTGTCTTCATAAAATGAGCTGGAGAAGGAAATGGTAAAACCACTCAAGTATCTTTGCCAAGAAAACTTCAAATGGGGTCATTTAAAGTGACCCTGACTGAAATGATGGAACAACAGCAACCTGGTTAGGTCGTTTTCCTTGACAGCAAATTGACATTGCTAATGTTTCAGAGGTAGAATTGTATTCAAATCTTCTGAGACACTGACTTTCATCTCCAATCATATATAAGGCCAGGATGATAATATCCTATAATGATGTTTGTCTGGCACTTTAAAGTTGATTGTAAGATCTTTGAGGGCAGAGACCATCTTTTTCTGTTACTTGATTCCTGATATAGAGTGGGACGTTTGTCCTTCATTTCAAAGGAAGACCAAGGCATCAGGGAGGTGACGCCATGACAAGCACGTGAATTGGATTTGAGTGAAGTGGGGCTGTGCTGAGTCTCCAGCCTCACTTTCTCCTCCAGAGCCATCTGACTCCACTGGCCAGATATGGATCAGGATGACTGGAGATGACACTGGGTGAGGCAGAGTTAAGTGACTTGCCCACGATCACACAGCTAGTACAGGTTGGATTTTGAGCTCTTGTCCTCCTGACATTGCTCTGTCCACTGTACTACCTAGCTACCCACCCCACCCCTGATATATAGTAAGTCCTTAAAAAATACTTATTAAGAGATTGACAAAACCATTCTCCTTTATTTGAGGCTAACAACTCACTATTCATAGGTGAGAAAAAGGAAGTTGAGAGAGTTTGTGACCTTCCCATGGTAGAATTGAAAATCCAGGTCTCGGGGGCAGCTAGGTGGCACAGCGAATAGAAAACCACCCCTGGAGTCAGAAGGACCTGAGTTCAAATGTGACCTCAGACACTTAATTACCTATCTGGGTGACCTTGGGCAAGTCACCTTACCCCACTACTTTGCTAGAGAGAGAGAGAGAGAGAGAAGAAAGAAAGAAAGAAAGAAAGAAAGAAAGAAAGAAAGAAAGAAAGAAAGAAGAAACCAGTCTTTATGGGGCAGCTAAGTGGCATAGTGGATAGAGTACTGGTCCTAGAGTCAGGAGGACCTGAGTTCAAATTTGACCTCAGACACTTAATAATTGCCTAGCTGTGTGACCTTGGACAAGTCACTTAATCCCATTGCCTTGAATAAATAAAAATAAAGGAAAAAAAAAAGAAAACCCAGGTCTCCTTTGATTCCTGGCCAGCTTGCTCTGCTTTACCCTATACTGTATCTTTATTGTTTATTAGTGGGTTGTTAGGGGTTTTTTTGGCTGAGTTTTGACCAAATCTATGACTTATAAATCTGGGGAAACTCCCAAACTTTCTCTAATGGTTACAGACCAGCAATTACCCTTAGAGAGTCACTGAGAATACCAAGAGGTTTAAAGATTTGCTGGCAGCACTCTGTCTCAGAGGAAGGCTTGAACTCACATCTTCTAGTTCCTCCTTTTTGAATCTAGAATCTCGAACCCCCCACCAATGCTACTCACTAGCTCAGTAGCTTCACCCTGCTGCTGCCAGCATTCCATTGATGATAGAGACACTGGTTTATGCCAAGGTAAGAGTGTGAGATCTATGGGATTCTGCAAAGGAAATACATCCATTTCTTTCCAAGTTCAGCCAATTTGAAACAAATTGGTTCTTTGGGACTGGCCAAACTGGGTCCTACTCAGTTGGCTCCTGTGAGTGCTTTGAGAAGCTTCCCAGACTTGCCAATTCTTGTTATTTTTGAGTAGGCAGTCATTTGGGGGCTCTTTGTCCAAAGTATCTTATCTTCCACCACATCATCTTATCTTGTTGGCATGGTTGAAGAATTCCAGGCAGACTATGTCCATGGGCTCTCCATGATATTTGGGCAATTCAGGCTGTGATAGTCTTGGACCAACATTCTTCCTGTCTGGGGTATTTTCTTCCTGTCTAGGATATTTTTGTTACAGTTCTTGAGTTTGTAAAATGTTCTTTCTCTGAAAACATGTTCGGGGAGAGAAAATCAATAAACGTCAGAGGATGGAAAAAAATCGGTCAGTTGGGTTTTGAGATAGACACTTTGATTTTGCCCCCTACCCCCAAATAAGAATAAAGTCTCCTGGTTTTGCATATGAAAATTGTCTCTGGAGCCCTACAGAAATCAAGGTCAAATAAATAAATCAAAATAAAGTTAAGTGAAATGAGGTCAATATTTCAGTCCTGAAAAAAGGTTATAATGATCCTAATACCCCAAACTCAAGGTCAGGTTCATATTTGACATCTTTTGTCCCTCCGCTTTTTTTCTTGCTGCCTGGTTTTTATAGGATAGACAAAGACAGACAGACAGACAGATAGATAGATAGAGAGAGAGAGAGAGAGAGAGAGAGAGAGTATGTATGTAGCCAAGCTTTGAGAAGGTGGTTCATGAGAGGAACCAGCAAAAAATGGGATTCTAACCATAAAATAATGAAAAACAACAGTATTAGAAATGGAAGGAAGTTTTAGAAACCCTACAGAGAGGCAGTTTGGTATGGTGGGTAGAGAGTCAACCTCAAAACCTGATGCTGATTCATTTTGACTACATGACCCTGGGAAAGTCACTTACCCTCAGGTGCTGATCTCTGTGAGTGAGGGAGTGTTTTACCTGATTTCTCAGAGAAATCACAGGTCCAGTTCCTGCTTTCCCTCTTTGTCTAGGATCAGGAAGTATTAGGGAACAGAGAAAGTCCGAAGACTTTGGAGTTCAAAGACTTGGGACTCGGTTTCAGCTTTGCTACTTACTTGGATGACTGCAAATTATCTCAACTCTCCAGGTCTTAGTTTCTCATTTTTTAAATAAAAAGTTGGGACCTTTAATTTGCAATGCCCTCAACTGTAGGACAAACTGTGATTATTCTTGCCTTAGTTATAGCTCTGCAGGAAGTTTGACTTTCCTGGCAGCTCAATGCCTGCAAGCACAGTTCCAGCACTGAATATTGTGGTTTAAAAATATCTGGGTTTCCAAACAGAATAGTAACTAAAGATCTGTCTACTAGAAATGAGTTTTCTGATTACTTCAATATCTTGTTCACATAATAGAAGATAAGATGTTGATGATGAATTAGAAAATACTTTCCTGAAGTGATACCTTATATCTTGGTGGCTCCATTAATGGTTTTCAGTTTGGTTTCTTCTATATGGGATGGGGGAGTCTGCTTTTAGGTCAAAGGCAGTTAAATGACCCAGTGAACCCCAAATCAGGAAAAGCAGAGTTCAAATTTGTCCTCACTTCAACCTCTGTCTGCCTCACTTTCCTCAACTATACAATGGGGTTGTTGTGAAGGTTGAAAGAGATAAGATTTGTAATGCTTGACCTTACCATGCCATAGGAATGGGAACTATCACTGTGTTTGTCATGGCATCACCTCCCTGACATCATGGTCATCTTCTAAAAAAAAGGACAAAATCATCATCATATTATTAAAAGTAACTAAAGTATTTTTGACCCAGACCATTCACCCAATCATAAATTTAGAACTGAAAGGGAGCTTAGAGACCAGACTCTAGTCTAATTCTTTCATTTTAGACATGAGGAAAATGAGTCCTGGAGAGGTGAAGCCAAGCTTATGGTCACATAGCCACTTAGTGAAAACTCAGGAGGATCAAGTTCCTACTGGGAGGTTTTTATTTAAGGCAATGGGGTTAAGTGATACTCAAGATAACACAGCTAGGCAATTAAGTGTCTGAGGGCAGATTTGAACTCCAGGGCTGGTGCTCTATCCATTGTGCCACCTAACTGCCCCAACTACTTGGAGTATTTTTTGTTTTGTTTTGTTTAGATTTTGCTAGGCAATGGAGTTAAGTGGCTTGCCCAAGGCCACACAGCTAGGTAATTTCTGGGAGTTTTTAAAAAAGATGCAGAATGTTTGGTTTTCATGTGAAATAATTTTTGAGCAGTTGCACCCATCCCTGTCCTCACCCCGATAGGATTTCTGAAAATTAAATGTTAGGGGACAGTCAGGGTCTAGAGTAGGTATCAGTCATTATTATTTTTGAACCCTGAAGCAATTCTAACTGAACTTGAACCCCAAGAGATGCAAAGACCACACTTAAAAATTTACTTTATTCTTTAGCTCCCTGTTATGACGGGTCCAGACTTTTATTTTATTTTATTTTATTTTATTTTATTTTTTGGTGAGGCCATTGACTTGCCCAGTCACACAACTAGTAAGTGGACTAGTATGCTGGACTTGAACTCAGGTCCTCTTGACTCCAGGGCCAGTGCTCTATCCATTTCACTACCACCAAACTGCCACTTAGCTGCCCTCTCCTCACCCTCCAGACTTTTTAAAAGCCTTTGAAATGTTTTATGCTTTTATTATAATTGATTTCAAATGACCAATGATTATCTAAAAAGATACTTTTTTTATGGTGTTCCCCTTTAGTAATTAAAAAACCTGTCATTTTAGGTCCTTTATGTTTTCCAGTGCACTTTACCTTCATTATCCCAAACAGACCTCACAACCCTAAGAACTGAATATTTTATTCCCATTTTACAGAAGAGGAAACTGAGGTTCAGAGAGTTTTAGTATTTGATCCCAAAAAGCATTTGAACTAAGTATTTCTGACTTTCAGTCTTAGCATTCCTGGTCCAAAGTCCTTCTTAGCTACCACACCAGACCATGTCCATGTTTAATTGCTCCTGGGAGTGAGAATTCAGACTGAGAATTCCATGGCTACTGGGAACTCATGGTGAGGAAATTCCCCATGCTACTCGGGGCAGCCACCTGCCTCTCCACTTGGTCTTAGCTTCCACTCACAGTAGCTCAACTGGACCCTTCCAGGGCTTTCTGACACTGAGATGAGCTCTTTCTCTCCACTTTTCCATGTGGCCACAGAGAAGTTCAGTTAATCCACGACTGGACTTTATTTACACCTGCCTGCCCAGAATCCCTGAACTGAAATTGTGTGGCTTATGACAACATCAGCCAAGGTTTTCTGCCGTGAGATACTCTGCCTTCCTGGTTGAGCCCTGTAACTTCTGGACTGGAGTGTGTGTGTGTGTGTGTGTGTGTGTGTGTGTGTGTGTGTGTGTGTTCAAAATGGAAATTAAAATATAAACTTTATTCTTTTTCTCCATTTCTTTTTATAAAATATTTAGTAAAAAATAGATAGAAGGGAAAAAATGAAGCTTTGCAATTTTTTACTACCTTGTTTATATATATGTAAATATATATTTAATATATAGATCCAGATGTATATGCTTATTAATATAGAGATACATGCTATATAGATGGCACATGCACTTAGGGTAACTTAATAAATGTTTATTCATTGTTTACACACATGAACACATTCACACATATGCACATAGAGTTTCCCACAAATCTTAGTGCAACTTAAACTTTAATATTTTTAAAACTGCTCTAAGACAGTTGAGACAGGCTATAAATGCATGAAAGACTCTGCTTAATGGAAGTTGCTTTCTTCTTTGTGTATTGAAATGTTTGTGACTGTTTGATTCCTACCTTGTTTTTTGAGACTGTGGCCTTTTCATCCTTTGCCCGATGGCTTGACCCTCTATATAATTTTCATCATCCTGCACCCGTGTATCTTTGTCCAAATGAACCGGAGGGAGGGAGTTGGAGTGGCCAATGATATTTGAAAGATCAAAATACCCAAACTCATTTTATCTTTCCTGTTTCCAAATCTGAACCGTTGGAAGAAATAAGCCCCTGGGACAGCTAGGTGACACAGTGGATAGAGCACCAACCCTGGAGTCAGGATGACTTTAGTTCAAATCCAACCTCAGACACCTAATAATTACCTAGCTGTGTGACCTTGGGCAAGTCACTTAACCCCATTGCCTTGAAAACCCTCCCCACTCCCCCCCCCAAAAAAAAGAAAGAAAGAAATCCCCAAGTGAGGAGCATCCTCTTGATCCAGGATCTTTTTGCTTCATAACTTTATTTACTTTTTCCTTCTATTAGCTACCCCTCCCTCCCTGGCTCTTGATTGCTCCACCTTTTCTGATTTGTCTTTTTTCTGTTT
This sequence comes from Macrotis lagotis, assembly GCF_037893015.1. NCBI lineage: Eukaryota > Metazoa > Chordata > Mammalia > Peramelemorphia > Peramelidae > Macrotis > Macrotis lagotis. The sequence continues at coordinate 19,051,519 of NC_133664.1, forward strand.
TTGAATTCCAGGTCCACACATTCCGAGGACCACACTGGTGTGAATACTGTGCCAATTTCATGTGGGGACTCATTGCCCAGGGAGTCCGGTGTTCAGGTAGTTTGGGCCTCTCATTGTCCAGTGATGCAAGATAAATGTATATATAACAAAGATAAGTGGGGGGGGGCAGAGTTTCTCCCAGATTTGTCCACCCATCCACTGCTCCTTGGAGGCCATAGCACATCTCAGTCCTTTGTCAGGAGAATGTTCACTGTGTTCTCAAGGGCAAGAGAGGAAATGCTTTGTTGATTTGGTTTCTCTTTTCACTGAATAAATATGAGTTTTGTAACACCCTTGTTTCTTCCCATAATGACTAGTAGCTTTGAAAGGTCCATGGAATGCATGAATGAATCAAGAACATACCTGTTTCATTAAACTATACCTTTTCTCTTCCTTTCTCAACCCCATCTCCCTACAAAAGACTAGACTTGAAAATATGACCCTGCCCTGTTCTTTCTGCCATGAAATTGGTAATGGAATTGAATTCTGTGGCTCATTCTTGATAACTGAGGGTCTAAGAGTCCCATGAACACTTTTTCCCTGTTAATGAGGCAGCATAGCATAGTTGCTAGAGAGCATTTCCCCTTAGGCAGAATTTATATTCATTGCTTCATTTGATCCTCATGACAATCCTGGAAGGGAAGCATTATTTTGCTCCCCCATTCTTGTAGATGAGAAAACTGAGGCAAAAACGGTTAAGTGACTTGCCCTAGGTTCAAGTCCTACCCTGATTGCTTTTATCCAACTGGAAGACCCTGAATGAGTCTCCTAACTCCTTAGTATGCCAGGGAAACTCTCAAAAGCTTTAAATTAGAAAGATGTTACCAATATGCTTTAGCAGAAGAAATTTTCTCACCAGAAGTTCCCTTTATCAATGAAATCACAAATATGGATTTTAAAAATCCTTGTTGGTAGTTGGGGCAAAACAATCCTTGCTCTGCTCTGTGGGGCCTAAATTGAGCACATGCCTTAGGATGGGAGACCGTTTTTCTCTAGGACAAAAGTGTGTTTTGTAAAATAATTATATTTCAACATTCATGTTGTTGAATAGCATTGTCCAACAGAGATTATTGCTTTGGATGTTTTTAGGCAGAGGGGCACTGATAGATCAAAAGTTAGCTGAAAGAAAGCTATCGCTTGGCCCTCAGTCTCCTCTTACTGATGTGCGTAGAGTTATATATAAAGACTGATACAGCTAGATATAGCTCTGGATGAAGATATTTAGAAATATACATACATACACATGAAATATAAACTTGGGCACTTCTGGAAGACTTTCCATCCCTCTAGCATATGGGAATTGATGACTTCCCAGAAGTTCAATATTTTGTCAACTTTCCTTTTAGAAAACATTCATATTTGAGCTCATGTAGATAAATAAGGGAAAGGCTGGTGGGAACACCGGAGAACAATAAAGGGAGTAACCCAATAACAACAGACTGTATTTGACCAAACAATCCCATCTCCTCCCCCAAGAGCTTCTTTTTTGAATGGCTCAGGGCCAACCAATGTGCTTTGGGCCCAAGTTGGCCATTGAGTCTCACTAAGTAAATCCCTTCTTTAGCAAAATGGCAGGGATGATTCTCTGAGCTTTCTCCACCCATCTAAGAAATTTGAGGTGAACAGGTTTAGATGGAGACTTATTCCTTGAGTGAAGGAGGAAGAACCAAGGCAGTAAATATTTGGAAGTTAAAAACTAACTTTGAAAGACAGCAGAGTGATCAAAAGTGTTCATTAGAACACAATGCCATGTTTCTGCCTTCCCAGAAACAAAGAAAGCGCACATATAGGGTCACATTCCTGACTATAACCCCATGAAATTGGTAAGACCCAGAATCCTAACATCTCATAGTTGGAAGGGACTTCAAGACCATCTATCTGCAGGATCATAGGTTGAAGCTGGAAGAGAATGCGCAGGTCATTTAATCAACCCCATCCCATTAGAGAAGAGGAACCCAAAGTCTAGGGAGGCTTTAGGATTTGCCCAAAGGCAATTGAGGAGTAAGTAAAGGAGTTAAAATTTGAACTAAGAGCTGCTTAGTCACAAGTCCTACCTGAGAAGAACCAAGCAAAGGTCATCCAGGTGATGTTCTAAGACCTCCGGTGAGTTCTCTACCAACACAGGCAGCCCTCCCACATTTGAACAGCAAAATTTACCTTTTGGTGACTCTCTTCCTCCTACACTCACCACTCCTGTTGCCTTCCTATTAAGTAAACTCCCAGGAGGTTGTTGTAAATTAGAACCTGTTCTCAGACAAGAATTCTGTAAATAAATATAATAGCTGACATTTATATTGGCTTTTAGGATGTCTGAGCAATTTATATTCATTACTTCATTTGATCCTCATGACAATCCTGGAAGGGAAGCATTATTTTGCTCCCCCATTCTTATAGATGAGGAAACTGAGGCAAAGAGTTAAGTGATTTGCCCAGAATCACACAGCTAGAAAGTATGAGAGGCAAGATTTGAACAGGCCTTCCTAACTCCAAGTTTAGACTTCCCTTCATATTATCAAGTTGTCTCTCGTAAGTCCAGGGCTGTAGATATTTTAAAGATGAGGAAACTGGTCTGAAGTGGTGGAGGGTTACACTAATGTCAGATGCAGGATTCAAACCCAGGATTCTCCTGCTTCTAAGCTGGAGTCTCTTACACTATATCACACTTCCCATCAGACATCTTAAAATTCTAAGCAGAGGTATCCCAAAGCAGATGGGAACATCCCCTGCCAAGGAGCATATTTGTAAGCCAGGAGCTCTTTTCCCTTTTTTTGCTACACAGATCTCTTGGGCAATTGATTACAACCTAGGGACTGCTCCTCTGAACCCATGTTTTTACATAAAACATAAAGATAAATAAAATATAAAATAAGAAAGTTATTGAATAAGTTATTGAAATATATTTATAAAAAGCTTTTTCAAAACCAGTTTTAAAAATCAATTAAAAACCAGTAGCCAGGTTAAGAAACCTTGCTTTAATGAAGATGTAGATGGCTACTTTGCAGCGATCACATCAAGGGCATTCATTCTTGGGCAAGTTTGGGTTGAATTCCATGGCCATGGAGTTACCTTGAATCTCAATGCCCACTAAAGAGGAAGGTACTTTTGTTAACTTGGAATGTCACTTCTGTCCCTGCTCTGCCCAACTCTTATTGGCTGGGACTTTCCATTATTGTATGCCACCTGCTGAGAGAGTTTTGATGGCTTCAGTGAACTCCAATGCCCCCTTTCAGCTGAGGATTTTGATAGGCTCTATAAATAATTACTCTAATTATTCTATCACTGTAATAGGGAGTCCTCTGGTGCCCTGGCTAAAGATCACTTCTTCATTATTACTATTTTACAAGTGTCAAAATAAAGTTTATATTGTGGGGGGGGGTATGAAGGAAATAAAGGTCTTAGAAAGAGGAGAGAGAAAACAGATTTTGGGGTGCCCTTCCATGTACTAGCCCATGGTAAAAGTTCCACCCATTTTGAGCAGAACAAGATTGATAGTTCAGAACACAGCCAAAAGAGACCTCAGGGACCATAGAGTTCAAGGTCCTTATTTTGAAGATGAGGAACTGAGGCTCATGGAGGTTCAATGAGTTTTTCTGGGTCACAGAGGTAGTAAGTATCCAAGAGGAGTTTCTAACCTGTGACCTCTAACACAGGAAAGGACTATGGCTCTTTCTATTCTGCCACTGCCTCCCTAAACAGAAGGTTCTTGGATCATCCAGGCCATCCCCATCAGACTGCCTCTCAAAAATTCCCAACAACCACTTGCCTCATCTCTGGTCCAGGCAAGATCAATGAACAGTAGGGACCTAATCATACCACCTATTGGCACCCCATGATGAATCACCAGCAGCCTGGTTATGTAAAAATATAAAGTCCTTGAGTGCAGGGACTATCCTACCATTGTCTTTGTGGCTCTAGCATCTGGCATGGCCCCTGACACAACGAAGTAACATGTTAATGATTAATTAACCATTAATAAATGATTGATTGATCACTTTGGAAAACACTACTGAAACATCTGTGGAAGAATTTTTTTTCTTGAATCTCAGAATTTCTCTTATCTATTGTGGCAAGTAAGAGAAAAATCAGTGATAGAGTCACATAATTTTCCTTAAATGACATTTTTCTTTAATAATTAGGTTCAGTGTCTCCAACAAGATCTGATTTCTGGCCCTTGGTTTTCCTTTTTTATAAAAAATGGAAGACCTGCTAATTCTGGGGCCTGAATGAGATCATGCATATGAAAATACTTTGTGACCAGAAAGGACTACATTTAAAAGTAAATTATTATAGCAATTAATAATGACCATTGCTTCATAAGTAGGTTAATTGCATTTTCTTGGAGGAAAGCATAGTCAGGGAAATAATTTTATAAGGACTTAATAGAGTAGACATATGAGCAAATTAGTCTTAAGTATTATTATAGCACATTAAAAATTTGAATAAAGAATGATTAACTGCATTGTAGTTTTTCCTCTAAGGTTGCCTGGCTACAAAGACACACAAAAATATGCATCCTTGGTGTGGTGCAGCATAAGAATGCAAACAATTCCCTAGGAAGGACATTAAATTCATATAAAATTGTAGCAATGGGAAAAAGTTGTCATCCTTCCCCTCTACCACCAAAAAAATGAGGCTCCTATGTTCATTCATCGAAACCATCCGTTAAAGGGGCTGCAGATAATGGAATAATTCACAGATAATGGAATGTTGTATTTGAGTTTTTCCTCCTTCAGTGGTCAGGATAAAGGGTGAATGTGTTTCTGTATTCCTATTTCCTTGAGAGTGAGTTTCCTAGCTCCTGACTCAGCAGGGAATGACTGAATAATCTATCCATCAAAAAGCATGTATTAAGTCCCTACTGTAACCTGGTCATTGGTGGTGTAGGGACGTGAGTAGGGCATCAAACTTGGACTGGGTTAACTATAGTCGTGTTCCCATTGGTTCTGTGTTCGCGCCTTTGGAGTGACTTAGAACCCAGCAGCCGCCCAGCTCTTTTGTCTGATCATTGCCCATTTTTTCCCCTTTCCACATCTCCTAGATTGTTCAGAGAAAAACTGATCTTGGGGGCTATATTTTCAAGGATGAGTAGATACAGATGTTCAGGCTATGGTATTTTTTGCATGTATGCATGCTAGATGCAAGGTTTGGGACAGATCTCTCTTCCTCTCTCTCTAAACTCCAGTTTTATTACCTACAAAATGGCAGTGTTGATCTGGGAAGGCAACTCCAGACTCAGACTGAACACCTGAGTAAAAGTCTTGATTCTGCCACTTACAAGATGCATGACCTTGGGCAAATGACTTATTCTTCTTGGGACTCAGTTTCCTCATCTGTAAAATGAAAGGTGCTAAAGAAAAGGCCTCCAAGGTTTCTTCTAACTCTAAATCTATAAGCCAGTGTTCTTGGGTGATCTCTAAAAATCCCTTTCAGCTTTAATTATAGTCAATACTTATGTTATTAAGCATATCTAGCCAATGCATCATTGAATATATGTAAACCCATATTATGCAGGAGATAAAATGCTCCCCTCCCTCCAAGAAAGGAGTGGCCTACTTGTGAGGGAGAGGTAACAACACTATGTTTACATAACACAAAGTAATTTCATGAGGGGAACAACTTGGGGGGTGTGATCAGGAGAGAATTCTGGGTGGTGGCTATAAAGGGGACCCAGGATTCCCCGATCTTATCTACACATTCACCCAAGCTAATTTCCAGAGTTATTAGAATGAAATATGCCCAACATTCTGCACTGGAGCCATAGTAGATGGATCACAAATACTGGTCAGCACCATGGAATAACTCTTCACAATGATTCTGAGCAACTTGGCCATTCAGAGGGATGTTCTTCAGACCTCTCCATGCACATGTTTCAGAGAATAAATTAGCCATCAGGAACAACAGGCAGAATGCAGAAAGTGGGTCAAGAGCTAATGAAATCCTCCCTTTTTTTTTTCCAGACTGTGGCTTGAATGTCCACAAGCAATGCTCCAAGCATGTTCCCAATGACTGTCAGCCAGACCTCAAGCGCATCAAAAAAGTGTACTGCTGTGATCTCACCACCCTGGTGAAGGCCCACAACACCCAGCGACCCATGGTGGTCGACATGTGCATCCGAGAGATCGAGGGCAGAGGTTTGGGACAAGTTTTTTGACTTGTTTTAACATATCTGTTGTTTGGTGTGTAGACTCTTAGAGGCTCTGGATGGAAGGGGCCTGCCCAGCAGTGTCAAATGAATCCTTTTCAAGTTTACTTTACGACCAGAATCTACATATTTCCTCCTTACCATCCTCTTGTAGTTGTGATGGATAAAATTCTTGGAAGGAGATTAAGAAGGTCAGGACCCAAATCCTTCCTCAACAACACAATGATTATAAGTTAGGCACCTGCTGCCTCTATGTCCAGAAATAAAAATCCTCTAGGATTTGGTGGAGGGAGTTCTCACCCTGGAAATTCCTCTAAGGTGATTAAATCACCAATCCTTCTAATTTCTTCTCTACAAACTCAACAGATCCAAAAAGTTCTCATTTTTTTGTTCTGGTTTGTCCTTCTTTCTCAAAGAAGACCATGATTTGAGGAAATGATAGAAGTCAAGTTAAGAAAAATGTATGTGGGGTGGCTAGGTGACACAGTGGATAGAGCACCAGCCCTGGAGTCAGGAGGACCTGAGTTCTAATCCGACCTTGGACACTTAATAATTACCTAGCTGTTTGGCCTTGGGCAAGCCACTTAACTGCATTGCCTTGCAAAAAAACCAACCCTAAAAGAAAAAGAAAGAAAAACGTATATGCCTTGCCTAGGAAGGATAGCAAGGAAAATAGTATTTTCCTTAGTCTTTTTTAAAAATGAATTAATTTTTTTCACATTGCAATAGTCTTGTTGTAAAAGTAAATATAATCCCTCCTTTCCCCATATTTTTCTTAGTTTTAAGTCATATTTTTCATCTTTTACTTTTTTCTTCACCATATTATATTAATTTTACACTGATCTTATAAGAATCTGAAGAAGGATTTGAATCCAGATCTTACTAGTTCTAAAGCAGCTTCTCTACTCACTCTTCCATGTAGTTTATACTCTTATTAAGTCTGCACTGACCTCTTATGAATCAGGGCTCAGGTCAGATCAGACTAGGTAACCTGTTGTATGTTTTCTTTGTGTGTGTGTGTGGGGGGGAGCAATGGGGTTGATCTTGTCCAGGGTCACATAAGTAGCTAGAATCAAGTGTCTGAGGCTGGATTTGAACTCAGGTTCTCCTGACTGCAGGATCAGTGCTCAGACCTAGCTGCTCAGACTAGGGTAGTTGCTGATCTCTAAGACTGAATGATGCTTCTGTTCATTTCAAGTGGGATTCATATTGGACTAGATAAGGAAATAATTCCATTTAGATTAGTATGAGGAATCCAGAGAGACTTCTATGAAATGAGACAAAGTAAAAAACACAAGTCAGAACAGTGAATGTTAATAAATGAATAAAAAAACGGAATTCTGATGAACTAGAGAGAGAAAAGTGATGACCACTGGCTCCAGTTTCCGAATACAGGGATCAATGATCTTGTGCCCCAGATCTTCACGAGTAGATTGGCCCCCAGGCATCAGGGATAGCTTGGGGATTTGGGAAGGTATAATTAGCCTCTGCCATCCATGAGCCATTTACACTGTATTCTAATTCTGCTAAATGAGGTGCCCGCCTTGGGATTCAGGTTGGCTTAACATGTCCTGGGTTATAATTCAGATGTCCCATTTTGTCCTGCTGTCCCAAGAAATCTTTTGGGGGTGCAGAAAATCATTTCCTTTTCCTAAATATGGGACCTTCATCTTGAGTATTAGCTAGGCCTAGGTAATGAAGTGGAAACAATCTTGGACGTGGGCTCAGAAAGAACTGAATTCAAAGCCTTCCACTTATATAAGTCATGGAACTCTGGGTCACATCTATATTTCTCAGGTTCCTCAGCTTGAAAATAATAGTCTTAAATTATTACAGAAAATTTGACCTGAAATGCTCTCAGTGAACTCCTATTCTAATCAGAGGTGACAACATATATAGGAGCCTTAAGGTGCCCAGCAAGTGGAAGGACCCAATGGTCTGCCCAGGGTACAGAGCAGATGGCAAGGTTATTTAGGTATACTGGCAGATCAGATGGCAATGCCTGGAGGTATAATAGCATGACAGATTACAAGGCCCAAGGGTCCCCATCTTACCATAAGGTCAATGACAGACTCTGCTCATCCAAACCCAAGCAGCATAAAAGCCCATCTCCAACTCATCACTGTTGGGGTGGGGGGCGTTAGTGGCCCTGATACTCAGAGTGGGTGGAGCATGGTCTCATCTTCCTCACAGCAGTACCCAGGACAGTACCATGTCCTGGTGCAAAGTATCCTGAGCAGTAACTGGACCATCTGGGAAGACAGATCCAATTCAGTCAACTTTGATTAATTACTTACTGTGGTCAAGGCACTGTTAGTGCCTTCATTCTCAAGGCTGAGATTAATGGCAATGAAATGAGCACAAAGATTGTTCAAAGCAACCAGAAGGGAAGAAAATAGCCTACGTCCCTTTTACCAGTCATTCTTGTACAATGAGGACATTCTCCATATGTTCCACTATGGCAATGGGGTTATATGACTTGCTTAGGGTCAAACAACTCATACTTGTTTGAGACTGGATTTCAACTTCCTTCCTCCTGCCTCCAGGGCTGGTGCTTTCTCCACTGGATCACTAAGCTGCCCCTATATGTTCTTGTTCTCTGCTAATTCAAAAATTAGATGAATAATTCCTGTCCTGTCTTGTTCCAGGTTATTGTTTTTTGTGGGGAAGGGGCTGAAAGTCAGCTCACTGACTTTTCCTTTTTCAGGTTTAAAGTCAGAAGGCCTCTACAGAGTCTCAGGGTTCACTGAACACATTGAAGATGTCAAGATGGCCTTTGACAGAGGTATGCTTGAGAATACCCTCCTTGCTTGAACTTCATCTAGAGACAGTTTCTGTTTCCTTTAATGAGTTCACTGCTGAAGTGTGAGATCCAGAATGATCAGACAGGCAGAACTCCCAGACTGACCAACTCTCCGAGGGTACCAGGATGCTCTGAGAGGGAAGCCAGTGAGAAGCACTTGATACCCTGGTGTTAGAATCACAAAGGTCTGAGTTCAAATGTACCCTTAGACACTTAATGGTGGTGTATTCCTTGAATAAGTTTTGTGCCTGAGTAGGCTCTCATTTATAAAATGAAAGGGCCCCAATAACTCTTCCAGCTCATTCTAACAATCCAGGCTTTTCTCTGGATGTCTTTACCAAGAGTGAGTACAGAGTACTCTGACATCTCCCTCATGATCCACTTCTTACAATCTTTTTTCTTTTATTTTCCCATTTTACTTGGAAGAGATCAAAAAGTGAAGCTCTAATGGTGCTAAAGGGGGCAAGGACATTTTCTCCCTTCCCACCATGATTTTCACAAAGGAACTTCCAGCGTGAAAAGACCCTGTATCGATGCAGATCAATAACTCCTCAGTAACTTCCAGTTTTAAAGAATTGTGCATGGTCACTTGGTCATGATGGATTAGAAGCAGTACTGGAACCCCAGGTCTTTTTCTAACTTCAAGGCAGGATCTTATCACACCTGCCTCTCCTCAGGAAGGGCAGTAGATGGGATCAAATAAGCACTTGTAGTGTTTGGGCTTCCTGAGACCTTTGCTTTTTTAAGTTCCTATGTTTAAAAGAGCTGCTGGGATTTGTCATGGACACAATTGTCAAAAGACAATGGGTTTTTGTTAGTTAAAACTGGCCATTGGGGGCAGCTAGGTGGCGCAGTGGATAGAGCACTGGCCTTGGAGTCAGGACAACCTGAGTTCAATTCAGGCCTCAAACAATTACCTAGCCGTGTGGCCTTGGGCAAGCCACTTAACCCCATTGCCTTGCAAAAACTAAAAAACAAAACAAAACAAAAAAAATCTGGCCACTGGTCATGTCTGGAATGAACTCCCAGGCCCATCTATCTCAGATTGAACTCCACCGTATTTGCTCTATTTAATTTGTAGATATTTACATATGTACCTGCTGGCTCTCCCAATTGAATCAAAGTTCTTTAAGGCAGGAAGGATACCATTCGTGACTTTATATCCTTGAGATCTGGAACCTTCTGAACTCTCCCTACTATGGATTGCATTCCTTGTCTTTAGATTCCAGTGTAACTTCCAGTGTTGACTCCCAGAGTCAACTTAATTCAGTGAATGTTTAGTAACTGCCATCACTGGGGGTATTAGAGACACAATGATTAACAGAAGAAAAAAATAGTCCCTGTCCTCTGGTAGCTTTTATTCTAGTAGGGGATATTCTAGGCATTCTAGGACTGAAAGATGGTTAGTCAAAACCTGAGATTGGAACATTTGTAATTAGGTTTTTGCCTCCCTTTCTTTCCCTCTTTCTTTTTCTATTTTCCTTCCTCCTTTCCCCTAATTCCTCTTTTTTCTTTATATCCCTTTCTTTCTCCCTTTTTTCTTCCCTCTTCTTTCCTTTCTTCCTTTCTTTTACTCCCTTTTCTTTCTTTCTCTCACTTCACTTACCTTTCCTTTACCTTTCCTTCCTCCTTTTTTCTTCCAATTTTATTTCTGCTTTGAAATTCCCATGGAGAAATAAAAGCACCTGAAAGTAATGGCTCTCCTGACTCTCTCCTAGATGGTGAGAAGGCAGATATATCTGCCCACATATATCCAGACATCAACATCATCACTGGAGCTCTGAAACTGTACTTTCGAGACCTACCAATTCCAGTCATCACATATGACACCTATGCCAAATTTATAGATGCGGCCAGTAAGTATTAAGCACCCTGCCAGGATCCAGCCTAGTTTGGTTTAAAGGCTTTGGAGTACGAGAAAATGAAAACTTTGGATACAAAATCAGATGATTATAAGTGATTGTCTTTGCCACATTTTCCATTTGGTCATCAGTACCATCAACTCTTAATGACCAGCACCAGTCATAAGAGCTATCATTTCTGTGGTCTCAAAGGTCCTTCTCTGGGATACAAGGACCCACTAGAGGTGACATTATCACCTCCATTTTATAGAAGATGGAATAGAAGTTCTGTTACCTTTCCAGGTCACACCATCAGTATCTGACATAGAATCTGAACCCAGGTCCACTTGACTTCAAATCTAGCACCTTCCCTATTTTTCCTCCAGGATTGTACATTGAATGAAACATGGAGGCATGGAACCTTCCAGTAGATCTGGCTGTGGTCGACCAACAGGAATTTCTACCCCTGAGAATAGGTCCTTCCCTCTCCCTCATTCTTAGGTCTAATGTCAGAGTACCTATATCATGCACATATATATGGGTTGCACAGATATATGGGTTGTGGGGAAGCCCTAGATGGGAAGTGTTCACAGTTACCCTGCCTACTCAGCTTCTCACCAGGACTATGTGGCACTGAACCTGGAGTCTGCAAGACCTTTGTTCAAATCCTCCTCAGACTCTTACTAGCTATGTGGCCCTGAGTAAGTCATTTTATCTCTGCTTGTGTCTATTTTGGCTGCAAAATGAAAATATTAAGGCAGCTAGGTGGCTCAGTGGATAGAGCACCAGCTGTGGAGTCGGGAGTACCTGGGTTCAAATCCGACCTCAGGCACTTAATAATTCCCTAGCCGTGTGGCCTTGGGCAAGCCACTTATCCCCATTGCCTTGAAAAATCTAAAAAGAAATGAGAATATTGATAACATCTACCTTCCAGAATTGCTGTGAGGATCAAATGAGATGATGATAATAACAATGATAATAATAATAATAAAGAGCCAGGTTAGGAAGCAGATGGAGTGCCAGATGTGGAGTCAGGAAGACACCTCCAAATCTGGCCTGAGACACTTGGGAGCTGGGGGATTCTGGGCAAGTCATTTCACTTTACCCTGTTTGCTTTTTCCTCATCAGTAAAATGTTCTGGAGAAGGAAATGGCAAAACCATTCCAGGATCTCCCAAGAAAACCCGAGGGGAGAGGAGGGGAGGTCACAACTATCATTGTGCACATAGTAAACACTGCCTAAATGTTAGTTGTTGTTAGCGGAAAGATTGCCAAATTGGGAATCATAGGAGCTGAGTTCATATCCTAGTCCTGCTATTTACTACCCCGTGACCTTGAGAAAGTCAAGTCACTTCTGTGGGTTTCTGTCTCTCCAAATGAAACTGGACTAAATCCTATTGTTCTGTCCTGAGATTTTACCCACCTTTCTCTCCACCCAAGGCCCATGGCTTTATTCTGGGAACTGAGAGAGCCAACACCTGCCACCTCTTCTAATAGCTGTTAGCCTTAGTGACAGGCACCTTCCTCCCTAAAGCTTATTGGTATTACATTTGCTCCACTGAACATCAAAACTCAAATGGACTACCTATTCCTTTTTTTGAAATATGAGCCCCCATTGGGTCTCCCGTGAAATTCAACTAAATCCAATAAACCTTAGCTTCCTTCAAAGCCCAACTTAGACACCACCAACTAAAAGGCCTTTCCCTCTTTCCTCTGTTAGTATTATTTTGCTCTTGAAAGCATTTGGCATTCACTTCTTGGTATGCAGATTGTATTCTCTCCTCCCTCCCCTTTCTCCAACACAGATTAAGCTACTTGGAGGCAGGGACTAATATAACATTTTCCATCAGTAGTGTGAGGAAGGTCTTTTTCTCTCAATAGCTAAGCCTGAATATTTTTCTGGAAGGATTCAGGTTTTAGCTTTCCTTGACTACACCCTCATCCAACTGCTATCTTCAGCAAGTCTATGATTGGCATTATAGGGTCACCAAGGCTATTATTTATCAGTCAATGAATGGGAGCCCCATCTTCAGGTCCTCCCCACCTTGCTGCTCAAACACCTGACAGTCAATAGAGAGATGCCAAGGCCCCTTTACCAGAATGAACCAATGATGAACACTTTTCTCATGTCTTTTCTCTTTGGCTAACTAGTAGATTTTATTTCAAAACAAAAATCTCTGAGTTTTTGAAAAACAGCAGCCATACTAGCAGAACGTGCTAGAGTCTGTTCAACTGTGTACAGTCTGGATCATGCTGATATTCATGTTGTCTGATTCCACAGAAATCTCCAACCCAGATGAGAGGTTAGAGGCTGTTCATGAAGTCTTAATGTTGCTGCCCCCTGCACATTATGAGACGCTCAGATACCTAATGATTCATCTCAAGAAGTAAGTGGACATCTCACAAGCCAAGTGGCATTCATCATGGTTGGGCAAGGGGTTGGCAATGGTTACACATGAGGGCACTACTCAAAAGATGGACAGACAGCACAGCACCCCCACCCCATGGTCTTTTCCCCAGCTCATCCTCATACTTTCCTCCCATATTAGACCCTGCCCCCACTCTTTACCCAATTCCCTTACTCCTTCTCATGGCATCCCATTAGCCTCTCCTGTCTTTCTCTCCACCTTGCCTTCCACCCTCTGTTCTGTTGCAGGTCTGTCCCTTGTCATGGCTCACCCTATCTTGTATTTTCTCTTGCTTCACTTTATCACTAATATTTCAAAATGGAAGCCCTAGTATTGGAGACTCTTGGCAATGGATGGTTCATTTCAAACTGATCATCTTCCATTTCCAGTACCTTAATGTGTGACTCTGTGGGGAGATAAGGACATAGGTTCCTTAAGCAGTCAGAGAAGGGAAAGAGGCAATCAGACTGATCCAAGAAGAATGACATCAGACTTAAGTAGTGAACCATACTGCTTCCTGTACCTTGTGACTCATGGGAAGTGGAGTGGCACCATGCTGGTTCAAATCCCATGTCAGATGCTGAGCCCTCTCTGGGTCTCATTTGCCTCACCTGTAAAGAGCAAGAGTTGGAAACAATGGGTGTCTTTCAAGCTCAAAATCTATGATCCCTGATCTACTCATTTAGGGTGGTCAGTGATGGAAAAAGTGACCTTGGCACTTTAGTCCTCCCCCTCCCCAAAGTAAATGCAATTTCTGATGCCAGATAGCTAATCTGTTTAATTTTTAAGGTATGGGAAGATTTCATTTACCTAATTACTAGATTGCAAATTGTCAGCTCCATCTTTCAGTTAGCTCAGTCTTTGATCAAGGTCTCATCGTCAGGTCTAGGAGTGGTGTGTTCATAGCTATACAAGCTTCTCAAATGCTCTACTGTTTTCCTGGGGGGATGATAGTGTCCACAGTCATCCTTAATTGAATATTGAATTAATGTTGAATACTGAAATAAATATTGAAATCATTAAATATTGCTAGATTAGATGAACTATGTTCAATTTCAGTACCTGAATAGATGAAGAGTTGGACCCTAAAAGATAGCATGGAATAGCATGATGAACAATGGATTTGTGCTCAGAAAATCTGCATTCAAATCTTGGTTTTGCCCCTTATTCCCTGGACAAATCAGTTCTCACCCTCAGAGCCCATATTCCTTCATCTGTGACATGAGAGGGGGAGACTCTCAATGGGTCTCAGGTCTCTCTTTCCAGTTCTTAGTGTGGGATCCCATGACCCTGGCTCCCCACTGTACTTTTGATACAGAAGGATCTCCTTTTCCTAATTTCTCTGATTTTTTTTTAAGATTGAAAGATCATTGTGTTAGACAATTGACATTTACTAGCTGTGTGATCCTGGACAAGTCACTTAACTCTCATTGCTTCTTGGGGGGGAGGGAAGATCATTGTATTGAACAACTTCCCTTGGGATGCTGGACAATGAGAACAGGTGCAGAAAACTAAATACAGAACGTTGAAACTGTAGCGCGGGCACTAGAGTCCAGGGAGTCCAGGAGGATTATCTAGTTTTAGTTTCTCCAGTGTTAGACCCACTCCCACTGATTGAAAACAAACAAACCAAATGTGGGCATGCTTAAATTGCATCATATTCTCCTGTGGAAGATCCGCCTTTTGCCAAATGTATACTCCAGAGCGAAAGCCCTGGGGATCAGGAGGGATCAGGATGTTCTCGTTGGGGATGGGGATGGGGATGGGGGTGGGGAGGATATAACTAGGTGGGATTAGGAAAGGCCTCAAGTAGGAAGGAGAGATAAGCCAAATTGCCATGGGTACCATCTTTTAGGTACAATAAAAACTTGGAAGTCTCAGAGTCCTCTTTGCCCAACTGATTCCCTCTGTGGTCAAAGATGATAAGCCACTTAAATTTATTTGTCCTTGATTTTCCCACCTGTAAAATGGGTTTTTTCTGATGAAGAAAGGAGGATCAATGACTTTGAATTCCTTAAGAGCAGGGATTGATTTTTTTTGTTTGTCTTTACATTCCCCAGTCACCAGTCCAGTGTAAGTACATAGAAAATGCTCCATAAATGATTGTCAAATTGAACAAACTGTCTCAAAACAAGAGTGCTCCAAGCACTGACTTGCTCAGGGTCACACACTGTCTGGCATTGAACCCAGGTCTCCCCAGATACCATGCTGCCTTTGTTTTAGCTATAAAGGAATGTAATGAAGGGTGCCTGTGTCTTTCAGGGTCACAATGAATGAGAAGGAAAACTTCATGAATGCCGAAAACCTTGGGATCGTATTTGGCCCCACCTTGATGAGGCCCCCCGAGGAGAGCACCCTAGCCACTCTCAATGACATGCGGTACCAGAAGCTCATTGTGCAGATTTTAATAGAGAATGAAGACGTTTTGTTCTAAGCCAACCGGGAAGTGGGCTGTGTGGCCTCAGCCCGGCCTAGGCTGATAAGGCAAAAGGAATGAAAACAGTTCTTATTTTGCCTGGCTTTATTTTTTAAACAAAGAAAAGGAGTTCCTGGCCCACCATGGAATGCTCATGTCTCATAGACATGCGACCTCTCTCCTAGGAATGAGGGGGAGGGACAGAAAATGCTTTGCCTTCTTGTGTCTCTAGCCTGACCACTTATGTATATTTGTTCTGAGGAAGAGCACTGGATTCTTGTTTCTTTAACTTATTAAAAGAACGAAGACTTTTTCAACAGCGGTGTCTTTGGGCATGCAAGTGGCCCCTTTCTCAGGGGCAGCTTCTTAAGACATTTCCCATCTGCTAAAAAGACAGTTCTAGAAGTCAAATGTTGGACAGAACTTATATTATAAAATTTATTTTTTATGTTAATTAACGGCAAGAATGGTATTTTATTTTAACAAAAGAGAACTCAATGCAGTGCATTTATTATCGTCCTTCAGTAGGTCCTACCCTGAGTTCTTGCAGGATCCCATGAAAATATGGACCACCCCTACAGTATTATTTTGGCATACCTCCAGTAGAACCAGAGCTTCCCAAGGCAGCTCCAAATGGCGAGACAAATGGCTTTCTGGGATTTCCACATAAGTGCCATCATCCTGTTGTACAACACAAGCATGGTGGTTTCATCCTCTTCCCTGAAAACCAGTATTAGTTATCCAAAGGATGAGTTTGAAGAATGGCCTTCCATTCCCCTATTGGATCTTTCAGTGCGGGTCACTTAGAAGGAAAGGGAGTGGGGGGGTCTGGGAGATGCTGGTTATGGTTTGGCCACAGGCATAAGGGAACATTTGGCTTCTTTCTTCTTGGGAGAGCTTTGAAAATTAGCTTGTTCAAGGCAAAGTTAGCTCTTTCTACATTGGTGGACACAATGAAGGTTTAGTTACAGAAAAAAGGAATACTTCCTTTGAATGTGTTTTCCATTCCAAATCAACAGCATTTAATAAAGTGGCTATCACCTGATGAGCTTGGGGATAGAAAGACCAAACAAAAGCCCATCTTGACCTGCAAGTGTCTTCCCTCTGGGCTTTATTACAATAAACCTATAGGTTGTTTTCTTTTCTTCAGGGTGAGTTGGTAACTTCAGTTCTCTCCCAGAGTTTGTTTTTCCTCCCAGAAACTGATCTGTAGTTGATTGTTTAATCTCATCCTGTGACTTGTTTTCTTTATGTTGTTCATCTATTTTCTTAATATGCCTTTTTGCACCTAAATTTCCCACTCAGACAAAATCTTACAAAAATATACTGAAACCACTGCCCACCCAGATTGTAATTGGTTTGATTTTTTTTAATCTTTCCCTCTAATTCTCAGAATCATATGATTTAACCACTCACTGTTTTCTGAATGATCTCAAAAAGCAAAATTGACTTGATAATCCATTGTGTGCAAAGTGAAGCAGAGGGAGGAGGAGGAGGAGAAAGAATAAATTCTTGGGTGTTCTAAAAGAGGGATGAGTCACAAGGGCTATGGAGGTGGGCAGCACGATTGCACAATATGTGTGTGTGTGTGGGTGTGGGTGTGAGTGGGTGGGTGTTTTGGAGTGGTGCTTCCACTCTTGGACTTCCCCATGACTGTCCAGCTTTGTTGTAGCGTGTATAATTCTTGATACTGTCATAAAAAATTATCTGGAAATGGTTTTATTTTGTGAAGTGAACCTGCTTTGTAATTTATGAGAGTGTAAATGGAAGGAAAAACATTAAATGTATTGAGAATTCTTGTGCCTGTTGTGTTGGTGACTGGGAATCCCATAGGTGGTCAGCCCTTCAGGAAAGCACTGGCTCAGTGCTTTGGACCTGCAAGGGTAGTGGGCCATAGGTGATCCTAAAGATATGGAGGAAAAACAGTTGTTCATGCATGGCCTGGGGCTCTCCTGGCCTGAAATACTTGACTGATCTTCATCCAGCCTTCCTTCTCTGAACTCTACAACCTTCAGATAGAGGAGCCACCATCTTCTCTATGAGAGCCTCTCTTTCTCCAACCCCTAAAGGAGGGCCTTGGGAAGAAAGGGAATATGTGTGTGTGTGTGTGTATGTGATGCTTTGTTTTGATTTCCAAACTGACAAAGTCCCCTCCTTTCCCTTCCCACAACATCTTCCTCCTTGATTTTGTGGCATATTTCAATTCAATGAGCATTTCTGCAGCACTTTTAGGTTTTGGGGGATGCTTGACAAATAACTCATTTGATTCTCACAACAGCCCTGGGAGATAGGTGCTATTATCCTTTACAGATAAGGAAATTGAGGCAGACAATGTTAAGTGACTTGTCTAGGGTCTCACCATTAGTGACTATTCTGAAGGTCAAATTTGAACTTGGGTCCACTATGCATCTATTATGTATAAGACACTGCTATGAAAATAAAAATGAGCAAACACTCTGTCAGGTGCTCCCCCATATACCCAAATCAGTAAACACAAAGTAATTTCAGGGGATGAGAAGCCCTAAGATCTGCTTTGGAGGCAGTTAAGGTTCTAAGGTAGAGGTAGGAAAGGAGAATATGGGGGAATGGGAGGCATCACAAGGGGAGATGGAATGACTTGAGCCAGGAACAGCAAGAACATTTGGGTTGAGAGGTAGAGGGTGATGTGAGGAGGAAAGTTAAATCCATTTAGTCCACCCAGAGGGGTTATTTTTTAGCCCAGCTTCACTGACTCTCATTTTCTCAGCTATGGTCTTGACAATCCCAGTTCTTAGCTGAATGCCCCTGGAATGAACTAAGAATTCCTAGATATTTACAGAGGTGGAACCAACCTTTGATCCCCCATTGTTCTCCTTATCATGAGATGGACCTATTTGTTCTGTCATCTCTGAACAAACTTAGACTGGGTATTTCCAGTAGGGGAATTCGCTCCTCAACATTTTTGGTAATGACTTAGAAGATCTAGCTTCTCCAATTTGCCCATGACATCACTCTGAAAGGGATCCCCATGCTGAGATAGGATTGAATCCAAAAAGACTGGCAGTCTCGGACACTGAAATTTAAGAGGGCCAATCTTAGCCCTTGAGTTTCAAAAAGTAACCTTATGATTCCAAGACTGCAGAAGCACCAGTGTTTATCTGACAAGGGTCAGAAGCTGAAGGGAGATCACATGTGACCAAAAGGATCAAAGTGGGGGTCATACTTGGAACTAGTCAGTCACATTTGGGACCTTGTGTCCATTTCTCCCTATTCTTATAGGACACAACTAGGGGTAACTTATTAGACCTGAAGTGAGATAGCTTTAGACCCCATGTCAGGAGAATTGTCCTAACACTAAAGCTATCTGAACATAGAATAGCCTTCAAGAGGTAATGGACTGGGGCAACTAGGTGGCGCAGTGGAAAGAGCACCTGCCTTGGAGTCAGGAGGACCTGAGTTCAATTCAGGCCTCAAACACTTAATTACCTAGCTGTGTGGCCTTGGGCAAGCCACTTAACCCCATTGCCTTGCCAAAAAAAAAAACTAAAAAAAGAAG
Organism: Macrotis lagotis; assembly: GCF_037893015.1. NCBI lineage: Eukaryota > Metazoa > Chordata > Mammalia > Peramelemorphia > Peramelidae > Macrotis > Macrotis lagotis. The sequence continues at coordinate 19,070,702 of NC_133664.1, forward strand.
AGGTAATGGACTGGGGAAAAAAGTGCAAACAAACAAACAAAAGGGTAGCTGGATGGCATGGTGAATAGAGCATTGATCCTGGAGTTAGGAGGACCTGAGTTCAAATCCAGCCTCAGACATTTAATAATTACCTAGTTGTATGACTTTGGGCAAATTGCTTTGCCTTGTAAAACAAACAAAAGGAGGTAATGGACTCCTCCAAAGGTCTTCAAACCAAGATTGGATGACCCAATGCTCTAGGATTCTGGATGACCTCTTCCATCATGCCCTGGTTGCTTCTTAGCTGGCTTCTTGCCCCTTCTCCCCAACACCATGCTTCAAAGACAGGGTCCAACCCACCACACTGACCTATGTCTATGACCTTCTCCCAGGGATCCCTTTCTCATTCTCTCCTACCTTCAGAAGGAGTCTCTGCTGGTACCTTTTCCTTTTCCTGGGAAATTCAGAAGTATCAGAGATGCCATCCTTAATAAGATTCTTCAGTCATCCTTTCAGTATACAAACCACCTGTCTCCTGCCACAAGTCAGTCAAGCCACATTCCATCATTTCAGGAACCATAGTCCCAAGTGCGTTGGGGCCTATGCATTACAGTCAACAGATACAGCTCAAGTTTCCTTCCCACAGCCAGCCAGCCTGTAACCCAAACAGAATTAAAAACCTATAGCAAGAAGACAGTCAAATATCAGTTAGTAGAATTTTAGGATTTGGAGTTAGATGGGACTTTTAGAGAACTAATTCATCTCTCTCTCTCCTTATGGAGGAAGAAATGGAGATCCAAGAAGTAAAATGAAATGCCCAGAATTACAGAGAGAGTAGGTGACAGAGCTAAGAACTATTTACAAAATAAATTGACTTCAGTTGCCACAACTTAGATTTAGAGGCTCAAGGCTCAGAATTGTTAGCTGGATCAAACAAAAAAAGAAGATAAAAGAGAGAACAATGAAAAATAAAAGTCAATTTCTTGCTTTTATTTTTTCATATCCCATAGATAATGTCTTTTTCTTTCTCCATAATCCCATTAGAGTTGTGCTTGGAAAAGGTGATGGGTCAAGATAAATAGAATCTGTCTCTTCCCCTCCCCAAGATATTGAAAATAATTATTTTATTAAAATTATAGTTATCTAATTTCATTTATTTAGTTTTATATTTGTTGTGATTGTATATTCATTATAATCATGTTTATAATTATTATAATATATCATTATAATAATTACTATATTCATTTAATTATTTCATTTATTAAGTTATTATGATTATATCCTTATTATAATGTTTTATTTAGCAAATAATTATTGAGAGGGTGTGTTACGCACTGGATAAGAAGTTGCCCTCGTGGTTTTGAAAGATCCAAGTTCAAATCCTGTCCTGACACATTTAGCTATAGGATCCTGGGCATTTACGCCTCTGTTCTAACCAAGTCCCTAAGACTTTAGTGTGCAGAGAAGGTGTCAGCCTGCACTGGTGGAATGGGATGCTTCCCCTTGTAGTTCTCTGTGTCACTGGAATCACAAATCCAAGTCTTATCCCCATGGAGATCCTACTGGGAAATACCAAAGCAATGATTCATTTAGTAAGCATTTATAAACACCCACTATGTGAAAGGCAGATGAAAACAGAACAGAAACAATCCCTGCATTTGGGGAGTTTGCTGGCATACACAACACACACACAAACAGAAAAGTCAATGTGAGATATGTGTGAAGAAATATAAAGTCATTCCAGCCCTCAGATGGGGAGATCAGAGAAAGGCCTCAAGGACTCAGAGAAGTAAATAAGAAACATTGATAAAATACCTTGGGGAAAGAGAAGCTCAGATACTCTTCAAGAGAGGTGATCAGGAAAGTCCTCTCATAGGAGGTGGCAACTGAGGTAAGGGACTCTGACAGAGGAGAGCTGTGCAAGAGGAAAAGGGGCCTGCCCCTGCCCTCATCAAGCTTACAGTCTGACAGATGAAAAGTATACATTAAACTAAAATGCAAAAAGTTCCATCAGAAGGGGCTGTGGGGGAGTAAGGGGAGAATGTTGAGGAGTGTCCAGCTCCCCTGCCCTAGCCAACCAGATGTAATCAGAGAAGACGATCCCCTATTAGAATGTAAGCTCCTTGAGGGCAGGAACTGTTTTTTTCTTTCTTTGTATCCACAATGCTGAGAACAGTGATGATCTTAAGTAAGTGCCCATTCATTGAAGGCAGTCTTAGTAGGAACAGAATTCACCAAGCAGAGATGAAAAATGGGAAACTAAGAGGGAAGCCCCTGAGCAAAAGTCTGGAAATAGGAAAGCCTCCTCTCAGCAGCATCTCTGGTGTTTGCCCCGTTGTGACTCATCCGAGGATCTTTTCTAATCTAGGTGGCTCAGAGTGTTATTTTGAGTGTCTTTGTGTAGGATCTGGGGTGTTACTTTTTAGCATTGATAAAGTCCCTTTTCGTTTTGGAACTCTTGGAGACAATACAATACCTTTGCTTGCTCCTGACAGCCTCAGAGTCAATAGGGAAGCAGAACAGATCTGAGTCCTAGAGTAGGAGACCTTTTCCACATTGGACCCTCAAGTCCACATTAGGCAATTGAGTGGACCCTCTTCTCCTCAAGGGAAGACCTCTGCAAAAGTAGAGACAAAAGGTCAAAACTTGTTTTTCCACAGACCACTTGTCTTTTTTTTTGGTAAGGCAATGGGATTAAGTGACTTGCCTCAGGTCCCACAGCTAGGTCATTATTAAGTGTCTGAAGTCGGATTTGAACTCAGGTCCTCCTGACTCCAGGGCAGGTGCTCTATCCACTGCGCTACCTAGCCGCCCCTCCAATTGTCTTTTGAAAGGTGAGGTTCCCAAAGTGGAGGTGCCAGAGATGGACTCCCTAGCTCAGTAATCCTCAGTCTTTCACTGACATTTAGTCTTCTAGTCTCAGACCTTAAAAGGACATCTGAGAGGAAGAATATTTAGAGATCAATTTAAACTTTATATAAGGAGAGATTATTGAACAATTCAAACCATCCCTAAAGTGAGGTGGGATACCTTAGCATGTGGTAGGTCCTCCCCATCCAGTGGATTGGGCATTTATAAGGCATGAGAACAAGTCTTATTCAGGTTAGTTTGGCCTCTGAGGTCCCTCCCAACCCTCCAAGTAGACCCTGACATTTTAAGGGGATAGGGAACTTGGGAGGGGAAAAAATTAATTTTAATTTTAATTTCTAATGGTTAGTCTAAATGAAATTTTTTTTCTGAGTCCATATAACTTGATTTTCCTAGAGAAAGGGACCATGACATAAAAGGGGGGGCAAAGAAACCCCCACCTGATATTTATGAGAGCTGAAAGGTCAATGCCACGCTAAGGATACAAGGATCTAACCTGACCCTGCCAAGGGCTGGGGGAGGGAGCAGCAAAAGGTCAAGGAGAAAGAAGACTCAAGACACATGAGGCCGAGGGGCAGAGTAGAGAGGGCCCTGTGCTCCCTGGCCATGCCCTCACTTCTCTGGACTTGTTTCCTCATCCTTAAACTAGAAGGGACTAGAAAAACCACTAAGACCCCTTCAGTCTCTAAAGCTATAATAATGGAATAGAGCCCATACTGTGTAAGTCAGTGGTTCCCTGGGGGCCTGGGGATGGGAGCATGGGCTCAGGGCTATTGCTAAATATTTGGGAATTCCATGTGCACACCAGCCACCTCATTCAATAATGTTGTATGAGGGGGTGGCTAGGTGATACAGTGGATAGAGCACCAGCCCTGGAATCAGGAGGACCTGAGTTCAAATGTGACCTCAGACACTTACTAATTACCTAGCTTTGTGGCCTTGGGTAAATCACTTAACCCCATTTGCCTTGCCAAAAAAAAAACTAAAATGATAATAGTAACAATAATGTTGTATGATGCTAGGGTCATAGGACCATGGAGCTGGAAGGGGCTGCAGTCAGCTCATCCACCCCATTCACTTTACACATAGGAGACTGAATCTCAGATTGGAGTAGGAAGAGGTCTTGGACACCATGAAATCCAACCCCTTCATTTTCCAGGGGCAAAGAAGTTTCAATGACAAGGTCACTCTGGTAAGATGCCAATCTGAACACAGCAACATGGCAGTCCAGGCAAGAAAGTCCCAGCCATGGAAAGATGGAGTTAGAAGTTAACAATGGAAAGAAAGACCCATTTTTAAATCACAGCTCTGCTCCTTAGTGTCTGGGTGACTCTGGCAGAGGCTTTTCACCCCTCTGCACCTCAACTTCCTCATCTGTAAAATTAGGATGTTAGTCTCAAAGCTTCTTCATATTCTTTATCTCTCATCCTATGAGATCTCCAGTCCTTGGGAGTTCTGAAAAAAACACAGCAGAACCCACTCCAAGAGAACTAAGGAAAAGAGTAGGGGAGAGAGCAGCAAGAACAGAGCAAAAAAGAGCCCAGATCCTAGGAGAAAGAGAAACTGGTCCAGAGATACTGAGTGGGTTTGCCATTTCCTTCTCTAGCTTGTTTTCCAGATAAGAAAATCGAGGTTGAAGTCACTTGTCCAGGATCACACAACCAGTCAGTGTCTGAAGTCAGAAAAATGAGTCTTCCCTGTTTCCAGATCTGGTGTTCTATCCACTGCTCCATCTAGCTGCTCTCTGAGAGGTATTGAGGTTTTCCCAAATCTGGAATGTGGAAAGTGTCAGAGGTAGGGATCCAGGTCAATCATTAGATCCATTTATTTAATAATAGTGGAAGTGGTAGTAGTGGTAGTAGGGGCAGTAGCAGCTGCAGCAGCAGCAGCAGCAACAATAGTGGTTGTAACAATTGTAGCAATAGTAGTAACAATAATAGCAACAAAAATAGTTGTAACAGTAGTAACAGTAGTAGCAATAATAGTAACAGTAGTAGCAACAATAGCAGCAGCAACAATAATGGTTGTAACCAATAGTAGCAATAGTAGTAACAATAGTAGCAGCAGCAGTAGCAGGAGTGGCAGTATTAGTAACAATAGTAGTCACAATAATGGTTGTAACAGTAGTAGCAACAGTAGTAGCAGAAATAGTAACAATAGTAGCAACAGTAGTAACAATAGTAGCAACAGGAGTAACAATAGTAGCAGCAGGAGTAGCAGTAGCAGCAGCAGCACTAATGGTAACACAACAGCTTTTTTTTAGGGTCTTCCCAAGACTTTACATTTCTCATTGAAGAGAAGTATTATTACTCCTCCTGCTTCAAAGATGAAGCTGTTAAATGACTTTCTCAAAAATCCATATAACTAATAAATGTCCAAGGCCATATTTGACCTTTGAGTCTTCCTTGACCTTGACCTTGACCTTGTCCTCCAAGGCCAGGGCCTTGGAGAAGTTGATAACAAATGACAGGAAAATGGTATGGATGTTGTAAGTTGCCTTTTCTTTGCTCTATTTCAGTAACCAAGTGCTCAGCACTGCCTGGATCTAAGCCTTTGGACGCCTTCCCTGTCCTGAGGCTCCATTCCCTTGTCTCCCTCTAGCTCTTTCTCAAGCGATCATGGCAGTTTTCTTGTAGAACACAAAAGTAGGCGTTTCGGACCAAGCCGGACCGATAAATCATAAAGTAAATAGGAACAATGCCTCTTGGGCCACAAGAGTATAAACAAAGATGATCTCACTCTTTTCCTTCTTGGACTAGTCTGATTCAGAAACATACAGCATGTTTCTTAAGACTTAACGAAGCATGAATTTTTCTAAGGTTACTTTGCTTCCTTAGTCTGTTCTCAGCCCTCAGCCCATTTTTTCCCCCTGAGGATTTACTCCCATGGTACAATGGGGAAAAAAGCTTCCTTTATTGGTAATCAATGAACTTGGGTCCAAAGTCAAAGTCACTACCTGTGTATCATTGAATAAAATCATTTCACCTCTCAGGGACTCAGTTCCCTCATCTGGAAAATGAAGGGATTGGAATTCACTAATTGGTCTTTAGATCCCTTCCTGATGTGAGGAACCAAGCTCCTCCTGGATTTGATCAGCACAGCAGATGCCAAACTGAGCACTGGGGTTAGAAAGGCAGAAACAATCCTTGGCCTCAATGTGCTTACATTCTAAACCTAGGTGCCTAGAATCCAATAGAAGATAACTGAAGGAAAACCAGGGAAAGACTCCTATGAGTTAACACAGTGAAGTAAGTAGTACCAGAAGTAGTTAGGTGACTGACTCCATAATCTGGCCTCAGACATTTTTCAGCTGTATGACCCTGGGCAAATCATTTCACCCCTTTGCCTCAGTTTCCTCATCCATAAAATGAACTGGAGAAGAAAATGGTAAACCAATATAGCTCTTTATCAAGAAAAATTCAAATGAGGTCACAGAGAATCAGACACTATAGAAATGCAACAACTGAGTCTCAGAAAGCCTAAAGTGATTCTCCCAGCATCAAAGAATTAGTAAGTGTATGCAGATCTTCCTGACTCCATGTCTCCAGAAATGGCACATAGTCTAAAGCCTCAGTGGATCTCTATGGGCATTTATGTGGGTGAAACTACAAGACATTCTCAACTTCTCAATAATATATTCTCCCATAAATTCTACACAGAAGGATGCTTTAGGAAGAAGTGGATTCCCCCCCCCCATGGAAGTCTTCAAGAAGAGAATCTGTGACTATTTCCAGACATGTGTGGCAAAAGATTTCTTGCTTAAGTGCAGATATGGTAAGATAGTGCTTATCCATTCTGATAAAGCCTATATGTATATGTATATGTATATGTATATTATATATATATATATGTATGTATTTACATTTCACGAGAATTCCTGCAATACCTAATTTCCTATTTGTGATTCTATCTTTTTGCTCCATGGATGGGCTACTATTTTTCCAATCATTCATGTCTTTCATGACAATATTTCCTCCATTTTTCTGTAAGCTGAACAACAGTGGAGAGATGGTAGAACTGACTTTCATCGACCATGTTCATTGACCTTCTGGTCACCTGCCCTGTCTGTGATCCTTTGGCATATGAGGTGATCTAAGATCTCATTATATACATGCATATCTCTTTAGAGTCTATAGAGTCTAGTCAATCAACAGGGATTGATTAAAGAAGAACAAAGAAAGAAAAACCTAGGGGTTTCACAGTCTAATGTGGGAAATGCCAGAACAAAACTGTGCACATACAAGGTATAGACAGTGCACCTGGCAGGTCATCTCTTGGTGGGGTGTGGGGGGGGATCATTGCTGGGCACCAGGAAATGCTACTTCCGGATGTGGTGTTTGAGCAAAGTCTTGAAGTCAGAGAATCCAAGAGGTGAAAATGAAGAGGAAAACCATTCAATGCCTGGGAGAGGGCTAGAAAAAAGGCTCACAGTGGGGAGAGAGTGTATTTTGTGTGAAGAACAGTGTCACTTGATCATAGAGTATATAGAGGGAAGAAAAGGGTTGGAGGGAAAGATGTAAATTGGGGCTGGGTTAGGAAGAGCTCTCAGTGCCACTGAGGACTAACTAACATCCTGGAGGTACTGGAGTTGGCTAAGGAGGGAGTGACAAGGTCAACCTTTTGAGTTTAGGAGAATTACATTGACTGCTGAGCAGATATGGGTAGGGCGGGAGGAGACTTGAGGCAGAGAGATGAATTAGAAGACTAATTCAATAGTCCTAGCATGAATTGATGAGAACCTAGAACAGAATCTGTGATTGTCTTGGAACGGGGAGGAAACTCCTTTGACTTCTTCAGGTTGTACCTTCACTATAATTTACAGTATTAGAAAGTCTCCCTAAGCACTGAAAAGTTTAGTGAGTTCCCTGGAGCCACACAACCAATGTGACTGAGAATGAGACTTGAACACCCAACATCTTTGTTTTAGAGCTAAAAGGAATGTGACAAACTATTGAGTCTACCATTACCCCTACCCCTTAATTTTGTAAATGAGGAAACTGAAGGCTATCAAGGTTAAGTGACTTCCCCAAGGACATATAGGGTAATATGGATCACGATGAGATTTGACGTCATAGTTCTCACTCCACTCACTTTTCACTAAACCATAAGACCAGTCATCTCTTCCATCCTCTCTCTCACACTCTCTTATAAACACATGTATTTTTAGTCTCTTTCACCATTAGGATAATTGTTTCATAAATAGTCTCTTAGAAAAGCTTTGGATTTATGTATTTAATAAGTCATTTGATTTACCTATAATAAGATTTCCTAATGTAGGCAGAAAATTCTCCCTCCCAAAAAAAAGCAGGGAAAATACCAATAAAGATGAGTTGGAGTCAAGCACAAAAGTGATTGGAACTGAACTCAGTTTCTGTGTCACTGAGAAAAAGGTTTCTCTAGACTAGTGGCAGAATTTTATCCTTGGTGCCTTAGGTACCTCCCCAGTGGTGGGAATTACATGGACTGGGCAGGGTCAGAACCAAGGCTATTTTCTGCTCCAGATATTAAGGTTTACTGGATGAAGTCAACACCTGCCACTAGCTCCTCAGCCCTCAAGACTCAAGTCTTACAATTTCTTGGTCCACCTGGTAGAACCAGAGGAACCTTACTGGACAAGAAAGCATTGACTCCTACTCTCACCCTTTGGTTATGGAGCTCCTCCATCTACTTCTGACTATATAGCTCTTCTTTCCCTTTCTAGAGAATAACCACATTGCAGGCACCTTAAAATAAAAGAACATGATGCAGGGCACTCTTCCAAATCAAATTTCATAATGCTAAAAAGAATGTGTCTAGTGCTCAATCAGAAGGCTTGAAAAAGACCCTTCAAGAACTTAAGAAAAGGCCTATAACTGTGAACTATGGGGTGGGTGAAGAAAAATATTTACTGACCCTCTGGATTATTTTAAATATTTTTTTAGTTAATATGAAATATCTCTCTAGAGTTAAATAAAATTTGGAAGAGAAATGACTTTCTTGGTTTATATATAAATTAAAATTGGATTGTTACTTTTCATCAGTCTACCAAATTTCCCCAAATCTTCCAAAATTCCCTAAAGAAAATCTCAATGCGGAGTGGGGGGAGGGAAACAAGATGGAGGGGAAATTGTAAAATTCAAAAAACAATAAAAAATTTAAAAAAAGGAGTATCTCAATAGCTGAACTTTAACAAAAGACAAGCATCCCAGTGCTTAGTCCAGTGCCTGTAAGCCATTCATACATGTTTGTTGTTCATGACTATACCTGTATAACCTAGGTGTCATGGGGAAGGGGCAGAGGTGGGTAGAAAAATGTGGAATGCAAAAGTTTACAAAAAGATGAATGCTGAAAGCAATCTTTGCATGTAATTGGAAACAATAAAATAACATTAAAAAAACAAATACTTGCAGCTGACTAACTTCCACTGTCTTAAACAAGATGCATTGTTTGACTGGAAGCAGTCCTTCAGTCTTCGTTGAAAATCTCTGGGGAGGTTAGAGCCTACCACTTCATGTTGGGGTGCCTCTTCAAGAAGTTGACTTTCAATCAACTCTACAGTTGGCCACTTTAGTCCAACTCCTTAAGGTCAAGAACAGAATGTCTAGTTCCTCCCATTGGAAAGCCCTTGAAGACAGCTCTCATGCCCTCCTCTCCTTCTCCATATCTTCTCTTTTCCAGGTTGAACAACTCCACCTCCTTCAGTCCATTTCAACATGCCCCTTCACAGTTCTGGATACTCTTCTCTGGGCTCTCCAACTTGCTAAATCCTTCTTCAAAAAAATAGAAATGGTATCTCAAACTAAGCAAAATATTGCAGATGTGGACATAGGAACACAACAGAAGATACTTTGGAGGCATTCTAGACCAGTCGTTCTATGTTACATATAAGGAAACTATGGTCCAAAGAGAGTTGGCTGAGGTCTCCAGGGGACTGGAGTAGACTACAGCAGAATAGAGTGAAACCATCCATTCCCTCATCATGGACACCAGCCCTTTTTGAATGCAACCCAATATCCCAGCTATCATGTCACACTGCTGACTCATAAATGCATTTCAAAAGTTGGGGGTGTGGGGAGGAAGGGAGAGGAAGGATACTAATAGGAAATAAAGGAAAATATATCAAAAGAGTTCATGTCCAGATTAGGAAAGGTACTCACAGAAATTGTCAGTTGATTCTTGGCAATGCTTCATGAAAGTGGTAAAAAATGAAAGGGGGGGAGTGGGGGAGAGACTGGAAACCTTAACCAAGGGGATATTTTTTGAGAAAGGATTTGACATGCTAGAGCCCAGAAAAGAGTATCCAGAAGCAACAGATGGAGGGTCTTGTCCATAGAGAGCTACAAGTCCAGGGTCACTGATTAGGGGACTGGAAAGGGAGAGGAACTATATATATTAGGCTAACATATATGATTTATGATAAAATATATATTATATCATATATGTACATATATTTATTTAACTATATATCTATATATCTATATATCTATATATCTATATCTATATCTATATCTATATCTATCTATCTATATATATATATATATATATATTATAAAGGACTTGGATGCCAAACAGGACATCTTGAATTTGACCTCAGAGGCCAAAAGGAGTCATTGGGGTTTACCGAATAGGGGGTAGAAAATCACTTTGGTGGATTCAGTAGCAAGGGTGGCATGCAGAGGAGACTATTTCAGTAGTCTAGTCATGAGGTGATAAGAAGTGTCAGAAGAGAGAAGATGGCACAAGAGAGTGATGTTGCAAAGGTTAAATTGCTAGATTTTGACAAAAATCTAGAATGAGAGAAAGTGAGGAAGGTGGTGAGCCTCAGGGTTAGGGTTAGAATTGGATCATGTTGCCCTTGACTTAGCAAGAATAGGGAAGAGTTTAGGGAGAAAGATGGTGAGCTTTGGGTTGGAGCTGGTGAGTTTAAGATGTCTGAAAGTCAGTTGGAGATGTGAGCCTGGAGATCAGAACAGAGGTTGGCAAGAAATAGGCCGTACATGAGGTACCTTGTCTTTGGAGGATGAATGAAAAGTCTTTGTCACTATGGGAAGGTAGTGATCAGCACTCGAGTCATATCAATGTCTCTAAAAATTCCAGAAATCTATTGACAGAAAGATGCCACCTCCTTATATCAGTCTCTGAAATGAAGGGGTTGGGCTAGATGACCTCTAAGAACCCTTCTAACTTGTAATGTACTATCCTCTAGGCACACATATAGGAGACAGAATGGTCTAATAACATCAGGAAGATCTGGATTCAAATCCTGTCTTTGACATTTACTAGCTATGTGCCTAAGGGCAAGACATTAATTACTTTCCTTTTCATTAGCTTTTTTTCCCTTTCACACTTCCCTGTTTCATTAGCTGGAAATATAGAGAGGATAAAGATATCCCTAGAACCTGCCTCTTAGGGTTTGTACAAGACCCTAAAAAGATGTCAACAAATGATCTTGCAAATCCTCAAGTCCCACAAGTCAGCAATACCGATTTTGAGCATAACGGGAGGAGAAAAAGTCCCCATGCAATCATCCAGATTCAGAAAGCATCCAGGCCCTTCGGGACTGTAGAAAGCAATAAAAACAAGACACTTTTCCATGGAAAAGGAGAATATAAGGCTAAGTCCCGCCCCCTTCCCTGTCACTATGCCAACTGCACAGATCCCTTTGGACAACAAAGATTCAGATAAAAGTTAAGACCCAAAGTCTCCCCAGACTGGATCTTTTTATGCTTTTAGCAATAAGAAAGCAAAAGTCTCCCTTCCCCTTAAAAGACTAATCCAGCTTAGATGGCTGCCCCACATATGGACCTCCTAAAAAGGGGGGGGCAGCTCTGGAGTAGGGGGAACAGCAAAGGAGGAGCTGGAGGAGGCTTTTGGCCTGTACATCAATGATCTTAAAAGATATTACTATCTATATCTCCCTACACCTACACATCTAAAGCTGCCTAAGACACATTTCTCTCCTAGGTCTAATTTGGGAAGAAGGAAATTGCATTCTCCTGATTTCTGGGTTGCGAAATGTATTGAGTCTTCCATGGATAACATATCAGATGAAGCCGGAAGCCCTGTGCCCCAAAGAATGCTTCATTTGGGTACTCATCAGTTCTAGAGAATCAAATGAGGAGAGCTGGCAGGCAAGGAGAACAATGGCCCAATAGCAACAGTCAATGTCATCTCCTGGCCAAATATCAATTATCTATTACCAAGAGGAAGACAAAGGGGCAGCTAGGTGACTCAGTGGATAGAGCACTGGCCCTAGAATCAGGAGGACCTGAGTTCAAATCCGACATCAGACACTTAATAAATACCTAGCTGTGTGGCCTTGGGCAAGTCACTTAACCTCACTGCCTTGCAAAAAGAAAAGAAAAAAAAGAAAAAGAAATACAACTCTTCTCCTAAAAATATCTAATTTGGGGCAACTAGGTGGAGCAATGGATAGTGCACTAGTCTTGAAGTCAGTTTAAATCCAGCCTCAGACACTTAATAATTATCTAGCTGTGGGACCTTGGGCAAGTCACTTAACCCATTGCCTTAAATTAAAAAAAAAATTTTTAAAAAGAGGAAGACAGTGAGGCAGCTAGGTCCACCTCTGCAGGAATCCTAGGTAGAGAGTAAGGGAGATATCTCTGATACAGACTGAGTCACCCAACCCAGTCATTTACCCTTGGTGCCTCAGGAAACTTTCCCAAATTCTGCTTTGCAGAGTAGACGGACAAAAGGAAAAAGACATCTTTCTCAGTCACCCAGTTTATCCAGATGAAATCCCAAATCTCTCTTACCGCCTCCCCCGTGTTAAGGGCTGCCACTTCATTGTCCCTTAAAGGTCTGCAAAGGGCTTTTGGGACTGACCCCACCTCAAAGGAAGCTCCCAGCAGCCTTGGGAACTGGGTGCTACAGGCGCTTTCTTTCCTCGTTTGAAAAATGAAGACAATGACATTCAAGAGATTAAGAGATTTGCCCAGAATCATCCAGCTGATTAGCTTTTGTCCCAACTCCAGGACCTGGGCTCCAGAAAAGTTTTGTCAAAGTGGATTCTGGTGAAGAGGAAACTGAGGCCCTGCTCCCCCCCCCCCCAGGCGCTCCGCCTCCGAATCTCCATCACTTCGAGCACTTGGTCACCCACCTCCTTCCTTGCCCTTCCCAGGGTCCAAGGTGCACCTATCAGACTCCCCCCAGGGGTGCCCGTCCGCGACGCCCCCCAACAGGTGTGTCCAGTGCAGTCTGCACTTTCCCTCAGCTGTCTCCATCGGTCCCTCCAGGTGTGCTCATCAGTGGACGCCCCGCGCCCCCATAGGTGTACACTGCAGCCCGCACTCTAGGCCAGGTGTAGCCATCAGCCTCCCTCCAGGTGTTCCGGTCAGTGACGCCCCCCAACAGGTGTGTACACCCCGGTCCGTACTCTCGCCCAGGTGTGCCCCAAGGACGCCCCCCCCAGGTGTCCAGTGCGGCCCGCACTCTCGCCCAGGTGACTCCATCAGCCCCCTCCCCCCAGCCCAGCTGTGCCCAGCATCTCCCTCACTCTCATGTATGTGTGCCGGTCAATCCTCCCTCCCTCCCTCCCCAGCCCCCTCCCAGGTGAGGCAGTCAGCTAACCCGCCTCCGCCCAGCCGCTGGGCGCCCGCAGCTCCAATCAAACCCCCTGGGCTGGCGCCACGTCGTTGGCACCTCGGCCCAATCGGAGCGGGCAGAGGGCGGCAGCGCCAAGTTCTCACCTTCACCTGAGTCCGGGTCCCACAGAAGGTCCGGATCCCCCAGAAGGTCCGGATCCCGCAGAAGGTGGCCAAGCGCCTGGGCAGAAGAGGCCTCGGCGGCAGTCCCCAAGCCAGGTCTCCTGGCCCTCCTGGCCCCGGGCGCCGGGACCCCGCCCTCCCCTCAAGGCCAAGGGCGCAGCCCGCCTCCTTGGGCTCCTGGCGGGACCAGCCGCGCGCGCGCGCCAAGCTCCCTGGGGCCAAGGTCACGCAGGAGGCTCCTCCGGCCCCCAAGGGGGGTTCGCGCCGTCTCCGGCCGGCCAGGAACTATTTAGCCGGGGAGGCAAGTCGCCCCGCAGCTGCGCCAGCCCCCAGCTCCCGCCCTGGGGAGGGGGAAGTTGAAGGCTGCTGGCCCCCACTGGGAGGAACCCGGGTCCCGAAACCCTGCGCCTTCCCCAGAGCATCCCCTGGCGCCAAGACACCTGCGGCCGAGAGCCTCCTGCCCCCTCCCCTCCCACTGCCCCTCCCCTCCTCCTCCTGCCCCCCCCCCCACTCCGCCCAGGACCGGAGGCCAGGCCAGCGCCCCTTTTCTTCCCTCTCCGCAGGCGAGGAAGCCAGAGCAGGTGAGAAACAGCCGGGGTGGGGGGTGGGAGGGGAGGGAGAGAGCTTTTACTCTGGGAGGGGCAAGCTGGCCCTGAGAAGGAGCGGAGCCCCCCCCCCCCCAGTAGCCTGCCCACCCATCCTGCTCAGGGACCGGCCCAGCTGCTGGGGGCCAAAGCCCACCTCAAGGGGGCAGGCTGAGCCAGAGCACCCTGGGCTGCTCGGCTGGCCCACCTCAGCAGTCCCCGGCCCAGGTCCAGTCTCTGCTGTCCCCACGAGCAGAACCTCTTCAAACATGCTCTTTGTCTGAAGTCTTTGGCTCACTGGCCTGGCCTCGCATGCCCCACAGCCCCCCAGGAGTGTGGGAAGGCAGCTGTGGCCTTTCTGCCAGTTTTCAGACAACTGACGATGGGAGAACCTCTGACCGTGCCTTGGCTTTGAAGAGGGAGAGCACCCAGCCTGCCTTTTGGCTGTAGTAGCTGCAGGCGGCCCTCCCGGGTCCTGCCAGTCTAACAGGTGCCAGTCAGCTGGAGAAGAAGGAACTTGTCTGAGGCAAGATGGAGTGAGGTGTCTCTCATCCTCCTAGCCGGAGAAAAACCCAACCCCACAGAAAAGGAGGGATTGGGTCCCTCAAGAAAAGTTTAGATTCTCCAGCCCTTTACAGATTCACGTATCTCCCAACTGTCCTTCATGGCCCCCAAGGTAGCCCCTGAGTTTTATCCTCATGTTACATTGCCCCAATGTCCTAGCTACAAAGTGGGAGAGCCATTTGGCTTGGAAACTATTCGAAAACTCTTTGAAACTCTCTCCAAAACATGCCAAAGGCTTTTGGTATTGGAGAAAAGCCACTGTTTCTCGTTTCTAGGACTAGGGTTCAGATCCTATCCCTTATCCTTCTCTTCTTGGGCAAGGCACTGCAACCCTCCTGGCTCCCTCTTCCACGAAAATGAAAGGACTGGACTGGATGGTCTCTTTCAAGTTCTAAAAAAAGGATCCTTTACAAACTCACTCTGTCACTGCCCCACTTGGGACACCACAGGTCCAAACAAGTCACCAGTGGAAAGCCCTCATAGTAACAGGTCACATTTCTAGAGTGAGCTGGCAACAGCCCTGAGATGGAGGTAGGAGATTCATCAGGAGAGAGGTTTTGAGAGCAAGTGATTTACTTAGATTTACCTGGGGTTGCCCATAGGGGTGATGGGTTAGAAGTCAACTGTAACTGAGTTTCAAGCACCCTGCTCATTCTGTTCCAACTGGAGTCTGCTTTAGGAGACGGTTGGGACATCTAGTAATCACTGTTTACCTCCAGACTTTAAATGGGGGCTCTCCAACTTTCAGGCCTAAAAGAGGCACTTATGTCCCTCAAGATCACAATTCAAAGGATGCAAGCCTAGTTATAGGTTTAAAGTTCCTTAATTTGGTGCTCTGGTTCTCTCTCTCTCTCTCTCTCTCTCTCTCTCTCTCTCTCTCTCTCTCTCTCTCTCTCCTGGTTAGCATCTTTCAGTCAAAAACTATTCACATGTCTAAAGTCTGAGAATTGTGATGCGTTTTAAACCAATTTAACATTATGCAGCTGGAATGCCCGAGTACTTCCATCGCAACAAAGGATATCATTTTACTGATCATAGCTGTGGAACTAAAGACATTTAGAGACCCTCCACCCAAGGGCTCTCAGCTTTTACATACATGTATGACTACATCCTACTCCCTTTTGGCTTTCTATGGATTCTTTCTTAGAGTAATTTTTAAATGCATAAAATAAGATTATAAAAGAAACCTAACTTTTTGGAAAAATCATTATCAAAATATTTTAAAACAAACTCAGGAATCCCAGTTTATAACTCCTGTTCTACTCCAACCTCCTATTTTACAGACAAGGAAAATGTAAGCTGCAGGGAGTTAGGGATTTGCCCAACGCCTGATAGTGATCAAGCAGTCATCACTGTGAAAGAAGTCCTTGACTGCAGGTGGAAGAGCCAGGTTCAGATCCCAACATGTCCCCATGCCCTGCTTGCTGCCAGTATAACTTCAGACAAGTCTAGGTGAGCCATCCAGGTTGACTGCCCAGGTGCTCCTACCAAAGGCACTACCCACTCTACCACCATCTATCTTGTAGATGAGAGACATCTCACTCCCTCTTGCCTCAGACAAGTTCCTTCTTCTCCAGCTGACTGGCACCTGTTAGACTGGCAGGACCCTAGAGGGCTGCCTGCAGCTACTACTGCCAAAAGGTGGGCTGGGTGCTCCCCCACTTCAAAGCCAAGCCATGGTCAGAGGTTCTTCCATCTTCAGTTGTCTGAAAACTGGCGGAAAGGCCACAGCTGCTCTTCCCACACCCCTTGGGGGGGGGGGGCATGCGAGGCCAGGCCAGTGAGCCAAAGACTTCAGACAACTAAGAGGATGTTTGAAGAGGTTCTGCTCGTGGGGGACAGCGGAGACTGACCCTAACCCCCAAGAACTCCCAAGAGAGATCAAGGTCTGTAATTAGTACAAGTGTGTATCCGGCAGGCCCCTCCAACGTGTGCTCTTTGGCTTGCGTTGTATTCATGAATGAATTTTGAAGTTTTAAATTCAGTGAGGATTTTCTGGTCGGGTTATTGGGCCCCGGGGAGCTAAAAGACCGGACACCCCCGATCGTGTCCCAGGGTCTGCTCACCTCTACTCTGAAGCTCCTTTATGCCAACTGAGAGACTCTGAATGGGAGAGGGGGCTTTTCCAGGATGCAAGTAGCCTCTGTACAAAGCCTTTGACCACTGGGCAATTGAGTTTTTAATCCTTTAAAAACTCGAACGCAGTGCCCTCAATTTTGTTTAACTTGGGGGTATCCCCCTCCATCCCAGTCTCCTCTCATTTCTGGGAAAGAAAGCTCAAATGGCAAGGTTGGAAAGTCTTGCCCCGCCCCCTCGAGTTTTTCATCCTTCACCGGCCCAGGGAGGTCTGGGCCAAGCTTGGCCACACACCTGCTCCCCATGGAAAGGCCTCCAGGGCTGGAGCCGGCCTCTCACCGGGGCTAGTGCAAAGTCGGCCGCGCCGAGTGGCCAGACCTGTCTGGCTGCTCCCCCACCCCCACTCCACCCCCATTCCCTTGACCTCCCAAGGACCTTGCTCACCCGCGAGCCGGGCAGCCCTCCCCCAGCTCTGACCCCCGCCATGGCCCTTGAGGAAGCCGCTGTCCCGGGAGGCAGGCCCAGGGACACTTGGTGGGCGAGCTCGACCCCCGACCACCTGGGGCCCTCCTTGCCCTCCCCCTCGGGCACGGGAGAGCCGAGTGGAGCCCCGATGGGGGGCCGGGGAGGGGCGGCGGCGGGAAGGCAGAGTCACCCAGGCGGCTTCCCTCCCCCTCCCCAGGGCAGCGCCCCCGGCTTCAGCGGGAGTGATCGAGAGGCGCGACAAGCGGGCAGCCGGCCCTGGCCGCCGGGCACCCCGCGGGGGGCAGCGGCATGGCTGACGGCGGCCCCGGCGGCCCCGGCGGCGGCTCGGGGCCCTGGTGGAAGTCGTTCACCCCCGGCGCCAGGAAGAAAGGCAAGGAGGCTGGGGGCGGCGGCAGCGCAGGGCCCCAGGGCGCCCCCTCCCCGGCGCCGCCGCCCGACCCCCGGGAGCCCTCCCCGCCCGGGCAGGCCGGCCTCCCGGGCCCCGCCGAGCCTCCCCGGCCCGATCGCCTGGGCGACGAGAAGCTGCGGAGCAGCCGCCGCCACCTGAAGATCTCCCGCTCGGGCAGGTTCAAAGAGAAGAGGAAGGTGCGGGCCACCCTGCTCCCCGACGGGCCCCGGGCCCAGGACGACTCGGACTTGCCCTGCGCGCCTCGCGAGGAGCGGCAGTAGCCGCCAGCCCCGGCCGCCCCCGGCCGCCCCCGGCCCAGCCCCCATGTCCTGGGACCCTGGAGGGGGCCTGGAGGGGGCCTGGAGGGGGCCTGGAGGGGGCCTGGAGGGGGCCTGGAGGGGGCCTGGAGGGGGCCTGGAGGGGACCCTGGAGGGGGCCTGGAGGGGACCTGGAGGGGGCCTGGAGGGGGCCTGGAGGGGGCCTGGAGGGGACCCTGGAGGGGACCTGGAGGGGGCCTGGAGGGGGCCTGGAGGGGGTCTGGAGGGGGCCTGGAGGGGGCCTGGAGGGGACCCTGGAGGGGGCCTGGAGGGGACCTGGAGGGGGCCTGGAGGGGGCCTGGAGGGGGCCTGGAGGGGGCCTGGAGGGGACCCTGGAGGGGGCCTGGAGGGGACCTGGAGGGGGCCTGGAGGGGGCCTGGAGGGGGCCTGGAGGGGACCCTGGAGGGGACCTGGAGGGGGCCTGGAGGGGGCCTGGAGGGGGCCTGGAGGGGACCCTGGAGGGGGCCTGGAGGGAGCCTGGAGGGGACCCTGGAGGGGGCCTGGAGGGGACCTGGAGGGGGCCTGGAGGGGGCCTGGAGGGGACCCTGGAGGGGGCCTGGAGGGGACCTGGAGGGGGCCTGGAGGGGACCCTGGAGCGGGCCTGGAAGGGGCCTGGAGGGGGCCTGGAGGGGACCTGGAGTTCTGGGTATCTCTCAGGACGGGTCCACGTGAAGAGAAGCCACCTGCTGCCGCCCCTTCATTTAGCAGAATTCTGTTCAAAAGCCCCCCCCCCCCCCTTTATTTTGGGAAGAGCCCAGGCCGTTGTCAAACTCAGCTTCCCCAAAGAGGAGTTTCCACAGGGCTCGCGGCCACCAGGGGCTCGGACAGAATTTCCTCTACGGCAAAGACACCTTCAGAGCATCCAGGGCAGCCCGGGTGGGACCGGAGAAGGGAGAACCATGCCTAGCTCTGGAGGGAGAGCTTGGCTTTGCACCCTCCATCTGTGTGACCTTGGCCAAGTCGAGACCCTGAAGACCTCATCCTTCAGTAGCCCTGAGCTCAAAATCTGGGGTTTTGGCCTCCTGCAGCACCAAACCGGAACGCCTCTTTTTAGTGGGGACCATTAAACGTGGCTTGCCCTGTCAGACTCGGAGGTGACTCTCGTTTCTGTCTTTCTTTTTTTTTTTATCATGAAACCCATCCAACTTAAAACAGGAAAGTCTTGGGAGGAGAGAGAGTTAATCATTTGCCACACATTTTATAGCTCTAAGGCCCCAAGTAAGAGAAGCTTTTTTTGCAGACAGCAGGCTTGAAAGTTGTAAAGGTGGCATGATTTGCAAACCAAATTCTGGGGTGGGGAGGGGGATCCCAAAGGGGGAATGAAGCCATTATCCCCAAACTCCCCTTTTCTTTGGCAGCAATTTTCCTGGAGTATTATATTTCCCTTTGCTGGTAACCCAGTCTTTTCACCCTCCATAGGTAGGCAACCTTTGGGACACTGACAATGATGGAGAGGGAGATTGAGTCCAGTGGGCGGACAGTCCCTTTTACATTTTGGCAGAGAAGGATTTTTGTTCTGCTCCTTTGCTTCAGTTGACTTCTTCAGACCAAAGCATGCTTTTATGTAGTTTGAGAAGCAACAGGTGAAGCCTTGGAACAAAAATGGACCTATTTGCTTTGACCATGCACTTCAAGAAGCAGTAAGTGAATCCCACCTGAATTACAATCGAGTTATTGTAACCCTAAGAAGCCTAGGGAACTTTTCTTTTCCCAGTCCACTGCATTTATAAATAGTGAGAAACTCAGATGAAATGCTAACTTTGATGACAAGGCTGCCATTATGTATAAGCCAGGAGCTGGATGCAATCTCTGGATTTGGGTGGAAAGAGGGGGTCTCTGTGTGGGGGTCTGTATGTATGTGTAGTGTGCACATGTGTTTTTATCTACTTTTAAAGTTAAATTGGGGAAGTAGTTAGACAGGCTGTCACATTATCCTAATGGAAGCAGAGAAGAAACAAAAGCTACCAATTTGATAAGAAAGGAACTCAGTTGGATCCACCAACACGTTACTCACATGAGAAAAAGAGACGTGAGAAAATCAAGAACTGCTGTTGTTTTATATCTGAATATCCACAGACCAACCACTTCTCAAAAGGAAAATCTGGTTGACATGAATGATTGGGAGCTGTTACCTTTATTAAAATACAGTATTGAGTCTGTGGTGGGTTTTTTAAATTTTAAAAACTGTTACCAGAATAGATTATCAGGGTAGCTAGGTGGCACAGTGAATCAGGAGTACCTGAGTTCAAATCCAGCCTCAGACACTTAATAATCCCCTCACTGTGTGATCTTGGGCAAGTCATTTAACCCCATTGCTTTCAATGTTTAAAATGGTAAAAAAAAAAAAGAATAATTATTAAAAAACAGAACAAAACAAGGTTATCAGTATTTCATTCTGAGACATAAGAGAAGGTTTTTTTTTGGAGTAAAAGGGTTTTGGATATATATTTTTAAAAATTGAACAAAAAGAAGAGAAGAAAAGATGGGGGAAGAAAAAATAAAAATAAAGGGACTGGTTATTGGGAGAGAAGGTGAGGAAGTCTGCCAGGTCAGCCTGAGGAATTTTAACTGATGATAAAGTTGAGGCTGTCTAGGGCAAGGTCTGGAGAGCCAGCATCAAGTATTTCAAAACCTCAACCCAAAATAACAGTAGAAAAAGTCCATGATTATTTTCCAAAGAAATATTTGATGATCTGAAATGCCACCTGCAAGCGTTTCTTAGGAAAACAGTATTCACTCACAGCATGACTAATATGGAATTATGTTTACATGACTGCACGTATATAACCTATATCAAATTGCTTGCAGTTTTATGGAGGGGAAGAAGGAGAAAACTTGGAACTCAAAATGTTTTGAATGTTAAATATTGTCTTTATATGTAATTGAAAAAATAAAATACTATAAAAGGGGAGGGGGAATAAAGGAAAATAGTGAGTTAGAAATGTGCTCCTTAAAAAAATCCCACAAAAATCTATAACAGGAGAAGTGAAATAATTTTGATGTTAATATTGAACTTTATAGTATCATTGAAGAAGTGTGTGCCTAAAACTGGTTCTGTACCCATGTACAAATCACTTAACCTCTCTGAACCCTCAGTTTCCTCATCTGTAAACTGAGGAATGTGATGGCTCAAATGATATGATATAGAACATACAATGCTATCTGAATTAATCATTCTTTTTTTCTCAATTACCCCAAGTATATCTGGGATCCCCTTGATTTGGGAGTTCCCTCCAACCATGTACACCTTCCTGTCCCTCACTGAGACCTGTCCATATCCTTTCCAAAGTTCAGTCCTGGGAGGAGACCCAACATGTTGGCAGCTTTTCTCATTTGCTCTTAGTATTACCAGAGAGCAGGCTTCTGACTTTGCACTTGGGCCCTGTCCCCACTCAAGTCTAATCCATGAACAACTCATCACCTTTTGCCTTCATTTACTCTAAAAAGCACATTCCTGACCTTAGTACAATTTCCCCTAAGTTTCCTTCAAATGAACCAACTCCACTGGGATCCCACTGTTTCAATGTTGTCTCTGTGTTCAAATCTGTAACTTGATAAGCAACATGGTGGGAAAAAGGACTGTCTGTAATTTCACTGGTAGGGAGAACTACCAGATGAGGGAACTTCCTCCACAGTTTATGTTCTTGCAATGTGGACTCAGGTACTGAGAGTAAAATGACTTGTCCAGGATCATACAGTCAATATATATCATGAATCCTATGCTATAAAGAAGATACCTCTTTTTTTTCTCTTTTAATTGGAAAAAATTTAAAATCTTAGAAATGGAAGATGTATAGGACCAGGAAAGTCACTTGCTCAGGTCACTCTGCAGGATTGTAAAGGGCATAACAGCTGCCAATCTGCAATGGTGGAGGGAACTTCTCCCTCCAGAAGTCCTTGAAACTAATCAAATTCCAGAGAGCCAAAGTTGGAGAGAGGGACAGAGACAGTTTATAGCCATCCCTGGTCTCCTTTTTTTGTACCATTATTCACAGCAGTGTAACTTAAGACAGTGAGAGAAATTCATATCTGTATCTCAGCTCCCTTCAGAAGTTTGTCATTATTTTGAAACAGTCCTGTGAACAAAGTGCAAAAAGAATAAAGGAAAACTGAAGACAAACTACTCAACCCCAAGGCCTTTAATTAAACAAGTGCAAAAATGAAGGCTAATAGGGGAATTGGAATTATTCAGTGTTTGACAAAATGAGAAGTGTTTATCTAAAGAATTTCATGTAGAAAATAAACTAGGAATCAGTTCATCATAATCAATGCAAGAATCATTCCAATCTGAACTAATCCTGTAACACTAAACAGGAGATAGGATGTGAGATGTTTGTTCTAACCTGGAAAGGAGAAGCTCTCTGCTGAATTAGAATTTCTAAATTAGTAATTAAATATTACAATTGTTATCCATGAGTTAGACAGAACAACACAGTTCTATTGCTTTAGGTATCAGCAGTTGAGGACTGAAGTCCTTTTTATTTTATTTTATTTTTTTTTTGGCAAGGCAATGGGGCTAAGTGACTTGCCCAAAATCACACAGCAAGGGAATTATTAAGTGTCTGAGGCTGGATTTGAACTCAGGTCCTCCTGACTCCAGGACTGGTGCTTCATCCACTGCACTACCTTGCTGCCCCTGAAGTCCTTTTTAAAAGACCAAAAAGAGAGTTTACTAGAGAGTTGTAGCTAGGAAAGTCTGGTGTGGTGAAAGAAAAGGGAAAAAAGAAAGATGTATTTTGGAGAGAATTTGAAGGGTAGGGGGAAGCTTGTAATAGCAGAGAACCTCCCCCAAAAGGTGGAAGTAGCCACCAATTAGGAAACTCCTACATATGTTTGTGCACTCACAGCCTTAGAAAGTTGCCTTGGTACTTAGGTGAAGTTACTTGCCCAAGGTTTCACAAAACATATAGGCAGGATTCAAACTCAGGTCTTCCAGACTTCAAAACTCTCCACTGTGGCAGGCTGCCTATGAGCCACAGAAGCAGTGATTGCTAACTTTCAGTTAAGTCCCTAAGCTAGATAAAAATCTTTATTACACAAAGGAAAGAACAATAACCAAGGCATCAGAAGACAAAAGTTCAAATCCCATCTCTGATGCTCATTGCCTGTATGAACTTGACCACATCATTTTACCTCTCTAATCTCAGTTTCCTCACCTGGAAAATGGAAGGGGATGGCCTAGACGGTCTCTGAAGTCCCTTCCAACTTCAAATCTATGAGGCTACGATTGCATTTGATCCCTGCAAAAACTTCCTGGGGAAGATATGGGCTACAGATGAAGGAAAAAGGATCAGAGAGGTGATTTCTCCTGAATCACGTAGCCAATATCAAGAAGCAGAATTCATACTCAGAGCTTAGCTTTGAGAGAAATACGTCTTTACTAAAGGAGGGCCTGGGAAGAAGACTGGGGAACTGGGACCAGAAAAGAAAGGAAAAGGAAGCAACACAGTGAAAAACAGGGAGTGGTCGCCCCCATCCTTACAGAGGTGTGGAATGCTATAGAAAATGCCAGATTGTTTTTCCTTGATGGCTAGTTTTTGCTGAAATGTTTTTTTTTAATTCTTTACTATGATGGATGACTTTCTAGTAGCACAATATTTTAGAAAGTTCAAATAATATAAAATCAAAAGATGTCAACGACATTTTCTTTCTTAAAACTTGGAGGTGAGAGAGAAAGAAAAGTGACTAGAAAAATGGAAAGAGTAGGCAGACTCAGAATGAGCTCCAGGCCAAGATACACTTTACAAAAGAATGGAGAGATTATTCCCTTTCTAACTTGGAAGCCTTCCTCAGCCTGCAGAGGACAGGAAACCTTGGGGGATTGTGCCTAATGAGACTTGTTGGAGAGGCACTGGGACAGCTACTCCTGGGTAAGCCAAGGACTCAACTTTTTTGTGACTCATCTGGAAAATGAGAATAACAGTAGTAGCAACTGTTCAGTTGTATTGTGATGGTTAGATAGAAGCAAATCAGCTGCTGTGATTTTGTTTATCCTTGGAGGCCCTCTGTGTTGTCACTTATGTTGTCACATAAGATCCTGGAATGTCTGGTTGGTTGGTTCTTGTCCTTCCTTACTGAAGACCAAGATGACATCACTATATTTGAGACAAATTACAGTATGTCCTACTGTGGCTGATCAGACCAATATGGGCTTGGAATGCTCTGCCATAGGTCTGGTACAAATAGTTCATGTGAACCCCTGGGGAGAGTACTCTAAACTTATGAATGTCATGTTTCCTTTGAGCTTCTTCCATTCTGCCTTCCTCACAGAAGGTAGCCCCCTCACTGAGGAGGGCACGCCATGCTGAGTGGTCCTGTGCCTGGGTCTCCCATCCTGAAAATCAATTTTAAAGTTCTGCAGTGAGACTTTCAGGGTGTCTCACTATTGCTTCTCCTGATGTCTGGTATCACCTATAGGAGTCCCCTCATTTTACAGATGGGGAAACTGAGGTCCAGATTTGCTCAGACTCACACAGGTAACAGGGCAGGGCCAGAATTTGGAGCCAGGTCCTTGGAAGGAAAACTTATTAAGCTCTCCAGCACATACAAATCCTGCCTCTAGGAGCAAGAATTGTCTCAGTCCATCATTTGTAATGGGCTTTACAATTTCCAAAACACTTCTATTGAGATTATTTCATTTGATGTTTTGTGATTAATAGTCATTTAGTTTCACAAACTTTAAGCTCCTATGGGGTACAGAACACCATGCCAGGACTAGGGAAACGAAAATTTCTATAAGATGCCTTCCTAGCCACACAGAGTGCTGCTACTACTACCTCTAGCACTATTGTTGCTGCTGCTGTTGCTATTACTGCTACTGCTACAACTTCAACAACAAATGCCTTCTTTAGGACCTCTCTGTCCTTGGCTAATATAGAAATGCAGATTATGTTGCTCAAGGGTGGTTTTCTTTTCTCTCTCCAAAATTTAAAATTTTATTTTTTCCAATTATATGTAAAAGCATTTTTTAGCATTCATTCTTTTTAAATTTTGAATTTATAATTCTGTACCTTCCTCCCCTTCCCCCTACATGAGAGAGCAAACAATTTATTATAGGTTATATATTTGTAGTTATACAAAACATTTTCATAATAGTGATACTGTGAAAGAAAACATAGACCAAAAAATATAGAAAGTCTTTAAAAAGTATGCTTCAATCTGCACTCAGACTATATTAGTTTTTTCCTGTGGAGATGGATAACATTTTTAGTCACAGGTCCTTTAGGATTGTTTTGGCTCATTGTCTTGCTAAAAAGAGCTAAGGCATTCACAGTTGATTATAATAAGATGTTGCTCTTTCTGTGTATGATGATCTCCTGGCTCTGGTCCTTTCACTCTGTATCAGTACATATATGTCTTCCAAGGTTTTTCTGAAGTCACTCTGCTCTCATTTCTTATAACACAATAATATTCCATCACAATCATATACCAAACTTGTTCACCCATGCCCCAACCAGTGGGCCTCCATTTCCAAGACTATGCCCCCTCAAAAAAGAGCTACTATAAGTATTTTTGTGCAAATGGGTCCATTTCCCTTTTCTTTGATCTCTTTAGGATACAGACCTAGTAGTAATATCAAATGGATCAAAGGATATGTCTTGTTTTTTTTTTATAGCCTTTCAGGCATAGTTCCAAAGTTCTCTCCAAAATGCTGAGATCAGTTCATAATTCCACCAACAGTGCATTAGTGTCCCTGTTTTTCCACATCTCATTTGTCATTTTCCTTTTCTGCCATACTATTCAATCTGATGGGTGTGGGGTCATATCTCTGAGTTATTTTCATTTTCCTTTCTCTAATAAATAATAATTTTACATATTTTATATGTTTATAGATAGTTCTAATTTATTTTTGAACTAATACTTTATTTTCTCCCAATTATGTTAAAATTTTTAACATTTTTAAAGTTTTGAGATCCAAATTCTATTTCTTCTTCCCCTCTTCCCTTCCCTTCCCTTTTCTGTATTCAAGATGGCAAGCAATTTGAAAAAGATTATTTATGTGCAACCATGTAAAACATTTCTGACAGCTATTTTGAACGAGAGTGAAAAAAAGGAAGGAAGGAAAGACAGGAGAGAGAGAGAGAGAGAGAGAGAGAGAGAGAGAGAGAGAGAGAGAGAGAGAGAGAGGAGAGGAGGAGAGAGAGAGATGGAGAGAGAGAGGAAGAAAATATATTTGTCTTTATTAGACAACTTCCATTCTTTCTCTGCATGTGGAAAACATTTTTCATCATGGATTCTTTGGGCTCTCTTCTGGATTTGAATATCTGATCTTCTCACAAACCTAGAGACAGCTAGGTATCTGAAGAAGACTTGAGTTCAAGCTCTCTCTGTCACTCTCTCTCCTTATCTCTCTCAGTCTAATTCTCTATCTCTGTCTGTCTCTCTGTTTACTTATAATATAATCTGCACGTGCTATTTCCCCAGTTCCCCAGATCCCTGAGGGCAAAGACTTTTGTCTTTGAATCTGGAGTACCCAACCCAAGCGCAGTTGGAATATAACAAATATTGGCTGAGCATTTGATAAAGAAAATGAAGCTTAGACTCCTAAGAGGTCAATTTACTGAAGAAAAGAAAGTCAGAGAGAGAAATAACAGTCAAATTGGATGTGAGAGACACTTCATCCAGGGAAGGAAGAAACAAGTGCACCCGGAAAGGTCCTTCCCTCTCCCCAGCTGGGCACCTGGGCTCTACTTCCGTTTGGGAGCGTCATTCCCCCAGCCTGGGATCACTTTCTTGCAGCAGTGTGGAAAGGGAGTAGCCAGACACTGCCTAAAGGTTTAACGAGGGAGGTGAGCCTCTTTTCACCCTGGGAGGAGAGGACCCATAATCTGTGAAACAAGCAAAGTTCCCTAGAGAAAAGATCTCTAGAAATGTCAGTGGGTATTCTAATTAGAGATAATTACAGTGCAATCTGGCAGGCAGGTTTGATGGAGGGCTTGGGTTGGGATTTTTTTGGGCAGAATTCCAAATTTAAAGGAGAAACACAATGAGGATTTTAATGATGACAATGATATAAAGACAAACTGTGAGTTATAGAGATAGCAGCTGAATTACCCATCCGTACACAAGAGTACACATGAAGGAGATGAGGCTGTTGAATTCAGGTCTTTGCCTTGGCCAGCTTATTTACAAAGCAAACATCAGAGAGATGCAGCTGGTGTGAGAGGACAAGGTGGGCAGCCTGGACATGTGAGAGTGCAAAATCTCAGGGTTGGTGTCCCTTCTCATCTAATCATTGTATTTTAGACTTAGAGCACAAGAGAGACCTTTGAGACCATCAAGTCCAACTTCTTCATTTTACAGGGGAGGAAAATGAGCAAGGCAGAAGTTAAGTGACTTGCTCAGGGTCACACAGCTGCAAAGTATCCAGGAGTAGGATTTAAACTAAGGTCTCCAGGTCTAATGCCCTATCTACTGAACCACCTTGTCTTTCCAGACATAAAAATCCCTCTGCAATGTCCCCCAAAAGAGGTCATCTCACTCACTCAAAGACCATTACCAAAATATAATCCATTGTCTCCCAAGGCAGTCCAAATCTTGGTTCCATAGCTCTAATTATTAGAGAGGTTTTTATTATTAGAATTATTAGGGGGCGGCTAGGTGGTACAGTGGATAGAGTACCCACCCTGGAGTCAGGAGTACCTGAGTTCAAATCTGGCCTCAGACACTTAATAATGACCTAGCTGTGTGGCCTTGGCCAAGCCACTTAACCCTATTGCCTTGCAAAAACCTAAAAAGAAAAAAGAAAAGAAAAGAAAAGAAAAGAAAAGAAAAGAAAAGAAAATGAATTATTAGAAAGGGTTTTATTCCCCCAGAACCCAATCCTGTGTCTCTTTATCATCCATCCACTCTTCCAATTTCTACCTTCTAGGGCCAAGTGGAATGAGCCCATACCACAACCCTTCCAAGACCTGAAGACAACCATCATGTCTCCCTTAGGTCTTCCCTTCTTTGTCCACCAAACTTCCCTCCCCACTTCCTTCACTTATGGCCTAAACTCCAAGTCCTTCACCATCCTGTTTGACTTCTCTGAACATTAGAATATAAGCTCAAGGATAGGGATTGGTTTTGCCCCTTTGTATCTTGATGTATCTTTGTATCTAGGCAAAGAGAAAACACACACATGCATATGTTCCACTTTCTCAATGCCCTTCTTAAAATCTGGCAAATCAAAGAAGAAACTACACCCCTTGGGGAGGTCATCTCCAAAAGGTGCCTCCTCTCTCTCTCTCTCCTTTTATCCTTTTCTTAACTCTTTGCAGTCTGATTTCCAGCCTCATCATTTAACCAAAATTGCTCTCTAAAGTTAGCAGTGATCTCTTATCTAATGACCTTTTCTCAATACTTCTTGGCCTTTCTGTTGCCAAGTCTTGCTGACTCTAACTTTTCATCCTCTTGCATATTCCCCGCTCTTTTCTCAGGCACTGTGACCTCCCTAGTGCATGTCCTCATCTCCTTACATTTAGACAATGTCACAGTTTGCTGGGGGGGGGGGGGGTTCCTACCTGTCATAAGTCCCTCCCCACTCCAGTCCAACCTCTGTTCAGTCATCAAATTGGTCTCCCCAGATCCCAGGTCCGACACTCAGATCTTCTCAACAAGCTCCAATGATTCCCATCAAGTATAAAATCCTGTTTGACTTTTAAAGAACTCTTTCCTCCTTTCCAGTCTTCCTCCACCTTACTTCCCTCCATGCACTTGGTGATTCGGTGGCTTTGACCTTAGAAATGTTCCTTATAGCACAGTTCTCATCACCTGACTCTATATTTTCACTAGGTTTTCCCCAAGTCTGGGATTCTTGGTTATCCGGGCTTCCTTCATGTAAATCCTTCCTAAGATCCTACCTTCTATGAGAATACTTTTTGCAGTCCTCACTAATGTCCATGTGATCCTCT
Source organism: Macrotis lagotis (assembly GCF_037893015.1). Lineage (NCBI taxonomy): Eukaryota > Metazoa > Chordata > Mammalia > Peramelemorphia > Peramelidae > Macrotis > Macrotis lagotis. The sequence goes on from NC_133664.1 coordinate 19,099,565, forward strand.
ACATTTATCCTCCCTATGACTTGCTGACAGTAGTTCTTCATATATTGTCTCCTCCATTAGGCAATGAGCTATGAGAGCAGACTTCTACCTTTCCTTGTGTCTCCTGGGTTTATTTTGCCTTGGCTTGATCCCTTTGGTGTGTTCTGACCTGGGCAATCCTTAGCTATGTCTTCCTTCAATCTTGATGCTAAGATTACACAAGCTTCTTTGATACCATGTCTGGTGATTTCCATTAAACTGACAAAGTAGTTGGAGCCTTCAGACCACCCATCACTAATTCCCTGACTTTAGAAGTATGGGAGGCGTACTCCTATTAGACTAAGCCATCACTTTAAAGATCTAGGCTTAGGAGAAGCATTTAGTTGATCTGCTATAAGAACTGACCATGAATGAATTAGGTCCCACCCCAGGGGACTTTAAGTACCCTCCAGAGAAGGGGAGAGCTCATGGTCTAATATCTAGTTCTGTCCAGAACTGAGCAGAACTAGAAGTCCCATTCTGTGCCCAGTCAGCTGACCTGAGGCCTGGGGCAAAATGGCAGTCTTTTTAAAAGTCTGATTTTCTTTGTCTACAAAACAGATATGGTTGCACTTTGAAAGGCATCAAATTATCATTATGGTAGTTAACTCTAGGGATGCCATATAGAATATTAATAACAACCAACATTTTTTCTGGTACTCGAAGGTACTTCATCCATAATTCTGGAGGTTAGATGAGGAGACAGATTTCTCTCAATGATCCCTTCCATCTCTAATCCATAATCCCCTATCACTGGATATTAGTGTTTCATTTTCACTTTTAACTGCCATAATTTCTCTGCCCATTTTCTGCCCTCTGTCTAAAATGGACCACTTTGCCTTCCCCACTGTCCCACCTCTGAACCTTTGGTCCTGCCATTCTCTAAACCTAGATGCCTTCCTCCCCTCCCCTATTTAATGGACATTCACTAAATGACTATTATGTTCAAGATGAGAGTCAGGAACACCCATTTTCTTTCTTTCTTTTTTTTAATATTAATCTAAACATATTCATTCCCCTCCTTTTCCTTCAGCCACACAGCTAGTTTCTAATAAACAAATGTTATTTTCTGATACACTTCTCTCCTTATTGTCCATAAGGGCATCATAAGAGTCTTCATCAAATGTTATTATCAAACAGAACTATGCCATTTGTATGACTATTACTGAGCTACCACTGGATTAATCTCATTTTAAAATGACATTATAATATGGCCTCTTTTTCCTTTTTTTATTGAATTTTTTTTTTCCAATTACAAGCTATGGTAATTTTTCAACATTCATCCATTTGCAGATTTTTAAGTTATACATTTTTCTACTACCCCCCCACCCCAGGCAGCTAACAGTCTGTTAAAAGCTGAATGTGTACATTTGAGGAAAACCCATTTTCATGGGTGACCTTAAACAGGTCACTTAAACCAAGTACACCTCTAAGACAAAACACACTTTTGGTGTGTGTTGGCATTGTGGAGCCCCCACCCCCTACCCCAGGTGGTTTGGTAAAACCCACAGATGGCTTCTCAGATGACTGTTTGTTGCAGTAGTGGTCATCCTTCAGACTCCAAGAGGACCCAAATGACATCATTATGTCAAAGTCAATGCATAGTATGTCTGACTGTGGCTGATCAAGCCACATGAACTGGGAAGACAACCACAGGTTGGACACAAATTAGTTGTTGCCTACATTTATAATTGAAGGAAATACTAAAGTTTGGTTAGAGATGAGTGAAAATAAACTTTTTACCCATAATGCTTCAGAATTCCTGAACTCTACCCCTTGGATCCTAGGTTAAAAAACCCTTTGCTCTAGGATGAGAAATTATAGAGAAGGGGCAAATCTGCATTGGGACAGAGAGTTTCTACATTGAAGGCTCTTTATTCTGAAAAAAAGTCACAGATTTAGGTCAAAAATAAAACAAAATAAAAAACAAACATTAAAAAAGTGAAATCATTGAATTCCTACTAAGCCTTTAGTAGTCGTAGTTAAATTCTACTTTCTACAGGAAAACTTCCTTCCCTCCTCCCCATTTGGAAAGGCCCTTCCTCCCATCCCCAGGACCTCACTGATGTCTTATATAAAACAGGCAGCTGGGTGGCATGGTGGACAGAACACAGGGCTGGAGTCAGGAAGGCCCAACTTCCCTTGTTCAAATCCAACTCAGATACTTACCAGGACCCTGGGCAAATCACTTAACTCTGTTTGCCTCAGTTTCCTCTTCTTTCAAATGAACTAGAGAAGGAAATTGCAAACCACCCTTTGCCAAATAAATTATTGCCATGAAAACCCCAAATGGGGTCCTGGAGAGTCACCTCAGGTGGCACTTGATCCTCACTGAGTTATTCCCTGATGCCCAGACTAATTGATGTGTTTTCTTTTGAGTGTTGCTTACCAGGGAAAGAACTCACACCTGGTTCATCATTATCCCCACTGCCCCCAGTCAGGCAGTCCCGATTGGTGCTTGTGAATTGGTTGACTGGAGCCTCATCAGTATCCGTGTCACTGGATATCCCAGAAATCTAGAATCCTGGCTCTTGGGGTGGTCACCCAAATAGAAGTGGGACAGTTCTTGCTGTACATCACTTTTATCCAATATGAGGTCCATAGTCTCTTATAAAAAAGAGCTAAGGGGGTGGCTAGGTGGTGCAGTGGATAGAGTACCCACCCTGGAGTCAGGAGTACCTGAGTTCAAATCCAGCCTCAGACACTTAATATAATTACCTAGCTGTGTGGCCTTGGACAAGCCACTTAACCCCATTGCCTTGCTAAAAAAAAGAAAAGAAAAGAAAAGAACAGAAAAGAACAGAAAAGAAAAGAAAAGAAAAGAAAAGAACAGAAAAGAAAAGAAAAGAAAAGAACAGAAAAGAAAAGAAAAGAAAAGAAAAGAAAAGAAAAGAAAAGAAAAGAAAAGAAAAGAAAAGAAAAGAAAAGAAAGAAAGAAAAAAGAGCTAAGGAACTAACAAGTTCCTTTGTTCAAACCAAAACCTGAGAAAAATTGGGGGTTTGATTGACTTGTTGATTGATAGACATATGCTGAGGCAGTAGGCAAACTTTATCAGGTCCCAATAAATGGGCATATTTTAGCAAGTCTGAGCAAGTATTTATTAAGGACCTACTGTATATAAAGCAATGTGATGAGAATACAAAGATCCAACACCCAATTAATCAGTATTAATTTATTTAGCACTTCAGGCTTTCATTGAACTGTTCCTCAGACTCATAAAAAAACACTAAAATCTTTAAACATGACTAGGAAATTAAAACACAGCAGCATCCATCAACAGAATCATAAAAGGAAAAGGAATGACTTCATATCAAACCCTTCATTTCAGTTGAATTCAGAGGCCTTTCATTTTTGCTGACTGACTGAATGAGTACAATAGATCTCTACTCACAAAGAACCATGAATCTCATAAAAAATCAAACCTGTTCTGGTTACTGACTCTTAGGACTCATGATTGTTGAATAATGTAAATTTTCATTTTAAAAGAACTTTTAAAACAGAAACTTATCAGCTGTGCATTGAAAAAAAAAGGACATTGAAAAAATTAACTGAATAATTATTTACTAATAAATAATATAAATTAGTTATTAACAATATAAAGTGGAAAAAATCCACATAAATGCAAAGCAATATTTATGAATCCTTTCTTTTCTCAATACAGCATTTTTCAAAAGTGATGAAGCATATTATCTCAAATAATTATTAAGATATCATTAACAGGGTGGCTAGGTGGCATAGTGGATAAAGCCTTGGAGTCAGGAGTACCTGGGTTCAAATTCAGCCTTAGACAATTAATAATTGCCTAGCTGTATGACCTTGGGCAAGTCATTTAACCCCATTGCCTTAATAAATAAAAATTTTTTAAAAAGATATCATTAGCAATAATTTTGATATCATAAACATAAATTTAAGGCTTTCCTAAATTTATTGAGTGGAAAAATTTTCTCATTAAGATATTATTTATATTTTAGAATGATACAAAATCATTTAGAAATTTTAATTTATATTTAATATTTTCTTATTTCAAAATATTTCAAATATTAGTTAATGATTTTACCTTATAACATATTTAAAATACTGTCAATGCTCATATTTAGCAATAGTTAATAATTTCTTAGTAACACTATTTGTTTGCTAATAATATTTTCTTATTTTTAAGAAGTTTAATTTAGTTTTAAGAAGTTTATTTAGTTTCAGCTAATATTTTTGTAGTATTTTATCTTTAATAAATTTAAAAATAAAAATTATTTCAACTTTAGCTCATTCTTTTAAATATCTTTTTAGGTGTCTGTTTTATAATATAAATGTTTATGATAGACTGAAATCAAAGACATTTATTAAGCTCATGCTATATCCCTGGTCCTGTCCTATGCAGTAAGGACACAGATATTAGAAAAGAGAAAATTTCTGTCCTCAGAGAGCTTACATTCTAACAGATCATGACAATGAGTCTAGGGAATGGTGTCTTGGGAAGGTAATTTCATTTTGGGGAAGTGGAAAGGGATGGGAAGAGAGAAACAAGCAGATTTTGAGATGGTCTGGATGGATGGCTGGAGGAGGTGAAGCTGTAGCCTGGTCTAGTGTCTAGGGCCAGTCAGTGGAGTTCTAACCAGTCCAGGACCATATACTCAGTTACCAATGAACTGGATGGCCTCTGGGTTGGAACTCTAAAGATGAATGGGGAGAGGGGTGCCCTAGATTGTGGCAGACCTGCATATAGAGGTCTAAATCTCAGGTCTCATTGTGGCAAGCACTGGTCCAAGTGGAGGGGAACCAAAGTTGGGAAGGTATGAAGGATGAATGAGATGTGAAACTATATAGATAAATAAACTGGGGGGGGGGGGGGACGGAGCAGCTAAGTAGTGCAGTGGACAGAGCCCTGGAGTCAGGAGGACTGGAGTTCAAATTCAGCCTCAGACACTTAATAATTACCTAGTTATGAGACCTTGGGCCAATCACTTAACTCCATTACCTTGCCAAAATAAATAAACAAACAAACAAATAAACAAACTCTACTCATTTTTTTAAATAGATAGGCATTTACTTATCAAAGAAAAGCAAATTAAAGCATCTCTGAGATACCACCTCAAACTGGCCAATATGACCAGAAAGGACAATGATCAGTGTTGGAAGGGATGTGGGAAATCTGGGTCACATTGTTGTGTGGTGGAACTGTGAACTCACCCAACCTTTCTGGAGAGTAATTTGGGATTATAACCAAAGGGCAACAAAAGTGTGTATGCCCTTTGATCCAGCAATACCACTACTGGGTCTATATCCTGAAGAGATCACAAAAAAGGGTAAAAACATCACTTGTAAAAAAATATTCATAGCAGCCCTGTTTGTGGTGGCAAAGAAATGGAAATCAAGTCAATGTCCTTCAGTTGGGGAATGGCTTAGCAAACTGTGGTATATGTATGTCATGGAACACTATTGTTCTGTTAGAAACCAGGAGGGAAGGGAATTCAGGGAAGCCTGGAGGGATTTGCATGAACTGATGCTGAGTGAGACGAGCAGACCCAGAAAAACACTGTCCACCCTAACAGCAACATGAGGGTGATGAACAACCTGGATGGACTCGCTCATTCCATCAGTGCAACAGCCAGGAATAATTTTGGGCTATCTTCAATGGAGAATACCATCTGTATCCAGAGAAAGAATTATGGACTTCAAACAAAGACCAAAGACTATTACTGTCCAATTAGGGGAAAAAACATTATATTATTATGTAATACATTTTACTATCTCATACTTTATTTTTCTTCCTTAAGGATATTATTTCTCTCTCATCACATTCAACTTAGACCAATGCATGCCATGGAACCAATGTAAAGACTAACAGAATGCCCTCTGTGGGGGGTGGGGGGAAGCAAAAATGGGGAAAAAAATTGTAAAACTCAAAATAAATAAAAATATTTCTTAAAAAAATAGATAGGTAAGTGCAATTAAAAAATGTTTGCAGACCACTGTTCTAGAATAGATGGTTTAGACTCTATCTCCCTTTAGACATGAGTCCTCCTGGTCTCTCTCCATGAGGCATGGCTAGAAGCTGACCTACAGTCTATTCTCAGGCAATTTTCAATTTGCCCAAAGGATTCCTAGGCAAGGCCTGGGTTGGACTGTGACTTCTGAGATTCCTTTCGGCTTGGAGATTCTGCTGGGTTACTTCTTCAATCCAAGGGTTATTTGCATTTGTAAAGCAGCAGCTGAAGAAGCTTTTTCCCATGTTGGAACCTAAGACCACTCCAGGCTCCCCATATCCAACTGCAAAAGGAAACTACTTTCTTCAAAGGTGTGTCTTGTACACTTGAAGGCAGGGATAGTCTAGAACATTCTTGGTCTGGCCAGCTGGTCGCTGAGGACCCTTTCGGCTTCAGTGTTCCAGTCTAGAGTTGGCTTATCCAGAACTGTTTGATGTTGTTTCCCACTTTGAGAGCAGGGTCTCTCTATTTTTTTCCTTTGATTCCCAGCTCACTTCCTGACTCATAGTGTTTAATAGTTGCTTAATAAATAAGTGTTGGCTTGATTGTGGAATATGAAAGAGCCACATCTCAATTGAAGGGTGCTTCTCACATTCTGATCCAGAGGGTAATAGTCATAATAACGATATTAATAGCTAGCATTACGATAACCCACCAAGATTTGCAAAACATTTTTACAAATATTATCTCATTTAATCCCCATAACAACCATGAAAGGTGGGTTTCATTTATTTATTTCCATTTTCCAAATGAGAAAACTGGTAGAGGTGATTTTCACAGCATAATACAGCTAATAAATACCTGGAAATTGGGCAGAAGATGACTTTAGCATGGGAAGCAAGAAACATCATTTCATTTAATTTGAGTCAAATCATCTTGCGGTTCTCCTGATGAACACAACAGATTACCCCAGAGGGACTCACAAGTCCTAGCAATAACTGACATTTATATATCATAATAAGTTTTATAAATCATCTATTCACATTATTTCCCACAAACCTCCCAAGAACCCTGTGAAGCAGGGTTTTGTTTTGTTTTTCATCTGAAGAAATTAAAGCTCAGATAACTGGAGCGTCTCAACCTGGGTCACAGTGCTAGTTTATATCAGAGACAAGACTTGAACTCCAAATTCAATACTTTATCTACTGTGTCACCAATATTTATTGAGGAAGATTCTGATGTGGTTCCTATTTCCTGTTATTGTCTTCCTGGGTCCTTGCCTCTGTAACCCAGGATAAGTCCCTTCCCCAATCTGCACTTCAGTTTCCTTCCCTTTAAACTTATGGGGTTAAGCTAGAGGGTCCCTAAACTGTCTTCTAGCTCTACCTTTATGAACACAGGGCCTTGGAACCTTCCTGTCACACAAGTTTGTCTCTTCAGCAATAGTATAGTCTTCCACAGGACTGCAAGCCATGGAGTACTATGACCTTGGAAGGGTAAAATTTGTAAATCAACTGAACGCTAATGGAAAGGCATATGGTGGACATAAGCTGAGTATAGTATGAGGCCATGTAAGACTAGGAAAGGAGGCAGTCTGTAGGGAGCGTGGGATAGATGGCAGTGTAAGCGGTATCCTGGAGAGCACCAGGTAGAGGTTTCCCAAGCTTGACTAGATTACTAATGGAAGATTTGTGAACTGTATGGGAAAGCATGGGGTATCTGGGTTTATATGACTAGACGGAAACCTCATTGAATGAATTTATTTATTTAGTTAGTTAGTTTTTGCAAGGCAATGGGGTTAAGTGGCTTGCCCAAGGCCACACAGCTAGGTCATTATAAAGTGTCTGAGGTCAGATTTGAACCCAGGTCCTCCTGACTCCAGGGCTTGTGCTCTAGCCACTGCGCCACCTAGCCACCCCCAATGAATCTTTGATTCATCCAAGTTCCAAAGTACAAAGCATTTATCTTCCCAAATAGATTATATTTCTAAAAATAAATGTTACCTTATGATATTTCTTATTGTTATTGTGGTTCAGTCCTTTCATCTTATCTCCTTGTTATCTATTATTTAATTCTTTACTATTGTTTAACTTTTCAAGTGAATTTGTTAGGTCTAACTTGCAGAGGCTCCTTGAGGTCAGAGTCTGCACAGTTAAACTTGTTTGTAGTCTGTGTTTCAGTTTGCAAGGTTCTAAGCATATAGATGAAGGTTTTCCATGGTTTCAGGTAGTAGGTGGGCCCGTCTTCTACGACCTGCTGAATGGGACTTGAAATCCCAAGGACAAGATTAATTATTTGGCAAAGTAGAAATTCCCCTTGGTACTAAAGCCTTTGTGCCCAACTGAGATATCTATGACAATGATTTTGAAGATATCTGATTGGTGGTTTTAAAAGACAAGAGCAGGTATCTCTTGTAGCCCTGACCATTGTCTTAGACTCATTTGGAGTTTTCTTAGGAAAGATACTGGAGTGGTTTCTTTTTTCCCATTTCCCTTCCCAGCTCATTTCACAAATGAGAACTGAGGCAAATAAGGTTAAGTTAGTTGATCAGTGTCACACAATGTCTGAGGCTAGATGTGAACTCAGGAAGAGAAGTCTTCATGACTCCAGACTTGATATTCTATCTACTCTGCCACCTAGCTCTCCCTATATCTGAAGAAGGGAAGAATAATTCAGAGAAAAAGAACCATAAATCAATATCATCAATTCCAAAAATTTCAATTAAAATATTGTCAAAATATAAGCATTCATCCTACAAATCATTCATCATGAACAAGTTGACTTTATGCCAAAGATGCTGGGAAATTCACAATTAGAATACTTATCAACATAATCATATCAAATACAAAACCATATGATTGGTTTTAATAGATGAAGAAAAAAGTCTTGCAACGTACAAAAGAGAAAACAGGTACCTTTGATTACATGAAATAGAAAAACTTTGCACAAACAAAATTAAGGTATTTAGGATAAAAAGGGAAATGGTTGAATAGGAAAACATTTTCTTACAATATTTTTCTGATGAGAGCCATGTGGTTTCTGAGAACGGCAATTTGGGCATAACTCCAAATCTGCACATATCTTCACTTTCTTCTGTATTTGTGTCCAGTTTTCCAGCTCCCCCAGGTTCTGCAATCTGTTTAGTCTCATTTCAAAAAGTTATTGATGTCTTTTAGAATTTTTTAATTACTAGATTTCTCTCAATATCCCTCTCTCTCTCTCTTCCTTTTCCAGACAGCCATGTCATATAACAAATTATATTTTAAAGACAAAAATAAAAGAGAAAAAAATCAGTCAAACTGATCACTACATGGGAAAATGAAACTGAAAATATGTCCATGTACCACATTAGTGAACCTACCAATGCCACATAAGAGTGGAGTAGGAATAATCTCTTCTTTGGAGTCATACTTATTCTTTGTACTTTTGCCATGTTCATTTTCAACCTATTTTTAATTACTACTTTTTTTTTCCTGCATACATTGTTGAAGTCATTGTATATATTGTTTTCTTGATGCAAACTTCACTCTGCATTATAGAAACTTCAGCAGAAGAAACATACCAAGCAGAGGAATTTCTGCACCAAGTTGATCCATACCAATTAAGTCAAAGAGTAGAAGAGCAGACATGGACCTTGCCCTTCCTGGAGTCTGTGAGTAATGTGGACTGGGAAGATCCAGGGGAGACAAAGGCAAACTCTCTCTCTAGTCTGGAAGACTGTATCTGTCACCTTAGGAGGAAGCACTGAGTAGGAAGGAGAGTTGTTTGAATCTCTAACAAAGCTATTCTTTAAGCTCTCTACTGAGGATAGTACAATAAGAAAGAAAAAGGAGGGAGAGGAGGAAGAGAAGAGGAAAGAAGAAGAAGAAGAAGAAGAAGAAGATGATGATGATGATGATGATGATGATGATGATGATGATGATGATGAAATATACTAGGGAGAAGAGTTGTTCCAGTTTGTTTCATGAGGAAAAGACCCAAAGACTTCTGCCTTTGCAGCATTATCTGTTTTAGGAACCTGTAACAAAAGAAGTCTGATCACAGTACAACTAAATTATATTTCCACATTTAGCTATGGATTCTTCTAATGCCTCCATCATCAATTAAGGAGTTTCCCATTCACCACATGGTTAGTCGATGAATATCTTACCTATCATCCCTACTCTTCCAGAAGCAGGCTCTCTAGCAACCTTCACATGGAGAAATGTTATTGGAGGCACTTTGTGCATGCATCTGTTCTCCATTACAAACTCCTATTCTTTTCATTCTCTCCATACTAGGGAGATTAGCAAATAATGTCAAAAGTAAATGGTGAGTTCAGTAAATAGTTAACTCTCAATGAATACTTGCTGGTTGCCCAAGGGAAAGTAAAAGAAACCAATCAAAAGGAAAAAAAGAGAGAACGGAAAGGTGGAAGAAAAATTAGAAACAGAGGAGCATGTGAGCAAAGGACAAGGAAGAACAGGAAAAAAAAGAAAAAGAAAATAAGAATAAGGGGGGAAAGTGGGTCTTTACCTTGACTGATTTTGTAAAGATTGACTTTTCTTAGAAATAGAATATAAGCTCCTTGAGGACAAGGACATTTCAGTATAGCACATAGTAGGTGCTTGTTCTATGTTCATGGTTCAAAACTGATTGGCATCCCCTACTCAGAAGATGGCAGGGAGGCCTTGAAGTATGAGTTACATGACCACTTGCAATTTGGCAGAGGGTAATCTGGGTAAAATATAGGTTAGACTACAGTAGATAAACTCCTGAGGTGCCTTCTGAGATTTTGTGATGCTGGGGGTGGGAGGAAAGGTCATAGGTATATTTCTATGGCAAAGCCCTGGGCCTGAGCCATCAGAGTTGTCTCCTAGGCAATTTGCAAAAGCAACTCTCTACCTCTTTTTTTCCTTTTCTTCTTCCCCCAGCTTCCTCTGAGCACCAAGCTAGAGACCTGACACTATCATTAACTATAATTCTGGATAAAAAAGGGATGAGGGGGTGTTACAATTCTACCAATCTTAAAGTAACAATAAAATAAACATTCTAGGTTCCAAAGTTTCCAAGCAATAATTTCAAAGTTCTGCTTTAGCAATTCCAAGGGCTAAGATATTTCTAGACTGGGTGGGAAGGTAGGGCACTGGCTTTCTTAGCGAAAAAGAGAAGAGAATTATTCCTGTGGGTTCTGAGCTTAGGTGCCTCTTCCCCACCTCCACCTCCCAAATTCACAAACATGCTGAACATTAACAGAAATTTCTAAAGCTAAACAAGTGCATGTTGTACCCATTCTAGTTCAGTCCTGATGAAGCAGATCCTGCATGGCAATGGAGTAGGAGATAGGGTTAGTTTTTAACTTTCAACCACTGCATGTTAAAGGCATTGTGGTGTGGTGGAAAGACTGAAGTCAGGAAGTCTTCAAATGGAATCCCACCCTAATGCCTATCAGCTGTGTGAGCCAGTCATTCAGTGACACTGGCCACCTCCTGTTCTTTGCATATGACACTCCAAATCTTAATCCCAAGCATTTTTACCTGCTATCTCCCATTCCTAGGATGTTCTCTGAGCCTCAGTTTCCTTATCAGTAAAACTGGAAAATAATAATAGTAGACATTTGTGAGTATACAAAGATTAGGAAAATATACACTTTATTTGATTTGTTGTGAGGTAACTTGCTATGTTATAGATCAGGAAACTGAGGCTGAGAAAAGTGAAGTGACCTGCTTACTCTAACACAGCCATTGTGCTTAATTGGAGTCCTCCTGTCTCCAAACCTTATGCTTTGTCCTCCACACTGAAATTACGTGTAAAACATAAAAACAATGTAAGAAAGCTGAAGAATACACAACCTCCTCAGGTATTCCTTACTTTTTTAATTGGCCCTAATGTTTAGGAAATTTTTCTTAACATTAAGTCCAAATTGGTTGCTTTGCCACTTTGATCCATGCTACTGCTTCTCTCCTTGGGGTCATACTAAAGTGTTAGTGTTTAATTTTGAAGTTATTTTCTAATCTAGGTTTTCTAAAACTGAAAAGCACAATGAACCAAATTTTCTCGTCCCTTTATTAGCAAATGCTTCTCTAAACGCATGTTTGTGTGAGTGTGTGCGTGTGCGTGTGTGTGTGTGTGTGTGTGTGTGTGTGTGTGTATGTGTGCAATTAATATCTTTGGTAGGTAAAGAAAAAGAGAGTTCCATCATAAAACTTTTATATCCAAATGAAATATGACAGGATATATTTATAATTGATTAAAGCCCTGGGGGGGGCTGTTATAAATCTTTAATTATGTATCAGATATGAGTTAGCAGTATAATGTAGTCAAAAAAGTTAATTGTTCCTGGGTTGCATTAAGAGAGGCATAGCTTCCAAGAACAGAGAGCTGTGTTCAGTTTCAGGCAGCATGATTTAAAAAGAAGAAAGAACCTATGGCAATGGGAAGAAAGACCTCCTCCAGGAGATGTGATTGGAAAACCAGGACACTGAAATGATGAGGAGGAGTTTCCCAGCGATGGTGGTGCAGTCAGTGCAGAGGCAACTGAGACAGGAGGAAGAGTGACAATTATCCCTATTCATCTGCTTTTCCTTGTGTAGATGGTGACTGGAATGACTGAAAAGCCTCTGGGATGCAAATAGATAGCTATATGGAAGAGCAGCATGAAGGCTGCTAACTATGGATCTGGATCTTCCAGTACATATCTAGTTATAAAAAGATTATAAAAATGTTCAGTGTTGGAAAGGATGTGAGAAAGCTAGGAGGGGTAGAACTATGCCCAAAGGGCAATAAAACTATACCTACCCTATGATCCTGCAATATCACTACTAGGTCCATATCCCAAAGAGATCATAAAAAAATGGGAAAAGTCCCACATGTTCAAAAATATTTATAGCAATTTTTATAATGGCAAAGAGTTGGAAATTTAGGGGATGCCCAACAATTGAGGAATGACTGAACCAGTTATGATTTATGAATGTCATGGAGGTCCGTTGGAAGAAATCATGAATGGCTGGACTTTAGAGAAGCATGGGAAGACTTTTCATGAGCTTTGCATGATGCTGAGTAAAGGGAGTACAACCAAGAGAACAATGTACACATTAACAACAATATTGTGAGATGATCAATTATGATGGATGCAGCTCCTCTTAATGGTCAAGGGAAATCCTGAGTGATGTGCTTTGGAAAATGTCCTCCACAAGTAGAGAAAAAACTATGGAATCTGAATGCAGAACAAAACACACTAAGTTCACTTTTTAAAACATTTATGTTTTCTTTTTCTTTCTCATGATCCCCACCCCTTAGTTCTAATCTCTCATTCACACCATGACTAATATGGAAATATGTTAAATAAAATTGTTTATGTACAACCTTTACTAGATTGTTCATTGCCATGGGGAAGGGGGAGGGAAGGGAAGGTGGTATAAAAATGTGGAACTCATAAACTTGCAAATGGATGAATTGCAAATTGCCTTTGCATATAATTGGAAAAATAAAATAATAAAGAAAAGAAAGATTGTAAAGGCAGGGAAGGAACATGTTGTAAAGGGTTTTAACTGATAGAGGGCTTCATATTTGCTCCTGGTTGTTGGAAATAGAGCCAATGTCAGAAGAATGGAGGATCATAGGATCCTAGCCTGAGAGACTGGAATCCTCTTAAGGACAGGGACTCTGTTTTTGTCTTAGTATAGCCCAGCTATGGTAGAAAGTAGGCACTTTATAGATGCTTTGTTGATTAAAAGTCATAGGACCATAGATTTGGTCTTGGGAGGGATGTTCAAGGTCATTTATCCAAACTGCTCATTTTACAAATAAGGAAACTAAAAACCAGAAAGTTTTTGTTTTGCTAAAGGTCCCACAGGTACTACTTGGCAGAGATTAGATTCAAACCCAACTCCTGTGATTCTAAATTCAGCATTCTTTCTAAAAATAATAGACAATCCCCACCCACCCAATTTCTGGAAAGCTATGACTATGACCTAGGATCCCACTTCCCTGGGAGTTGCACTCAACATTTCACAAATGACTCTACTGCCACCACTCGCATATGTACATGGAGATACCCAGAGTCAATTAGTCAAACAGAAGACAAATAACTGAGATCACCAATAATCCTAGAAAACATTTTTATATACTTTACAATATTAAGTAATTTTTCTTTCTTGCACTTAACAATATTATGGGTAGCAGATAGTAAGGTGGGTCAGAGGGCACAAGAATTCCAAGCCTGAATTCAACCCACAGCAAGGGAGGCTTAAGATGGCATATTGTTTGAAGGTGATGACCAAAAGACCAAAAAGCCCGTGAACCCGCCTGTTGTCTTGCTTTTTGACTTAAGAGCAGGGCAAAAGGTGCTGGACAATAGAGGGATGTCTTCCCAGCCCTCCCAACAGCACCATCTCCTAGGAAATTAGAGAACCAAAGTGAGTCATGAGCCTTATGTAAGAATTTCTGGGTTCTGCTATGCCCAAAGGGCAACAAAAATTTGCATACCCTTTGACCCAGCAATACCACCACTGGGTCTATATCCTGAAGAGATCATGAAAAAGGGTAAAAACATCACTTGTGCAAAAATATTTATAGCAGTCCTGTTTGTGGTGGCAAAGAATTGGAAATCAAGTAAATGTCCTTCAATTGGGGAATGGCTTAGCAAACTGTGGTATATGTATGTCATGGAACACTATAGTTCTATTAGAAACTAGGAAGGATGGAAATTCAGGGAAGCCTGGAGAGATTTGCATGAATTGATGTTGAATGAGATGAGCAGAACCAGAAAAACACTGTACGCCCTACCAGCAACATGGGAGTGATGTTCAACCTTGAAGGACTCGCTCATTCCATCAGTGCAACAATTGGGAACAATTTTGGGCCATCTGAAAAGGAGAGTGCCAGCTGTATCCAGATAAGGAGCTGTGGAGTTTGAACATAGTGCAAGGACTATTCCCTTTAATTTAGAAAAAAACCAGGTATCTTATTGCCTGATCTTGTTACCTCTTAGACTTCTTGTCTCTTCCTTAAAGATATGATTTCTCTCTCATCACACTCAATTTGGATCAAGGTACAACATGGAAACAAAGTAAAGACTGACAGATTGCTTTCCATTGGGGGGGTTGGGGGAGGGAAGTAAGATTGGGGGGGGAATTGTAAAACTCAAATAACATCTTTAATAAAAATAAATTTAAAAAAACTACAAAAAAAAGAATTTCTGGGTTCTGAACAACAGGGTGGTCAGACATTGAAAGTATAGAAGGAGAGACTATAAGGAAAGAGGGGAAAGAGTGGGGAGAGAGAAAGAAGGGGAGTATAGGGACCTTCAAGGGAAAGAGGAGGAAGAGAGTTGAAGCTTCCATAGAATGAGACAAATCCAGCACCAAGGCACCAGTGGATTGAATACAAGTCCATGCTCATTGCCCCTCTTGTTTCTCCTATGGTCTTATGGGGCAGTTGCCAGGTTCCCTGCTTTGAAAATAAGCCCTCAAGCTATTTCATAGCATGGGAGGTACAGTAAGTATCAGCACAGAAGAACACTTGGGCCAAATGTCATCAAAAGAATGCCACACAGAACATATAAACTGTGAGATCTTCTCAGAGTGGCATAGTGTCTCCACGTGGGTGGTGTGCAAGGTGACTAACAGTCTACGTAGTTGTTTGGATTTTGTCCATGAGATCAAAAATCCTCTTTCCCCAATCCTCCACCCCTATGCTTCCCTTACCTCCAACTCCCAGAATTTGTGGCATCATTTTAAGGTTTTATTCATCCTAGGAAATTTTCCCCACTCACCCTCTCTCCTCCCTCAACATGTCTTGTAGTTTTGTTGACATAAGCTCCTATATAAATTCCTTGAGTCAGGACAATTTGTCACTTTGAGTGTCCATGTCCCCACTACATAACACAGTATTTGGCATTCAGTAAGTGCTTAATAAATGTTTTTTGGTTAATTAATTACATCGAACTCAAAATGCTCTCCATCTCACCAACTGGATGCAAACTAGGGACACTTGTCTGAACATACCACCTTAATTCTCAATGATTCCCATATTCCTAAATGGATTTTTGATCAGAGACCCTTTGCCCTAAAGCCCTGAAACTCATGGACAGAAGTCCAAAAAGAAGGTCCACAGGGCCTACCTGGGAGTTGTAGGAATTAAATCTTTTTTTAATTAAAATACTTTATTTGTTTTTCCAATTACATATAATGGTAGTTTTTATCAATCATTTTTTAATTTTTTTATCAATCATTTTTGCGAGGTTTTGAGTTTCCAATTTCTCTCCCTCCCTCTCTTCCCTCTCCCCTCCCCACTGAGAGAAAGCACTGATACAAGCTCTATGTTTATAACCATATTAAGCATAGATTGATATTGAGCACGTTGTAAGAGAATAATCAGATCCAAATGAAAGAAAACAGAGAAAAAATTACATAATACTTTAGACAACTTTTAAGAATTGAAGTTAATAAGCTTTGTTCTTCATTTAAACTCCACTTTTAAACTCTGTATATGGATGATATTTTCTATCACAAGACTTAAAATTGCCTTTGATTATTATACTGCTGAAATGAACAAGTCCATCATGGTTGATCATCACCCCATGGTGCTGTTAGTGTGTAGAATGAATGTTCTTCTGGTTCTGTTCATCTCACTCAGCATCAGTTCATGTAAGTCTTTCCAGACTTTTCTGAAATCCTATCCCTCATGATTTCTTATAGAACAATAGTATTCACATATGCCACAATTTGTTCAGGCATTTCTCAATTGATGGGCATCCCTTCAATTTTCAATTCTTTGCCACTACAAAAAGAGCTGCTATGAATTTTTTGTACATGTGGAAATTTTGCCCTTTTTCATGGTCTCTTCAGGATACGGACCCAATAATAGTATTGATGGATCAATAGGTAAGCCCATTTTTATTGCCCTTTGACCATAATTTCCCTTCAAATGAAGCAAAAGTTATCTCAAGAAGCAATGATGTACCCTGGAAAAAAGGTGAACAAGACTGGAATAGAGACTGGAATAAAATGTTTGAACTAATAATTTGAGATTTGGGTAGAAGAGAAATGGGAAAAGAGGCTAGAAGCTGCTGATTGGCCCACCTCAAGGAAGGGTAGGGCACAAGCTCACTAAATCTCATAATTTTTCTCTCCAGAAGATCTGATATAGGACATTGATGTTCTCTAACTCTCCCTCCTATACAAGGGAACAGATGTTAATTCTGAAGTTTTCTTGTCATTTACAACTATGTTTATAATTTCTACTTTAATTAGTTTATTCTAACTAGAGATCAATTATTAACTAATTAAACATATTAATTAACTAACTAATCCTAATCCTAATGAAGCATACTTTGTTGAAAAGGAGAACCCAGAGAAAAGGGGATGAGAAAGAGTACAATGACATCAGACTATTGTAGATGAAAATGAAAGGTGACAGAGAACAGAGGCTGCTTGAATTGTCAGTGAGGGCAGAATATTTCTCCCCGGCTAGAGGTCAGGAGCTAAATGAGAGAGAACTTTATTGATTTCTTATTTTTATAAATCTTCCCAACTGAGGCAAGATCTGGTCTTTTCTACCTAAGAGTTAAGAGTAGCAGTGGCAGGGGTGGCTAGGTGGCACAGTGGATAGAGAGCAGGCCCTGAAGTCAGGAGTACCTGAGTTCAAATGTGACTTTAGACACTTAATAATTACCTAGCTGTGTGGCCTTGGGCAAGCCACTTAACCCCATTTGCCTTGCAAAAACCTCAAAAAAAAAAAAAAAGGAAAAGAATAGCAGTGACTGCTGGGTGACAAAAGATTTCCTCTGTAGGGATGGAGTTGAGGATAGTAACTGGAAAGTAGATCACATCTGCTGGAAGAAGGGAGTGATTGGTCAAGGCTGGTGATGTCCGTATTTCAAGGATAAAGAGACGTGATTGAGAACCCCACCTCTTCTTACAGTAGTTTAGAAAGCAAAGCAGGTGATTTTATAGTTTTCCAATTAGACTTTCAGGGGACATATAATCTTTGTGGAACAAAGAGAAAACTAATGAAAGATGATCGTCCATCTTCCATCCAGATCCAGTACGATAGGAATTGATGGCAGGTTATGGGATTTGACATAATATAATGGTTTCAGAGCTTTAGCATGTCTTCCTCTCTCATTCATTTCTATTGTTTTACTGTTTTCTCTTTATTTTTTTATACCTTAATAGCATTTTCCACAGTTGCATGTAGAGAGAGTTTTCAAGATTCATTTTTGTAAAATGTTCTTTCCCTTTCTTCCAATTCGCTATGTTATGCATCTCACTCATTTCTCAAGCCCTTCCAATTCTATTAGACTCCCTAGCTTCTGTGGAAACTGAGCTCAAATATCACTTCTTACAAAAACGAGGCCTTTCTGAATATGGGGATTATGTCATTTCTATTTTTGGATCTCCAATGAAGGTACAGTGTCCATCGTACAACAGTAAACGTTGGCTTCACAAGAATTTCTTGCCACTTTTCCTCTAGATTCTTGGCTCTGGTGATTTATTTCATCTAACACCTGCCTCTTTGAGATCTTATAGCCACCTATTTTGGCAGCTTTGAAGAGATGCAGGGTGGTGTATCCCATTATATGAAGAATATACTCATGCCAATGATAATATAAACTAGATAAATTATACAGCCCAACACTTCAGTCAAATACAATTATCTATAAAACGTTTTCTATTTTCCAAGCATCATGTCATTGAATGCAAGCTTTCCTCCTACAATTCCTATAATTTCCTGGTTTCTTTTGCTTGATTGTACAAAGGAAGCATGAAAGTCCTCAAATTCTCCCCAAGAATGTTTCCCCATTCCAGCAATTGTACCTTAGTAATAGTATATGACTATAATTATCACACTATCAAAAAACTTTCCTCAGATATGAATAGAAAGTTATTTGATTTAACTAGTCCAAACACCTAGTTTGTAAGTGGTTTTTGGGGGGTGGGGGAAAGACTTGGTCGAACCTATGTCATTCAACCTGAAAGTTCAGGGGTTACTGACAACTATCATCTCACTATTGATCAGCCCAGATGTTTTGACCTGCTTTGTTTCTGAACAAGTTTGGATCACCCCTCTTTAGGCAGCTTGGCAACACCTTCCCCTTTACCTCCTGAGGGGCTCACCCTATCGGTGCCAGACTTAGTGTGGAAACCCAATTAACTTTTTCCACATTGCATCGCATTCCTCTGGAGTTCAAGAGATGACCAGCTTAACATCAAAGCATCATAATCCAACAAGCCAAGGAGGAGTAAGTCCTCAAATCTTAGCCAAGTTTTAGCTGATTCCCTTTAAGAGGGATCATGTGATGCGACTGAAAACAAATTCAGAGGGGCGGCTAGGTGGTGCAGTGGATAAAGCACTGGCTCTGGAGTCAGGAGTACCTGAGTTCAAATCCAGCCTCAGACACTTAATAATTACCTAGCTGTGTGGCCTTGGAAAAGCCACTTAACCCCATTTGCCTTGCAAAAACCTAAAAAAAAAAAGGACAGCATATACATATATAAATGTACATAGAATAAACATAAAATAAATACAAAGCTTTTTAGCAATTAGGAAGGCCTAATGGGCAGATTAAAATAAATTGAAGGTGGTTCCTGAACCAAGTCTTGAAGAGAGAAATGGGCAGACACTAAGTGAAAAATGAAGTGAGCCTGGAAGGCTGGCTATAGGAGGAGGAGAGTGGGCTGAAGGCTGTCCAAGTGGAATCATAAGGGGCTCCAGGCTCCAGTGATCTGAGTTAAAGGTCACCTAAAGGGCCATGGAAAGGAATATGGGAGCAAAGCACTAAACATGAGGAATTTCACAAAATAATTAGTGTCAAGGATGTTACCATGTGGCTGGAAAAGAAAGATGGGCTTATCATCTGGTGAGGGAGAACCAGGAAACAGACAGTGTGCTCCACTGGAATCGCTGCAATGACTGAGAAGAGAACATGAGATTGGCTCCCACCATGCTGGGCCTACATCCCAGAGGGAACTCAGGAAGGGAATAAATAAGAACAACACAGAATGAGCAGACAAGGAAGGATGGCAATCTGCATCTCTGGAGGGAATGCTACATTGATGACTTCATAGGCCTCTTGGAGTCTTGGTGCCTCTCAGCATTTCTGTGATCAGTTCCTGACCTATTCAACCAAATATGGAGAAGTAGCAGAAAGAATATTTTAAAGTCTATTTCCATGTTTTGAAATAACCCCTTTTAATTTAGTCATTTCCAAATACAAATTTATAGAAGAAAAGAAGTTCAAACAGGTCAATGGGTCCAGGCTTTATATCAACTTAGCAGTCCCTCCTCCCTCTTTCTTCCTCCATGTGCCATTTGCCCTCTCCCTCATCTCCTCCTCTCTTGAGTTCTTTCCCTCACCCTCTATCATGTTCTCACACTTTGAACCCATTGTCCTCAGTTTTCAATCTCAATAACTCAGAAAAGCATTCTCTTCATTCCTCTCTGGTTCTGCCCCTCCTTCTGCACCAGACTTAGAAATTTCTTCTGTGTCTTCCAGACAAGAGATCATAACATTTTTCTCCCCCAATCTTGCAACCCTTCCCCCAAATCAGCTACATGTACACAGCTAAGAAAGGACTAGCTTCAGCCTGCTTTTCCAAGGTTGCCCAAGCAGAAGGAACTGGGGGAAATCTGCTGAGGTTTCAAGAGGACCAAATATTTTCAAATCTGAATTTTAAACACAGATAGCAGTGGGATCCTCAAGTTTCCAGTGTACATTAATAAGGAAGCAACTTTTTGTGTAACAATCCAAGCGTGACTGGGGAAAAAAGAACCCTTATTCTAGTCTAACTGTCATATTGTACAAATAAGGAAACTGAGGCCTAAAGAGAGGTAATGATTTGTCCAATGTCACACAACTATCTAGCTAGTGGTAGAGCCAGGCCTCAAGTTCAAGTTTCCTCTCTTAATCTATTTTTTGGTTACATAGGTGATAATTTTGAGAAAGTAAATTGAATAAGGAATGCATAAATTGGGACAAGAAAAAATTTTTTGCCAATAAACCCTTAAATCCTCATTCTACAGCTGTCCAACTTCCTTAGTTTTCTTGGAAGCAATAGAAGAATACAATTTCATCCTTTCTGAATTTAAAAAGGTCAAGACCAAAATAATGGGTTGAAGTACTGGAAGACCCCTGAATAGGCATGGAGTTCCCCATTCTTATTCTGTAGGGGAGGAGGAGAAAAAGAAGGTCCCCATGAGGGAGGGTGATTTTCTCAAGGTCACATAGATCAAATCTGGGGTATGAAACAAAGGTCTCATTCTCCAAGAGGAATATATTTTCTATTGAACCACCCTTCTTGGCAAAGAAATATGGGGAGTGTGAGAGGACTGGAAGTCTACTCCATATGAGAATCTGTTGGCGGTACTGGGCTACTTTAGTCTATGCTTGGGATGTAATAACAGCAGGTGTTCGTTTTGTTTTGTTTTGAGTTTTTTCCAAAGTCCTTTTCACTAATGCTGATTGCCCCTCTGCTTAACTTCTCACCTCAGAGTTACCTGGAATCACAAGCTAGTCAGGTGTCAGAGATGGGATTTGAACCCACCTGACTCCTAGAATGATCCTCTGTGTTCTATCCAATGCTACCACTCTATTATCTATTTAGAATGAAAAAGAGATGCTAAAATTTGAAACTGCACATCAAGATCCCAACTCCATTGAAGTCTGAAAAATGTTTTTGCATGAAGTACTCATCGTTTGCATTAAGTATGTTGGGATCTTCAATGTCCACACTTAAAACTTACACCATCAATGTATTTGGCAATCTAGGGACATGTATCTCCTTGTTGCTCCATCTCTTGGCTTCAGACTTTCCCTGTCCACCCTCTTTGCATGGGATGCTCTTCATCCTCATCTCCACTTCCTGGTTTCCCAGGCTTCCTTCAGGTCCCAGCTAAAATTCCACTTTCTATAAGAAGTCTTTCCAGGGGGCAGAGCCAAGATGGCAACAAGAAAGGATCCTGTCTTAGGTGCTCTCTGATAAAACATCTAAACTAAAGACTAACTAAACTTTCAAGAGACAGAACCCACAAAGGGACCCAGTGAGGCAGTTCTCCTACTCAAGGTAACCTGGAAAAGAGCAGAAAAGCTCTGCTCCCCGGGGTTGGAGGGGTGGCCCACCAGAGCCAAAGAACTTCAGCCTCCTGGAGGCAGCCCTAGGGCGCTGGGAGCCGTGGCTCACAGCAGCGGGGGAGTCTCCTGAGCTGCACCCCAGGGAGCACCGGCACAAAGTGGGGGAACAGTGGGGAGACCTCTGCCAGAGAGAGCCCAGCCCTCAGGGCACACAGCTAGCAGCTTGGTCTTTCCACAGCCTAGACCTGGAAACAGAAGCAGGTGGAGCCGGTAAGCAGGAGCCCCCAGGGCATGAGCCCATTGAACCTAGGGAGGGGAGTGAAGAGAGACTGCAGAGCTCTGTCCTCTGCCCCTGGAACAGGACTCTGGGGCTCTGACCACATTCAGATCCTGATCGCAATCTAGGCCCCCCCACAGAACAGCAGGACCCCCCCCACCTCAGCCCCGTGGCAGAGGGGGGCGCTTATGGTCATTCACAGACCAGGAGGGAGGACAGAGCCCCACAAACTGAGACCCTTGTGGGAGTGTCCCAAAAGCTCAGGAAGCACCCCAAAACCAGGCCCAGGCTGGGAAAACGAGCAAGCAAAGAAACAAAAGGAAGACCATTGAGAAATATTTTGCAAATGAGCCCAAGAAGGATCAGAATATTCAGTCTGAAGATGAGAAGCACAAGCTCCTGCATCTAAAGACTCTAAGAAAAACAGAAATTGGGCTCAGGCTATGATAGAGCTCAGAAAAGACTTTGAAAATCAAGAGGGAGTTAGAAGAAAAACTGGGAAAAGAAATGAGAGAGATGCAGGAAAAATATGAAATTGAAGTCAGCAGCTTAGTCAAGGAGATCCAAAAAAAAAAAAATGCTGAAGAAAATAGAATGCTAAAAACCAGCTTAGGTCAAATGGATAAAACAGTTAAAGAAGTTATTGAGGAGAAGAAGGCTTTAAAAAGCAAAATTGGCCAGATGGAAAAAGAGATAAGAAAACTCTGAGGAGAACAAATCCTTCAGACAAAGAATAGACTTCAGGGAGTTGATGAATTTACCAGAAATCAGGAATCAATACTTCAAAACCAAAAAAAGAAAATGAAAAATTAGAAGAAAATGTGAAATATCTCATTGAAAAAACAACTGATCTGGAAAACAGACTTAGAAAAGATAATTTAAAAATTATTGGAATACCTGAAAGTCATGATCAGGAAAAGAGCCTTGACATCATTTTCAAAGAATTACTACAGGAAAATTGCCCTGATATTCTAGAAGCAGAGGGCAAAATAGAAATGGAGAGAATCCACCGATCCCCCCAAGAAAGAGATCCCAAAAAACCAACCCCTAGGAATATTATAGCCAAGTTCCAGAACTCCCAAGTCAAAGAGAAAATATTAAAGCAGCCAGAAGGACATAGTTCAGATATCGTGGAGCTGCAGTCTGGATCACACAGGACTTAGCAGCAGCTACATTGGAAGCTTGTAGGGCTTGGAATACAATATACTGGAAGGCAAAAGAGCTTAGAATGCAGCCAAGAATGAACTACCCAGCAAGGCTGAATGTCCTCTTCCAGGGAAAAAGATGGACTTTCAATGAACCAGGGGAATTTCAAATGTTCCTGTTGGAATGACCAGAGCTGAACAGAAGGTTTGATCTTCAGATACAGGACTCAGGTGAAGCATGGAGATTGGAGGAGAGGGGGGAAATATGAGGGACTTAATGAGGATGAACTGCATGTATTCCTGCATAGAAAAATGACACTGATAATACTCATATGAACCTTCTCAGTTAATAGAGCAGGTAGAGGGAGCTTTTATAGTTGAAGCATAGGAGAAAGCTGAATTCAAAGATAAAATATGGTGTAAAATGGAGTCAATAGAAAAAAAGGGAAATGTAATGGGAGAAAGAAAAAGGAGAGGAGGAATAGGCCAAGATATTTCATATAATAAGATTTTTCTTTATTACAATGAGCTGTTGCAATGATATGGAAGGGGAGAGGCAAGGGGGGATGAGGGAACCTTTGCTCTCATCAGAGATGGCTAGGAGAGGAAACAGCAAATATACTCAATGGGGTATAGACATCTGGAGTAAGAAGGAGTGGGGAGCAGGGGGGAGGGGTGGGGATGTGAATAAAGGAGGAGAGGATGGACCATGGGGGGAGAGTGGTCAGATATAACACATTTTCTTTTTTACTTCTTGCAAGGGGCTGGGATTGGAAGGCCTGCCCAGGACCACAGGGCCAGGTGGATTCTGGGCCTAAGGGGTGGTATGGGGGCTCAGGGCCTCTTGGCCCCAGGGCCAGGGATCTGTCTGCTGCGCCACTCAGTGACCCTACAGCAGAGTCAGAGTGAGAGGAGAGAGAAAATAGAGTACATGGTAGTGGAGAAATAAGAAAGGAGGGAGTTGTGATCAGCAATGGCAATGGTGGAAAAATATGGAAATAACTTTTGTGATGGACTTATCATAAAGAATGAGATCCACCCATGACAGAATTGTTGGTGTTGGAACAAAGACTCAAGTACATTTTATTATTATTATTATTGTTATTATTATTATTATTTGGGGGAGGGTGCAGGGCAAGTGGGGCTGGGTGGCCTGCCTGGGGCCACATAGCAGGGTGATCTTTGGGTGTCTGGGGCCGGATTCGGACCAGGGTGCTCCTGGCTCAAGGGCCAATGCTCTGTCCACCACCCAGCCACCCCTACTATTATTACTATTTTATTTTATTTTGGGTCTTTCTTTTTCCTTCTTTTTGGTTTTTGCAGGGCAGTGGGGATCGGGTGGCTTGCATGTCACACGGCTGGGTGATTGTTGGGTCTACGGGGCTGGATGTGGGCTGGGATGCTTGTGGCTCCAGGGCTGGTGCTTCGTCCATTGTGCCACCTGGCCATACCTACAATTATTACTATTTTTTTAATTTTAATTTTTTTTCTCTCCCCTTTACTTTATCGCTCAAGCAAGTCTATATTCATGGGTGGAGGGGGTATTTCGTTTACTCTTAAACAAGAATATTTTTATTATTTTATTATTTTATTTTATTATTTTATTTTATTTATTATTATTTTAATGTAAAAACATTAAAAACAAAATGAGACTAAACAAATAAAATAAAAGAAATAAAAAAAGAAAAAATTTTTTAAAAATCTAAAAAAAAAAGAAGTCTTTCCAGAGTCCCCTAACGTTAGTGTTTTCCCTCTGTGAATTATCTCCAATTTATCTTCTCTTTATCTAATTATTTGCATGTTGTCTTCCCTATTAGACTATAAACTCTCTGAGGGTAGGAAATGTCTTGCTTTTCTTTGTGTCAAATGCTGACCAGCTATAGAACTGCAGGAAGACTGACTAGTAATTTTTCAGTTTTTTTTTTCCTAATCAGAAAGAAAATGATTTCTGACAATATGTTAAGGCTCTGTGATTCCATCGACCTGAATACAATACACCCCTCCAGGTCTTGGTTGGGTTTGGCACTCAGCACATGACAGACCCTTACTAACTCCAAGCCCTTCCCCCCAAGTTCCTCGGGATACAGGGATGCAATATAGAAATTACTGTAACTTATTCCTCCCATCTTTTGGCAGGAGTCAAAGATTGCAGTGTATAATTTCAATTCCCTCTCAGCATACAAATCATTTGAACATCAGCCACACCTTAAATAACACAGGACCAGATAAAGCCTTCCCAATGAACAACTTGTAATGGAATCTCTTATCTGGCCTCATTCGGAAACAGGGGTTTGAAAACAGGACTCAATAGTAAGATCGGTGAGGGAGGATTTCTTTCCCTTTCCCATGATTAAGAAGCAAGAGGCATCGTGGGGCATCAGAGAGGTTCAGCAGCTGGCTCAGATTTGGAGGCTGGTTAATCACCTCCTCATTTTACAGAGAAGGAAACTGAGGCCCAGAAAGGGAAGCAACACATCTAAGGTTACATTGCTAGTTAAAGGAAAACTTAAGATGGGAAGGAGAGAAACCCAGGTCTCCGATTGCCAGTTTAGCTGTGTTTCCTCTATTGTTGCTGTTCAGTTGTTTCATTCATCTCTAATCCTATCTTGGAGTTTTCTTGGCAAAGATATTGGAGTGATTTTGCCATTTCCTTCTCCAGTTCATTTGACAGATGAGGAAACTGAGATAGACAAGGTAACATGACTTCCCCAGGGCCACACAACTAGTGTCAGAGGCTAGATTTGAATTCAGGTCCTATCCACTACAGTACCTCCTATGGCAAAATCTTGGCATTTGTTTCAAAGTTCTCTAGAGATTAGTTCATAGCAAATCCTTTGGATTTGACTAATGTTAATAATAATTAAGAATGTTAGTAATGATAATGATAGCTTAATACTTTAAAGTTTGCAAAATGCTTGACATGTTTTCTCTTATTTGATTCTTATAACAATCCTGTGAGCTAGGGATGACAAGTATTGTTAATATACCCATTTTACAGATGAGAATACTGAAGTTCAGAGGAATTCATTAATTTTCCCCTGGTCCCACTGCAAGGGAGCATCAAAGGCAGGATATCCCATCTCTAAGCCCAGTTTCCTTTACATCCCTAAGATGGCTCCCATTTGTGTGTGGAGGACCCTGGATTCCTGTGATAACCTATGACCAAATTGAAAACATTTCCATCCCAGTCCAGCTAAGACCCTAGATTTCTTGCCCAAAGTGTATCCTCTCTAAACCCAGAGATTTGGTCCCTTTTTTATCTGCCACCAGGTGGAGGAAGAATGGGAAAGGGCTGGAGATGTACTCTGTCTCCTAGTAGGGGTCATTGACTGGCCTTGGCATCTGGCGGAAGTCACTGGAATTCTCCAGACCTCAGTTTCCTTATCTTTAAAATGAGGGAATTGAACCTAAGTGGCCTCTACTCCCTCCCAAACCTAGCACATATGTGATTTTAAAAGGAATTCAGTTCTCTTATGTGTATATGTATGTGGGTTTACCCCAGCTACTCATATAACCAATTATTTGATAAACATTTATCAAATAGCTACACTGCCCTAGGTCCTGGAACTACAGACAGCAATAGAGCAAGTATATACCTAGAGGACTATGGGCATTGAGGCAGATAGAGCACTAGAGTTGGAGTCATGAGCCCTGAGTTCTAATCCTGCAGTCACTTTACTAGTTCTGTGATCCTGGGCAAGTGACTTAAGCTCAATAAGATTGTCTTCTCATCTGCAAAATGGAGAATAATCACAACTCCCTCTCAGTGTTGTTGTGAGGTTCAAATGAAATAATGTGTGAGAGCACTTTGCAAACCTTAAAGTGCTCCATCATCACCACGATCCACACCATCATTGCCACCATCACCACCACCACCATCACCATCATTATCATCATCTAAATATAAACACTATAAATACAAGGAGGAAGAGTATTATTACAAAGAAATGATCTGTTAAGGGATGGAAGCGGCTTATGATATAGTGAATAGAGAACTGGTCTGGGAATCAGGAAGACCTAATCCTGCCCTTCATTGGCTGTGTGACCCTGGCCTAGTCATCAATCATCTCAATATTCCCAGCAGCTCTCTCTACCATCTACACATGTTGTGACAGAGAAAGTTGACAAAATAAATCACAGATTCAATCAAAATCAACCAACAAAAAATAAGCCAAGACCTGGAAGGGCAGCCAGGCCAATGGAATCATAGAACCTTGACATATTGACGTAAATCATTTTCTTTCTGTGTAGGAAAATATAACCTGGAAAATTACTGAGCATTCTTCCTGCCCCATGGGCAGCTGGGTAGCTGGCCAGCCCTAGAGCTACCAAGTGAGTCTCTCCAGACAGAAGGTTTGCAGGTAACACAAGTTGTTGCCAATTGAATCTGCCAATTAGCATAGTTTGAAAAGACTCAAAAGCAGGATTCCCAGGGTTTTAGGAGCAGATTCACCACCACCACCCATTCTGATATCAGTGAAATGAACCATTGCCAGAATTCAGAGTAAGCAATGACTTGTTGGCTTAATTGAATGCCGTTCCTCAGTGGGATTGTCCTGTACCACCCTGAGGCAGGCATCCCCTAGCTGATGCTTAGGCCAGGGAAGATATTTTCCCAGTTTTTTCCTCAGCCTCCTTGTTTTAAGTCTGCCAGGAAACGTTCCACCTCAGTGCCAAAGATAAGCCCAGGTATACACAGATTCAACAAAAAGGAATCCAACGTGATGAAAATCCAAATGCCCAAAACAAATCATTTAGGGGCCTCATTTATGTCGCAAAGAGATCATTCAGTTGGCAGTGGGACAAACAGCAACAACAAACTCCCTTAGTCCCATCGCCAATTGAACAATCTTTTGAGTTTTTTGGAGGGATTCCTCCAGATTGTTTACAAATTTACAGTTAACTCCTTGAGAGACGGCTTCAGGAGTCCGGGAACTTAAGGCTGGAGAATTCAAAGCCAAAAGAAAGCCAAATAGATAAAGTTCAATAGTCAAAAATCAACTCTAAGAGGAAGCATTTTAATATTGATATAGAGGAAGACTTTCTGTAGAAAGTGGGATTTTAGTTGGGACTTAAAGGAAGTCGGAGAGGTCAGTAGTCAGCGGGCTCTGGGATTTGTTGTGGCCAAAAGCAAATCATTCATTACCTGATGAGGAGCTTCTTCAGATTTGGAGAGGCTGGTCTTTGAACAACCAACTGACAGTCAACTTAGATGGGACCTTCCCAGTGTAATGGGGTCTCCCAAAGTTTATGATATACTGGTCTGACTTTTCAAAACTTAATGACCTCAGGGGCAGTTAGGTGGTGCAGTGAATAGAGCACCAGCCCTGGAATCAGGAGTACCTGAGTTCAAATCCTCAGACACTTAATAATTGCCTAGCTGTGTGAGCTTGGGCAAGTCACTCAAACCTGATTGCCTTAAATAAATTTAAAAACAACTTAATAACCTACAGAGAAAGACTTTGACTGAGGCTAAGGAGCCTGGAAGAAGTTCATTTTCTTCTGCAATAAAATGATGTTAACACTACAGTGAGAAAAAGAATACTATGCTGGAAGAGACCACAGGAGTAATTCACTTGGTATTGGTAACGAAGACTATACCCATAGGCACAACAGAGCTTTGGAATGAAATCCGACATGCTATGAACACCTGGCCAACCTCAACACTACACAATAATAATTCCAATAGCTAGCATTTACATAGTTCTTTTCCGATGGGTAAAGTTCTCTGTCTATATTATTGCTTTTGTCCTTGAGAAGATTCCCTGGAATTATAGAACCATAGAAATTTAGACCATCTGATCCAACTTCATTTTTTTCCACTGGAAAAATGGAGCCAAATAGGCTAAATTCCTATTTTCTGGGGGGTTTTTGTGAGGCAATTGGGGTTAAGTGACTTATCCAGGGTCACACAGCTAGTGTCCAATTGTTTGTGAATGAATTTGAACTCAAGTCCTCCTGACTCCAGGGTCAATGCCCTATGCACCTATCTGCCACCTATAGGCAAAATTTCTAAAAAGAAATGAAATAAAAGAAAATTACAGAATCACGGAATTTGAGAATGTAAGGAGTCTCAGTGGTATCAAATCCGGGAGTCAGCAAACTACAACTGAGAACCAAACTGTCTGTTTTTGTATGGTCCTTTTTTCACCTATTTAAATAGAATAAAACTTGTGGATAGAGTTCTGGAGACAGGAAGACTCATCTTCCTGAGATCAAAGCCAGCTTCAGACATGTACTATCTAAGTGACCCTGAGCAAGTCACTTTACCCTGTATGCCTGTTTTCTTATCTGTCAAATGAGAGAAGAAGGAAATGGCAAACCATTCCAATAACAGCTAATCAACTAAGCCACAAAACACACATATTTATATATTGTCTGTGTCTCTGTGTTTCTTTCTCTCTTCTCCCACCATGAATTGTATATACTTTGGGACCTGGGCAAACATTAAATACCAACTGTTGGGGATTTCTAGTCAACCATTAGAGGCTTCACGATTAAAACCAGTGGGGAGCACAGGACCCCTGCCTCCATTCTCTGACCCCACTTTCACATGAAAAAGAGGGAAGCGAGTAGGAAAATGAGAACAACAGTTTGCCTGGTCCCACTAGGCAGGGCTAGACTCCGAGTACCCAGGTCTGAATTGTTGTTGAAACTCAAATGTTGAACTGACTTCACCAGTGAGATGTGATTATTTTGACACATGAGTAGGTTGAAAATTGCCCCCATGGACTAGGTCTCTAAGCCCTTGGACAGAGCTCAGAATGTATTTTTCTTTTTAGGTTTTTGCAAGGCAAAAGGGGTTAAGTGGCTTGCCCAAGGTCACACAGCTAGGTAATTATTAAGTGTCTGAGACTGGATTTGAACCCAGGTACTACTGACTCCAAGGCCCGTGCTTTATCCACTGCACCACCTAGCCGCCCCGCAGAATGTATTTCTTAAAGCTATAAGTAATAGACTGGATAATGCAATAAGGCAATTAGGGAATATGTATGTAGATAAAATGGATTAAAAAAACCTTTATCATAACACCATAATCTAGTTGATACCAATTTATAAATTTGTCAACTGCAAAAATTAATTATAAGAATTTTAAACTCTTTAAGGAGAAGGAAGGGGGCAGCTAGGGACATGGAATAGCAGAAGCTGAGCTAAGGGTCGAGTCTTCCTTCATAAACACTTCAGATCTGTAGAACTCCTGGAAATTGGTTAATGAATCTGACCTCAGGACTTTGGGCTTTTCCTTTTCCAACTCCCTATATAATAATAATAATAATAGTGGTAGTGTTGGTAATGATGGTGGTGACAACAGCGATGACAGCAGTCATCACTTCAAGGATTTCAGAGGGTTTTACATATCTTTATATCAACCCTGTATATTTCTCAGGTGGGACCCAGATCTGCATACTATAGCTATGGTCTGACGAGGGCAGAGGACATTAGGACCATGGAGGAAGATGCCCTCCACAACCATTGTATGTCTTCCTAATCTTTCTCCTTCTACAGTTCCTTGGATCTTCTTTCTACCCCCTTGTCAATAGCTGTGCTCATTTCTATGATGGGACCAGGATACTAAGGAAACAGAGGATAAGGCTGGGTAATTGGGAAAATTCCTTTTTTTATTCAAGTAGTTTATATTTATTAATGCATTTATCATGTAATATGCGGCCCTCTCCCCTTTGTAGCTTCCTTCCAGGAGCTGACAGTTTTCCTTCATTAGAATGTAAGCTCCTAGAGGGCAGGGAAGAACTCCCTTTCTGTTGGCATTTAGCTCAGTGCTTTGGACAGTAGTAAGTGATTGTCTAATGTGCTTTATTGGATCTCGCCTAGGGGAGTAATTGGAATAACTAACTGATCTGTATACTCCAGTGGAGGAAGATCTGAGTTCCAATTCAGCTTCTGACAGAGTTGTGTGACCCTGGGAGATTCACTTCACCCTGTTTGCCTCAGTTTCCTCATCTGCAATATGAGCTGAAGAGGAAATGGTAAACCACACCAGAATCCCCAAGAAATCCCCAAAGGGGATCACAAAGAGTCAGACTAAATAAATGAAACCACTAACTAATAACAATATTCCATCGGATAACTATATGCATGTCATGGCATCACTTTCAAGAACAAAGAACCCAAACAACCACAACCACATAGATTAGTTAATAATGTGTTAGCTAATATAGAATAGTAAACAATCATAACTATCATTTATATAGTGCTTTGAGGTTAACACTTTACAAATATTACAACATTTTGTCCCCACACCGTCTGGTGAAGTAGATCCTATCACTATTCACATTTTACAGGAAACTGAGGCTGAGGGAGTTGTGACTTGCCCTGGTCACTCAGCTACCAAACTGTCATAGGGAGGACTCAAACTCAGGTATTCATGACCCGGGCAAAATCTGTGATCTCCCAAAGATGAGCATTCCCTACAAAGATGCAGACTGGGACATATTTATGACCAGCAATGAGAAGTTCTTGTGCGCGGTCCTATGCAAACTCACTTGGCAGGGTTTACACTTCAATAATCCAGGGTCACTTCCAGGTTAGGTTAAAGCTTCAGAGTAAGACTGTAGTGGAAGGAGTGATCTTATTATTTTATATTTGTTTGATTGTTGACTTTTGAACAATTTTTATTAAGTCAAGAGACAGGTCAAGCTTCCTGTCCTTTACCCAGACACAGGGCAATTGAGGTTGGCTCCAGTCTGTCTACAATCTGCTGACTCCAGTTAGAAATGAAACCTCATCAGCAAATAGAATCATTGGAGTCCTAGCCATTCTCTACTGTTCAGAAAGCAATATAAAGAATTGGAGGGTCTGGGGGCAGCTAGGTGGCACATTGGGGGCTGCTAGGTGGTGCAGTGGATAGAGCACTGGCCCTGGAGTCAGAAGTACCTGAGTTCAAATCCAGCCTCAGACACTCAATAATTACCTAGGTGTGTGGCCTTGGGCAAGCCACTTAACCCCATTGCCTTGCAAAAACCTAAAAAAAAAAAAGAATTGGAGGGTCCTCTCTCCATGTCATCACCATTGAGTATAGGTAAGTTCAGAAAGTGAATTATTCAATAGGCATTTGTTAATGCCTACTATTTGTAAGACCCATACATTAGACAAGTTGCTTAATCTCTGAACCTTGGTTTCCTCATCTGTAAAATGGGGGCAACCATTGGATTAAAGACTAGTAGATGAATAATGTATTTACCAAGCACTTATTACCTGTTAAGCACCAGGAATATTAATATAATGGTAAGAAAGTCCCTACTTTCAAAGAGTTTCCATCTAAGGACAGAATCTAGGGGAACCATTGAGATTGTGCTGAAAGTAGAGAGATGGGGAAAAAAAGTTTCCTTGCAACAGAAGAAAAGATTGGGAGGTGAGAAAATGGAAGTATTAAGTGTAGACTCATTGTTTAGATCTCTGGCCAAGATAGTGGAGGAAAGCCATGAACTTTGTTAAGCTCTCCTGGGTTTCCCTCAGAACCCACATGAATCAAGTCTCTTAACAGCTTTGGGAGTGACAGAACTTAGAAAATAACAGAGTGAAACGTCTTCCAACAAGGTCTGTCATGGGGGAAACGTAGGTGTGACCAAGGCAGAGAGCAGTGTACCAGTGGTGAGGCGAGGTAGGAGCGAACCTGAGATTCTTGTCTGTGGGAGCAGAGGCTTTGGCCCTTTGGTTGCATAGCTGGTGGGCTGGAAGAGCTCCATCATGGGTGCCCAGGACCCCCAAATAGTTGGTGTGGCTAGTCTGGACTGCATGACCCTGACAGCAAGCCCCTGACATTCCCAGTCCAGAGGGCTGAGCCAGTGACTGGGCTCCCGGTGCCAAAAGGTCAGGAGCAACCCCAGGTTATACCATCATTTCCAGTGACCCCAGGGCATGGATAGCTGACTTCCACTTCTCTTTTGGAGAGAGGAGGAGGAGGAGGAGGAGGAGGAGGAGGAGGAAGAGAGAGAGAGAGAGAGAGAGAGAGAGAGAGAGAGAGAGAGGGAGAGAGAGCGCACCCGAGGCATTCTTTACCTGTCAGTACTCTGAGCAACCCCCTGGAGTTCCTAACATTTGAGTACTCTAGGCCAGTTAGTAAGCCTTTAGGGCTCTCAACACTGAAGGTTTGTGAGCAAGCCCCTCCCCCAACACAAGACAGAGATAGGTAACAAATTCCAAAATGAATAAGAAAGATCAGAAAAAGCAGGGTCTATTGCAAATTACCTTGGAGATAAGGTCAGACAAACCACCAGCTCAGAGGGCAGAGCGGGCACTACACATTAAGCTTTGGAGAAGATCTCTAACCCGGAGGAAGTTCTTAGAAGAGCTCAGAAAGAATTGTAAAAATCCAGTGGAAAATTGGGAAAAGAAATGCAAGAGAAAATGACCATCTGGCAACAAAAAGTGACAGAAGAAAACAAATCTTTTAAAAATTCAGGACAGATGCAAAAAGAAAGTAATTCCTTCAAAAATACAATTGGTCAAATGAAAAAGACAACAGCTTCTTTAAAAGTAGAATTGACCAAATGGAAAAGGAGATGCAAAAGTTAACTAAAGAGACCTCCTTGAAAAATAGACTGGGACTAGTGGAAGCTAATGATTCCATGAGACAACAAGAATCTGTTAAACAAATATTTTTTAAAAAAGAAAAAAATAGAAGAATATGCAAAATGCCTCACTGCTAAAATGACTGACTTGGAAAATAGATCCAGGAGAGATCATTTAAGGATCATTGGACTAGCATGATTAAAAAAACCAGCTAGAATGGCGTTCTCCAGGAAATCATCAAGGAGAACTGTCCTAATATCCTGGAACCAGAAGGCAAAATAGACATTGAAATAATCCACTGATCATCTCCTGAAACGGATCCCAAAATCAAAATGCCAAGGAATATTGTAGTCAAACTCCAGAATTACCAGATCAAGGAGAAAATCCTACAAGAGGTCAGAAAGAAGCAATTCAAATACCACAGAGCCACAATAAGGAATACACAGGACCTGGCTGCTTCAACATTAAAAGATCAAAGTGTTCTTTAAGAACTGGTACTCTATTATATTGGAGTACTACAACTTGTTCAGTCATTTGGGCATTTCCTCAATTTCCAATTCTTTGCCATTACAAAAAGAGCTGCTATAAACTTTGAATATGTGGTTCTTTTCCCCTTTTTTATGATCTCTTTGAAATATATAGATTTAGTTGTAGTAATGCTGGATCAAAGGGTATATATCTATATCCATATCCATATCAGTATCTATATCCATATCTATATCTATAACTATCTCTGTTCCTGTCTCTCTCTACATAATATGTATATATAGAGAGATATAAATATATATACATATATATATATGTAATTATATATTGTGTTTTCTTGCACTGTCTTGGGTTAGTTTGGGGGATTCAGGGACTCTCCTGGTTTTCTCTTCCCTTCTTTCTTCACCATCTGTTATTCTTTGCATTATGGCTTTTGGTAGATTGCCAGCTCCAAATCACTGAAATTGTATTTCAGTTTTCATCTTCACCAAAATCTTTTGGCTGAATTTAGCTTGTACTTGACTACTTTTAGAATATCTATTAGCTAGTCAAGTGGCTTTCTCAGAGTTTCTAAAGAAAACTGATGCTACTCCATTTCTGCTTGACCTCCCCTTTATGAGTAGAATTTTTAATTTCTAGAAAGAGTTATGAGGTCCTGGCAGGAATAGAAAACAAAGAGGAGTTATCTTGTTTCTAATCAGGGCAGGGATTTTGAACAACGTGTAACCCAGATTTCAAGACTGGAATATATGCATATCACTCTCCTTGTTGGTGGCCTGAATGATAACTGACCTTTAGAGCCTAGATAAGGGGCTGAGTTGATGGGAGAGCAGCAGGTCATGCCTTCTACTTCATTTCTGCTTTGATATAGGATGTGTTAGGGAGACATAAGAAAAAAAATTTAATAACCAATGCTGTTGTTGATTTTATTATTAGAGAAAAATACTTTGGAAGGCAGAAATGTAGGGGAAAGCTGGCTACTCTGCATCCCACTGATTTCTAGATTCCTCTAGTCTTTGGGGGTATCCAAAGACTGGGTGAGACTGAAATCTTTCTTTTGGTTGAGTTGATATATCTTCCTTCTAAAACAAAGAATTCCTCCTCTTGGTGTATTTTCTGGCATAGTCTACCATGCAAGACTTCTTGAATTTCTGTTTACTATCTGCTTGGATCAAGGGGTGCAGAGAAGCTAGGTAGCACAGTGGATAGAATGATAGAGTTCTAGGCTTAGAGTCAGGAAAACCCAAGTTCAAATCTGGCCTCAGACATTTTACTATCTGTGTGATCCTGGGCAAATCACTTAACCCAATTTGTCTCAGTTTCCTTATCTGTCAAATGAGCTGGAGAAGGAAATGACAAACCACTTCAAAATTTTTGCCAAGAAAACTCCAAAGGTGGTCATGAAGCATCAGACATGACTGAAAACAACTAAAAAAACAAAAAAAAAGTTTGCTGTTTCTTCATTTGTGTTACCTTTTGTATAACTAGTATTTAACAGAAGGATTCCAACCTATAAGTCTAAGCTAAGGGACAGCCCTTTCCCTTTCCAGAAAAGACTTAAACTTTAAAAAATATTTATTCCCCTAGATCAGCAAAGACATAATTCCCCCTCTATCTCAGAGGAGAACAGAGCATTCTGCCTTGTGGTCCCTTCTTTTGCTCCTCCCACAGGCAGCACTCTCCCTTGGAGAGAGATGGGCAGAATTCCAGAGATAACTGTCGAGGCCTTTAGACGACTATGTAGACAAACACAGACAACATCCTCCCTACAAAATAATTTAACAAGTGATCTGGAGTTTTGAGAGCTGCTTTTTGCTCTTTTACTCCCATGGCAATGAGGAGCATAGTGGGGGCAGAAAATCTCCTGGCTGTATCCCCTAAAACCCTTTTGTTATTTTCTCAGGTGGTTTGAGCAGAAGGAGATTTACCATTTACCATTTACCATCAGGGATTATCAGAATGCCACAGAATTTTCCAAACCCTAAACAGATAATCAATAGGAGCCAGAAAATTGAGATAGCATGCAGAGAAGAGTCAACAGAACAGACCTTCCCATCCTTAGGATTTGAGGCTTCTGCTGGCTGCCTGTACTACTGCCCTCCCACCACCCTGCTATGCCCTTGTCCTATGCAAACTAAAAGAACAGGGAGCAACCTATAGCCCACAGGGGCTGATTCCCTATAGACCAACAGATAAACGTTAGCTAGTTTATTATTATTAATTAGTTCATAATGAAAGAAAAATAAAGCAAATACCTTGGCAAAGAGCAGCTCAGGGAGAACTCTCCCTAGCAGAGAATGGCCCTGTAGTATCACCATAAGAAATTGGCATCTCTCATCAGAGACATGAATTGCTCTAGCCATAAGGGTGTCTGTATGTGACTATCCATGTAGGTGCCCTCTCTCTTTGCAGGCTCCCTATAGGGATGCCCCTTCAAATACGTTCCCTGATCATGGGAACTCTGGCCACTTCAGACAACATATCCCAAAGAAAAGGAAGCAACGGTGTTTGTTGTTAGGAAACTCACCAGGGCAAACCCAGATACACAATGTAGACCCGGGCCCAGTCTCCTGGCAGCCTTCCCTGAATGGAGTCACAAAGACACTCTTGAAAAGGAAGGTTTAAGTGTGTCCTGTCCTACCAGGGCCTGGTGAGGAAAGGCCTGCTTCTTCCTTTTCCCCCCTCCTGGAATACTTGGATTCCTCAAGTGAGCAGAATTATGGGACTAGCTAAAAAAACATCAACAACATTCTTTTGTTCTTCCTCCCTTAAATCTGCTAATTAGTTCCAGTCTCTCAGATACAGGGCAGGTGTGCTTCTGGCAGTGCCAGCCACTCCCCTCCTTCTGACGGTGCCCTCCTTCTGGCTTTGAATGGGAGAGCACACTTTCACTGAGGGATCTCAATGGTACATATCTGTTAACCATTTGAGTCATCCATGCTGGACTGACCACACTCAGTCCTGAAAGTTCTTAGTCATTAATTACTAGGGATATATGCAAAGATTTAAAAGAAAATAGTTTTAGATAATGGGTTTTTTCCCTAAATTGGTGGTAATGTAACAGTCCTTGGTCTTTGTTCAAACTCCGCAACTATTTCTCTGGATAGGATGGTATTCCCCATTGCATACAGTCCCAAATTGTCCCTGATTGTTGCACTGATGGAATGAGGAAGTCCATCAAGGTTGAACATCACTCCCATGTTGCTGTTAGGGCATACAATGTTCTTCTGGTTCTGCTCATCTCGCTCAGCACCAGTTCATGCAAATCCCTCCAGGCTTCCCTGAATTCCCATCCCTCCTGGTCTCTAATAGAACAGTAGTGTTCCATGACATACATAGACCACAGTTTGCTAAGCCATTCCCCAATTGAAGGACATTTACTTGATTTCCAATTCTTTGCCACCACAAACAGAGCTGCTATGAATATTTTTTTACAAGTGATGTTTTTACCCTTTTTTGTCATCTCTTCAGGGTATAGACCCAGGAGTGGTATTGCTGGATCAAAGGGGATGCACATTTTTTGTTGCCCTTTGGGCATAATTCCAAATTGCTCTCCAGAAAGGTTGGATGAGTTCACAACTCCACAAGAAGACATCTTTAAATAGCTCCTTTCACTCAAGTAGATGACACAGTAGCTGGAGTTCTACTCAGAAAAACCTGAGGTCAAATCCACACTTATTTATATTTACTATCTGTATGACTCTATGCAAGTCACTATGTCTCAGTTTCCCCAACTGTAAAAAGAGGGTTAATAATAGCACTTATTCCAGGCTTGTTGTAAAGAGAACATAATGTCATTAAACTACTCTGGAAACCTTAAAATGCTATTTTAATGCTTCATTATTGTTATTATTGGGGTAAGTGGGGGAACAAGCATTTATAAAGTGCCTACTGTATACC
Organism: Macrotis lagotis; assembly: GCF_037893015.1. Classification (NCBI taxonomy): domain Eukaryota; kingdom Metazoa; phylum Chordata; class Mammalia; order Peramelemorphia; family Peramelidae; genus Macrotis; species Macrotis lagotis. Next base: position 19,137,897 of record NC_133664.1, read on the forward strand.
AGGGCCCTTGTGAAATGCTTTGTAATTATTTGCTCATTTGGCCTTCATCACAACTCTGGTTGCTGATATTATCTCCCCGTTTTACTGATGGAGTCAATCTGAGGTTAAGTGACTTACCAGAGTCACACAGCTGCTACCTGTCTACTATACCTACAGCTGCTTTACTATTGCTGTTGTCATCAAGGCACTTTTGTGGAAGGCCCAGATTAGCGTGGTCTGGATATATTATTTCCCCCCGCTTTTAGGCCCCAACTTTCAAGGGAAATTTGGTATTCTTTTGTAAAGTAGGGTAATGTTGTAGTGATTTGGTCCCTTCTGGGTCAGAGAGGTAGACAGCTTGATGATGCAGTAGATGGACAGCAGATGGGGTAGATAAAGTCAGGGAGACCTGAGTTCAGGTTCAGTCTCATACATATACATACATACATATATACATATATATATATATATATACATATATATGTTTTTGCAAGGCAATGGGGTTAAGTGACTTGTTCAAGGTCATATAACTAGGTAATTACTAAATGTCTGAGAAGGGATTTGAACTCAGGTACTCCTGACTCCAGGGCCAGTGTTCTCTCCACTGTACCACCCAACTGCCCCTACTCTATTTACTTTCAAACTGTGATCCTGGACAAGTCATTTCACCCTGTCTGCCTTAGTTTCCTCCTCTATAAAATGAGCTGGAGAAGGAAATGGCAAATCACTGCAGTACTTGTGTCCAGGACCCCCCCACACACAATGGGGTCACAAAGAATCAGACACAATTGAAAATGTCTCAACACAACAGCAGTCTCAAAGGCATTGCTGGAATTGGTCCTGCCTTCACTTTTCTGGTTTTCACAAACCTAGAAACATAGGACCATAGACTTAGAGCCTAATGCAGGATTTGAATCCAGGATCTCCAACTCCAAATCCAGCATGTTCTTCCCTTCTTCCAAGAGGTACAAACAGACAAGAAGAGAATCCTTTAAAGGCCCAGACTGGAAGAGAAATTGATTTTTAGAGGCTGACAGGCAATAAAGACTTTAGACTCCCCTGAGGATTCACTATAAAAGAAGGATTAAGCAGCAGCACTTGATGCTTTTCTCAAATTAAGCCAGTCAGGAGGTTCCCTCAAAAAACCCTTCCTCATGACAGCATCCTTCCCATCAGACCTGAGAAGACCTGGTCAGTGTCAGTCAAATCTTTGCTGGTTGCTGGGTATCTTTGTCCCATCCAGAAATGCTCCAGTAGGGAGGAGCTGTCCACGGCTGAAGTTCCTGGGATCATTCAAAGAGGACGTGAGTTAGGCACTCACCATTGAACAGTCTTCTCTAGGGTTGGGCCTTTGATTTTGAAGGATCCTATACATGACCCCAAGGATGGATGATCAGCAGGATGCAACATCTTTTTTTCAGATTCCTTCTTGGGATCAGAAGTCCCAAGCAGAACAAGAAATCACAGTAGACAACCTCTGATACAGATCCTGTCCTCATCAAGTTTACATTCTGAACTGGAAGACAATACATTAATGAGAGTTAGAAAGGGCTTTTGTTAGGTATAATAACAACACAGGGTAGACTTGGCATGGGGGCCTGGGTCTGGAAGAGATGAAGCCAAAATCCAACCCACTGCCACCATTTCCTTACTATTATCTGAGATGCTCCCCACCCAGCAATGGACATTTCTCCAGTCTTTATAACACCAAGAAAATGATGAAAGTAGTTTCCTAAGTAAGTAAATTAACATGTGAATTGTTTCTAATCAGCTACAGACTGCCCTCTTTCTCACCTTGTTTGAGAATAGTTTTTCTAAGAGATTATGTTTTATCCTCTGGGCTGCTGCAAAAATGGGCTTATCATCTAATGAAATCATTTTTCTCCAAGAGCAATGATACTTAGACACGTGAGATGAGTTCTCTAAACAGAATGTGTTTAGTTCCTTACCCATTTGCATTTCGTGACCAAGTTCCCTGGCAGCAGCTACTTGTGTGATTTTTCTGCCTTCTCTTTATGTCATCTCCCTGGTCCAGACAGATACACACAATGAGGAAGAAGTGGCTTTATTGTTGAGTATAAATAGTGTCTGTGATGGACCAACTTTTCTTGTCTCCACTGAAATGTCCCTTTCCCTTCCGGGCTAAGAAAAACTTTCAGACTGGTGTTCTTTCTTGAGTTCAGTGCTTTGCTAACTGTCTCATGTTTGGTGCTGTCTCATATGTTTGGTGCCCTACAATCTGAAGGATCCCATAGGAACGGGCTATGGGCCAGGATTGATTCAGGCTAGTTCCTAATGGGAAGGAGATAAGAAACTCAAAGTCCATTTAATAGTTTTTAAAAAGGAAGTGTACTTAATTATTGTTGCTATTCGTCCTTCACTTTCCAAGAAAACCATGATATCAGGGAGGTAATGCCTTGACATGCAAGTGAATTGGATTTGAGTAGGGGATGGGAGCTCTGCAAAGCCACCAGTCTCATTTTCTCCTCCATAGTCATCTGAGTCCAATGACCAGCTATGGATTGGGATGGTTGGAGATGGCCCTTGTACCTAGCAATAATTTGGAAAGGATACCCAGGAAGTACACAGCTTTGCTTCAGTTGAGCATAGCTTGCCTGCCTCCTGTGGACTGGCTTTTGTCCTCAGACTAGCAAGGAGCTACTATTCCTCTAATGAATAAACAGTGTAACCTCAGGGGCAGATCTTGCTTCTACCACACCACAGGAATGCACAAAAGAATTCATCTGTAGACTGATCAGTCAAAGGGTTGCTGTTGTTTGACCAGGAGAATAATTGAGAAGGTCCCTAGAGAAACTGTATGAATTTTCTATAGCTAAAAGAATACTGGATTTGGAATCAGAGCCCAGATCCACTTTTGCTATCTGTGTGACCTTGGGCAAGTCACACATAACTTCTTTGGATTCCAGTTTGAAGGTGATGGACTTGATTGATCCTTCCAGCTCCTGATATGTGATAACTGTTTAACAGCTAGCTCTCTTTGTAAAAACTCACGTGCAATATACTTTTTTATTGATATTTTCTTTTCTTTTTTGATTACCTGTTATGAAAGTTTTTCAACATTCATCTGCATGTATTTGCATATTTTTAAGTTACATAATTTTCTTCCAACTCCCCCCCCCCCCCCCAGCAGCAACCAGTCAGGTTACTATTGTACATACACATTTATGTTAACATGTTTATAGACTAATCATTTTTGGTAGGAGGATTTAGAATTAAGGGAAAAGAAAGAAAACCACAAGATAGAAAAGAAATGAATATAGTGTTCATTCAGATTTTGAAGGTATTTTTGGCTTTTGTTTTGTTTTTGTTTTCTTAGCCATCTTCCTAGTATTGGCCTAGTTCTCTGAACTACTGAGAGGAGTTGCATCCATCAAGGCCCATCAGCTCCCAATGTTGTGTTAATGTGTGTAGTGTTCTCTTGGTTCTGTTCCTTTCTTTCAGCATCAGTTCTTGTAATTCCTCCCTTGCTTCTCTAGAACAATAGTATTCCATAACATTCATATACCAGTCATTCCCCAACTGATGGACATCCCCTCAATTTCCAGTTTTTTGCCACTACAAAAAGAGTAGCTTATTGGGACCTTTCCCATTTTTTTATGATTTCTTCTGGATATAGACATAGTATTGGAATTGCTGGGTCACAGAGTATGATCAGTTTTTACAGCATGCTTCTAAATCTATTATCATTATTAACATTTCTTCATTACTTCTCTAAGTCTAAGCAATCAACAGAACTACACACCAAACCCTGATTTGTAGGTTTTCTGTTATAAATGATCACTATGAAAATTTAGCAATCACTTTCCCTGATTCCAGTGCTAAAAGGATGACCTCTATTATGCAAAAACAATCATTGAAGCCACTCTCCTTATTGGTGCCTGCCTAGCCCACACCACCATTTCTTGAGGGCCCAGAGGCATGCTCACTTTACTCCCAACTCAACTCACTCTACGACTTCTCCTACTCCTGGCTAACCACCCTTCCATTGTCCCTTCCCTTAACAGTTCCCCTTTATGTGTGGTCTTCCCTCATTAGAAGCTTCCAGAGAATAGGAACATTATGATTTGCTTTTATTAGCACAGTTAGTATTTAATAAATCAGAATAGGTAGGAATGGTTGCTCTCTCTTTTATTATGGTGGGGAGGGAAGAAGAAAGAATGTACAGAAAATGGTACTCCTAGGATAGTAGTGCTGTAATGCTCAAATGGGCTTAAATGGAGTTCTGTGGTCATTGGTATATTGGTGGAAAAAAGCATGTTATTCATCCCAGATCAGAAAAATAAGGGATTCTTTGCCCAGGCTCTTTGCAAATACTCAGCATGTTCACCATTGTGCTCCTTAGGGAAAAGATACACATCACAGGTTTTGACAAGAATGTTGAGAAATTGGAGAGATTCCAGAAGAGAGCCACCATTGGAGGCCATGAAATGGGATGACTGATTGAAACATCAAGGGATGTTGAGTCTGGAGAAGAAAGATTTGATGCTAGTGGGAAGAGGTGGAGGGAGGGAGGTCAAGAAAGCTCTCTTCAAGGATTTCACATGAAAGAGAATTAGGTTTATTTTGTTTGGGTACAAAGAATAAAACTGGGAAGGATGGATGGGGATAGAAGAAAGGTAGATTTAGAGTTGGTAACAAAGGAATTCTAAGTCTTTAAGGGAAGTCTGCATGGGCACTTTTTGGGTGTATCAATCTGGGCAATATTTATTCAGAGTTGGGTTGGACTCAATGGTCCCTTCCATTTTTTTTTCTCACTCTGAGAGTGGACTATGAACTATCTCAGAGTAGCAGAATTTCTCAAAGTATTCTTCTCCAGAAATCAATCAATCAGTAATCAACCCACAAACACCAATTATGTGCTTAATATAATGCTAAAGGCTGAGGATACAAAGAGAAAAAAAATCAGCCATTTGTTAAACACCTACTGTATGCTTAGTCTTATGCTAGATGACAGAGATAAAATATCAAAACAAACAAGACAATATCAAAACAAAACAAAACCAAAGCCAAAGCAATGCCTCAAGTCCTCAAGGAGCTCACATCCTAGTGGAATATTTGTCACTGGTTTGGTTTCCCTTCTCAATGGACCACACAATGCCCGTGTTATGTGTATCTTTTCCCTAAGGAGCACAATGGTGAACGTGCTGGGTATTTGCAAAGAGCCTGCTTATGCCTAGGCAGAGAATCTCTTATTCTTCTGATCTGGGATGAATAAAAAGCTTTTTCCCACCAATATACCAATGACCACAGAGCCCCTTAGGCTACTCTTACACCTCCACCTTGACTTGACCAGAAAGAGAAAGAGCAGACTGAGGCAGAAACAGCAGATTGGCTAAGAGATGGCATGTCAGGCCATAGTTCATGGCTTAACTGCAGTGTTGTTTCATTTCTTCCTCTACGGGCAATTTGGACACATTCAAGAAAATGCACAGAGTCATGGTTTGACCAGAGGAGTAGAATTTCTCATCTTGCTTTTCCTGCTGGAGACTTTGAGGAAAAGCTCTTGACAATGAAAGCTGCTGACCCAGCCCTGGGCTCAGTGGAACTTCCAGAATAATCAGGGTGGACAATTTCCCACGGACAAGGCCCTTCCGCAGGGGGCTTGAGGTCAGTGGAGAAGCCTGCGAGTCAGCACCTCCTGTTCCTGCCTATGTGAGCCATGTGAGGAAAACTTCTGATCAGGTGAATGGTGTTTGGGTGTGGTGCCAACCTTTGCCCAGGTTCTTGTTTATGTCTAGCCTGTATGAGCACAGAGAGGTGACGCTACTTCATAAGAACTGGTGATCTCCAAGGCTTTGGATAGAGATTCCATTTCCTGTTGCTCAGGAGGACAAGAAACAGGGATGGGGAAGCAAGAAGCAAATGAACTCTTAATTCAGAAGTCCTTTTTTCTCTACCAAAATATAAGACCTTCTGTTTGTCTTCCTTCCCCCTTCCACTTTTTTCTTCATTCTTCTGTCTTCTTTCTTTTTCACTCTTCTTATGGTTTCTTCTCCACTTCCCACCTCTTTCTTTCAAAAGGGCAAATGACTTATCCTTCCTGGGTCAGTTTCTTCAACTGTGTAATAACCTAATTAATTTTTACACGGTGCTTTAAAGTTTGCAAAACACTTTTTACTCAGTAAATGTCTCACTGAAGCTTCACAAAAACCCTTAGTTAATGACATCTTTCTGAACCTCATATTCCCTAATAAGGGGTTAGAGTAGATGGCCTCTGAGGTCTCCTAGATTGCAGCTGGTCGTCCGGTGGATAAAGTACTGAGCCTGGAGTCAGGGAAACCCTCAGTTCAGATCAGCCACAGACACTTAGTAGTTGTGTGACCCTATACAAGTTATTCAATGACTGCCTCAGTTTTCCCAACTGTAAAATAGGGATAATCATAGCATCTGCTTAGAAGTGCTGTCATGAAAATGAAATGAAATAATAGTTGTAAAAGTGCTTAGCATAGTGTCTGCCCTTAGTAGGTACTCATTCTCTTCCCTTCCTGAGTCTGTTTCCTAGAACTAAACCTGTGATCCTTCTACAGGGATTATCCCCTGTTATAGATGAGGCAGTTGAGGTGGTACAGTGGATAGAACACCAGCCCTGGAGTCAGTAGGATCTAAGTACAAATTTGACCTCAGACACTAAATAATTACCTAGTTGTATGATCTTGGGCAAGTCACTTAACCCCATTGCCTTGAAAAAAACAAGAAAAAAGTCAACATAATAGCTAGCTAATGTTTAAAGAGTGCTTTTTTAAACAACCCTGGGGGTGTGTATATGTTATTCTAGGAGCTATATAACTTCCTTGGGATTACATGGTCAGCAAGAATCAGAGGGAGAATTCAAACCCAAGTCTTCCTGACTTCAAGTCCAATACTCTTTCTATTAGCCCATGCTTTTCACCATATCTTGTCTCAGACGACAATGTATGTAAATTCATTTGCATTTGCAGGCAAATACATATATATACATATACATATATATATATATGTATATGCATCTAATGTTTTATTTCATCAGTATAAAGAATTTATTTCCAAGTTAAGAATTCTGTCCATCAATGCAGATCCATAATCTGTTTATGACTTCAGTAGATAAATCCTGAAGCATTTCCTATGAGAGTTTAAGGGTATCTCCCAAGGTTACATAGCTAGTAAGGGTCAGAGAAAGGATTCTCTGTTTAGTCTGCCTTATATAAGACTCTTATATCAATGACCTCTAAAGTCCATATCAATTCTAAATCTCTGCTTCTAGGATGCCTCTCATTCTCCATCTCTACTCTGTCTCTTCTGATTCTCTCCTATTCCATTTCCTTTGACTCAGTGTCTGTTGTTCCACTAGGTAGAATTCCTCCATCACTTAATTCTATTTGGCTGGAAATTTTATATCTGCTTAAAGAAAGAAAAAATACTTTCAAATATCTGGAATTTTGTAGGTACAGTTTAGATCTTAATCCCTCTCTGACCTATTGGGTAGCCTTTAAGAGTTACTATGGGGACAGCTAGGTGGCGTAATGGATAGAGGCCTGGAGTCAGGAGTACCTGAGTACAAATCCAGTCTCAGACACTTAATAATGACCTAGCTGTGTGGCCTTGGGCAAGCCACTTAACCCCATTTGCCTTACAAAAAAAAATCTAAAAAAAAAGAGTTACTATGACTGAAAAAAATTATCATCCTAAAAAAGGTAAAGAAAAAAAAAATTATATAACTGTTGTGTATTTGGATGGAAGAGCAAATTGTGCAATCACCTATTTTAATGTATTGGTTATAGAAAACTCTTGTTCCATGAAATTTCAAAAAATATGTAAACAAAAAATTTATCATCCTGAGGTCAATCTGGTGATGGTCAACCAGTCTTTTTTTTAAGTTTTTATTCATTTTTTTTATTTAAGGCAATGGGGTTAAGGGTCAACCAGTCTTTATGAATTTAGGATATTCTGGTCTTCAGGGACAGACCAGATAGCTATCTGGGAGTCTTGAATGACAAACTGCTGGCTACCACTGTAAAGAACAGCAAAACTTCCCATCTTGGAAGAACCTCCCAGAGCTTGTGCCCCATTGATTTGGACTTATTGATCTATGGGTCACCTGAGTGTCTCAAGGTTTGGGGGAGGATCGTACTGAATTACACAAGTGATTGGCTTAGAGAGCAAACAGTGGAGGAGAAGGGAAGTCAGAGAGTCCACAAACCAACCCCTGAAGACATAACAGCTGACTTGGAGCCTTTAGAGGAAGGTAGTGAAAAAGATGATTGAATTTTTAATACAAGACTAATAAGGAACTTTTTTAAGATTATGGATGAATGGGAAACTTCAAAGACAGTGCCACCTAGTGGCATCTGTGATGAAACCCAGGTCAGCTTGAGCAAAGAGTGTGGGGCTGAATAAAAACTGAAATTCTGATGGCTTCCAGAATTATTCCATAAGAATTTCTCAGGATTCTTACTTAATTTTTAAAGTTCCATGACCTGTAAATCCGTGGGCAAGTCACTTCACCACTTTGACCTCAGTGTCTCTGACCCTGTGATGATATCATGGTTATTTCATCCTAGAAAGAGAACCTGGGATTTAAAACTAGAAGAGTGTAGTCATGGACTGCAACCCTTTATTTTAAATATTAGGAAACTGAGACTTGAGTAGGGAAAATAACACAGGGTCACACTGGTTGTAAGCAACAGAGTCAGCTCTCAATATCTCCATCCAGGTATATCATTGGGCAAACATTTCCTTTTTTTTTTTTAGGTTTTTTTTTTTTTGCAAGGCAAATGGGGTTAAGTGGCTTGCCCAAGGCCACACAGCTAGGTAATTATTATGTATCTGAGGCCAGATTTGAATTCAAGTACTCCTGACTCCAGGGCTGGCACTCTATCCACTGCACCACCTAAGGGCCCCTTGGCAAACATTTTCTAATGATTTTCTCTATTCTGCCCCTTTTTTCTTTCTCAAAAAAGAAGGAAAAAATTGACAAATTCCTAAGGGACTAGAAAGTCAGAATAGACAATGGAAGCCCAAGTAAAATTTGCTGTTAGAAAACCTCCCAGTAGGGGCGGCTAGGTGGCATAGTGGATAGAGCACCGGCCCTGGAGTCAGGAGTACATGGGTTCAAATCTGGTCTCAGACACTTAATAATTACCTAGCTGTGTGGCCTTGGGCAAGCCACTTAACCCCATTTGCCTTGCAAAAACCTAAAAAATAAAAAATAAATTAAAAAAACCTCCCAGTGTAACACTATTGTTCTATTAGAAACCAGGAGGGATAGGAATTCAGGGAAGCCTGGAGGGATTTGCATGAACTGATGCTGAGCCATATGAGCAGAACCAGAAAAACACTGTACATCCTAACAGCAACTTGGGGGTGATACTCAACCTTGATGGACTTGCTCATTCCATCAATGCAACAATCAAGCACAGTTTTGGGCTCTCTGCAATGGAGAATACCATCTGTATCCAGAGAAAGAATTGTGGACTTTGAACAAAGACCAAAGACTATTATCTTTGATTTTTAAAAAAACCATTATCTTATTATATAAATTTGCTCTTATAATTTATTTTCCTTCCTTAAGGATATGATTTCTCTCTCATCACATTCAACTTAGATCAATACATACCGTGGAAACAATGTGAAGACTAACCGATTGCCTTCTGTGGGGGGTGGGGGGTGGAGGGAGGGGAGCAAGTTGGGGGGGGAATTGTAAAATTCAAAATAAATAAATAAATAACATAAAAAAAGAGAAAACCTCCCCAGTGTGATCATAATAAGAGTCATCAGGGACTTAGAGGATATTTTGCTCAACTGAGACCAAGAGAAATAAAGCAAGTAGTAATGAGGGAGTTGGTAGCAGAATCAAGTCCCTGGGTTCTTTTCACTGCATTGATATTTGAGCACAGCTCCAGAATAACTGATAATGGTCACCAAGACCCCTTCCAGCCATATCTAGCTTTCTTTAACATTTCTTTTTTCTTATTTTTTCCAATTACATGGAAAAATAGTTTTCAGCATTCATCCTTTTGCAAACTTTTGAGTTCCACATTTTTTGCCACCCTCCCTTCTCTTCCCTTCCCTTTTCCATGATAGTGAACAACATGATATAGGTTGTGCATGTGTAATCATGTTTAACATATTTCCATATTAGTTATGTTTTTTCTTTTTTGCTTCTTTTTTTTATTTGTTTTTTGTTTGTTTAGGTTTTTGCAAGGCAAATGGGGTTACGTGGCTTGCCCAAGGCCACACAGCTAGGTAATTATTAAGTGTCTGAGGTCGGATTTGAACCCAGGTACCCCTGACTCCAGGGCCAGTGCTTTATCCACTGTGCCACCTAGTCACCCTTAGTTATGTTTGGAAAGAAGAATTAGAATTAAGGAGAAAAGCATGAAGGGGAATAAAGGGGAAAAACATAAAAGGAATTTTAAAAAGTGAACACAGTATGCTTTGCTCTTTTTCAAACTCCATGATTTTTCTCTGGATGTAGATGGCATGTTCTATAACAGGTCCCCAAGGACTGTCCTGGATCAATAGACTGCTGAGAGGAGCTGCATCCATTTAGAATTGTCTTTGATCATTGAACGGCTGAGAAAAGCTAAATCTATCAAAGCTGATCATCACACAATGTTGCTATTAATGTTTATAATGTTCTCTTGGCTTTGCTCACTTCCCTCATCTTCAGTACATGCAAGTCTTTCCAGGCTTTTCTAAAGTCATGATTTCTTATAGAACAAAAGTATTCTGTAATGTTCATATACCATAAGCCATTCAGTCATTCCTGGGCATCCCCTCAGTTCCCTTCTACCACAATTCCTTACTACCACAAGAGATACTATGAATATTTTTATAAGGTCTTTCCCCCTTTTTTATGACCTCTTTGGGATACATACATATTAGTGGTATTGATGGATCAAAGGAGTATGCCCTCTCTGTATTTCTTTATTTGAAATCAATGGAATCATTCGGCGGTGTTTTTTATTTCTGACAAAGAGAAATCCCTTCTATAAGTTCCTGTGAGGATGGAAGTCTGATCCTACAATTTTGTTACATTTTTCCCTTCTATTTTATCATCTGACATTGGAAAAATAGTCCTAAGGCTTCTTGAGACAGATTACAGGGTACCAAGACATGTTTTGGGTTCAGCTGCACAGGCCAATTATAGTCTCAACAATTAACACTCACAATGGGAAGAAATGGAACATCTTTTGTCATTTGACATTGGGGATGGGTGTTGACTTTTCAAAAGTTCTGAGTGACATAGGAGTTTTTTCCCTATTCCCTCTCAGCATATCTGCAGGCCCTTCCATGGGTGGAGAGGCAAACAGTTCAGAGAGGTAAACCCCCCCAAAAAATCCAACACGAGCCCCACTAATACAGTGCTTTGAAGATTCTCAAGGCTCCCATTCCACCTTACCTCCTCCCTCAGGGAGACATAGAGTTTATTAGAAACAGTATCTCCATTTTAGAGATGAGCAAACTAAGTCTGGAGGAATAAAGCAACTTATGAAAAAAGTCACATATCTGGAAGTATCAGAGCTAAGATTACAATTCAGGTGAACTGGGTGGAGAAGAAAGTCAGCTCTCTATGTCCAAGTGCCCCTTCCTGAGTTCTCAAAGTCACAGGAAAAAAAAAAAAGACTCACGTGTGTCACAAAGAAATGAGTGCTATTTTTTTGTCATTTGGAGACAAGAACTTCCCACAGAATTGGAGAAGATCTCCTGTGGGTAATTGGTAACATGGGGCTGAAGTTCCAAGGCTAAATAATAATTATAACATTTCTAGTTAAAGTATTTTAAAACTGTATATTTAGATGTGGGAGTAATTCATCTGCCTGGAGATGGTGGGTGAACTCCAAAAAGCTGATAATATCATGAAGGGATAGTGGACAGACTATTGGACTGGAGTAAGGAAGACCTAAGTTGGAATCCTGCCTCAAACATTTACTAACTGTGATTCTGGACAAGTCATTTAATATCTCCTAATCTCAGTTTCCACATCTGGAAAATTGGAATACTGATAGTACCTATCTTTCCAAGTTGTAAGAACCAAATGAAATAATAAACCAAACCTTGGGGCTCTGTATATATAAACACTTAGACCTAGATCTCCCTCAATTCCTCCTCCTATCCTGCTGAAAAGTTTACCAAGGACTTTCCTCCTACTACAAGCCCCCAGCTCTGATTAGTAAACTTTTATTTTATCTTACCCAGGCCCAGGTCTTTATATTTTGGTTTCTTCTTTGGGCTGTTTGTTTCTTTTTTTGACCAATATTTATATAGGCCTTGAAGGTTTGCAGAGTTCCTTATAATATAATCTCATTTAATTTTCTCAAATGAATGCTATTATTCCATCAGAGTGGTCACTATTATTATTCCTGCTTTATTGATGACAAAATTGAGGTAAACAGTGCTTGCCTAGGGTCACACAGCAAGGAAGTAATTGAGGTAGGATTTGATCTCAGGCCTTCCTCACTCCATATCCTGGAGTCTAACTATGGATCATCTGATTGTCATACTTTCTGACCATTCCCAATTTAATCTTTCTTTGCCTTAATTTCCTCATTCATAAAATTGGACTGGTTGTGCTTTCTTGTCTCAGATCTAGAATCCTATGATTTCTTTGTAATCCAGATTCTATTCCCAATACCATACTGAAATTGCTTTCTCCAAAGTCATCAACAATTTCTACATTGCTGAATCCAGTGGCCTTTGTTCCTTCTTCATCCTCCTGGACTTTTCTGAAGTTTATGACACTGTCATCTCCTTCTTCCCCCGGTTATCAACTCTTCCTGTTTCCATGACATTGATCCTTCCTTGTTCTTCTTCATTCTTATCACCCATAACCCAACCCCTTCCACTGGGGCCCCCCAAAGCTCTGTCCTGGGTCTCCTCTTTTCTCTCTACAATCTCTCTCTTCATGATATTATCAGCTTTTTTGGAGTTCACCCACCATCTCCAGGCAGATGAATTACCCCCATACCCAAATATACAGTTTCAAAGCACTTTAACTAGAAATGTTATAATTATTATTTATCCTTGGAACTCAAGTCCCACATTAGCAACTACCTGTAGATCTTCTCCAAACACAAGCCATAGGATTTCACATTCAACTGCTCCAAAAATGTATATCCCCCAACTCCATGTACCCCTCATTTCCATTCCCCTATTTCTGTTGAGGTCATCACTCTTCTTCCAGTCACCCAGATTCATGATCTCAGACCCATCCGTTTATTCGTGGGTCATGGCCCCTTTTGGCAGTTTGATGACCACCTAAGGAACCTTTCTCACAATTGTGTTTTTCAATTTGTAAAATAAGAGGGAGAATGAAAAGGAATGAATGAAAAAGTATCCAGTGATTACTGCCTGCAAAGCTCTGACCTCAACATGGATGTACAAATACATAGTAAAGGAAGGCAGACCTGCTCCTGAAGAGGTCACCTTCTAATGGGGGAAATAACACCTAAGGAAAGTTTCAGACACAAATCCTATGGAATCCTTAGGAGGTATCAGAAAAGTAGAGCATAAGCACCCTTCAGAGTCATTTCCACTGGCAAAATCAGATTCATTTTTGTGGTTGAACCATTGGATGAGGATGGTGATGAGAACTCTCCTTTCTTGGTCTTTAGCAGGTGTGATTGCCACAGGAACAGGCTGCATTTCCATGGGCTGCTTCCCAGGAGCCTTGCTATTTCTAAGCTTGTAGATTCAGGATGTGAAGATTTTATTAAAATCAGATTTCAAACTATATTACAAAATAGCAATCATCAAAACAATCTAGTATGAATTAAGAAGTAAAGTTGTGGAACAATGGAATAGATTAGATACACAATTTGTTGTCGCTGTTCAGTTGTGTCTGACTCTTCATGACCCCACGTAGGGTTTTCTTGGCAGAGATACTAAATGATTTGCTGTTCATTCTCCAGATCATTTTGCAGATGAGAAAACTGGGGCAAAAGAGGTTACATGACTTGCCCAGGGTCACTCAGCTAGTGTCTGAGGCTGGATTTCTAGACCCCATGCTCTTTTCACTGTGCCGCCTACTGCCTCAGGTACATCATATATGAAGTTTAACAACAATATTCTAGTATTTGCTAAATTCAAAGATCCAAACTTTAGAGGTAAAATGTCACTATTTGACAAAAATTTCTGGAGAAGCCACAAAGTAGTTTGGCAGAAACCAAATATAGAGCAACATCTCACACCATATTAAGGACAAAATGAGTACATAATTTAGATATGAAGTGTGATATAAGGAAATTAGTTTACCTGAAAGATCTCTGGGTAAGGGAAGAGTTTATAGTCAAATAAGAGATTGAGAGAATCAGGAGAAATCAGATGGATAATTTTGTTTATATGAAATTAAAATGTTTTGCATAAAAAAAATGCTGCCAAGATTAAAAGAACAGCAAATTGATGGGGAAATTTTTTACAGTAAGTTTTTCTGATATAGACTTCATTTCTAAAATATATATGGAATTAAGTCAAATTTATAAAAATATGAGCCTTCCCCATTACTGATAAAATGAGCAAAGGATATGAACAATCGGTTTTCAGAAGACAAAATCAAAGCTATCAATAGTCATATGCGAAAAAATGCTCTAAATCACTTACTGATTAAGGAAATTCAAATTAAAACAACTCTGAGCTATCATCTCATATTTATTAGATTGGCTAAAATGATAGAAAAGGAAGATAGCAAATCCTGGGAGTATCCCAAAAACACTAATGAATTCTTGGTGGAGTGGTGAACTGGTTCTGGAGAACAATTTGGAACTATTCAAAGTTCTAGAAAACTGCATAGTCTTTGACTCAGCTATACTACCACCAGGTCTATACTCAAAATGGTCAAAGAAGAAGAGAAATGACCTATTTGTACAAAAATATTTATAGCAGCTCTTTCTGTGGTGGCAAAGAACTGAACATTGAAGGGAGGCCCATCAATTGGGGAATGACTGAATAAGTTCTGTTTAGATGACTGTGATGGAATATTATTGTACTATAGGAAATGAAAAGTAGAATGGTTTCAGAAAATCCTGGAACAACTTTATGAACTGATGCAAAATGAAGTAATCAAACCCAGGAGATCACTGTTTATACTAACAATAATATTGTATGATAATCAACTGTCAAAAAACTCAGCTACTCTGATAAGTCAATGATCCAAGACATTCCCCATGATGAAAATGTTATGTAGTCCCAGAGAGAGAATGGATGAGCTCTGAATGAATATTGAAACTTACTTTTTTTCCCAGGAATGTTTCCTTTGGCAACATGACTAATAGGGAAATATGTTTTGCATGACTTTAATTGTATAATCAATATTGCTTTCCTTCTCAAGGGGTAGGAGAGAGGCAGAAAGGAGGGAGAAAATTCAAAACTCACAATTTTAAAAAATGAATGTTAAAAATTTTATATGTAATTGGGAAATATTTTTAAGATAAATATGAACATTTAAAAAATAAAATTTATCTAAATATTTAAAGAGATATCAATAAATACAGAGTATAAATAAAATATAGCTATCCAAATATTTATTTTTTAAAGTTCATGGATACTGATGTCAAGAGCCCCTGCTGTTGTTGAATGTTGGTTTGTTGTGGGTCAGCTTTCTTTCCTTTTTCATCTTTGGTTCCCCATCCTTTTTTATTGTGCCTTGGGTTTAATGCTTATTTACCGAATGTGTCTTCTTGGTTCTTCTCTCTTCTGTCTGCTTCAGTTCATATAAATCTTTCTGTGTTTCTGTGAAATCATCCATTTCCTTTCTTCTTTCAGCACCATGGTACTCCATCCCATTCATATAACTACAATTTATTCAACCACTGCTCCATTGATGGGTATACCTTTAGTTTCTGATTTTTTTCAACTTTGAAATTGGTAAGAACTAAGATCAATGCAAAAAGCATTCAGGTTGGTCTGGTAATGAAATATGCAGCCCATTTTCTGACATGGATTTAAGGTACAGAATTATATATGTATGCATTTACACATGATATATAGTTGTAAATACATATATGTATTATTATATTCAGTCAATGTGGGAATTTATTGTGCATATTTGCACCATGTTTTTCTTTTTTCTCACTGGGGTTAGGAAAGGGGAGAGAGGTAATAGGATTTTGTTCATTTGAAAAATCACTTTAAATAGAAAGTCTGGTCAGGGCCTATATAGATGGAGAATGTTGCCTGGACTTTCAGATGAGGTCATTGTCTCCAGTGGGCTTTTTTGCATAGTTGTACATTTACATCACAAGAGAATTCTCGGTGGGTGGGGGTAACCTAAAATAAAAATAATGTAATAAAGCAAGTTAGTGAAACTTTTTTAAAAAGAGAAAATATAATAGTTTGCATCTTCAGAGTGCTTTGAGGTTTCTAAAGCACTTTACAAACAGGATCTTATTCGATCCTCATCATAACCTTGAGAGATCCATGCTGTTATTATCCTCGTTTTATGGATGAGGCAAATAGTGGGTTAGTGACTTGCCCAAGGTCTCTCAGCTAGTGAGTGACTGAAGTCAAATAACCGGACTCATCTCATGAGCCATTCACTGGATAGTTTCACTAGGAAGTGATGATAATAATGTTATAGTGTAAGTAGTGCGAACATTATTATCCCTACTGAACCACAGAAGTGAATTGCACATTGCCAAATAGCTAGCCAACAATCAAATCAAGTCTGAGATGTAAACCCAATTCTTCCAAATTTATATCTCACATACTTAAAATGCTCCACAACCATTCATGGGAAGCCAGTCAAAGCCAGAATTATTTGTGAGGTGGGGAGATGATTTTTTTTTTTTTTAGCAATCTGGGTGAAACTCAGTAATGACCTGAATATTCCTACAAAGCCTCTTCCCATCAGTGTCACCGAAGTGATGTTTCTCATGACCCAGTCCCATTTTACACAATTCGGACCAGAGAGGGTGAAAGGGTCATTGCAGTAATTCAAAGCTGCTTTTGAGCCTGTGGGAGATTTCCTTTGTGGGAAGAGACAAAGAAAACCTCCCCTAATCCTCAGAGACCTTCTCATGTTGGTTGTGTCACTAGTTCATCTAGATGGGTGCAGCCACCTGCCTGCCTTGTGACTGCACCTGTAAACCAACCTGAGGCCAAATTCTGTTGAGAGAGAGAGAGAGAGAGAGAGAGAGAGAGAGAGAGAGAGAGAGAGTAACAAAAGAGAAAAAGGAGAAAGATTTAAAAAAAAACAAGAGAGACAAAATAGAGGAAAATACAATTGAAAGAAATTTGAAATATTAATAAGAAAATTAAAAGAGAAAAACAAAAAAGAGTAAAATTAAATTTTAAAATTATGAAATACATGGAGACAGGCAAAATTGAAAGAGAAAGGGAAAATAAATAGACAAAAAGAGAGATAAAATAGATGCAAGAAAAGAGAAAGATGAGACAGGGAGAGAATAAAAATAGAAAGAGGCAAAAATAAGAGAAGTAAGACCACTGGTGGATAACATTCCTATTGCCTTTTAAACTTTGCAATGTCTTTACATTATCTCAGCTGAACCTCAGGTACTATTATCCTCATTTTACATGTGGGGAAATGGAGGTTCCGGTAAGTTAAATGGCTTGCCTGTGGTTCTTTAGCTATTAGGTATCATATCTGACTGTCTCCACTGTCAGAGAGAAAATAAGAGAAGAGAAAGAAAACTAATCTTTTGCTTTGGGGTTCCTCTCGGGATGGGGATGGGACAAAGGGTGGGGGACAGAAACTCTTTTGAGAGAAAACCTATTTGATATGAAGCATTAGAAGGTCAGTCTTCCAAAAGTCTTTGGTGAGGAGAGGGTGCCCCTCTCAGGGCTGCTGGTACATTGCATGAAGTCTGTGTTCATGAGAAACCCTAATTCTATTTGGTTTTCTATTTTCCATGGCCCAGGTCACCTCTCTGCCACGTGCTGGCCAAGCAGGTCTAGCATGGGTGCCCCTCCAGGTAATTCAAATTCAGGGAAGAAGTCTCTCTAGCCACCTATCACCTGAGCTTAGCTCAGGTGTCACCTTCCACACTTAGCCTTCCTCTTGCTCAAGTTGCCTGTTTTGAATTAGTCATGTGCATTTCCTGTCCCCAAGTGCAATGGATGCTCCTTGAGAAAGGAACTGTTTTCATTTTTTGGCTTTATATTCCAAAGGTATGTTGGGTGGATGCTCCTCTGAATAACAGAGGATCGGAGCTTGGGAGCTAAAAATGAAATCTGAGGCAGGAAACTGAGACCAAGAGAAATCTCACCTAAGTAATAGATGTTTGATGAAGTTAGTTGAATAGAATATGAGTGTCTGTCTCTGGAAAAGAAGAAAGAGGAAAGAGAAAAGGAAAGTGAGAGGGGAGGGAGGGAATGAGGAGAGAAAGAAAAATAAATTGGTAGAATATGAGAGGAAGAATCAGTGAGGGATAAAAATAGATTTAAAAAGTGAAAGAAAGAGAAAGATAAAAGAGGGAAATAAAATCCTCTTGTCCTCAGATTTCTGACATGCCTTCTCTCAATATGGGGGGGAATGAGCCCCCATGTGGTAGCAAGTGGAGCTTCCCTTGGAGAGACAACACTGAGGTTTCTCACTTGTACTGCGCAGGTACACCCAGGAAAGAACCATCAATCAATAAACATTTGTGGATGAGAACCAGCATTTATAATAGCACTTTAAGGTTTTTCAAAGGACTTCAAATGTCATTTCATTCTAGCCTTATAACAACTCTGGAGGTAGGTATTATTGCTATTTTTATACACGAGAAACAGGAGACCCCATTTGTCTCTGTTCTGGCCATAGAAGCAGTTTTCCCAATAGAGAGCCAGCTCCACGAGGATTGCTTTCTTCGTGTTTTGCATCTTAAGTTCCTCCAGTCTGTCTACCTCTGCCGGCGGTGCCTTCCCTGTCTTGCCCTTTGACCCAGTCCTGAACATGGCAAGGGCTTCTCTCTCCTCGAAGAGTCTTTGTAATCTGTGCCAGAGTTATCAGATTGTAGACCCTCACATACAGCTTCTTTCTCAGCTTTCTGCATAGGAGAGGTGTCCCAAAATCAAATGTGGAGATATCTCCCCGTTAAAAAAAGAAAAGAAAGGAAAAGAAAAGAGTGGTAAGAGAGAAATAATGGTAAGAGAAAATGGATCCTCCTAAAGCATCTGATGAGTTTGGCTTGAATTCCCAGTCAAATTGTATATGATTAAAGGGAGGTTTGTGGGCATTTAAAAAAAAAAGTTATTGCTAAGAGTCAACATGAGTCCAACATAGTCCAACTCGAGTTGGATTTATTAATAAGAATTTATTAATAAGAAGATTTATTAGTAAGAACATCTGAGACATAAGGTACTTGGATTTCAGCACAGAATGTGGAGAAGATTCTCAAGGCATCTTGTGAACAAGTTGGGGAGATGTGAGATGCATTTGAATTTGCTTGAAGGATCTCAATGAAAGGACCACAAAAAATGGAGTCATGTCTGACTAAAGGTAGGTGTTCAATGGAGTGTTCCAGGTATCTGTCTCTAACCTTTGTTGCTAAGTCCCTCATGGGCCTAGATCAAGGTCAGTTCACCCTGATCTATGACCACCAAGGGCTTTGTAGATAGATTTCACGGGTCTGTGACTTCAAATGGGAAAATAGTTCTACCTTTATTTCAATATAAGTGTTATCCTTTATAATTCTACGTATTTTATTTGGAACATTTAATAACATGATTCTGAGGGGGGGTACACAGCTTTGCAGAGCTGACAGGGGAGTTCAGGACAATCCCTAACTTAGAGGAAGACCTAAATGGCTTGCAATAAACTATGCAAGTCTCCTGAAGCTGGGATGGAGAGTCCATCCATTGGGTGACCATATCCGGATTCACAAAAGATCTTAGGAGACTCAAACACAGGGCCAAATCTAATTAGGAGAAATTTAATAAAGAAAATTGTAAAGTTTTATGCTTGGGTTCAAAGCATACTACCAAGATGGAGAAGGTCTAGACAATAATTGATTTGAAAACTAGAAGGAGGCCTGAGTAGACCACTCACTCAATAGGAGTTCACTGAAGCTGATAACAGCAGCCACAAAAGCTAATGTAACTTTAATAATAACCACCATTTCAGTCCAACTCTTCATGACCCCATTTGGCATTTTCTTGGCAGAGATATTGTAGTGGTTTGCCAATTCCATTTTATAGATGAGAAACTTAGGCAACCAGGATGAAGTGATTTGCCCAGGGTCACACAGTCTGATGCTGGATTCGAACTTGTCTTCCTGACTCCAAGTCTGGTGCTCTCTCCATGGCACCATTCTTTGGTGTTGGGCTTCACAAGAGCCCAAGTGAGTCATAGATTTTCAACTGAAAGGAGCATCAGAGGCTGTCAATCACATATCTGAAGAAGGGGTTCTGAATAATAGAGGCATCATTACCCCCATTTTACTGATGAAGAAACTGAGGCTCAGAGGAATGACTTGACCTAGTCTTCACAAAGCTTTTGGTGTTGTAGGGAATCTACCTGATGAGGAATCCAGGGCTCAGTCAGTAAGCATCTATTAAGCACCTTCTGCATTTTGGACACAATACTAAGCCCTGGGGATCTATAGAGTCTAATGGGGAAGACAAGATGCAAACAACTTTGGAGACAGGAGAAAGTCTAGATACTCAGCAGAGGGAAGGCACGGTCCTGGGGGAGATTGGAGGGGCTTCCTGTGAAGGAGAGATTTTAGCTGAGACCTGAAGGAAGCAGCAAAGGAGACAGCAAGGAAGCAGCTGGGAGAAAGAGATGAGGCAAGAGGGGGTGGAGGAGTAGCTGAGAGAGGAGGGGAGAAAAAGAGGGGTGAAGGGGAGAGACAGGGAGAGACAGACAGGGAGAAACAACATAATTTCCCTAAATAGGCAAGAATTTGTGAATCATTCCCTTGTGCATGGCTTCATTATTTTAATATCCTGCTAAGATTTGTTCCCTTTGACAATTGAGCCCTCCTTAATGAATCACTTTAATTATATCAATCACTCAGTCTAAAATTATTCTGTTTCTCTCTGCCCTGACTCCAGGCTTTGAAATGAGAGGTTTAATTTTATCACTTGTGTGTACCCAACACCATATTTCCACTTGGGGTCCAGGCTGCTCCAATTGTCTGGTGTAGCAAGATAATCATTAGATCAGGACACAAGAAACCTAGGCTTTATATCTGAGCTTTTAAGATAAATCCATATTGGACTTCAGTTTCTCCAAATGAAAAAAAGGAGGAGGATGTCCAG
This sequence comes from Macrotis lagotis, assembly GCF_037893015.1. NCBI lineage: Eukaryota > Metazoa > Chordata > Mammalia > Peramelemorphia > Peramelidae > Macrotis > Macrotis lagotis. The sequence continues at coordinate 19,159,074 of NC_133664.1, forward strand.
TAGATGGTGTGTTGAATTTTGCGTGAGGAAGACCGAAGTTCAAATACTGTCTCAGACACTTAGCAGCCGTGTGATCCTGGGGCAAGCATGTTACTTAGCCTCAGTCTCAGTTTCCCTCATCTATGCTATGATAGAGAGATGATAATGGTACTAGGATTATTGTAGGGATCAAGGGAGCTAATATTCACAAAGTGTCTGTCAGATCTTGAAGTGGGATAGAAATGTTAGCTTTTATGTCGCTTTCTGGGTTATTTTTGCCATCTATATCCTGCTTTTCATTTTACCTCTATATTCTAATCTCTTTGCTCTGTCTCTCTGTGCTTCTGTCCTTTGTCTCCATTTGTTACACTTTTTCTCTATATCTTGTCTTTCTATAACTGAATTTCCCATTTTCTCTCTCTTCTTTTTGTGTCTTTATCTTCTCTCTGCCTCTTCTATCGCTGCCTCTCATTCTTTCTTTTTTCTTTCCTATTCTCTTTTTCTTTTTTGTCTCTTCTCTATTATCTCCTCATTTACTCTTTTTCTGTCCTTCTGTCTCCCTCCCTTTCTCTTTCTCTCTCTCAATCTCACTTTTTCTATCTCTATCCTGTCTACTGTATTTCCAATTTCCTCTCTTTTCTGTCTCTTTATCCTATCTCTGTCTCTCTTCTATCACTTTGTCTCATTCTCTTTCTGTCTCTTTTCTCTTTCCTATTTTCTTTTTTACTATCTCTTGTCTCCTCTCTTTGTCTCTCTCTCTTTCTCTCTCAGTCCCTCTCTATGTCTCTCTGCTTTCTCTCTGTCTCTGTGATTTGCATATAGTCCAGTAGACCATTTACGTGTTACTGACTTTCATCCTTTTTTAAATACAGGTTTCCTCTGGCTCTGCTCTAGAACAGTCCATTTGATATTATGAGCCCACTGATTGCCTAGAACAGAGCAGGAAAACTCATCTTGAGCCTTCTGGATGAGGGATTCTCAAAGTCATAGTACCTTTTAGCAACCTGTGAAGCTTTGAACCCCTTCTCAGAGCATTTTTTTCAAAGTTGAAGGAAATTCTCAATGGCAACTAAAGGTTGCAAGAAGAGGCAATTTTTTTCCCTCATCCAAGTTCACAGAGTCTCTCTGTGGACCCAGATTAAGAACCTTTCCTCTAGACAGAGATCTAATATGGAGTTGAGGCAAGGGGTGCAAATTAGAATTGGGTCCCGATGGAAAGTACCCATCACCACTTCAATAAATGAACTAGACTGGCTGATCTAGGTGGATAAGTTCAATGGAATGTGATGAGAGAGAGAGAGAGAGAGAGACAGAGGCAGAGACAGAGACAGAGACAGAGACAGAGACAGAGACAGAGACAGAGACAGAGACAGAAAGAAGATGGGCAAAATGAGTGCAGAGAAAGAAGGGAAATTCAACAAGAATAGAGCCTTGGAAGGCATTCATGCTTCAGTGGTAGAAAAAGGAGAAGATAAGCAAAAATAGTAGCAAAGTAGTCAGGACATGAGAAGGACAATGCAAGGTCATAGAAGTCATAATTAGCTTCTCCAGTACCTCCCCCATCCCCATGCCCTTGGTTCTGCCCTTCATCCTCAATGCACTTCCAATTCACTCACAGAACCAGTTTTAAGATGAGCCATTTTTGAAAGATTTGATGGAGTAGTTGAAAAAAAGAAAGAAAAAAGTTTAAAGATATAATCCAAGTCTGTTACTTATCTGTCAGAGAAACACTTGTTAATAACTACTGGCTTTGAGACTTTAGACCAGTCACTTCTCTTTTTTCATGCCTCCATTTCTTTCTCTGAAAAATTGAACAGGTTGGATTAGACAATCTCTAAGGTCCAGATGAGGAAACTATGCAACAGGGAGATGAGGGGACTTGCTTATGGTCAGACAGGCAGCAAGTACAAGAGCCAAATCTGGAGCTCAGGTTCCAGTAATTCCAAATCCCAAATCCTTTCCATTGTTCCATACTGATTGGTTCAATGACATAGAGGCACCAATGAACACCCAACTTCATATTACTATTTACTAAGTATCAAGACAAAAGTGATTCTGCTTTTGTAGGAAATCACCAAGTCAGATTCTGGTGGCCCCTCTTTTGGATGATATGCGAATTGGGTTCATATTGGGTTGGGGCATTTTCAATGCAGTTTCATTATCAAATTCCTAGCATGGGAAAATTCTCTATCAGGACAAATCAGCTTCTTTTGTGATGCTTTGAAATTTTCCTGGTGGGGCAGGAGTGGAGGATCTGAGTTCAAATCCTGCCTCAGATATTTGACACTTACTAGCTGTGGGACTTTGGGCAAGTCATTTAACCCTAATGCCTCACCAAAAAATAGAAAAAGAGAGAAAGAAAGAATGAACGAAAGAAAGAAAAAAAGAAAGAAAGAAAGAAAGAAAGAAAGAAAGAAAGAAAGAAAGAAAGAAAGAGAGAAAGAAAGAAAGGCAAAAAAGAAAAGAATTTCCTGGGGGAGGTTGCAAGAAGATGCAATTGGGGGGGGGGGAATTTCCTGGGGACCTCAGTTCCTAGGATTTGCTTTCCTTCTCACAACCAATATACATACAGTCAGAGATATAACTTCCTAACTCAAAGGTCAGGCCTCTTTCCATTGGACTTCAGTGCTTGCACATCACCCATTCATGGACAGGCTAACATTTCCACAACTGACCAGGATAATGCTTTAAGAATTTTTCTAGCTGATTAGATTAAGATTCTGAAAACTCCACAGGGCAGGACTATCTTCTGAATGGCTGAAAAGATTTTTATGTGATCTGAAACCTGAATGCAGTTCCATTTACAATGGACCCCTGGCCCCTCAATATTTCTTAGGAGACAGTTGGATAATTGTTGACAGCAATCTTGCTCACAGCCAAAGGGTTGCATTCACTGAACTGTGCAGTTTCCATTGGAGTGCCATTTAAAGGAGCCCTCATTCTATTTGACATCATGATCAAAGGAAAAATGTTGGTTTCCCAAGACTGTTTTACCTCATTGAACATCAGCTTCCCTTCTCTCCTGGCTTCTTTGCAGACAAAATGCTGCTTCCTTATTTCTCTAGCCTGGGTCAGCTTGACACTAGAAAGAGACATCAATAAATCCGATAACTAATTATATCTAAAGAAAAGGAACTATTCTTCAAAGTAGGAGTTAAAATGGTCCTTATTTGTCCAATTCCTCTCCACTCAGAATAATTTAACTAAAAATTATCTCATATTTTGCTTCAGGTGAAAATATGTACTTTATCCCAATGAGTTTGATTTTTCTTGAATTTTTAACCCCTTTATCTCAATCGTTATTCAGTAAATGTCCCCCATTCATGTTCCATGAATGGTGTAGCTGTCTCTGTTGTCTCTGCCCATAACCATCTTTGTTCAAGATCCAATCCAGTCTCTTCGTGGCACACTGGAGGCAGCAAAATATCATGCAGGGAATCTTTATCTGTAATTCATGAACTTTTAAGAAAATAATTTTGTATCTATAGTTGAATACAATTGACGTCCTTTGAAATCCAATGCGTTTATTTTGTTTTTACAAAACATTATCCTAAGAAGGAATCCACAGGCTTCATTAGAGTACCAAAAGAAGTTGCCAAAATAAAACAAAGTAATAAAGTAAAATAAATATTAAGAACCCTTGGAATAGTGGAAAACTCACTGGATTTGCAGTTGAGGCCTAATTTTAGTCTTGTTGGATTCACTCAATAGCTGTACATATTCTTAGTCAAATAACTTAAAGGTCTCAGTTTCTTCATCTGTATATACAGAGGAAGACTATTTGTACCACCTTCCTTTCAGGGCCCTTGTGAGGAAAGCAGTTTGTAAACTTTTTTTTAGATATAGAAGTAATAAAAATCATTAACTATTTTAATCTCTGAGTTGAAAGACACAAGAAACCTCATTTAGTCAAATATCTCCCTGAAGAGAAAGTCCTGCTAAAATGTCCTTCAAAAATCATTATCTAAGGGACAGCTAGGTGGCGCAGCAGATAGAGCACTGGCTCTGGAGTCAGAAGGACCTGAGTTCAAATCCAACCTAACTAGGATGGAGCAACTAGGGCTCTGAACCAGGGTGCCAAATTTAAGGGACACTGAAAGCATGTAGAGTCCTGGGGCAGGATAGAAACAGCAAAGTTTAGCATCTTAGTTGACAAGAAAAAATGAATTAAAATGCAGTTACCAGATGATCAGCTTTCTCCCTGTTAGACTGCACACCATCTGCCTCAGCCAGCTGTCCAATTCCTCTGTCCTCCACATCAGGTCCTGGGTTGTTCTGCTTTAAAAGATTGAATTGAAGGCACATCTCATACCACCTGCCCTGGGCATGGTTTGTGCTGTCCCAAGAACACAAGTTGGGTGGAGCAAGGGGTGGATGTTAGCAATAGTGAATAATGAGCATTTTAGGAAGGTTTTCAGATGTACTTTACAAATGTTGTCTCCATAATCTCCACAAGAACTCTGTGAGTTAAGTGACATTATTATCTTCATCTTATAGATTATTGCTATTGTTTGTCCTTCATTCTAAAAGAGGACCGATGCTGTCTTTATTTTCACATGAATTGGATTTAAGAGAGGCAGAGCAATGTAAAGAAAATGAGATTGAAAGATGTTAAATGACTTGTCCAGGGTCACACATCTAGTTAGTATCTGAAGTAGGACTAGAACTCTAAGTCACATGCTCCATTCACTATACCACCTAGTTGCCTAAAGCACATATGTAACAAGATTACAAAACTCAAAATAAATCATGTCTGGTGAATAAGAGAAGTATCAAGTGTTGTTATATGATTTTTTATTTAAAAATATATAAACCAATCTAACTGATCTAAAGCAGATCATTCCAGCCCAAAGTCAATGATTGCTCTGAGAGGCAGCTCAGCTAAAGTTTTGGGGACTTAAAGTCAGAAAATCCAGATTTAAATCTTGCCTCTAGTTAAGGAGAGTCTAGAATGGCATCTGAATAAAAAGGACCATGAGTTATCTGTCCAAGAATTAAATGAAATACTGTCTCATGCTGTGGTTCTGAAGAAAGAGTTCTCTGCAAGCCTTATAGGCAATAAGAGATGAACGTGAGCTATTATTGGTCAGCCTGGGTCTGTCATTATGATAGAAAAAACAGACTGGATCTGTCTGGTTTTTTTTATTTGTTTGTTTTTTGTTTCTATTTTTAAAATCAAAAACTCTTCTCTGTACTGGAAAATCCATGATGAACGCCCTCTGAATTTTCCTCTTCTTGACTTTGGGCTCACCACTCTCAGTTCCCACCCACCCTCTCCCTCCTGGTCCTTGACACCTTGTCTTGGACTCTCCTCTCCAAGTCTTTTTGTGCCTTTCACCTGATGGTTGTCACAGAGCTCTGTTCAGAAACCATCTGAAAGGCAGGTGTCAGATGATAACAGAGCACTCCCTGGCAGCCCACCTACCACAAGGCTTCGGAAAAGCCACTTCTGTGTTTAGAGCAAAAAATATTTTAAACATTCAAGATTCAAAAGGTACCATGTGTACTTTCCTTGGTTTAAAAATACACCAGAAGCAAAGTGCTTTTCACACAGTAAATCTTTGCCAGTTTGCATTAAAATAGAGCAGAAGATGGCTCCTTCTAGCTCTAAATCCTAAGCTACAACTCCAACACAGGCTCAGAATCAGGGTGGCCTCCCTTTTCTTGACCTCAACCAGAGAACATATTTGTGGATGTTACTTAGGCCTAATATTTCATTTTGTTCAGTGAGAGGTTTGGGCTGCCTGCCCCTCCATCTGGGATGTGTATCCCAGAGAGTGGCTGCTCTACTGACCTTTAGCATCCAATTCAGAGGGCATGGAGAACTGAAAGCCAAGCCATCACTTAATAATCATGGAGCCCCCTTATCCCACTTCTGAGCCGTTCTCTGAGCAAGGGTATAGGCTGAGTTCTCGAGGATAACACTAAGATGCCATAGGTGACTATAAAGTGATTGACTCAAGCCCCCATTCCGATATGTCCTCCCCAATATGACCATTGCAGCACTGTTTAATCAATTCACTTTCACACAGGTTATTTACTGAGACGACAGAGCAAGGATAGAAGTTACAAAGCATTTATCTCCCGACCTGGTGGTCATCCTCTCCCATCTATCCCTTTAGAGCCTGGTTGTTACATAGGTTCACATTTGAAGGTTCACCCAAATGCAGCAAAGCTAACAGATGAGTGTCCTCTGCCACTTCAGAGCCTTAGGCGATACCTAGCCTCCCCAGGCTCAGATTTGGGCAATCTTCTCAAGAACTTCAGAGACTCAACACTTCTACCACTCAGTCTTCCAAACTGCAGGAGCTCAGAGGCTTCAGCCATCTCCCAGATGTCTTTACCTAAAAAATAAGAAAGAGTAGACACCATAGAGACAGAATAAGGTCATATCCTGACAAACCAACTGGCAGGGGCTCAGCAAGGGGATAAAGGCACTAAGCCACTTTCCCCCGAGGACTTCTACAGTGGTTTTTGCCTCTTCCACACAACACAGCCAAGAAGGAAAGAAGAAAAGCCGATCGGAAAAGGTCCTTTCTTCACTTACTGAACAATAACTAATACTGAAGTTTCAAGACAGACCCCTTAATTCTACATCAGCAGACTTGGGAAACAGAAACAACCTCCCAGGCCTCATTGGTCAGACTCCTATAATATCCCTAATTCAAGAAGTTATTTCAATCCAACAGCTGCTGGGGCAGGGGGAGTGGGAGATGAGAAATAGAGACAGAGAAACAGAGATGTAGAAAGAGACAGAGAATGGGGGAGAGACAGAGGGATAGAGAGGAGAGACAGCCAGTGAAAGGAGTGGTGGGGGAGACAAGGGAAGCCAGAAACAGAGAACCAATGAACGAAGAAGAGAAACAAAGACACAGAGATAGAGAGAGGGGGAGAGACAGAGAGACAGAGGAGAGACAGATTTGTAAAAAAGAAGACTTCTTTTGTGGCAGCAAGTTTACAACTTTAAAATTCTGTGACAGATTCAGTTAAAGCTCCTTGCTTTTCATTCCTTTCACCTTTTTAGTGAAGAGCAAACCTTGCTATTTTTCAAAACACTAATTTGAAATAGTCTGGTCTATGATTCTCTTTTACAGCTTTATCCTTGTCTGGATTGGGTATCAGGACTATATTTGCCTCATAAAGGAATTTTATAGATTCACTTTTCCCCTAATTATTAAAAATAATTTTTGTTGCATGAGTTACAATTACTTTTTTAAAATGTGATAGGATTCATTTGCAAATCTATTTGGGCAAAAGTTTCTTCCTCCACTAGTAATTCATTTATGGCTTACTCAGTTTTCTTTTCTGAGACTGGATTGTTTAGAACCATCATTTCTTGCTTCATTAATGTGGGCATTTTATATATATTTTTTAAGATAATCATCCATTTCCTCTGAATTCTCCAATGTGCTGGCATATAATTGTACATCAATTAAAATGTACTAGTCTTCAACCCTCTCTGGAGGAACAAAAAATATGAAATAACTTGGAATAGCAAATACACAATTAAATAAACCTATTTTGTTTTTCAAATACCCTTAATTATGCTCAAAAATTCTTAAGTTGACAATGAGTTTCTTTTTTCTCCTTATTATCTTGGTCTTTTGGTCTCTTTTCCCCTGAGCAAATAGGTATTTAAATAGTGTTATTATTGCTGACTGAATATTGACAAAAAGGCCATTCTGGCACAGATATGAACCAAGGACCCTTCACAACTCAGTGATTCATCTTCATTTCATAAATGGCTTTTATGTAGCTTGGAGTAAGCATCAACTGTACAAAGGTTAAGTTAGCTGTAATGTCTGTGCAAAAATAGATTAAAATAGAGCTGCATTTCAGGGGTTATTTTGGTGATGTGGTTTATTTATTTTTGCCCTGACACCCACATGGTCATTATACAAATGGAGACTTCTCTGTCATGTACCAAAAAAGAAAAAAAAAGGCAGCCCAAGAGAGGTGGATCTGTCCTGGGCAGTTGGCACTTTTCTTGGGTGAACTTCAGTCTCGGGACTATTGACTCTGAGAATATTTGGATCAATCTCTTCATTTTTCAGGGGAAGAAACTGAGAGGTTTCAGAGGGTGACTCACCCCCAAATTACCCATTGACAGAGCTGTGATTTAAAAGAAGTCCTTGGACTCCAAATTCCAAACTCTTCCACTACATTACACAAGGACCATGTTGGAAAGCAACTTAACCAAGGAGGATCAAGAATGGAAAACCTTTACTCTTATGAGAAACTGAGGCAAAACGTGAAGGTCAAACATTCTTTAAAGATGGAAGAAGCACCTCATTTAGTCCAACCCCTGCACTTTAAAGATCAGGAAGAGGAAGTCACTCTAAGTAAAATGATTTCCCCAAGGTCTCACTATCAATACCTCAAAAAATCCTAAAACCTCAGAGTTGAGAGGGGCACAGAGCCATTGAGTCTAACCTGTACAAAAATCCCTTTCTACCAAACTGAGTGGTTTCTTGATCCAAAATTTAAACCCAGGTTTTCTGACTCAAGACCCCAAATTTCTTTCCACTTTATTCCACTGTCCCAAATAGATCAAGTATGATCATCCACAATCTCCCAAAGAAGAAAGTGAACTTCAGAATGGTTAAGGGACTTTCCCAAAGTCTTATACCTGGAACCTTCCAACTTTGACTGATCCCAGGATATCACAGGCCAAATTATTTACAAGACATATTCATACTTTTCCTGAAAAATTAAAACAACCTGACAACAGTAGTATAAGATGGGGGTGCTTCCATTATACCTACTCCCCAATCCATTCTCTAGAATCTCTTATTCCTATCCATGGCATCACTTCCCTGATATCATGGTCTTCTTTGAGAATAAAAAAAATTATTATTATTATTATTTCTCCTGTATTGAGTGAGTGGAGGGAGTTTGGAATTTGGAGTCCAAGGGTCTTGGGTCTCATTTAAATCACAGCTCTGCCCCTGGGTGATTTGGGGGTGAGTCACTCACCCTTTCTAGCATTTACTTTCTTACTCTGAAAAATGAGGAGATAAGGGGGCAGCTAGGTGGCACAGTGGATAGAGCACCAGCCCTGGAGTCAGGAGGACATGAGTTTAAATCCAGCCTCATTTATTGTGTGACCTTGGACAAGTCTCTTAAAAAAACTCCATTGCCTTAAATAAATTAAAAAAAAAACATTTTTAATGAGGAGATTAATATTCTCGAATGATACTATACTGAGACTTCACTCAAGAAAAGAGATAACTGCCCAAGACAGATACTCCTCTTTCTTGGGCTGTCTTTTTTGGGGGGAGGGAGGGTCTTCTTTGTCTTAAACTAGCCATTTTACATTCAATTAATAATAATATGTGTTTTAAGGTACTTTATATGCATTTATGTGGTGTATTCACATAACAACTCTGAGGGCTGTTTTAGTTTTAGAGTTAGAGTTTAGATATGATTATAGAGATTTTTCCTTTTCAGAACAAGTTTTATATATATATATATATATGCATGCATATATATGTAATTTTTTAAAATATCACCATTTCCTAATATATCCTCCCAACTAGAGAGTCATATCTTTTTTTAGGTTTTTGCATGGCCATGGGGTTAAAATGACTTGCTCAAGGCCACACAGCTAGGTAATAATATATTAAGTGTCTGAGTCTGAATTTGAACTCAGGTCCTTCTGACTCCAGAGCCAATACTCTCTCCACTGTGCCAACTAACTGCCCTTTTTTTTAAAGCAAGGAATAAAACAAAAGAGAAAATGCCGGTTGCTATCCCTAACATTTGAATCAAGGCGGAAAGAATATGACTTATTCACTATTCTGAGCTCCGAGACTCTGCACACAAGGGGGGGGGGGGGCTTCCAATCTTCTTGTTCAGAGCCAACCCAGGCTAACAACATTTACATCACATCTGTTTCAGTTCTATTGGTGATATAATTCCTTGTGTTTACAGATTTGGAAACTGAGGCTCACAGATTTATCTGAGGTCATGGAGCAGTTTTTGTCAATGACAAGTCCTGGGTTATCTATTTGTGTGAGCCTGGACTTTTCTACTTGGACCATCACCTCCCCCTGGTGACCTGGACTCTGCCCTGGATCCCTCAGATCTGAAAAGTGGGCTTTGGGTTCCCTGAGGTCGGGGTTTCCAGCTCCCCATTAGAATGTAAGTTCCCTGAGGCCAGGGATTGCTTACAGTGTGTTTAGAATGGGGGGGGGGGCGGTGTTCAGGGATCGACTTTAAGGTGTACCATAAAGGACCTTTGCCAGGTAAAACCTTCTTGGCTTTTACCTCGGTTTTTTCCCTTGAAAATTAGATGCAGTATTTAATACGATATTTCTGAGTCTGTTTATTTTTTTTGACTCTTTAAAAAAAATTAGGTCCTCAGAGAATAGCATCAACAGCTTCATGTTTACATCCCTGAAGCAAGGCTGTTTCCATGGCAACACCTCTATTTCCCCAGAACGGCAATTTAATGCCAATTTACTCTTCGTGGAAAACCAAATCAAAAAGAGAGAGTGAAAAGGGAACCACAGGTCTCCTGATGGGGTCACAGAGCAAGTGGGGGGAGGAACAAATCGATTGGGTGTTGCTATGCTTTTTTCAGAGCTACAGAGAATATTCAGAAATCCCTTTCATTCTCTGAGACTTTGAGGACCTTGCTATCCCCCGAGGCCCAGAGCTGCCTCTGCAAGGCCTTCATTGCCCCTTGTGCTTCTGAGGGCAGAAACCCCACTCATGGCCTTGGGACCCTGGGCTTCAGGATTCCAAAGGGTTCAAGCTTCTGAGTTGATCCAGAAACACTTTATTTGTAGAACCTGGAAGCTGATAGCCTGGGTCCTCCTCTATCCCCCACTTCCTCCTCTTTCTCCTCCTTCCTTCTCATTCCCTCTGTTTCACTCTCTCCTTTCTCTTTTCTTTCTCTCCTCTTCTTTACGCTCTCTCCCACCTTTCTCATTCTTTCTTTCACCCTCTGTCTCCTCCTCTCTCATTTTCTGTTTCTCTCACTTCTTTCTTTTTTTCTCTTTCTCATTCTCCTCTCCTCTCTCCTGTCTCATTTTTTTCTCTTTCACACACCTCTTTTGTTCTATCTCTCTGTCCCTCTCTACATCTCTGTCTCTCTGTCTCCATCTCTCTAGGTCTCTGTCTTTGCTTCTATCTCTCTATTTCTCTGTGTGTCTTTCTGTCTCTGTGTCTCTGTGTGTCTTACCCTCACCCTCTGTCTTTGTCTGCCTCTGTCTCTTTGTCTGTCTCTCTGTCTCTGCCTCCTCTCTCTCTCTCTCTCTCTCTCTCTCTCTCTCTCTCTCTCTCTCTCTCTCTCTCTCCTGTTTCTGCCTGTCTAGCTCTTTCTCTGTCTCTCTGTCTTTGTCTCTGTCTCTCTCTCTCTTTCATTCAGTCTCTCTGTCTCTCTCTCACCCCTGAACTTTGAGCCAGTCTTGCATCACCAACATTTCAAATTAGATGTCCTAGAAGCATCACGTCCATGATCTCTCCTCACTTCTTCACCAGACTCTCCTGTTGCAGTCAGAAACATCACCAAGGTCCCAGGTCTTTAAGCTCAGCCTTAGCTGGGGTCCCTCCCTCTCTCTGCTCTCATATCCAGTCAGCCTCCAGATCTCCCCTTCCACCCTCCACAGCATCTCTCAGATCCTGCTCCCTGTCTCTTCACACACAATCAGCACCTTGGCTAGGGGTCCCATCAGCTCTTGACCAGATTATTGCAGTGACCTCCTAAGGGGTCCCTTCTCCCTCCCATCCAGCTCCACCCTGCCTGTCAGGCTGACATTCCCCAAGCAAAAGTCTGATTCTGAACCTCCTCTGCTCAAGTAGCTTCAGTTACTCCTGGAAAAAAAAGCCTAATTCTTCTATTTGATATTCAAAGCCCTTCCCAGTCTGGACCAGCCTCTAGCTCCAGGTTAATGACAAGCTATTCCCTCCGCTCTAATGAAACTTGCCTCTCAAATGATATATCCCCATCTCCTGCCTCCACACTTCTGCACAGACTGTGACCCACATTTAGAGCTCTCTCTCTGACTTCTACCTCTGCATACCACTGGCTCCCATAGAGGATCTACTCCAAAAGCTTTCTCTGATTCCCCAGATCCTGTAAGTTTCTCATTCTTTCTTCCTGCCACACTCATATTTTCTGCTGTCTTTGTATTAGAATCACCTAGTACACAGTAGGTAGTTAATAAATGCTTGTTGGGGCACAGTGAATAGAGCACTGATCCTAGAGTCAGCCAATCTGAGTTTAAATTTGGCATCAGACACTTAATACATACTAGCTGTGTGACCTTGGGTAAGTCACTTAAACCCCATTACCTTGCCAAAAAAAATAAAATAAAATGAAATAAATGCTTGTTGGTGGTATTGTATATTAAGAAAATAGGCTCATATGAGGAAATCTAGGAATCTAATAGGGAAAATATAGTTGAGGACATTTGTACATGGACAGAGAACTCAACTGAGTTTGTTTCAATGAGTATCTACTCTGTGACTGTTGTGTGACCCTAGGGCGAGTCATTTTTTTCCCTGGAAGAAAAATTGAGGGACTCAGTGCCCTTGAAGCTTTCTGTGGACTATGGGCTTTTGACCTCCAAGGCAGGACAGGAAGTGTATCCAACCAGCCATGCCACTTAGAGGGTGGCTCATGCTACAGCTCATAATGGTCATGCATGACAAAGAAAAGCGCAAGCCTTGGATGCTACTACAAGAGGTTGCCCCTTATCCTTGGGGCATCATTAGAGCAAGCTCCCTCAGTTTCTTCGGGCTAAACAAGTAAGACTTTCCCTGTCACTCTGTTCATCCAGACACTTGGCTACATGGCAGGTGGCTGGTATCTATAGGAACATCCCACTGGCTTCCCAACCCTCATGTCACTGTCAGGGAGCATCTGGGGAAGTTGAAAATCTCCTCTGAAGATAGGAGGCTTCAGAAAATGAAAAAAAAAGAGAATACCAGGGGGCAGAAGAGAAAATATCAAGAATAAGTGATCTATTCCAAAAAGCTAAGTCCAGAAAATGAGAAAGATTTTTCAAAACTATCATGAAAGTTCCCAAGAATGAAACTATGAAATACTGAAGAAAGAAGCATTCAATAAGTCCATTGAGGATGAAAAAAAGCAGTTGCCTAAAAAGCCAATATGATACCAGAAACTCATCAACAAATCAGATTCCAAAGACATACAGAAGATAGAAGTGAAGGCAAAAAATTGAGGATGAACATAAAAACAGTCCTCTAAGTGCTGGGCCAGAAACTCTAATGAGTCTCAGTGAAGGTTGGAATGGCAAATGTGTTTTGCTTTAGCTTGTTGGAGGCAAAGAAAAGAACGAAAGAAGGAAGAGGACCAGGGGCTGGTCTGAATGGGATAATGATCATGAGTGATGATGATGATGGAAGATGAACTTCTCCATTTCCATTTTTCCCCTTTTCTATCCCAAGAAGAATGATCTTTGGACTTGGAAGGATAAACTCAAAATGTTTAGCAAGAAAAGGAAATCCAAGTGAGGAGATAGAAAGCTTCTAGCTACCAGACCTGGATGAACTCTACCCTAGAGGATGGAAAGACCCCAAAGAATTGATAGCTGAGTGGTTCTTGCCCCAATTTTCAAAATAGAAAAGCATGTGGGTTCTGCAAACTGTAGACCCAAGAACTTGACAATGATTTCTAACAAAATTCTTGATGATATTAGCAAAGGAGAGTTATGTGAGGACTTAGTGAAATGGTAATCTCCATGAGACTGCATGACTTCATTAAAAGACTAATTCATTTTCTTATTTTTGACATGGCAACCCAACTGGTAAATGGAGGAAATTTTATAGGCATGATATGTTGAGATTTCAGCAAAACATTCAACAGACTCACACTTTCCTAGTGGAAACAGTGGGGAGATATGGATTAGATAATATCATTGTAAAGATTTAGAACTAATAGATTAGTCAAACCCAAAGAAATCTGTAAATATTTTCCTTGTACCTGGTTAACTACATGTTGTTTCCCACATCAGGATGGAAGCTTCTTGAGAGCAAGGACGACTTTTTGTATCCCCAGGACAGAGGCAAACACATAGTAGGTACTTTAAAATGTTTGTTGACTATCTGATTAACTTAAGAGTTCAAAGTCAACTTGGAAAGAGGTCTCCAGGGGGTGTGCTTGGATTTAGCATTCTCATCAATGACGCAAGAGGTTCTTTTAAATAAAGATGACCCCACTTTTCAAAATTGCGGTCGACACCAAGGATAGAGAGCTAGCAAACACCTTGGATGATAGGCTGAATCTTTTTTTTTTAATTTTATTTATTTAAGGCAGTGGGGTTAAGAGTGACTTGTCCAAGGCCACACAGCTAGGTGATTATTAAGTGTCTGAGATCGAATTTGAACTCAGGTCCTCCTGACTTCAAAACTGGTGCTCTATCTACTGTACTACCTAGCTGCCCCTGATAGGCTGTATCTAATAAAAATGTAATTAAAGAGAGATAAATGTTATGCTTAAATTCTAAAATTAACCTCACAAATATAATAGGAGTAGGTAAGGTTAGATAACAGTTCATCTGAAAAAGATAGGGGGGTCTTAGAGCATAGCATTTGTCAGTATTTTAGAATAGCAGCGAAAATAATAATGATAATAATTAATAATAATAATAATAATAATAAATTCCTTACTAGGCATAATTAAGGAAGACATTATTGTCCACAGTAAGAGAGGTCATGATTACTTCTGAGCACAACCTTTTCAGATGGAAATAGAAAAGTTGTATCAGGCTCAAAAGAGGGGGATGAAGATAGTAACAGGCCTAAAAACCATGCCCATCTGGGATCAGATAAAGAAACTGAGGGTGCTTAGCTCAGAGAAGAGAATTGGGTAGAACAGATCACAGGGAAAAGTGGATCACACTCATTCTTCTTGGCCTTGGAGGGAATGACCAAGAATGGGAGCTGCAGAAATAAAGATTTTGGTCTGATATGAAGAAAAACTTCTCAGCAATCTCAGGAAGTTCAAGTAGAGGTTGGAGATATCAAGGTTGATACTGTAGTAGGAGCCACCCTGTAGGGAGAGGGAGGCTACTGGTCTCTGGGCTTTCTCCCAGATGTGAGACCCCTTGGATCAGTGGCTGCTGCTCAGAATGTAGACACAAGCACCCAAAGGTTTGGGATCCCCTGGAGATGCAAAGACGCCCAAAGATTTAACTGTAACATTTAATTCACCCCAATCCCTGGTTGAGTCTCATTGATTCTCCCTTCTTTGTTCCCTTCCCACTTACCCTGCCAATCTCTTTGGGTGACTGACAGCCCCCCCCCCAAGAACTTCAAAGAGTGTTCCTGCTCCCCCTCCCTCTCAAGCTGGTCTCCCCAGGAAGGTGGGGTGAGGTGAGCTCTCTCCCAATCCAGAAAACTTGGAGGGGCCCCAGTCTTAGCAAGTCAGAGAAAATGCCCTGAGGCTTTCATGACCCATCCATGCCATGGGGCTGAACTAACCCCTTATCTACCTGTCCTCCTTCCTGGATTTCTCAGTCTGAAGAACCTTTCTCTGGGCCAGGTGCCTACTCTTTAGTTTGGGATCCCAGTTTTGAACAATTAATGATAGTCTGGGGCATCAGTGAAGTAGTGCAGTGGAGAAAGCATCTACCTTGGAGTCTGGAAGACCGGAGTTCAAATATGAGGCCAGACACTCACTAGCTCCTTCTGAGGGTTCTTGAGGTCAGTATTTCTAGTATGGAACTTTCTAACAGCTCAGCTTCTCTCATATGCTTATGTTTCCTTCCCAGTCATCATTCCTTCCTGCAAATCCTCTCCTAAGTCCTTGCACTTTCTGGTTCTGGGACCAAAACCTAACCCGAAATGAGCTACCAAAGTAAGTCAGACTACTGCCTTTGGCTCCTCCCACCCTCCCTGTAACTCTCCAAGCCAAATCCATGAGCACCAATCCACTACAGAGGGTCAGCATCTTGAGGGCAGAGACTTCCTTTGTTCTTATTTTTGTATCCTCGAACTTTAGATGTTTGACACATTATTATTATTTTAAAATTAGATTAATAAATTAAACTGTTAATAAAAACAGTGATAAAAATTGTTAATAACATATTCTTCATTAATAAAATTAAGAACAGCTAGCACACAATTCTTGAAATTTGCAAAGTGCTTGACATATTGAAATTGAAAATTATATTTTCATTCATTCATTAGACTAAATTCCTCTGAGTCTCCAACACCAGGGTCAAGAAGAAAGAACATTGAATGGCATAGACCAAACCTGGGTCTACTATTGACAATTGTGTGATATGAGAGACTCGTTTTCCTTTGCTGAGGCTCAATTTCTTCACCTGTGGGTTGATTTCATAGTGAGAACAAAGGGTAACCAATAACCTGCAAACTCTGTTGGGACCCATGTGATGTGGGTTTTTGTCCTCTAAATCACCCTCTGTTTTGACATATGAGGAAAGTGAGGCCCAGAGAGGTTCAGTGAGTTGCCCAAGGTTACATAGATGTTATTCTAGACAGAATTTGAACACACATCCCTTGACTCCAAAACCAGTGCTGTTTCTTCAGGCCCACATTACAGCACTTGTGATTCCATGAGAATGGCCAGAGCCTGGCAATTGTGTAAGATACTCTCTAAGGAGGAAAGAAAGAGGCCCTCTAAGGGAGGAAACCTTGTCAGTAAATCCTTCCATTGACAAGAGAGGACAGGAGCTATCTGTTTCCATTGGAACTCTTTCAGGCCCCTCCCGAGGCTGACCAAGGAGGGCTGTATTGGTGCCTTAGCCACTAGGTTCAGGAACTATCTGCAAATCTTCCAGCAGAGGGTACCCTTTCCCTCTTCTCAGTCCTGATTGAGCCCAAAGCCTCAGCTTCAATATCTCCATTGGTCCTTGACTTTCTTCAAGAAAAGTCCAGGGCCAAAGGCATCAGACGCTTTGGGTCCCCACCTAGGAGAGCTGCCAGAGGCCAGATGGCCCCCCAAGTCCCCTCCCACCCTGCTCTGCTACCATTATGATTCTCAGGGCTTCTCATTCTTTCCACCAGGACCAAAACTGTGGGGACCTCTGGAAAAGATTACTGTTTACTTCTGGGGAATTGCATGAACTCCCCATCCCTCACCTGTAGAAGCTTACATATGGGAGCCCAGTCAGCATGGTTTTCAGGGTCCATGTGGTGTTGTGGAAAGAGGACAGAGTTTGGAATCAGAGGATCTGGGTTCAGATCTTACCACTACCATGTACTACCTTCAGTCACCCTGAGTCTCAGTTTGATGATGATGATGTTTGTCCTTTGTTCTCAAACAAGACCATGTCATTGTGGGAGGTGATACCATGACAAGCATGTGAAATGGATTTGAGTGAAGGAGGCTGTGTTAAGTCCCCAGCCTCACTTTCTCCTCCAGAGCCATCTGAGTCTACTGGCCAGATCTGAATCAGGATAATTGGAGATGGGCCTGGATGTGAGACGATCAGGGTTAAGAGGCTAGATTTTCCCTCCTATCCTGATTCCAAGGAGAGTGCTCTATCCATTGAATCACTTAGTTATCTCAGTTTACTCATCTGAAAAAAGAAAGAAGCTGGATGAGATGACCTCTAAGATCCTATGAATTAGTTCTGTCTCATTTGTGGGTCTGCACTGGAACTTCAATCAGATTGGGAGAAAGGATTGATCTCTGGCTATGTATTTTCTCTTCTCAGAAGGGGTGACCCAGGCTATTCTGGCCCCCAGTGATTTTCCCCTTCTTTGAACCTCTCATACTTGTGTTGGGTACCAGTCACTTAACCATTCATTCTAACTGGTTTGGGGACATTAAAATTATTATTAATATCAATTAACTAATTAATATTAATATTAAATGTGTTTCTATCTTGTTGCCTGTGACTAGACCAAAGGCTTCACGAGAACAGGGGCCAAGCCTTATATGTTGTTATATGGATTCAACTCTGCTCCCAGCCCATCAAATCAGTCAATGCACAATTACTTATTAAATGGGGTATCGATGCTGCTTTTCCTGTTCTGTTTTCTCACAATTATTATTACTGTTAACTATTATTATTATGATTATTTTGCTTCTCTTTTCTTCCTTCACTGATGGTTGATGAGTGGCCTTTTGCGTTAGAACATGCTGACCTGTGAGTCTACAATAAAACACCACTTTTGAGAAAGATTAATACCTGTGTTTATCCTTAAAGGGTGAGCGATTCAAGAACCAGATGGTTTGCCCCACCCACTCCACCCAGGGAACTGCATTATGTAGTAAACACTGGCAACTGGCTAGTCATTTAGCAAATGAACCCACCAGCCTCCTATCTCACCCTCTCCTCCTCCATCTCCACTTTTCCAACCACCCACTTGACAATGAGCCCATTGGAGCCCAAGCCCTAACTCACACCAAAATAATGCTAATAGCAACAATAGTCGTTATTGATATAATTCTTTAGTGTTCTCAAAGCCTCAAGGGATTGACTTGGACTGCTGTTTGAACGTGAGTCATGGTATCATGGTTTCATGGTAGCTTCCAATCTAGACTTCATTAAGAAAATCGTAGGATCCAAACTGCTCAGATTGGATTTCAGGGATTTAAATGCTTAGTTCAGAGCACTATGTTTTAACAAAGACACCGACAGATTACCAAGTGGAGGGTATCAAGTCCATGCTGCATGAAGGTTTGTCCAGAGAAACTAAGAAAGTGACTTGGAGACTTGGAGGGAGAGACCTTGAGCAATTATAGGACTTGTCCATAGACTGGTTTGATATATGTTTCAAGGCAGAACTTGAATCCAGAGCTTCCTGACTTCTTTATTTTTCATCTATTTATTTATCTTTCCAATTACATGTAAATATAATTTTTAATATTTTTGTAAAATTTTCTCCCTCTTATCATGCTCCCAACTAAGGAGAGTCATCTAATGTAGGTTCTACATGTACAATCATGTTACACATATTTCCATATTAGTCATGTTGTGAAAAAAGAATCAGAGTGAAAAAGGGAAAAACTACAAGAGGGGTAAGAGTGAAAAAACAAATTAAAAAATGAAAATAATATGCTTTTGATTTGTATACAGATTCCATAAGTCTTGCTCTGCTTATAGATGGCATTTTCCGCTACAGGTCTTTTAGAATTGTCCTTTATTGCTGCTAGGTAGCCCAGTGGATAGAATATTGGCCTTGGAGTCAAGAGGACCAGAGTTCAAATCCTGTCTCAGATACTTGACACTACCTCCTTGTGTGACCCTGAGTCAGGACCAAATAGTTTTGCTAACTACTGCTTAATAAATACAGTTTTACATAGCTAGGTCACCTTCCTTTGCATTTTGTTCATTAATTCCCTTGACAGGCTTGATCTTTTGTTCTTCCAGATACATTTTGCTATTATTTTTCTAGCTCAATAAAGTAATTTTTGATAATTTAATTGAAATGATACTGAATACGTGGATTAATTTCGGTAGAGTTATCATTGTCAACCTATCAACCTACCATTATCAACCTCTCCATGAGGATTCCTGATTTCAAGGAAATTCCTCTCTTCATTATACTCAGATACCTCTCATGTCTTCCTCCTACAGGTGCTAAAATGAATTGAATTGACTTGTTAGAAAAGGGATTTGGACCTGTAATTTTGTTGCTATCGGGAACTCTGGGATGAAGAAACTCCTCCCAATGCAAGTTGCCACTTCCGAAGGCTGTCCAGAGGACTACGGGCTGAAGGGTTGCTCCGTTGCTAGGTTGACCTTGACTCCCAAAGCAAGGCAAAGACAATGTTATGCCGGTCAAGGAGTGGATTTTCTTGGAAATGATCAACCTCTTGGCCAGGTTTCAGAGCCACTGTTATCGCCCTTTACATATGGAATGCTAGGAAGTTGTTTCCACTCAAGTTTCAAACTTTCCACACAGCCAACTATTTTGGTGCTCAAACTTTCCATGCCTGAATGTCAGCCCTGCAGCAAATTCAACCTAACAGTTGTATGATAGCTGTTCTACCATCTTCCAATAAGGAAATTTATTATATTTATTTTTAGAAAAGAACAAATGAGTCCTTCTCCCATCAGCTCAGACACAACTGATGCTCGAAATCGTTAACTTCACACCCAACTCCTCCTAACTGGAGGACGCAACTTCCCCAAACCCTGAAAACTTTAAAAAGGAAATGTGTTGCCTGCAGAGTCCCTGAGGCTCCAAAAGATTAAGTTCAGTGCTGATGAGTCAAGGCTGGCTCCCACAGGTCCTTGATTCCAGAGTCTGCCTAGTACCTGCAAGAATAGCAGTTTTGTTTTAATTAACTAGGCAATTGGGGTCCATCAACCAATGGGTATTAGGGGTGGGGGAGAAATATCAATGACTCAGGTCCATGCAAATAATGCAAAAATGAACACATTATGCAAAAAGTTTCTCCTGGTAATATATT